>NW_026535783.1:67672500-68272500 GCF_028551555.1 Melozone crissalis
ATCATTACTTGATAAACTGGTTAAAGTGCATAACTAATCTTTATGAGGTAAGGCTAGAGGCAATGTAATTCCATTACTTCCTCAAGCTTGCCAAAATCTTAGAGATATTTATGGTCATAAAGTATTACAATGGACATAAAATCTGATTTACATCAAACTTTCAGGCATAGTTGATCTAGAAAGAAAATAATCATTTGCTAGGAGTATGGAGGATTTTTCTATTTCTAGTTTAAATCTGTGCAAACAGATATAGTGAACAACTGTTTCTTTGGGAGGGGAGGTTTTCCTTCACTTCTCAGATGTTAAGTTACTCAAAAGTAACAACAGTTCAAAGAACTATCACAAGCTGAAACACCCCTATAGCTTTCCAGAAATTTGTCCTTTGTTGGAGCCCATAAATAATTCAGAATATGAGGGAAAACAAATGTCCACTATAAATCTTCTGACATGAAAAATTTCCCTTAACACAGATGGGAATATTCTGGAAAACCATTTTGGTTGCTTCTTCTCCCAGGAGAGAGCTCAGAACTTCAGCATGATTGTTAAAGTCAGTATTGAAGTATCTATTTTGGACAGATAACATTGATGTCATGCATATCAATTGGCCTGATATTAAAGTAATCTTGAAAGCAATTTCTGTCTTCTGAATAGTACACAATTTGAAGACAAAACAGCTGTCATAAATTACTATTGAATTGACCTCCATTAAGAAAAAATACATAGTAAGGTAGTCAAATGATCAAAACCAGACACTCCAAGAAATCAAATTTACACTGAAATCATTCTTAAGTATATTTGCTAAAGAACCAGGCCATTTAAATCAGAATAATAATACTAATAGACCCTGAGAAAAAGATGGAAGTAAGCAATTAGACCCTGATCTTCCTTTTTACGGAAGTTGATACCTTTAAGTGTTAAATTCTGATGAGTTGAAAGATATTTCAGCTCCCCTTGGCAGCAGATGACACTGTGGCTGGGGAGGTTGAACTACAGGACTGGAAAGCATTCTGAGAGTGTGGAGTGGATGGATAAACAAAAGGAGAAGAAACAACTATCCAAAATTTAATTTAAATTGCTGTCTGCCTGTACCCTAACATGAATGATACTTGATTTGTTGCAGTCTGAGGGGTGTCACCAACCTGAGGACCAGCACTAAACAGCCAGGAGTGATAGTGAAAGCACCCCAACTATTTGTAAAATCAGTAATGCTCAGTACCTACAAAAACTTTTAAAAACAGACTGCTGCTTATTAAATTGAATGCTTAAAGAAAAAAGGTATCTTTCTTCCTATTTCCAGTTCGAGAAAGAACAGTGAAGATTGCAAAAGGAACTGGCAATTACCCTTGGGGTTTCAGGATCCAGTTCTCAAAGCCTATCCTTGTGACTGAAGTTGACACAAGTAAGTTGTGTTTGTACTGGTTAATTTCGCCTGTGGAAATATATAAAAAGTAAATACATAATATTATATACACTGATATTATGATATGATATGATATGATATATATCTATATGATCTACATAGTATAGAACATCTGTGTTATATTAATTTATAATATTGATATACACAATAATTTCCTTAATTAGTGGGTGCAAGGTGTTTGAGAGCAAAACTGCTCATGAGCAACTGTCTTAGAGCCCCTCTGTCCCTAGCAGTAAATCAGACTCCACTGCCCTGTCTTCTTCCATGTCAGTTCATACCTTGTGCAAGTGCCTGCATTTTGCTTCTCTCAAGATGTAAAGTCTAAAACTTTTTTGGGCTGACATCAATGAATGACAATAGGCCATTAAAAATTAAAATGAGGATGCAGTGATCCTTCTAATATTTCCAAAAATCTTATTGGCTAGGGACACTTCTGCTTGGATCAATCAAGCCATCTGTCAGTCTTGACAGGTGGACTGTTAACTTCTTCTGGTAATTATGATGATTGTAAGAAACCCCAAAAGAAGCTCCAAAACCCAAGTGAGTGAGCAAAGAATGGCAGATGATTTTCAGCGAAGATGAAATGCAAGGATACTGCTTCTAGAGAAGAATGAGCTAGCTGTACCATGCCTTAATAATGGTGTTGGCACTTTTGCTCAGGAATGAGATCTTGGGAGTCACCACTGAAAAGTGTCTTAAATCATTGGCTCTGTGCATACTGTCAACTTAGAAATCTGGCTAAAAGCTGACTCAGTCAGTAACAGCAGAGAGAATGAGACACAGGCAGTCTGTCATTTTACTGCTGCCTAAGACCTTGGCTCATCCAAATTGAGAGTACTCCTTGCTCTACTGCTCTGCATCTCAGGACAGGCACAGTAGAATTAGGAAAAGAGCAGAAGGTACAGGAGACTATGATAGATTCTTACTAGAGATAGATTCTTACTAAAAATAGCAGATACTATGCAAAATGTCATACCGTCCAGAGAAAGCTAGTGCATGCCTTCAGGCCTGGCATCTGAGAATAGCTCTGTCACTATTACCAGTCTTACGTATTAGATTGTCCATCATCCTGAAAACACTGAGAAAGCCTGTGAATTCAGGAGCATGTGAATTCATAAATTCTTTACCTAAGTACAAATAAAATCATACATCATGCATACAATAGCTCTGACACTTACCAATTTATCCCTACTAGTTAAAATTAAGTATAGCAACTCACATTTTATATCACTCTTTGATTTGTATGTTGTTTTCAAACACAGTTGCTTTAAAACAGTGACAACATTAAAAAATAAGGTTTTTCAGACAAGCTTGTAGTAAAATTATGTTTTCTCAAAATATAACTCATTTCATTAGGAAGAAATTCTTCCCTGTGAGAGTGGTGAGGCACTCGCACATCTTGTCCAGAGAGGCTGTGGATGCCCCATCCCTTCAAAAGTTCATGTAGTGTTAAATGGAACTTTGAGCAACCTGGTCTAGTGGAAGGGGATTGGAACTAGATGGCCTCTTTCAGCTGAAATCATTCTATGATTCTATAATGAATATTTTAATAATATTTTTATAACCCACTTATGGTCATAAATTCTGGTATGGCATGCTCAAGGCCAGCACAACCCAAAATGTTCTGACGTTAACAAATTATTTTTAATACACATGAGGGTGAACTGGGGCTTTATTGTGCCTGTTTATTATTAGGCTTTTTCCCTAAAATTTCTAAACATTCTCAGAAATACACTGAAGGATCACATTTACTGCATCATAGGGAGCAAAATCTTAAAAAGTATACAGTAAATGTTAAGGACATGAAATAATATTTTCCAAAACTATTATTTTACAGTACATTCAGAATAGCTATTTATAAATGAGAAGATAAATACTGTATTTGAGAAATTTGTAATTGGGATTTAAGTAACTGTGTTGGTGCCCATGAATAGAGTATATTTATCACCTCCCTAGTTTGTTTCCATTCCTGGCTAGCATGTTTCTGAGCAGTGTTTCATTAGGAATGCATGTGCTTTGCAATGGTTAACAAATAAACAAAAGGTGATGCATTAAAAATCTGATTCAGTTCTTCCTTCACTGGGACCTTTTTAACTTACCATGTAATTTGTTCCTAAAGCCAAAAATTCTCAAAATGCTATATCCAAATTCTATTAACCAGCAAAGATAAATATCAACACAGAAGGTACTCTTTTGGGGTTAAATTCAAAGTTTATCAGAATAATAGATAATTTTTTTCTAGTGACTCTACTGAGCTTTGCATCACATCTTTCTTTACACTTCAGGCCAAAAAACTCTCAGATACTGAAATGTCTATTTGAATCCTAAAGCATTTAAATCCTAATGGCATTTTAAATGGAATTTCTCCATTGCCAGTCATTATCTAGGGTTGCATCCATATCCAAATCCTGAAGCTTCATTAACAGATGAGTAACAGGTTGGTCAGTAAAACTTGTTTCACCTTCAAGTTGACATCATGGAGGCCCTAAAACATAATCCTTGATTGGTTGAACAGATACTTGTTTTGCTAAAAAAGTGTGATCATATAGTCATGCTTGATATCTTTGCACTAAATAAATTTTTGTGGGTTTTTTGTTTTGGTGGTTTTCTTTTGTTTGTTTTTGGTTTTGTTTCTTTCTCTTCCTCTCTCTTTTTCTCTTTTTTTTTTTTTTTTTTTTTATTTTTCTCTTTCTTTTCTCTTTTTCTCTTTTTCTTATTCTCTTTTTCTTTTTCTCTTTTCTCTTTTGTTTTTCTTTTTCTTCCAGATAGTGCAGCTGAAGAAGCAGGGCTTCAAGTTGGGGATATTCTGATAGCAGTAAATGGAACTGATGTCACCAGCATGCCACATTCAGAAGCTGCAAATCTGGCAAGGAAAGGTAATTCTGAATCACAATAAATTAAATGAATGGGTCAGGTTTTCTGTTGAATGCTTCAAGTGCATCCAGAGAAATGGGGTGATGTATGCAACAGAAATCTCAATTAATAGTTTAATCCCTTACTATTTCATACAGTGGTATTGCTGAGGTAGCTTTTTTATCTAGACCTTGTTTTTTAGACACTTTAGAAAATTAATCCCCAAAGAGCATGTAACTGTAATGGTTTTGGCTCTTTTACAAAGAAAGTTACTCAGAAAGCCCTTAAAGTGACTAGAGAGACACAAATGCCTTATTTATGCCTTATACTTCCTCAGGGACAGACTTCACATCTTTCTTCTGTTTCTCTGTTGCCAAGATCTGAAGTCTAGTCAGGAGATAAGAGAGTTCATTTCATGAGGCATTCTTTTGTACCACCACAGAGACAGTCGGGGATATTAGTCCAGTATGTCCTTCCCAGAATTGTGATGACTAAAACCCAGAGATAGCATGTTTACATGGGGACAATTAGTTTACTGCTATTCCCATATTTATCCCAGATAAATTTTTGACAAAGGATCATGGGAAATTAAATAAATTAAAATACTTTTACAAGGCAATGACAAATTTGACTTGACACATACTGTATAATTTAATTACAGAACTGCCATTCACACTATTTCAGAGAATGTTGAGTGTCTTAGCAGATAAATCTGTGATTACTGGTATTTTCAAGTCCTCAGAGAACACCCCCTGGATTGAATCTTGGCATACCAACAACATTCCCAAAGTCAAGTGTCCCCCAAAAAGAAACCCAGCAAATGTTTTGCAGATGAAATTGTGTCCCAGTCACATTTTTCAATCTTCCTTCAGGCATTACGACTTGCTCTTTAGTGTTGAAACAATCAGAATTTCTGGCCTTTAGGGTCAAAATCATAGATATATTGATACTGTCAGCAAATATTGTGATGTTGCATCTCATTGATGATGAAGATAACATTTTTTCTTTAATCTTGCAAGCCATAATCTCTTCTGAGTCCTTACATTTTGCAAATGATAACTAGATGCTTTAGCACAGGTTTGCTTCCAGCAGCCATCTTCCTCAGTGAGGGGCACAGAAAAAGTTACCATAGTCCAAGACATGGAAAATGAAGAATTCTCAAGAGCATATGTAAAATGAGAGAGACTGAAGGTGCCCCTAAGAGCATTTTTAGCAATTTTTCATTAAACCTCAATTTATGTACACCCATTTGAGCAATGAAATTACTCAAATTACTTCTCCTAACTGATAAAATAGACAAGTACCGAAGATGCTGCTGGCAAAAATAGGTCACAAAAATTATTTTAGACGTGTCTTCAGATAGCTGGCTCCATTACCAGTTCTCAACACAAAATTAGTTCCATTGCTGAATTTGTCTTAAAAGAAGGTCAAATATCACTTGATTTAATATGCTTCGTCAGCTGCTCTGCTTCTTTTTACTTCTAGAAGCTACACTGGGAAGACATGGGCGTGGTATAGAACACCGCATTCCTTCTCCCTAACCTATATGGGTATTCAGAAATAGTGACACATCTATAGTTTTGACTTATGTTTTCACATGTAATATTTTAGGTCCTGATATCCTGACGATGATAGTGGGATCAGACATCAGCCGTTACCCCAACACGCCCAAACCTACTTGCCGAGGATATCTGCACAAACGAACACAATCAGCAATACTGAAGGGCTGGAGAAAGAGGTGGTTTGTGCTGAAACATAATGGTTACCTACACTATTACAAACACAAGAAGGTAAGGAGAGTGGCTGGTGAGAAGTGGAATTCAGGAGTGTGTCCTGAATTATGGAGTGTAGCAGTTCTGTACTCAAATTTGCAGATCATTATATTGACTTATGGTATTTGCAGCATAACATCAATGCTACAGGGTTTTGCATGAAGTGTGCAAAGGAGGCGTGTTGAATGTTCTTCTATAGTTCTCTATGCACCTTACATTTCCAGCAGAATAGCTGGTAGTCTTGTTTCTCTGCACCTGTCATGGTAGACATATGAGCCATAAAATCAGGAATGTGCTGCAGAACCACTGGGTAAGCAACAAAACAGTCTGGCGAGTGCTTTATTTCAGCGCTAGCTATTCTGGTGTCAAAACAAAACCAAGTAAAAAACTTCACACTAAAAAGATGCAAACATGTAGGAAACATTCTTTTGAAGAGATTTCATAAGAGATTTTTTTGAAGAGATTTTTTATCATAACCACATCCATCATCAAACTCTTGAAATGTAAAAATTGCACATCTAGTTATACTTTTAAACACTTTCCAGTTTTTGATCAATTAAATATCACAGAGTGTTAGATAAATTGGAGTGAGGATTAGAAGGTGCCTCATAATCTTACATTCTCTAAGATTTAATTACATTTTCACTTCTTCCTTTCAACTAGTAGGCTTCTTTTAATTCATTTGTTCCTCAACTACCTTATTTATTGCACTAAGAAAATAAATATTTCAATCATGCAAACTATGTGCATTTGCTTTTTCTTAAAAAGAGTAAATACAAGTAAATACTGCTTATTTTCTTGCATTATCCAAGACTAGTGCCCTTCAATTACTTTTTAAATTATTTCATGCTGGTTTTTTGCTCTCTGTCCCTGGACTCCAAAGAATACATTTCAGAATACTGAAATATTGAGGTATTACTTTAGCAGATGAAAACACAAGGATTTTCTTTACTGCCTCATGTGTTTACAGAGTACTCTGAAGAATCATTTAGTAAGAGAGAGAGGGAGCAAGATACTTAAAACAAATACAGTTCTTCACTACTGAGAGAACCTAATGCTCAAATGAAATAAGAGGGATCTCAAGTGTACTCATTGGCACTTTTTTCTTTTGGTATGATTTCTCTCAGGATGTTAAAAGAGGAATGCTCATCCCACTTTTTTTTCTACAGGAATTACAAATAATATTTTTCTTTTAACACAACTTTTTATTTTTTATGCCAGCTGCATGATTAAATTGGCAATATTATGTTCCTGATCTTGCCTCATTCTGGAGGAAAAAAATTTCACTTACTGTATCTAGGAAGTTTTTTGAGATAGGTCATTAAAGGCAAGAATAATTCAAGAATTTTAAAAAAACTTCAGGAAAAGCTGTCACTATCCATCCAAATGGCCAGGATAATCAATTTACTCATCTCCATTCTGTTGTTAAGAACATCAGCTTACATTGGTGTATTTCCAGTGACTCCAGCAAGGCCATGCCTGGTTTCCAGTTGTGTAAGAAGACAACTTTTATTTTAGCCTGAAATGCAGCATATAATGTTCTGTAGTCGAGAAAGGAGAGGGCGATTCATCTCTGCTTCAGTCCATATCAAAAAACACGGGGAGCTAGATTTCCTCATCATTGTAATTTACAAGCAGATATTATCCATCTTGAATTTTTCTCTTCCCACCTACCTTAAAAAGAAGATTCCTAGAGTTTTTTACATTTGACTCTCCCATGTAATTGCTGCTCTTTTTGAGTCATCTCTAGCCAATCACACAGTGGTGAAGTGATAGCTGTTGGAAAATATTCAGTCATTTCCCATGCAAAGTTACTTTCTTTTCCCTCATAAAGATGCTGCCAACAGAAATCCTTGACTCTACAACCCATATCAGTAGCTAAAACATTTTTTTCACTTCAGTGGTTGTAGCTGTGTTTGCCACCTCAGAGCAGAGATATTTTTGTGTTAGAACCTTGGTTTTGGTAAATTACTGAGATCAGCAGAAATAAATTATTTATAGTACTTTTGCCTATACTTGGCAGCCATGGAGTTCCACTATATATTCTACAGGTCTGATCCCCTTTTGTCCAGAACACTGGATCTTCTCAAACATGCTAAATCCTTATTTTTCAACATGCCCAGTTTTTCTCTAAAAGGAAGGATGTCTGGAAATTATGAGGAGACAGATATGAACGTACACTTAAATCCTTCCCTAAGGCAAGTATAAGCAGACAAGTTTCTTGTGCTTGAACTTTACACATTTTTTCAGGGAAAGCTGAAAACACCTCAACATAGTCACACACTGATCCTTTCTTTACAGATAAATTAAAATGGTACTTTTAAAGGAGCAACATTTACTCTAAAAGTACCATTTGCTGCTCATCACAGTAAAGGGGCTGCAAAGTAACCACAAAATGTTTGTAGGGAAGCATAGAACAAATAAGTCTTAATCAGCTTTACATGAGACCAATAAGATAGAAAAAACAATCTACCTCACAGCAGCAGAGCATCACTTCAACCTGTTAAATCTCTAAACTGTCATCAGCAAGTCACTTTTAGAACATGACAGCTAACTTGAAAACCTTAAAATTGGTTGCAGTCTTCAGGATTAAAAAAAATACTGGTCTTGTGACTTCATTAAAGAAAAGGAATATAATTTCCAGGACCCAGGAACAAATGGGCCATTAAGGGGTTTAAAGACTGTGGAGCATGCATTCATTTATCATGGGGAAATACCTGCTAGAGTGCTAACAGTGTTTGAGGCTTAATGGGGAAACACAAGGATTAAGAAGGCATTCTAGTCAAAAATTAGTTTCCTAAAATTCCTCATTACAAATATCCACCATGTAAGGTGTTCAACAAATTTAATACTGGCTTTTACAAAACCACTAAGTGAGGGTGCCAGTGAAAGCCAGAATTTCCTAAAAAATATTTATAACAAGCTCCTATCTGGTTTTTATCTTGCAGTGTTTCTAGGAATTGTTTTCAGCCCTTTGGACATAAGTAGATCCTGGTAAAGAGGATAGCAAGACAGATAACTAATATAGCCCCTGAAAGGTAATGAAGAAATAAATATCATTGTGGTTATCGTCTAGGAGAAACTGTAAAGAGGCCTGTCTCCAACAGGAAAGAGTTATTAATGTATCTCCTTTCCAGAGATTCATTACAGATCCTGACTTCCTTTCCAGATGTCAGAGACTGATTAATTCTAGTCAAACCAGTTCTATCAGGTCCTTGTATTACTTTTGTAATTTATTCCATTTCACTGTCCAATTCCCTCAGCTAAGAATGATGTAGAACTATAGTAGTTAGAAATAAAGATCTAAAGAGTATGGGTTTGTTGCCAGCATTTTGTATGGACTCCAAGTAGGAAAGTCAAAAGAAGAAGCTGTGATAGCAAGGAAGTAGGAGCAGTTACATTGGAAGGAATAGTCAATTTGGAAACTATTGCCCTGACAATAGAAAACAGCATACTTTACAGATTCAGCTGTAGTGAGAGACTGAACTGTGAATAAAGAGAAAATTGACTTTCCTGTGAAGCCCCAAGTCTCAGAGAAATGGCCTTCATGACAGTTCATGCTGGTAATGCTCTGAAACATGTTATAAGAAAACTACAACATACAGTCTTGAAAAGCACTCCTCCTGTGGCAGCATTGAAGGACAGGCATGTGCTTTTTTGTAATCATATATAATAATGTCAATTTTAAAAAGAGAATTATGATTTGCATTTCTTAAGCTCCCAAGTTTAATGCCTCTAGGAAGCCCTTAGGCATAGTGTGAGTGATTAAGACAAAGTATCTCAAAGTTGAGGGCAGATCAGTGAGAACAGACATGCATTTTTTATAATCCAAAACAATTACACCCCAACCTGGTAAAAAGCTATTACATCACTTAAATCATTAGATATTAGGTCATATCCCTGTTTCCATTAGAATAGAACAGAGAAGGAAATAAATGCTTTTAAATTATTTTCATTTCTGTGGTATATGGAGTCCAATTTTTACACCAAGTAAGAAATCCCCTGCATGCCATATGCAGAGCCTTGAGAGCATTTCAATCTATGGCAAATATTCAGTCCTTTGTTCTCTTGAACAAGCCTGTGTGTTCATTGCTAAGCCTAATCACTTTATATAAATGGCTTAGCTAGACATAGATTTAGGTCTAAGCCATTGCTTGTAGAGGTATCACTGCTATTTGTTTTTCATTTTTGCTTGGAGCTGTATCACCATAGTCTGGAAGCTGCCACTATATATAGAGTGTATAATCAGATTTCTTAATGTTTACCATGACTCCCATGGCTCTAGAATGTATTTTTCAGTTGACATTTAAAAACCTGCTGAATCCATTGTCTTCAATACATCCTCTGTATTATTTCTGTTGAGAAGTGAGAAATAATGCTAGCTGATGATATATGTGTTAATTTTGGCTTAAAAGATTGCATACCCCGACCCAGAGAAAGTCATACACAGATACATTATTTGATCTGATTCAAGTTGTTCAAAATTTTAACTGAATATTTCTTTCTGTGAGACTTGGTCTTGCAAACTTTCATTACCTTTTGTGGAATTAATTGCAACAAATTAGAAAGAACCAATTAGACCAACTGGAATGTGAAGATTAACCATTCCATAAGACTGTTTGATTGTATTTCATCTGACAGCTAGTACTATTTGGTGTGTGATAATTAGGTTCTTCAAATCAAAGAAGCTTTTAAATGTTTTTCCATATTGTTTTGTTCTTTGGTGTATTTATATTCTCTCTAGTTTATATGTAAATTATTTAAAGAAAAACAAAATTAAAAACTAAGTAAATTCATCTCTACTGGCAAAAAATGCCATACAAACAGTTCTGGAGTCTAGAGCTCCCTGTTCACTGACATACACAAGGCCTTTCCTCGAGGGCAAAGGAAATAGATGTAAGGAAAAAAGACATAAAAAGCATTCATTTTTTCTCTGCATTGATCTCTGCCCAGCTCAAAGAAGAAGTGAACAGACTTCAGCTGTAATTTCCTTAAAGAAACAAAAAATGAGCCTGCCACAAATACAGTGATTAGAAAAACAGACAGACACAGGGAGAAGAAATTTTCAGTGATATACTAAGCAAGAAGCAGCAGACCTCAAGGAGAAACTGCTCGGAGAAAACCAGAAATAATAGATGGTGAAAATTCCAGCGAGAGTTGTGGACACATCTGCTATGATGGAGAAAGCTAGGCAAATAAGAAATAAGCAAAAAGAAAAAAAACCTTCTGTTTCCTGTCTCAATTAAGAGATGTCTATTTTAAGAACACTGAGGGACATCCAGGAAGATATTTTTTAAAGACAGTCAAAATTTGGTCATGCCACTAGTGACCTGAAACCAATCTAAACCAGTGACTTCAGGGCAACTGCCTCACACTTCCTACTGCTGGTCTCCCAAGTTAGCCAAGGCTTCCTTTTCTGCTTTCTAGCCCTGCTCAGTTTTCATTGTCTTTTAGATTCCTTCTGGGATTTGATATTGTTTTCTGTAAAGTTGCTTTCATTCCCTCTTATTAGTAGTTGTAGACTATTTTGTGTATTACTTTCAAGTTCATTTCATAGTTACTCGTGTCATTACTTTTTGTATTTTTTTGCTACTAATAGCATGAAATGTGCATAGATTTTCTCAGCTGCTTCTTAATGATACATGAAGAAGCTTAATTTGTATAGCATATATAACTGTGCTTGAACAAAACTTAAGTGCAATGAATCACTCAGGAAATACTATGAATGGCATTAACTGGAATTCTGGAATTGTACCAAATTAAATAGGACTATATGCACTACCTTAATGAGTATTTGATACAATATAGAAAGGAGACATCTAATTTTCTATTTTTATTTTTTTCTGATTTCTGTTTCTCATCATTATACATTGTTTAATACTTTAAATTTCTTTTGCAGAAACATTTAACCTAAAACTCAGATCATCTTAGGAAAACAGCAGTATAGGAATAGTTACTGCAGATGTTTCTCCTGTTCATAGAATAGCATGTACCAGAGAAGCACCTGCTTCCTGCCTTCTACCTAGAAAACTTCATCCATGTTTGATACTGAAGACTGCCTAGAATTCATAAACTAGATGATCACAACCTTGAGGAAAGAAAAAAAAAATTAGATTAGTGCAGAATGGAACAGTAGTAGCTAAAATCTGAGTTAGTGCAGTTAAAATCTGTACAAAACATGATCATCTCAGGCAGCATCACATAGGTATATTAGGTCCCATAATGGCAGTATCATCAATGGGTTGAACTTTAGTCTCAGGCATAAGAAAATGCTTCTATAATTTTGTTATTTTTTTTAGCAATATACCTGTGGCAATTCTTGTAACAAAGGGATATTTTCCAAAGGAATGATCTCTTATTCATGAAAGCCACATGAGTGAAAAAACAGCCCTTACAAATGTGTGGATGTGACACATAGGCCATGGTGTTAACAGTGAACAAGGTGGTGCTAGGCTAATGGTTTGACATGATCATTATGAAGGTCTTTTCCAAGTTTAACAATTCTATGATTCTCTGGTCTAGATTATCAGAAGGAACACGGCTCTCTATCATTCAGTGAAAGGCAGTTGGTCTCCCTTTAAATGTGTCCAATCCATTTTATTCCATTCCTCAATGTATTTGAAAAACAGTGGGCATAAATAATTCTTGGTGCCACAGAACTTCTATTTATATTCATTCTAGACACCACAGAAAGTGTTTACAAAATAGATTTGTAGGGATATGCAGTAATAGTGATCAGTCATTTCAGTATCAAAAGTGACCATTGCCTTCAGGACCATGGACAGGATCCCACTGAAGAATGCCTCTTTGGCAGAGCACAGGCTGTGCTTCGCTGTAGGAACGGGATTTGGACCTGAATACACATTTTGGTTATGCTGTCTTTGCAATGTTATTTTGTGTCTGAAGGCATTATAAGTAAAGTAGTCACACAGCACTGACAATTTGCAGGATTGCCTTCATCTTCTTCAGTTTTACATCAAAAAAAATTAGTTTGGCATTAAAAAATAGGAAGACAAGGAAGTGTAGAAATCAAAGAAATGTATTCATGAATATTTGTTTATGCTGTTGTCATTATTAGGGACTATTTTGTTTCTACAGAAGAATTATGTGTAACAAAGTGATATTTCCATGTGCCAGTGAGAATGAAATCAATTATTTAACTATTTAATTCCCACAAGAGCATTTTTTTTTTTCATGGAAAGCTCTTTATGTTTATTTTTAGGTTAAGAAAAAATTACATCAGGCAGTTACAGTTCAGCTCCTTCTGACTAAATTTAATTAATTCCCAGGAATCAACCAGTTTTATTCTATGAGACTCCACCATCTGTGTATTTTGCAGATTGCACTCATGATCTTCAGAGCCCCCAGCATTAACTTTCTTTTTTAATTTTATTCCCACCAAATTTGATGCAATTGTTAGAACTCCGGTCACAGATCATCAAGGAGAAGGGGCTGAGAATATTTTTTAAAACACAGCCAGAGTTCATTGTCCAGATGTGTGCACCTTTGTTTTGAGTTATGACACGTATTTAAGGAAAGCTGGGCTGGGAAATTGTGGGAATAAACTGCTTCACCTACCCATGCGCATAAAGGAGCTTAATGGCTCTTTATTGCCAACCACTTGGAAAGACATTTGCAGTGCCTTTCAGTCTCAAAGAGCTTTGATAAAATCAGAAGCAAGCAAAAAGGTTTTGAAGTGCTCTGCATTGAAGGTTGTCTGAATTGTGTGGGAAGGTTTATGAACATAATGATATTTACAGCAGCTTCGCAAAGGAACTGAAATTATGCTCACTATTTTCAAGTATAAGTATTTTTTGCCTGTATCTATGAATGTAAGGTGAGTGTTTCTCCATAAACCAAACTGCAACCACTGCATTGTTTATCAGAGAGACCTAGGATCCTAAATTCTTCAGTGCACTTTGAAAATCCTGGTATCACTCAGCTGCACCCTCAATGTTTGGAATATATACACATACCTAGAAAGTTTTTTTGCATGCAGATATGGCTTCTGATGAACCAAAAGCAGGTAAGAGAGCAAAAACAGACACATAAGTTTAGAGGGTGTTTGATTAGTTTCATATTAGCTCTGAACTTTGGGCATTCTCTCTTTCTAATTGCAGGATGAAGGGAAGTGCAGACCCCTGGAAGTAACAAAGCTGGAAGGAGCAGAAATTGGTGTCGACACAAGTCTGGGTAAACCATTTGTTTTTAAATGTATACCTCAAGCTGGAAACAGGATTTTCTACTTCTGTGCAACTTCCAATCAAGAAATGAAGAGGTAAGAAATCTTTCATTTTAATGGCTTCTGTTTTGTTACTCCAGTGTGGGAAGAAGGAGGTTGCATCTTTGGAGGATGTTCACAATACCTACCTTGATCCTTAGGGAAAAAAATTAAACATCTATCAGCAATTTAAGGGAAGATAATGTTTCTATTTCTCAGTTTCAGAAGCTTCAAAAATTATTTTTCAGTTTCATAGCTTTTTTTCTTTAAATAAAATCTTTAATATTCACATTGTGTTACCCCCCTGATTTCTTCATTTATACTGAGAACAAAAACTTCACCCCTATTCTCATGCCTTCTCTCCCACTTTTATATCAAATGGAAATGTAAGTTTTCCTGTGGATGTAAACTTGCTTATCAGTCTCTCTTCTGCCCAACAAGGATAGCGCTGGTAATAAATACAATCCCATCTTCATCTCCTTTTCTGTCACATTTTCATTTAAGTATTTTAAAATGCAAATGTGCCACAAAAACATGTTGGTTCTGATAAGAGGCCATGTCTTTAGGTTTGACACAGAGTTAGAATTTAAAAATAATGTTTTTCATTTCCCAAAGATAACAGGTGACAAAACAAAGAGATTAAAATCACCCATAATATTTTAAAGGGTTTTTACATTTCCCACGAATTCCCATGAAGGAGAGTAATCATTTAGCCTGACAAGTTGAACTATATTTGAACTATACATTTTGATATATAGATTCTCCTGTCTGCAATATTGCCTTTATTTATTACAATGTGTTACACAGCAAGCTTTGTGACTTAAATTTTGGAGAGCCAGTAATGTTTATTTAGATTTAATCCATTTGTTTTCTGAATTAAAGCCTTAAATATGTCCTGAAAATTGTGCATCCCTTTAGATACTGCATATGTCAGCAAGAATTAGAAGAGGCAGTGAAGCACATTTGTTCTGATCTACCAGACTAATCTATTCTCACTTTTTGTCGTATTACAGGTGGCTGGAGGCTATGGATAAAGCAGTGCATCCCATCCATCAGGTAATGTTGTATTTAGGTGAGAAGTGTGTGTACAGCAGATTGTGCAGAAGACTGAGAGAGAGAGTAGCTGTCTTTGTACATGGTCAGATGCAGACAACATGGAAGCTGCATACTTTTGTTCTGTTGGGCTGTGAACTACTCCCAATCTAAGAGCCATATACAGAATTATGACTCAGCTTATATGCTTTGCTGCGATATGGTGGAATTAATCAAAATACTTCCTCTCCAGATATGACCAGCTTTAGGCTGGTTTCGAAACATAACACGAAATTATTGTAGCAGGCAGAAAGCAAGGCCTTGTGTTAAGCCTTAGGTAATACTGTTCAGTGTAAAAGAAGAGAAGGGCCATATCTTCCTAAGTATTCCCCACATTTCTGCCTTGATTTGAGGGCAACCCACTTTTTCCAACAGAATATTGAGTGACAATGAGACATGATTGCTGAGTTCTTATTTTCTGTGTTTTCAGAGATAAAGAAAGATAAGTATGTTGATAAAAATTGACTTAACCATCTTTTTACACTGTTATGTTCTTTGCTGGCCCCTGTGGCTGGGAAAAATACAGTCATAATTGATCTTGAGCTGCTACTTGGAGATGTTACTCAGCCCAGCATAATTCAGTATCAATGGTCTCTGGCTGGCCCCTGAAATGGGAATTGAAAAGCTAACTTTAGTATTTTCAAACTTTGAACCAGAGAGGTCAAAGACATTTTAGTCTGCCCTTTCCTGGCCCTGTGAGTCCTACTCTCCTGCTATAGACAAACCACCTTTATAAAAATATGAAAATTGCAAGGTACAAATTAAAAGCTGCATTAATGAGTGAAAAAAAAAATTATATGAGTGATTCCTTCAGCAGTATTTCATGATAGGTTTAAAAACAGTGAACGGTGTTTCTTGATGCTTTAGTACCTTTTGATGTAAAATTGATTGAACATATATTTCTTGTGGCTTTAGCTTTCACATGAGGTTATAAGTGCGAAACCAAACTAGTTTCCAAGTATATTCTTCCTGAGCACTTCTCAATATGAAGGAATCCACACACTTGAAAACAGCAAAAATAGATCAAACAATTGAAAGTGTGTATCCTAACCTAAAGAAACATTAAAACAGCCTGAGCCAAAAAGAATAATAAAGGCTTACACAGACAAAACACATCAAAAGAGTCAATCTTTATTGTAGAATGCATAAAACAGATAAAATTTCCAGCATTGGACATACAGAAAGATTACTCATGCATTCATCCATTAACAACACGGTAAAAAAAGGGAAGGAAGGTTCGGGAAGGGAAGGGAAGGTTTGGGAAGGTTCGGGAAGGGAAGGTTTGGGAAGGTTCGGGAAGGTTCGGGAAGGTTCGGGAAGGTTCGGGAAGGTTCAGGAAGGGAAGGGAAGGGAAGGGAAGGGAAGGGAAGGGAAGGGAAGGGAAGGGAAGGGAAGGGAAGGGAAGGGAAGGGAAGGGAAGGGAAGGTTCCGGGAAGGGAAGGGAGGGGAAGGGAAGGGAAGGGAAGGGAAGGTTCCGGGAAGGGAAGGTTCCGGGAAGGGAAGGGAAGGTTCCGGGAAGGGAAGGTTCCGGGAAGGGAAGGTTCCGGGAAGGGAAGGGAAGGGAAGGGAAGGGAAGGGAAGGGAAGGGAAGGGAAGGGAAGGGAAGGGAAGGGAAGGGAAGGTTCTGGGAAGGGAAGGGAAGGGAAGGGAAGGGAAGGGAAGGGAAGGGAAGGGAAGGGAAGGGAAGGTTCCGGGAAGGGAAGGTTCCGGGAAGGGAAGGGAAGGGAAGGTTCCGGGAAGGGAAGGGAAGGTTCCGGGAAGGTTCCGGGAAGGGAAGGTTCCGGGAAGGGAAGGGAAGGGAAGGGAAGGGAAGGGAAGGGAAGGGAAGGGAAGGGAAGGGAAGGGAAGAGAAGGGAAGGGAAGGGAAGGGAAGAGAAGGGAAGGTTCGGGAAGGGAAGGGAAGGGAAGGGAAGGGAAATGAAACATTTAATGTGTGATAGTCCTTCCATCCAAGTGTGAATGCAGTATCCCACTGACAGACACCATGACATTTTCTTTGAAACCCAAAGAGCAGATGGTGAGTTTTCTCTTGCCAGATTTTATAGAGTAAAGACCACTGAGATCAAGCAATCAACACGACAATTTTTAAAAAAAAAACTTCATACAGCTGTGAAGTAGACCTATTTGTACCTAAAAAACATGTACCGAAAAATAAAATAGGTGCAGAAAAGGCAAATCATTATTTTAAGAAGAGACTAGACATTTGGATATTTTCTATCACATACACAGTAATTTCATTTTCAGCATTGAATTTTGTTGTTACTTAACCCCAGTAGCAGCTCAGCCCCACACAGCTGCCCACTCACTAGCTCCTAGTGTGAGGGGGGGAAAGAATGAGAAGACTGAAAGTGAGAAGACTAGTGGGTTGAGATAAGGGTGTTTTAATAGGTGAAGCAAAACACACACACAGAGGTAGAGCAAACCAAGGGATTGATTCACCCCTTCCCATGGCTGGACAGGTATTCAGCCATGCCCAGAAGAGTAAGGCCTCATCACATGTAATGGGTATCACCGGCCGGGGGCTATTTACAGATCATGAACAGGATGGGACTGCTGTGGAATGTGCCTTGAGCTGTTTTATTTTTCAGCATCAGTCTCATTACATGATTATGACAACGGGAAGATGCCAGCAGCTCACATCTCAGGCAGCAGACCAAGAACTTAGTGTTACAACTTACTTTATGAGTTTCTTGACCAATCACACAAAGCAAAAGCATATTGACAGTAGTTCTATCCAATCACCATGAGCACATGTACTTCTGGTTAAAACAATGCTTGCTTATTTTGAATACAATACCTGCTTGTAAGCCTTAAAACACAACGCACAGAGCTCCATTATTAAGCTTTAACCTTCCTAATATCTTGCTAGATAAACATTTCTGTAGCTTAGAGAGTTATTCTAGACAAGTGTTAATACACAGACCATTGTTCTATTTGTCCTTGCTTTTCTACAGTTTAAATAACTTTTCTGCTGACCTATCTCATGGCTGCTGCTTAGCTCTAATCACAGTTCTGCTGTCTCTAAGGCTTGCCTTTTGCAACTTTCCAAAAACCCTCTAATTTTATGGATTCCCACAATGGGTACTCAGGAAGAGAAACACCACCACTCTAAACTTCCCCCCACTTCCATCTTCTTCCCCAAGTTTCATATGCTGAGCATGTTGTGTGTTCTGGGATATCCTTGTGGTTGCTTAAGGTCACCTGTCCTGATTGAGTTCCCTCCCAACTCCTTGTGCATCCCTATCCTCCTTACTAGTGGGGTGAAGGGCAGAAAGCCCTTGGATCAGTTCAGCCCTCCTCAGCGATAAATAAAACATCCCTGTGTTGTCAACACTGTCTTCAGCACAAAACCCAAACACAGCACCATACTATCTATGGTGAAGAAAATTAACTCCATTCCAGCCAGAGCCAGCAATACTTTTCAAAAGATTTTCAAAGCAAAAGGTAATTTCTTAGCAGAAGACTAGAGCTCGGGTCTTTTCATACTGGCATGTCCTCCTTAATTTTTTACCAGAACATTTCATTACGTACTTACTTTACAGAACCATGTGTGGGTAGATGTCACACTGCATAACACTACACTCCCACCATTGGCTATCAAGAACCCCGAGTGCCTGGGGCTTCTCCACCAGCTGGACAGGAGCAAAGATGTCTGGATTCAGCACTACTGCATTCTGAAAGATGGTTGTTTGTACTTTTATGCCACTCTCCGGTCTACATCTGCTCAAGGTAGGGATGACTGCTAGATTTTAATTTATTATTGTAGTAGAAATGTTTCACTGCAGTTTCCAAGTAGAATTTTTACCATTAATGGGAGTTTCTTATCAGGAAATTCATACTGTTCCATGAAGGTGAATGACTCAGTCTCTATTTATTCACTAGCCACCTAATTCCTGACCCTAGTATTTTTTCCTCCCACATTTTTATTTTTTTCTTTCTGAAATGGAGTTATTCTGCACACATTACCTTAGGAGCAGTTATCAGAAACAAGATTCAACCTTCTAAAGTACTTTATGATGGGTTGAGGCAGTGCCTCAGGATGGTAGTCTCCTGAAAGCTGTCAAATCCTGCATGTTAGGAAGTATCCACAGATATCATGAACTCTGACTGGTTGCCCTGAAACTACCAGGCTTTCACATGACCTTGTTAAAGCTATTCCATCCCTCAATTTGCAGAAGTTTCCTACTGCTGGAGAGCTTGTGGTCTGGGATGCGGCCACAGCCATTTGCAGCTAAAGCTGCCATCTCTCCTGCCACAGCAGGAGAGGGTGGCTGCCTGCTTTCAAAGCAGAAAATGATGCTACAGGGGTCAATTGCAAGCAGAGCTTACTTCACACACAGAGAGGGGATGGCTGAGGACCTGTAAGTGCTTCCTCCCTGTGCTAAGGTAGCTGGCATTCAGAACCAGAAAGAAAATACTTTTCTTTTTACTCGCTAGGCAGTCTTCAGACCAAAAGGGAAAAAATTTTCTTAGCGCTTATGCTATTATGATCAGGCAGAAGGTACTCCACTTTCTGTCATTTGCATAACACTCTTCTGTGGAGACCCTGGGGGGCATTCTCTGGTCTAGAGAGACACAAGAACCTTCCATCAAAAAGCTCTGTTAGACCCCATTGGCTCCTTCCCCTATTCCTACCATCCTGAGCCACACTTACTCCCTATTCCCTGATTGGCCCTCATCTTTGTACTTCCCCAAGACCAGGCTCAGCCCCCAGGCCCTTGTAGTGTGGTTGCCGGAACCTGAACATCTCACCACGTGGCTGAATAAAACATCTGTGGATATTATAAAAATGCCTTTCTCCTTCCTTACCCTGGACTATGCTAGCAGCAATTCAGACTGCTACACTCTTCATCTGCCCAAGGCCATACTTACAAAATGACTAGGGATTTCCTTTTTACATTAAACCAAAGCTAGGGTTTTCACAGAGAAAAACAATGAATTATCAGGAATCCAGAAATTAGGTTTTATGCATTTATAACCCTGAAGCTTATGTTCCTACTGCCAAATATTTTCTTTTGGTGCTTAAATATCCTACCACATAAAAATTCTTCTATATGAGAGTATTTTTTTCTTGTTAGTGCATTTCTTTTCCATTTTCACCACATATTCTCTTACATCATTCTCAATGCTAGAACATTAATTTGGTGCTGTTGTGCCTAAATATGAGACTCCCTAAAAATAAAGACCATTTTCTCCAGATGTTTCTGACTATTTGCCATATATGTATACAGTGAACTTACACCTTAAGTTGCACTGCAGTAAAGTCTGAAGCAAAAAAATAAATAAAAAGAACAAAGCAAAACCAGTTAAAATTAAAATGACCAGAAAATCAAGTTCTGTCTAATGCGTCTCCTTCACAGCCAGGTAATGTGGCCTGCAATGACACCTCAGTTACTAACAGCAGCAGCAGTAACCAAAACTGATTTTAGGCACGTTATTTTTCATGTTGAAATTCTTATCCCTTTAGTTTTTAAAGGAATAAGAAAGAAAGTATCAGTGACAAGAGCCCCTCTTCCAAAGAACTTTACAGTAGCTAGAGGCATCTTCATTGATGGCACTCAAAAACTAGGAAAAATATTTCACCATCTTCTCTTTAATGAAAAGCTAAATAAATCTTTATTGTTCATCATTTGATAGATAAGAAGCCTGTTTAACATTGTTGAGATCAATTTTCATAAAAGAAACAGTACTTTCAGATTTTTAAATATAAAGTATATAAAACTCTGTGAAGACACCAATCTGAAAATCCAATTTGCCAGATTTGTTGGTATGCTTGTAATTGGCAGTAATTCTATCAATGGTATCTGCAATATCCATAATGCATACTATTTTATTCTATCCAGGTGGCCTTTACCTGCAGGGCTACATTGTGAGTGAGCAGTCCCTGGGCTCCAAGAGATCTGTCATTGAACTCAAACCTCCATCCGAAGAATTTAAAACTTTTTACTTATGTGCAGAGAATGTAAATGAAAACAAAAGGTAAACCAAATATTTTTAATTTGTCTTTTTTTCCCAGTTTATTTACCAGACTTTAGGAAACCAGGAACTCTGTAGCTTGGGAAGATCTAGTGACAACTTTGCAGTCTGTTTTTACTTTTCCCTCTATATTTCCCTTTAGCAGTAGCCTTAGTCAAACTGCAGTAAAACATATCCTGTAACATGTGAGTCATCAGTTCTGTTCTTTTCAATGTTGGAACAACAGCAAGGCTGGCTTGCAGAGGTTTGGAAATAAACCTGGATAAGCTGTTTTTCACAATTATGTGTGGGTGATTGTACTGAACACAAAAGCTATGGCACTTCTCATTAGTGAAAGTAGAGTGTATATCCTTCTCATTCCCAAGAATTATTGACTTTGATCAATGACCATTGTAATTTAATTAATTTAAGCAAATTGGGCAATGGAAACACATTCTGAAGGTAAATTCCCTCACCATAATCTAGTCAAATTCCAACATCTGTAGGAGTTTTTACCTAAAGCCTATTAATTACACTACCTAGGCTTTAATTTAATGAATAGAAGACAAAGCTTTTCAGTGTGTTGGAAAATTGCTGTTAAGCTATATTGTTTTTGCAGCCAACTCCTCCACCTTCTGCATCTCTCCAATCCACTGATTATGAGTAGACATAGTAATAGTAATAGAATTGAATTCCACTTACTAAAGGTGTGTCTCAAAGGGCAGAGAAATGCATACATAACACTTGATCAAGGACAATTGTTGGTCTTTAATTTCTTCTAGGTGGATTACAGCTTTGAAAGCTTCAATTAATAAATGGTTACCCCTACACCAGGCAATCCAAGATTTCATGAACAGACCACTGGAGGAGACCAGGATGTGAGAAGAAAGCTCAGGTTTTCCCCTGTTTCTATTCTGCATTTAAGAGTCCATACTATATCTTTTGAGTCATCTCAAGAGATATTCTAGCAGCAGTTAATCTTTAGCATTGCTATACATTCAGAACTTTTGGAAGCATTAAAAAATACATGCAAAGAAATGTTGCCTCCTTTGTCACTTATTTTGTGTTTCTACTTCAACTCAGACCACACATAGAGTCTACTTTACAACTGTGATGTGACACACATTCCACATACATTTTGTATTCCCTGCTGGGGTTTTTTTTTTGTGGTTTGTTGGTTTTTTGGGGTTTTGGTGGATTTTTTGCAAATGCAGTCTTGGCAAAGTGTTCTGGTTTTTCATCCAGATAATTCATACATAGGCTTACCTATAAGTTTCTAGGTGTAGTGATGCTTGAGACCAGCTGGGTTTACTGAAGAGTTAGCAGCTACATACTATTACATGGAATAAATCTGTACATTTTTGTTGTACTATTATACATTCTGTCTTAATTTTATGATGATTTTGATTTGGTCATCTGACATCATATCACAGCACATTTGTGAACAGAAATCAATTCAAGAATCAAAATTTTTTTTCCTCCAAAGCTAGCAGTAAAAGACAGCAGCATAACTCTTCCTATGAATAAATCTGGATATTCAATTTCCAAGCTCATCAAAACACTAATTCAAGTAAAATTACAAAGGTTATTTCAAAAATGCACCCAATATAAACAAAAAAAAATTGCCCATCTGTAAAACTGAAATTATAAAAGCTGCGAAATTTGCTTTTCATATGATCTTTAGACCTTAAGATTGTTTAACACACTAGAAACTCAGCTTCTCACTTGCTGGTACTATTAGCCTGGAAAATATCAATTGCAATGCAGAAAAAAGTTTAAAAAAGCAAGTGGTGCTCCCCCAGCCACTAGAAATGTATTTTTTAGGAGACAGATTCATTAGCTTTACATGCTTGAAGCAATAGTACTTCAAAGAATGCTGATAAACTGTTCCAGTTATTTGCTACAGTGACTTGAGTGATTTATTTCAGAAATAAGAATGGTTAATTAAACAGTGTAAGAAATTTTTTGAAAACAGGCACCCAACCCTAGATATGTTACCATGTTTGCTTTGTATAAATCTGCATTCTGAGGTAAAATGCACAACTATATTGGAAAAAAAGCAGTCATCACAGCTATATTCTACATTCTACAGTATTTTTTTAAAATTGTGTTCAGAAATACAATTTGCATTTCTGCCACAACTCCAAGAATAAATCATGAAATAGCTATGAATGACTTCTTTTTCTTACTTATTTTCACAATAAGAAAATAACACTTATGGGTCAAGTCAAATGCTGTTAACTTGAGACTAATTACTTTCCCTGGGGAATAGCTATCCAATTCAGAATTACAGTTCAGAGCTAGGAAGCAGAAAAGCAAACAAACAAAAAAAATATATAAAACAAATGCAAACAAAATTAAACACAAGAAATGTATTTTCTGTTTTAAACGGTAGCAAGTCCTGAGAAGAGCAATGTTACTGTAGAAGGGTGTGGAGTACAAATCCTGTAAGAAGCAACTGAGGGAGTTGGGGGTGTTTAGCCTGGAGAAAAGGATGGTTAGGGGGACCTTAATGAGTCTATGTCTTAAAAAATTCAGTGTAGTGAGTGAACTTAGGATTTCTCAAATGACCATAAAGTTTGAAAAATTATTGAAAGAGAAAACCAAAACTATCAAGCTTTAGAACATTTAGTTTTTAACCCAGGGAACTTGAGGAGGAGCCAATGCACACTTTCTACATTTCTTTGAGTCAAAGCTTGTTCCTTTCTCTCTGCTTGACAAGAGATCAGATTAGCCCATGGCTGTTGTTTTTTTCCTGGGAAGTAGCTACAGACCCCAAGGACTTGGGCTGCCATCCACTCCTTCTTGTACCAATTAATCTCCTTTTCTTGTTAGAAGAACCAAAGGCATTCTGAAAAGTACACTGAAGTTTTTCTCAACATGTATCAATAACATGAAAATTATCACCAGGGAAATTTGGAAATTCTCAAGCTTAGTGACCATACCCAATTTTACTGTGATTTTCACCAGGTATTCACACCACTTTTTGGGCAATATTTCTGGCATGAATTATAGCTCACTTAGCTTGGCTTACACATGAACTACAGGATAAATGTTAGTCTTGGTCATCAAGTCAGCCATGCATTTTAAAAAAAACTAAAGTGGGAGGTTATTTCTGCATCCTTTCCATAACACAACCAGTTTTGATTTATTATAATGAGACAGTAATGCATGCATCTCATGTTGCTAGTGAATAGCCCTTCCCAAGAAGGTCTCTTTAAGGTAGGAGAGAGAATAGCAAAAGAGTATGCAGTGTGCTCACATTACCTTTCACTAGCCTAAACATTTAATCCAAATACATTTCATACCAGAAGATATGTTATTACCATGCTCCAAGTACAAATAGAAATGAAGAAGTTATGGGTAAGTTAAAGTGAAAAAACACTAAAACCTGAATCTCTTAGGCAGGGAAAAGCTGAGGGATTGGATGAGGTGGTTTGATGGAGAAATTACAGTAGTTCAATAGCAAAAAAGACCTTTCCACTTATTCAAGGGCAAACATGGTACCTATAGCCAGAACTAAAGGCATGTGTGGTGGAATGCACAATTAATTTCTAATTCTAACAGCTTTGATGTTTATTACATAAGTAACCTTCAACATTCATGATTTCAGTACTATGCAGTCTGTGTTTAGTTATTTGAGATCTTTATAACGGAAAGTTTTAAGACCAAATAAATAAACAACGCGCCTTGACAAAGTAGGGTAAAGCTATAAGTAGAACTGTCACATCCATTCCCTTCCTAGGTAACTGCACCGCAGCATAAAGCAACACTGCAAAGCACATTTTACCAGAAAACATACTTTTCCTCTAGTTTTTACAACATAATGCGTGCAATCTGAGGCCTGAAATATGAAATCTGCAAAATACTCCAAATCCAATCCTGACAGTCAAATCGATGGTTTCATTCCTCTCTCTGTTAAAAATTAAACATGTGATTACAAGTTAGGGGCATGTCTGTGGTGCTTAGCACTTAAAAGTCCCATATCTGCGGCCGCAGTTTACATCCTGTTGATTACATCTGTGACTTTATTCCACACTAGACTAGAGCACAGTTTATTTGGAGTTAAAACAAATAATAAAAATGTTTGGGTTTAAAATGGGTTAGAAATTATCCTAGGTGCAAAAAAATAAAATAATCTCCTCATTATTTGATCTGTAGTTCATAAAAGATATTTTAAGAAATTTTCATGTTTAGTAATTTTTCAGCATCAAAGCTCTCAATTTTCTTATATATATAGCAATTATCTTGTAATAAATATTTTATCACCTTAATTACACTAAAATCATAAACAAAAGTGCTTGGTTGTTTTAAAAAACCAAAAATCCGAAACACTTTCAGTAATACCTATAGCACAAACAGAACACGTGTGAACTTGTGAACTTAAAGAGCATCAGTGTTTTGTTAATAAAAAATGTCCATATACTGGTTTTGCTCTGCAAGTCACAGTTTGTTATTTATACATTCTATCTCCAGTTGCAGCAATAAATGGCAAAAACCGCTGAGCTGTTTTTACCCCTACATGTCTGTTACCATGCCCACCTGAGGGACAGATCCACATTAAAATGATACATTATTTGAGCCATAAGAATTGTACAATAATTCCTTATTTTCTGTAATGAAAATGGAAGTGTTTAGATTACTACTGGCAGCTTTACCTATATATGAAAAAATGTTGGAGAACAGTGAGAAAAATCTGATTGCAGCAAAAACCCTGCCTCCATCCTGGGAAAATGAAGTAGTTTTAGGCCTTCCCACTGAACTGAGAAAGAAACACACTCCTTGTATGAAAGAACATGAACACTAATTTTTCCAGTCTTCAAGTTATTTCAGTAATGTCAACAGATTTCTATTGTCTTAATACTTACAATGCTTTAAATGGAAACTCAAGAAAGTAGATTGGAAATCTTTTTGAAGAACCAGGAAGAGAAAGCCCATGAAAATTAGACACATCTTAGATAATACAATTGAAGAAACAAAACAAAAGACCAAAAAAAATCCAAACCAACCAACCAGAAAAAAAAGAAATAAAAAACCATAATAAAACCCCACCAGTGGTATATATTTTTCTATGAGGAAGAACAGAATTCTAAGTTTGCCGCCAAAGAAATAATAATCAATCCAAATCCAGATTTCTCCAAAGGCCATGGAAGTTTGGATTTAAAACTTTAGTTAAGTTCTCCTTTGGAATTTAAGTTTAAGTTCCCTTCTGAGCTTTTGTTGCAATTCTTTCAAAATAAGTGAAACTGAGGTGAGTTACTTCACTGCTGTCTCAGGGGTCAGGAAAGATGCGCAGTCACTGTATGGTCAGTATCCTGCTTATGGCTCATTGGTTTGCAAAGAAGGCTTTATAATTATTATGAGGTATATCTGCTTTCAAGGTTTTCTTTCCACTACCAGGAACAAGAATGAACACAACTGTGTTGAAACCAGAATGCTTCCACTAAGAGAGTATGATGTTGTACTGAGAAGAAATGGGGTCATGCTCTTGAAGCATGGTTTATTTAGACGGTTTTCTATCCTCTGAATTGAGCTATTTTTCTGCTCTGTTCATCAGAAAATAAGTACAAGGTTCTGCAGTAGGAAAGCCACAGAGGGTCACCAAGGCATTCTTCAAAGGGATTAGTTATTTAGCTAGAAAAGGTTTGGATCCACAAAAATATTTTTGGGAAGTACCTAACTCCCTTTTGTAGCAGGTTTTTGAAGGATAAAGGCAGTAGGGTTAGTTTTTTACCTTCTTTCTCCCAGACTCTGGAACCAGAACCACTAGCAGCTGAAAGTCATTTTAGTGGGAAATTATTTTTAATTTTTCACAGTTAATCCACTTTTCAAACACAGCAATTATGAGATACGTATTAGCAAAAGCTGAAACACTGCAGCACTCTGGGACAGAAATCTGACTAATACCCAGACTTTGCTGATTTGTGAACACATGACCATTTCCTCTGTCAGCACCACAACCCCTCAGAAGACGATACACTAATTTTATCTAAATGAAGGGGAATGACTTCAGCAATATGTAGAATGTGACAACTCTTGTTCAAGATGATCTTCTCAAGGGCAATTTATGCCAACCAAGCCAGATATTTACTAACAGAAAACATGCTGACAGAGTCAGGAAAGATGTTCATTTTTCTGAGGAAAAGGTGCTGCTTTCATCTAAAGGCTTCATCATTTTGGAGAAAGTGTCCTGTTAATGAAAATACATAAGCAAAAAGACCTAAAGTAATTTCTCAATACTGTAGGACAGCTAAAGGTTTTGAAGATTATATTTAATGGGGGTTTCATTTGCATGTTAGATTAGATTAGCTGTAGTAATGTATAATATCATATTTATATTTAGAATTTGTAACAGTATTTTCCTAATTTTACATTGCTGAGAACATCAGCTGTCTAGCACCATCTGAAAAGAATTGTTTTTATTACAGCAAGCTGCAGTTACTGTGATTAGGAAAAATATTTGAAAAAATTAAATAGGAGATTATATATTTCAATAAAAAATAAATGGTAGGAGGTTTTTACATTAAAAATAATAAAATATTCAAATATAAATTAACTTCTACATTTCTCAATGAAAATACTTGGAAGGAACAAAGACATCCTGCAAGAAATTGAAAATGTACTTTCACTTGCCCCAGTTAGGAATGAAAAACAAAATTCAAAATGTGATTACTGAGAAGTAAACTTCTTAATATTGAGTCAATACTAAAGGATATACAACATGCAATAAATGGCAGGGGGTTTTTTTTTCCCTTTAAATCTTCTGTTGGATTTTGGCTTGGATTTTTATGTAAATAACACCATTGTTCCTCATTCTGAAATAAGACAACATGCAATATTATTTAGGAACACTATGAACTCTTTAGCTAAATATTGTTCTTTAAAATTATTTATTTGAATTTTTTTCCTGTAAGGAAATTTGGCATCATGCATGTGTTGGTCAAATCACTCAGAGTGAAAAGACCATTTGCTGGTGGCCCAGTATAGTTTGCTTGAGTGCTGGAAGCATCATCCAGGGTGTCCTTGTGCAGCACCACAGAAAAGAGCCAGCACGCCAGCCTGTCCTCTGTGTTCCTATGTGAGATAGAGAGACTTCAAGTTATGATTCACAGACAAGTGTGAAAATTTACCAATGAAATAGACTTCTCTCTACATAATTAGCAAAGTAATCTCATGAAGGATTGAAGTAGTGAGAACCACCAGGAAGTAAATTTTCAACCTCAATCTGCAAGAACTCAAGATGCAGCCCTAGACAACAATACACTCATTATAATCCACTGTCAAGGAGACAACATGAAAGCTAAAATAATATTAGTAACAGCTATTGTGCAAAGGTAGACGAAAAAAATTAACATAAATGGTCACCAGTAACTAAATGAAGAGCAGCAGTATACACAGTGACTGACAATTCCATGGGAAAAGGGGATTCTCAGAGTAAATCATGGTAGATATAGTAGGGGCACGGAAATCTAATCCTAGCTTTGTATCTTAGACACAATACAAGCTGGCGCTGATTGGAAATAAGAAGAAATACACATAATCCCAATGAAATTGAGTTTGAGTCTGCAATTCCTTCATGATGGTAAATACCTGTGCTGGCAAGGTAGCACAAAACAAAGTTTACCTATGTCTGCAACAGTCATTCTATGCCATGCATTCAGGGTATGTTCACTGCTGCAAAGCTTTTCATCTGCCGTTACTCTGTTCCATCACTAGGTCATTGCCAATTCCATTATGATTGCAAAACAACTACAGCATAATCCCAACATTATCAACAAGTTGTAACAACAGAGAAGAGAATATGGCCAGATGCTTTTAAAAATCATTTCAAGGACAATCTGTGGGAAGAAATGTAGGCTGCAAATAGGACAGGACTGTTGCTTTGAGCTGATTGCAAGTGTGGATTTGAAGGAGTTCCACCCACATCATGGCAGTGAAAACAAGGTAATCCCACACCACATATTCAATGCTGAAAAAAGAGTAAGAACAGTCATTTCCCTCTATCAAGCAGGAAGATGGATCAAGGATCTCAATTTTAATCAAGAATTTTCAACAAGTGGACAGAGTGGGATCAGCAAGACCCCCTCATCCTCACAGACACACAAACAAATATGCAGGAATGACAGAAGAGGTAGTGTATGAAGAACTCTTACAGAGAGCTCTAAGTGCTGATTTGCTGAAATAACAATTGGTTGCTAAAGTGAATGAGAAGAAAAGGCTACTCTTGAAGACTTTTAAAAGCATATTCCATCATTCAGATTAGAGCAGTGTCTAGATTAATAGCAGCTATATATCCTTTGTTCCAGGGTGCTATGCAGCTTTTATAGGGAATTTATTTGACATCAGGTTTGGAGATGAAATTTCAATATTTGTTATCAGCTACTGAGATATCTCAGGAGCCCAGCTCCAGCTTCAGAGACTTCAGATCACAGGCAAAGGATAAAGAACAGAATTTAAAAAGTCATGTTTCCATGTCATTAGCTTTTCTCCTAATTTCTTGAGTTTTAGTTGTTAGAATGAAGCAGATATTGTATTGTAAGACTTCTGTTACAGAACAATACTATTTTCAGGTCCGGGTAACAATGACATAAAATATTTTTCTATTTTCATCTGCCACAGTCTTGAGCTGTGAAGTTTTTTTCTTATATATTGTTATGTGTATTGTACTAGTAATCACAAAATGTAAGTTCTTACCCAGCAGTATAATAGCCTGTAACTACTACTCAGAGCTACCTCTAAAGAGATAAACTGTGATCCATTAAGAATAGCCAAGTAACAGCTCCAAAGAAGTAGTGATTTCTCAATGTTAGAGGTAAAAATAAATATACAAAAACTGCTAAATATGCAAATGAGCCTATGGGTCCACACTGCCATGTGTGGACACAGAGCATGCTTCCTGACCCTCAGGCTGCTCTAGACAAGCTGGCTAAGCCCCAGGGCAGCTTCACTGGGGTGTGCAGTGCTGTGGTTGGGCTATGAGGTGACAAGTTCATTCAGGTATGTCGCAGTTGTGGTGTGTTGCACATGCAGGCTTTTCACTAAGTTGGCTGAGGCTTAACAGTCTGGGACATCTAAGCCTCTGTTGATATAAAATGAAAGTTTGCTAGCTCCCCTGTGACTTATAGCCACTATATGTGCAAAATATACTGCCAATTAACAGAAAGAATGGTGGTTTCCCTTAAAAGTTTGAGTTTCTGCATCTAGAAATAATAAAAGAGAGTAAAAACGAAAATTCTTTCAGAAGAAAAATTGAGCACAGCACAGTTAGTAAACCTGCTACTGGAGAATTGCAGTGCCAACAGAAAGTAAAAAGAAAACTTGTTAGCAAAAACAATTTCTTCAGCAGTCGACATGCATTAGGGTATGTACAGGATGTGCATTACTGTCCTATTGTTTGGATCCTCAGGAAGAAGAAGAGATGAAGAGCAATACAATTATAAATACATTTAAAATTTATTTCTGGATAAACAAAGTTATCTTATCACTGTGACAACATATGGAGCACTAAAAGACAAAGAGAGAACAGGATAAAAGAGTAAATTATTTAAAATCTTGGAAGGACTGATAAAGACATAGTCTGATGCATCTGTAGCCCAATTTATCCCATAAATTGTTTTGCTTGAGGTTGCACTAAGGTTAAATAAAGTATTCGTAGCCACCATTATACATGAACATGTACACAGACACTCTGGAAGGATTGTCCTTCCTGTTACTGCTTTTATTTTAACTTTATCCAGATCACCCTAGACCCTGTGGGACTGAACTGTTGTTTACTGTCTAGAAGCTAGGCATGACTTTCTCTGGAGACTACTGACTAGCAAGAGCCTTTTGGAAAGTCTCTACCAAGAAACCCTTAAGGGAACAGTTTTAAGATATCCATACTGCTGAGGATAAAAATTTCGATTACAAAGCCAGGCCTCTCCTAATTAAAAGCATGACATTTTTTTGGTTTCAAGTTTTTCTCCCCTCATTTATTTGCTTAGAGTGCCAAACTGGCATTCTTACAAAAGCATTGAACCCTAGAAATTTTGGTTCAGAGAGGGGAAAATCGGTAGATGGAAGTGCTTTTGGGAAGTTTTTCTTCTCTTGTTCCTTTGCAGCTTCAGTCTAGTTTCTGGATCAGTGGAAGAACAACAACTCAGCAGAAATATCTATACATATCCACAGTGTGTAGCTGCTTGACTTTAACATCTCAAGTGGCACTGTGATGAAAAGGAAAGTTCTTGCATGGTAGGAGGTAAAATAAGGGAGGCACTGGGGTTGGTCACTGAAGGAGTATTCAATGGTGACAAGGGATGCACTGCAATTAATCAAGATCACACAAAGAGAAATACAGTTTCTGACCCCATGATATTCATTAAAATCACACATTTTTGCTGCTCTACCCTCTGAGATAGTTTGTTGTTATTGTTGTTGTTTTAACTGTGCAAAGAAACACACTACTTTTGCTTTTCCCTCCACATAACCTTTCTTCTTATCACTGTTTCTCCTGCGAGGGAAAACTAGAATGCATTAAGCACTAAATCATGCTGTAAAATCATTTATTCCTAAACAAATACAACACATCTATGGGACTTTTTTCCCCCCAGAAATTCTAACCAGCAGCCTCTAACATTCTTCTCTTAAGCATTCAGGAAAAGGATTCACCTCAGAGATGAAAAACCTTTTAAATCAATTATGGTGCCTATACAATGTATGCCAGAGAGCAAGCATAGAAAAAGCTTATGTATTAAAGCAAACAACAGTCTGTCAGCTTCAAAGAAAACAATGGATTTCCTAGCAGTTATGCAAAGAAGCAAAGGTATCTTTCAGATGCAGTAAGATGTCTTTCAGCAAGTCAGCTTCAACTTTTCAGTCTTCTGACCCCAGCAGCATCTCCCTGTGAGCAGTAAGAGCAAGCAAGAAAGAGTGACGAGGACTTCAGTATCAACTTCATTGGAGCCAGGCTTAAAACAGTACCTTCCTCCCTGATCTCCTTCTAAACAAACAGACAGTGGTGACATTGAAGGGAGGGCTGCAAATACATGTTGTGCAGCTGCTTTGCTGTCCAGCTGATGGAACTGCCAGAACCAAAAGCATGAAATAAGAACTGGAGTTTTAACAGCTTTTTATCTTTGGTATACCAAAAGTAGAAAAGGCACTAGACACTGCCTTCAGTAATCCACAACAGATTCACAAGCCCAGATTAAGGTATTTTCTGTGCCTCCTGTTGCCCCTGCACATACACAATAGAAAAGGGAGAGGGAGGAAACCCAAACAGACTAAGAACAGAGATTACAGGGAAAGCAAATAAACCAAAATAGTTCCTTGAAGAAAATTAATTTTAAGGGTTTCAGTGATGATTTGAAAGATTTGACAGATACAGGCAGCTGTCCAGGCCAAAGGAACTGCACAAGAAAAAGCACCAGCCAGAGACTGCAGAGAGACAAAGAAAGGGTATAAAAAGGAAGGAGCATGACAAGCAGAAACAAACCAGGGAAGAGAACGAAAACAGTAGTAAATAATGGGGATTTTTTTTTAGCACAGCAAGACAGTGAAGTATGATGCCAATTGGTGGTGTAGCTAAACTACAGTCTCTAATGTCTCTCAACGAAGTCGCTACTTCATAGGACTGAGGGAGCAAGGCTGGCAGAAATGCGAAGTAAACAAATAACTTTACAACTTATTATAAGTGTATGCACAGCACAGACATCTTTAAAAGTTTCAGCAGTGACAGAGCAGAGGAACATTGAGTTTTGACAGATTGTCCTTGCTTGAGCCAACTGTCATGTTTGTCTAATAGTGAGTCTCATTAAAACCTGAAAAATTGGTAACATAGAAAGTCTCTTCAAACCTTCCTCCGTAAAGCAAGTCTGGAAAAATAGCCATTAAAACTCTAACCTGTTTAACCTAAAGAGGTTAGCTTACTTAAATAGTACCTCAGTCAACAAATATCTCAGTTCTTCTTTCATCTTCCATATGCCCTTGGAGTGACATTGTGAATTTATGAAGATGACAGCAGGTTGCATGTTACAGAACAAGCCTTTTGTTGCATAAAGCTATTGTCAACAAGCCTGGTAAAAGCATCTGGCCTGCTCTGCAGAGAAGTATTATTCCCAGTCATTCTTATCTTTAAATCATGTCTGTGTGTACTCAATTTACCCACAGCAATCATCAACAAATTCTTAACTGTGATACCTCAGATCGACAGATTATCTGTAGTGCTACCTCAATGGTCTGAGGTCTCTCTCATAACAAACTGTATTGTGTTTTTTGTGGTCTGTCTTTTGTGGTTTTGTTTGTCTGTCTCTCTCTCTTTAAAGGTTAAACACAAGAATAACTTCCTTTATAGAAGTAAACAGAAAGAGAATTGAAAATGGTTTCTACATCTGTCATGTGACCAGAAAGTTTTTCTTGCCCTCTCTAAAATTTTATACCAATTGCATTTCACCAAAGAGCAAATGCAGTTGCTGCAGCTATTCAGCTATTTATATACCTTTATAGGTATTTTTGTAGATGGATACATTTTCTTAAAAGTGGCAGAAAACAGTAGATCTGAACTTCACCTTGAAGACAAAACCAAGTTAGTGAACCTCACAAAAGCCATCACTTTGGTGATAGGCAACATGTTACTTTCCATCTTGCAACCAGAAAAACTAGACTGCAATCAGGGAACACTCCCTAGTTGGCCTTCTGCAAAATAAATCAGATCTAAAATCCCAAATGTCAAAGCACAGAGTTGGTGTCATGTAGGAGAAATGTCAGTGTCACAAGAAGGTGTAAGTGAAACCAGGCCAAAAGCACCTATCCTTTGTGTGTAGTTCACAATGCACACCAGCATTCTCTAGCTACTGAATATTTCTTAAGATTCATGATCCATGCCTCTGACCTCATACTATAGAGCTACGATATTCCTGTACACTTCCCATAGTAAAGTTTGAGTGCAGATTTCACTTACAATTCTGGAAACTATATACATAATTATTGGAAACACAGATAAGAAAAAAATCTCTGTAATCATAACCCAAACAGTGAGCCTCTTCCGCAGTATACTGAAATCAGGCCTCTGTTACATGTCCTTTACAAAGTCACCCTCTTTACCTGCAAATGTAATGAGTTCTGGTGTTTCAACTTAGATTTGGTTTTGTAGCCATTTGTAGAGATACAAGACACCAGAGGTTTTCCAATATCAATATTGTGATAGCAAATCTAAAATTTCCTTTTCACTGAAGCAAGGGGTAAGATAAGGCAGTATATCTTGTATACATAGCCCAGAAATATATAATAGACTTTTTGGTTTTCAAATCAGACACAATGTATACTTAAACTGACATACTTTCAATACATCCTGATTAAAACTTTCAGGCAGTATTTCCTTTACAACCTTGCTTTACTACCCATTTACACATAATTTAAATAAGTTTTCTTAACATTTTTTTTAATGTGTAAGGCAAACAGCATATACAAAAACAAAACTGAAACAGGAAATTACTAAACTTCAAAAAAGATCTTCACATATCTCCTTATCACATCAGAACATATTTGAACAACAGCATCATCAGTGATAACAGTAGAAGTTTGGAAGGAGTAGTGTTTGTTTATTAACAGCTCTTGCAGAATCACAGGAGGACAACACCTAACAGATTGTTTGCTTCTGGAATATACTGAGATGATGACCAGTACTTTTCTCATATTCATGTTCTTGCCAAATAAGCAATGACTATTTTAAAGATATCTGTGGCAAGCATTTAGAGACAGGTTTAGAGGAGTGCTGAATATCCAACCCCCAGCAGGAATCAACAGGACCTGCAGGCATTTGGCTCTCTAACAAGCAGATCTATAAACATCAATAATTTTCCCATAGTACTACTTCAACAAGCTAAAAGAGATCACAATTTCTATTACATTGTAAGCGATTTTCTATTATTGTATGTTATTTTCTGTGTTGGCATTGAATATGTGGTTTCCAATAAGCTGAATTTGCTGCAGTTAATATAAAGAATATAAATGCATAGAGTATATTTATATATATTTTAATATATACACAAAATAATGAAAAAGGACCATAAATATTAGCAACCCTGATGGAGTATAAATCTGCCTCATGAAAAGTTTAATAATCATATATCCAAAGCTTTGTTTATTCTCAGGAAATACAGGAAACTGAAATACATTAAACATAGATCCTCACCAAAGCTAAACTAGCAGTATTCCAAATACAGTGCTTACCCTTGTAGGTATGAATTCTGAATAGTGACTTGAAATATGCCACTCTTAGTCAGTATAGACCAAAGCTAAACTAGCAGTATTCCAAATACAGTGCTTACCCTTGTAGGTATGAATTCTGAATAGTGACTTGAAATATGCCACTCTTAGTCAGTATAGACCAAAGCTAAACTAGCAGTATTCCAAATACAGTGCTTACCCTTGTAGGTATGAATTCTGAATAGTGACTTGAAATATGCCACTCTTAGTCAGTATAGCCTGTCTGATAGACCTTTCTCAATTGTGAAATGTTGGCTTTTGTGGAGAAACAGCAATAAAAATGCCATGCACAAATATATTCATACCTGAGGGAACAGATACTAAAATGCAATGTTAATTTGTTATTGCAGTGGATGGGTATCAGCTACTTGTGCAGACAATAAGGAACAATATTGAAGCCAAATCTCTGAAGGAATAATGGGATGTTAAATCCATTGCTTAATATTTTTTTCTATTTTTGACCAAAAGAGAAAAGATTTCAGTTATGAAGACTATAATTACACATCTCATAGCCCTGACATTTACCTATGACTCAGGTACTATGAGAGTTATGTACTGCAGGTTTCATAAAGCCTTCCATTCCTCTCTGCTGAAATTCCATTTCATCCTTCTTTTTCTCTTTATTGTTATGACTGAAGGATAGATACAAGACCTTATGTTTGCATAAAATCTATCCTATTAATTGCTTGAATACTTGTAGGCAGAGTCAATTAGTACAAGCTATAGCTAGGAATTAAATCTGGGGGTAAAGGGATTATATTCTGAGGAAATCAATATTTCATATGGATATATCCTTGGGCTTTGTAGATATTATTTTTGGAATGCATATGAAATAGATCCTTCACAATGTATTCACATTTAATTCTCAAGTACTTCATGAAAAAATTCCACTCAGGAAGCTGGAGAGGTTGTAATTGTCCTTCCCAGGCGGGTTACATCATGCATTGCAGCCAGATAGAGAGTGATCTTTGCCAAATCCTTTTCCGCTGCCATCTCTTCTGAGATCCTAACAATGTCAGTTTGAAACAATAAAAACATGATACAAATATCTGTGGGCTCTTCAAATCTCTTATAGATTTACTCCAGTCATTTCAAGTGTGTTTAAAGGGGTTTAAGTACATACTTCTATCAACAGGAGAAGAAAAAATATGTAAGTCCAAAGGAAACATATTTATTTGACTATTTGTGCTTTTCATTATATTTATCTATTTTTAAGGTATATAACAGAAACAACACAGGAAACAGCAATAATGTGAGCACAGAAAGGTATATGACCACAGATCAGTTTATTAACAGACTAGTGAAGAGAATCCTGGTGCATAGGGTTTTTTGCAGCTGACCTGTGGAAAGATTTTTCAACCAAACTTCTAAATTCCAAAGTTCATTAATCTAACTTTAAAACAACAAGAAGGTATTTCAGTTGTTTTGATTCAAAAGTGAAATTGAAAAAAAGACCTTATATTTCAATTTTTCAGCTTGAAGTTCAGTATTTCATTTATAAAATATTTCAATCTTATTAAAAACATTTAAGCAAAATTATCCAAGGTTAAGATTTGATTCAAGCCAGACTTTATTGTTGTCTGGGCTGTGAAACGTAAATAAAAATCAGCCCTCTAACTGGATGCTACAGGAAGTGATTTATATCCAGAGCACACAGTACTCAATGTATCTCACATTCAGCTTTCTGTTTGAAATCTGAGAATATGCTCTTAAGATTATACTTCAACTCTTCATCTCATTAGCTGCTCCACTGGACGTTGATTTAAATCAGATAGGAAAACCTCTCTTCTTAGAATCCGAAAGGAACAAGACAATCCCTATTTAAACATTTATAGGCATTAAGGAATGCCTATTGAAAAGCTTTGTATTGGTTTAATGCCTTACCCCAAATCATAGTAAATGTTCAAGATTTTTTGATACAAACACATAGAATTTCTGAATATACTATTTTAAGCAGTTCCTGGCTTTCCACCTAAAGCCACTGCATACCTGAACCTAGCTATTTAGATGGCATTCATTATTACTTATTTTGCTATGGTTCTGCCTACAGCTCACACCCACATCTCCCTTGTTCAGCAATAATGCAAACCAAGGACCTATGTGCTCTGTGCTCATCTCAAACTCAGGTTCACCGAATATCTCCAGAAGAGATATTTTTATGTTTTATCCTTTCTTTCCTCTCCCATATTTTCTATAAATTTTTTAAACACTTTCTTCTTCATTTTTAGAAATCCTCTGCTATTCCCAAATGGCAAGCCCCCTGCCAGGGCTGAAAGCAGGGACTCAGCTTGCTCTGTTTTCCTCCACTTAATACTCATTCACATGCCATGAACTTTGTATGCCTCCTTCTGTTAGGCATTGCCCACTTCTGCCCTCCTTCCCTTCCTAACAGTCCCTTATGTTGTTCACACAAATGTTTTAGATGTGTTTGCATTATATACTTTGTTCCATCACAAAAGTGCCATTTTCTCCTACACTTCCTTCCTCACTGTTGCCATTGTTTTGGCTCCTGCCTGAGTGAGGACTCCCTGGTCCAAGGAAAACACCCTTTCCTCTGGCAGATTTCCTGCTTCCTATTTAAGCTTCATTTTCCTACCTGGATGAGATCAAAAAACCCCGTGGTGGTGCCAGCTTTCCAGGACAGTATCAACACTTCCCGGCCCACAGAGAGCAACTGGAATGGAGCACATGGGCTCATCAGGCACAGTGCAACACCTGCTCAGTTTTCTGATTCCTGACTAAATCTGCAGGCTCATCCAGTCTCCTGCCATGCGGCATACTCACAAACAGCTAGAAGACATCAAACTGACAGTGCTGTGCATCCTCAGCCTTTGACCACAAAGCAGAATGTGGCAGCTGATATTTTATGCATTAGCAGATAGTAGAGGGACTAATTTAAAGATTGTCATTGAATAATAATAAGGTGTTTTCTTTTTATGAAAGAGCCTGCAGCAAACCTTTCAATATGATCTTTTTCCTGGTTATCAGGAACAACTACATCCTGATCAAGAAACCCCCTCAACTTTCAGACTTAATCCTAAAGTATTTATCATTCAGGAAAGATGCAATTATTAGCTATTTAACAGGAAATGCAAGTTACACAGAGAAGTCTACTTTTGGAGACATAATTGGCCCAAATATAATGGTGATATTTGGGCTGGAATTAAGACAAGATTGAAGCAGCCAAATGAGCAACGGTCTTGCAGTTGGTTGGTTGTGAAAGAAGGAGTAAGTTTGAATATGCCATTTTATGCAACGTATCCACAAAGGCACTATAATACAGTGAGGAGATAATTACACAACAGTTGAATAATGATTTATCAGGGAAGTAATCTAAAAAAGTGTGATATTGGAGAATGTCATGGGTTATAAGATGAAATAATTCCTTTTGGCAATTTTTATTTTAACTCAATTCTTACCATGCGAGGATTTTAATTCTATTGTGCATATAAATTCTGCTTGTCTTAAAAAGAATTTAAAAGAGAGATGCTAAAACTGAGATGAGAAGCAATTCTTGTTTAAAAAAAATTCCCATTTCTCATATGCAGGCCAAAATAATTTAGGCACCACTACAGAAAAAACTTTTCTTCACATCTTATAAATCAAAATAAAATGTATCTTACTTCTATGTTTCTCAAATGCTCCTGCTTTCTAGTGTGAACAGATGAAAGAGGTTGAGTATTCATCTCTGATAGTAATATGTCATGATAATTGACTTTCTACTGCCCAGCCAGGCCATGGCATTTGGTTCCCCATCCATCCCTCCACTGTTCAAGAAAAGAAAAACATTTGTATCAGGAACTGTTAAGCCTTGTCCACACTGTATTCAATTCCCACGAAAAACATTTCAGCTCAGGTCTGACAACTCCTTCAAATTTCATTTGTCCCAAGTGGTGACTGAATTTTCCCTGTATTTTAGATATTCTAGAGCAATGTGATTTTTAACTGCCTCATCTTACTTGAAACAACATTTAAAGAAAGGAGAGGAATAACTGCTTTCTGTCATGAGATTCCTGCTGGTGTAACACAGGCAGAAACCCCTATCATAACAAATAGACAACTTATCCTCCTTGGGCTGAATTTCAATAAAGCTACAAATGCTAGGGGTGCAGAACTGTTCAGCTGTGCGCACACGCACAGAAACGATGCATCTAAAACAACACTAGCATGGTTTCACACTGTGCAACACCTCCAGAAGGTGTTTCGACTCTGAAAATGAAGATAGAAAGCATGAGACTGGAATGTTTGAATTCATTTCCAGAGAGGGCCTGAAAACTCTGTAATGTATTTCAGCTTCTCGTCTCAAACATAGTCAAGAAAACCCCCAAACAATGACAGATACACTGATTTTCTTTTTTACTGCCCTTGTTTATTCCAGTTTAAAAAATACTCCTTAGAAATCTTGCTATTAATTAGCTGTACATGTAAAAATACAGGCCAGCCACAGAAAACTCATATTTGGTTTTTAGCAATTAATACATATAATTAATACATATTACTGCATCATTTTGCTGTTTCCCAGTTATTTCAGTTTTCTCCACTTACTAATCAATCCACAGCACTTAGCTTCATGCTAACACACTGTCCTAGGTTACAATATAAAGATGTATTCTCTTCCCATCCTCAAGAGCGGCTGAAACCAGGAGAGGCATTGTTTCTCCTTATCTCCTGTTAATGGGCCTTGCCTTGCCACATGACTCAGAGATAACTCCCTCGGGGACCCAGGTCTGTTTAATGGGTAATGAAGGACCCACTGCATGATCAGAATGATATCAGCCCATTGTGAGATGCTCTGTCCAGGGGGGAGGAGCTAAGCATCCCCACCTGGATATAATCTGGGCTTTGGGACTGCGCAAGCTCCCCTTACCCACTGGCTTCCAGAGGACAAGAGCGACCAGACCTCTTCTATGGGATCACCACATCAACAAGAGCATTTAATCTGGACTGCAACCACCACCCTAACTAGCAGGGTGTCAGGTTGTATTCTGACTCTGTCAGTGGTTTTTGGTTTGTATTATTGCATGTATTTGGGGTTTTCCCTTTTCCTAATAAATTCTATTTCTGACTTGGAGTGTCTCACTGGTTTTGCTTTCAAAACAGAACACACACAGTTCATATTAAATCATTAATCTACCTTACAGACTCATTTCCAGTTAGTATCCTATAAAAAATATGGTGTTTATTTTGATGAGGTAAATGACAACCCATATAAGTTTATTTGATTCTATTTAAGTGATGAAAGAAAACAACCTCTGACCTCAGTATCAGGTAAGATTATGGAACAGTATATATTGAGTGTCATCAGACAGAATTTACAGGATGGCCAGGGATAGGTCATGTTTGACCAACCTGATCTCCTTTTATGACCAAGTGAACCACCTGGTGGATGCAGGAAGGGCTGTTGCTGTCGTTTACCTGGATTTCAGCAAGGCCTTTGACACTGTCTCCCACAGCACACTCCTGGAAAAGCTGGCAGCCCACGGCTTGGACAGGAGCACTCTTTGCTGGGTTAGGAACTGGCTGGATGGCCGGGCTCAGAGAGTGGTGGTGAATGGTGCTGCATCCAGCTGGGGGCCAGTCACCAGTGGTGTCCCTCAGGGGTCTGTGCTGGGACCAGTTCTGTTTAATATTTTTATTGATGACATGGATCATCAGTAAAAGTGCTGAGTTCTGCATTTTGGTCACAATAACCCCCTGCAGCATTATAGGCTGGGGATGGTGCGGCTGGAGAGCGCCCAGGCAGAAAGGGACCTGGGGGTACTGGTCAACAGCTGACTGAACGTGAGCCAGCAGTGTGCCCTGCTGGGGCCAGCACTGTGCCCTGGTGGCCTAGAAGGCCAATGGCATCCTGGCCTGTATCAGGAAGAGTGTGCCCAGCAGGAGCAGGGAGGTCATCCTTCCCCTGTACTCAGCACTGGTGAGGCAGTACCTTGAGTGCTGCGTCCAGTTCTGCGCCACTCCATTTAGGAAGCACATCCAGAGGAGGGCAACAAGGCTGGAACACAAGCCCCATGAGGAACGGCTGAGGGAGCTGGGATTGTTTAGCCTGGAGAAAAGGAGACTCGGAGGTGACTTATCACTCTTCACAACTTCCCGAAAGGTGGTTGATGTCAGGTGGGGGTTGGTCTCTTTCACCAGGCAGCACTGACAGAACCAGAGAACACAGGGTCAAGCTGTATCAAGGGAAATATAGGTTGGATATTAGGAAGAAGTTTTTTACAAAAAAAGTGATAAAGTTCTGGAATGGTCTGCCTGGGGAGGTGGTGGAGTCACCATCTCTGGATGTGTTTAAGAAAGACTGGATGTGGCACTCAGTGCCACAGGTTTAGTTGAGGTGTTAGGGACTAGGTGGAACTCAATGATCTTGAAGGTCTCTTTCAACCTAGTCATTCTGTGAATTCTGTGAAGTATACTGTCATAGACTGTTAATAAAGCTAAATATTACTATAAGAGACATTTCTGACAGAAGGTTTTGGGGTTTTTTACACAAATTTCTATCTTTGTATTTTATTCTGCCATTTTGACATTGATTTTTTTAGAGCACAAATTCAGACCCCAAAACTACTTTCATTCAAGTACAGATGTAATTGATATACTTTACCATACTTAATGCCACCTCACTGCTTTCTTAAAGTCCACAATTAAAAAATCCTATTACTGAAAAAACAGCAAGAATTTACTTTATAAAAATAAAGTTCACTTTCCACAGGAAAGGCCAGTTCTTACAAATTTCTCTAAATCCTAGCATCAAACCAGTAAAATTTTAAAGTACTTTTTCCCCCTTCCCTCAACTGGTCTAATTTATTTTAAGCTAATTTCACTATTGCACAACTCCTGTCTGTAGTTGTCGTTTCATCTTCAGTAAATAACCTATTTTAGAATTCAAGAATTAAAAATAATCTTTCCATTTTAATACTAATAATTTAAAGAAAGAATGCCATCAAGGTGGAAGATAAGATGCACTGGAAAAATCTAGAACCAGCACAAGCCGAGAATGAATCCTATAGTCTACGACCTAATTGTGGCCTTCCATTTCCTGAAGGAAATCCACAAGAAAGTTGGAAAGGGACTATTTATAGGAGCATGTAATAACAGATCTAAGGGGAATGGCTTCAGACTGAGAGTGGAAGTTATATTAGGGAAAAATTGTCCAGAGAAGCTGTGGATGCCCCATTCCTGGAAGTGTTGGACAGGATTTGGAGCATCCTGGGATAGTGAAAGGTGTCCCTGCCCACAGCAGCATGTTGCAACTAGACGATCTTTAGGCTCCCTTCCAACACACACCATTCCATGGTTCTATGTTTCTTTTATTCTAAATACTATTATTACCATCTCTAAGGGTCACAATATCTAGTGCAGCTGAAGAGATGTTGTCCAAAGAGATAAACTCTTTAACCAAAATAAAGTTATAACTTAAGTGAAAAAGAACAAAAAGTAAAGGAGCAACAAAGACAGGGATTGTGCTGTCAGATGACAAGAGAAGTGAATTGTCTCTGCCCAGTGTTGCATGGACTAGATTAACAATAAATACGTAACTATGTGTGATCTCACTCACGTCCAGACCAACAGTCTGCTTGTATTAAGTTTAAGCCATTGTCTTAGAAGAACATGTTATTTCAAGCCCTGAGCTGCAATAGTGCAATTAGGTTGTTCCCACTATACATACTGTAGCAATCTCTCCACCATGCTTCTTCACAACTCTTCTGCAAAGTTTTATGATTTCTGCAAGACTATACAGGTGACATAGGTACAAAAAACTGTAGCTTTGCAGTGTGCCTCCTAAAATCATTCCTAGTTATTGCTAGAAATCCAAACAGTCCCATTCATGCTCAGATCACTTTTGCGGGGAACTATTAAAGAAAACTTATGATTACCTTTCTTCATTGAAAGTTTCCTTTTTGTTGTGCTGGCAATGAATCTCTCTAAGTCCCATTTTAAAAATTGCTCATCTACTTCTCAGTGATTTAGGATACATAAGAAAATATCAGTTAAAAGTAGCAGACCTTTTTGTGTGCCTTAATAAGCCTAAAAAAAGTTGTGAAGTATCTTGACACAGAAAAAGAAGCTTTCACAACAAAATTAATTTTAGCCTGTATTATTGCAGATGTTAGGGAGAGATTATAGCATCTAGAAGAGGCAAGTTTCTTACCATTAAAACAGGGAAATTATCCAACAATATTCCAATTAGCAAAAATCATACCTGCATTGGCTTACAGTTTTTGTAGTTACCTCTGGGCATTGTTTGATCTTAATATCAAATTACTTTAGATGGTTATTGAAGCAACTAGAATTTTCTAGTTTGTGAATTCAAAAACCAGGAAAGGAAATGCCATCATAACTCTATGTTTTCTTGTAAACTCTACCATACAAAAAGCCCAAGGTGCCTTTTATACACATTTCAAATATGTTTGGTGCTGTGACACCAGCTTTTTTTTATTTACAGGATTACCAGTGTCACTTAAATCTATCTAGCATTGAGAATCAGGTTCAGTCATGAAGAGTTCAGACTCTGATCTTGTAAGATAACCTGTGCTTGCAAACCCTGCCACTGTTGAGAAACTTGTTCCTTGGTGAAAACAGAGAACTTATCGTTCCATTTTTGTAAGATATCACTTTCAGCAATGTCTTTATGGACCAGAGACAGGACCCAAGGGGAGGGTCTGAAGTTGTATCAGGGGAGATTTAGGCTGAAAAAGATTCTTCTGCCAGAAGGTGGTTGAGCACTGGAACAGGCTCCCCAGGAAAGTACTCACAGCACCAAGCCTGAGTTCAACGTGTTTGGACAATTCTCTTAGGCCCACGGTGTGGCTCTTGGGAGGGTCCCATGCAGGCCCAGGAGTTGTTTTCCATGATCCTGGTGGGTCCCTTCCAACTCAGCATATGTTTTTATTCTATGATTCATTAAAAACACTTTAGAAAATTCAGAATGAGCTTGTAAATAGTCTGGAGAATGGCTAAAAAAATTACCACTTTTTTTCAGACTGTTAAATTTTTTTTGTGTATTCTAACAAGCATCAACTACCATGCCTAAAAACAATAGAAAGTATACCTCCAGTGAATGGGTTTGGGATCATCTTTTCTGCTTAAGTCAATTACCATTTACAGACATTAATTCCTAAAATCCCCTAATTTGCACCCGTGTTTTGCATTCAGACTTGCTGGTTTCAGTAAGAGCAGCAAATAACAATAAAAGAGCAGCATCTATAATAAAAGATCATTCACATTCAGAAATAATCACTAAATTCAATAACATTTCAAGTGCTGGTACTTAGTTTCAAACAGCTTTGTTTTTCCATAGCATATGAGGAAAATTACCAAAAGCAAAGCAATTATTTTTCAAATTATTTAAAGAAATCAATGTGATATTTAATTTTCATGTAAGTATTACAAATTGCAGTATCTTCTGAAACCAAGTAGGTTTGATTGCTAAGGCTGCACTAAAAATAGTAAGCTTTTTCAGCTTTCCTCCAAATTTATTTTCATCCAAAACACACACACACACACAAAGATGATTTGGCAATAAAATAATATCAACTGTGCTTATTTCTATCAGTTTCAAAGTAAAAAACATATCATTGTTGGTTTAAAAAAAAACTTTAGAGAGCACAATTTTTATGAAAAGGATTGGAAATAGATATTTCACTTTTAAGTAGAATACATTTGCAAATGTATTTAAGTAGATTACATTTGCAAATGTCTTTAAAATTAAAAATAACAAGATGTCAAATGGAAGAAAAAATTTAAAAACCAACTTATTGCATTGCCGGTAGTTCTCTCTTCTTTTTGCTATGAATAGCTAAAACACTGTATTTTTGCCATAACTGCTAATGTTAAAAAAAAAGAAATCCATGAAATGTTTATGTCTTTGTCATGGTCTGACACTGGCTAAAAGCCAGGCACCTATGAAAAATACAAACAAACATTCACTCATTCTTCTCTGATATAGTTGAGTGAAGGAGGAAGTAAGAAAAATTGAAGGGTTCACAAATTAAGGATTAGGAGAAAATACTTAAGGCAAAACAGACTCAGGCTTAAAAGGTATAAAGAAAAGAAATTATTAACAGAATTAAAAGAGAATAATGAAAACTAAACCAAACTTTTAGGTCATCTTTTTCCCCTCCAGCCCCTCCCTCCCTTCCACCGACAATACAAGGAGACGGGGTGTGTGAGTTTTGGTCAGTTTTTCACTCAAAATCTTCAGTTTGCTTAGGAAGGTTAATTTCTTCTGCTATGCCATTGGGTTCCCACCATGGGAGATAGTCCTCTGTGAACTTCTCCAATGTGGTTCTAATTTTGATGAGTAGTAGTCCCACCCGACCTGCTATAACGGGTCCCCCTATGGGCAAAACAGTTTTCTCCAACAACATGGCATGGGACATTTTAGTTCTGTAGTCTTTTAAGGATAAACTGCTCTAGTTTGGAAGCAATGGCTCTCTTTATTTCTGGAAACAAGGATTTTCTATCTCTCTCTTTGAGTTTCCCACTAGAATACAGATTTTCATAATCCATGAGCTCCAGGGTGAGCACACTTTCTCACAGGCAGCAAGTGGACCTCTGCATCTGCCCAAGCACGCCATGAGTTACAGGGAAACCGTTTGTTTCATTTTAGTCCTTATCATGGCTTGTAGATTTCAGCTCCGATGTTCAGAGCACCTCCTGCCCCTCTCTCCTTTCATTGACCCTAATGTCGCCATGTTGTTTTCCTCTGGTGTCCTCACCTTTTCCTTTTGTCTGAATTTGAAAAGACAGGTGTCTACTTAAGAAGGCAGGAGCCTCCCCTGAAATGGAAAACGTAAACCCCCCTCCCTCCAAATTATTGTAATTTTGAAATTAAGGGGCACTCAGGAAAATATATGGGAGTAGGAATAACAGTTCTTTATTAAGAAAAAATAAAAAGAAAAATAAAAATGCAGTAATACAAAATAACACCAACAGAGTCAGAATACAATCTGACACCCAACTGGTCAGGGTCTTGGTAGCAGTCTGATTAAATGATGGCTGCAGTCCTCCTGGAGTGACAGATGTAGTGTTACAGATGTAGTTCCATTGAAACAACAAAACTGTATAAAGGATGTAGTTTTCCTGTGAAGGTCCAGTGGTGTTGTTGATGGGCCTGGGATTTCTCTGGAAGTCCAATGGGAAAAGGCTGCCTGTGATGTTCTAAATTTCAGATTATATCCAGTTAGGAATGCTTGGCTCCTCCCCCTGGGCAAAGCATCTCACAAGAGGATGATGTAATTTTTATCAGTCAAGCAGTGAGACTCAATGGCCCATTAACAGGAGATATCTTCCCAGAGGGAGGATGGGTCATGGAAGAGATAAAGAAAACCACCGCACCTGGTTTTAACAGATGGCAATAGAATACACACCCCCACTGACATCTTGCATTTGCAACCTAAGACACCTTTTCTCTAAGCTGGGAGAGAACTGGTGTCCATTGGTTCTTTTCTTCTCAAGTTCTATCAATTGAAAAATTCTTACAGGGTTTAGCAGTGCTGAAAGGTTGATCCCGTCCAGGCTCCACATTGGGGAATCGCTCATGTTGGCCATGTGGTCCCCACTGGCACATCACAGGTGGTGCCAGCTGCCACAGCATCTCTCTTCATGCAGAGTGCTGAAAAGGAGAAGCTGCTGCCACCGCCCTTGTCCTTCTGTCTTCAGCACAGCTGGCTAAAAGAAGCCAGGCAGGCAAAGTCCATTGCTGGCTGTGCCAAGATGACAGTAGCTGCGTGGCCACTCGCAGCCCTGGCCCTGCCTCCATGCCTCCCCATTCCTCGGAAGGAGGACTATGGGCAATTTTTTTCTTTCTTAAATGTTTTCACAGAAGAGTGACCAACTTTTCTAATTCATCCAGCTTCAGAGCTGTCAGGGACTGGCTCTTCCAGACATAGTAGAAGGTTCGAGCAACTTCTCTCAGAAGCTGCCTCTGTTGCTTCCACTGCCCCCACCAAAAAGCAAGGCTGTGTTAAACCAACATTCTCTTTTTGCAAATAGTGCTCTATCTTTGCTTTGGATTCCTATGAATTCAGACTGAATTACAATAATAACCAAGATGACAGCACTCAATATTTCCCAATATTTCTCAGTATTTATTCTGCTTAAAGCATTTGTGCTGTCAGCAGCACCAAAATTTATTGCCACAGAAAAGCTTGGAAAAGTCAAATGTGTTCTTCTAAAATTCAGCATATCTTGCAGATATAAATGAGGCCTATCTGGGAAAGCCTCTCTCTTTCTATTAGTTGAAATAGGGGTCAAACGCTCATCATGTTTTGCTGTAAAAAATGTGTGGAAATGAAATGCCACTTCCCATCCCTTTTTTAGGCAAGAAGAAGAGAATAAAAAAAGGAGGAAAGAAGGAAAAAGCCCCCTCACAAAGAGGAGTTCTTATAAGCAGTCACAAATAATGCTTCTTACCCCAGCAACTGCCACATTGCATGGGACTCAGTTTGCCCCCAGGCGCCACAGCATACTAACAAAAATTTACTAGGTTTTGGTCTTGACAAATAGTTCATGTATACACAACACAGACACATGTACACTTCAGAGGGTTAATACCCAAGCAAAGAATGCATTTATGTTTCTGAGTAATGCTTTGTGTACTTTCTAATTTTACTACTTAGTTCTGAAACCGTGTTGGAGAGTTGATTGCATAATTTTTGAACACTGAATTTGAGATGCAGTTAGCTTTGTGATGTAGAGGAAAATAGCTAATTTTAACTAATAGCTAATAACTAATTGGGACCACTGGGGCAAGGGAAAAACAAGAATTCAAAATAAACAATGTGGATAATATGCACAGGGTTATTGCAGAGTTATATGAATGTGCCACTTGCTCCAGAAGAATTTATCTGTTTTGTATCATTCTAGCAAGATAAAGCAACTCATAGATGGTGGTGCACTGTGACTGCTAACACAAAGTGAGGAGTGGAAACAATGGAAGAGGGAGTGAATTAAAATCTTAATTCATGAGACATACTAAGCCAAAATAAATAGCAAAACTGTCAAATTTCAGATTTTTGGCAGCATAGAACACCCCCACTTATGTGTTCTACCGTTTCTATTTTTTTCTTAGGAAGATGTATGTTAGCAAAAAAGCACCTTTTTGCATCATTACGGTCAACATATCACATGTTGGCTTTCATCTGCAGTTATTTGTCAAGGTTATTGTGAGTCTTGGGTCTTCAAAGAGACAAGAGCAGATGTTGGTTGTAGTAAAGTTGTTTATTGCATGAATGCATCAGTCTCGGAGGAGGAGTTCAGAGTTCAGGAGTCCAGAGTATTAAAGTCCATGCTAAAAGCTTTCTGGCATAAAGTTCTGAGCAGACACAGTAGCAGAAGCAGCTGCCACCTTTCTTCATTCTTCTTTTTTTTTTTTTTTTTTTGCACTTTAATATAGGGGGACTTTTACCCATAGAACATCCAGTCAGCTAAAAGCACGATTGTAAAATATTCTTTCTACACCAACCCGATCTTAACTCTAATTTGCGAAAGTAGTCTCAATTCTTACCCTAAATTTATGTACATGATTTCATCTATTCACGTAAATATACTGTTTTCTTACCTAAAATGTAATTTGATCTATTTACATGAGTAGTTCTATCTACTCTATCTAGAAACACAAACAATGTTCTGCTATGTTTTTGTTATGTCTGGAGCTAAGTTAAATTAGGCTTTAGGGCTTTTACTAGCTAATACAGTCTCTTAAGGCACTTAGAATATATTTATACTTACTTAAAACTAAGACTTACATTTATATGAAATCTGTGCGGCTTAATGTATTTAAGCTTCTCTAGAGGCTCTAATTCAAACTCTGCATTCTTTTCTCTCTCTGAGGGGCTCAGAGACCCTTCCATTTCATGCATTCCAACAGTTATTCAGTCCAAATTTAGATTAGCACAGAACAGCCTAGAAAACAATTTCATTTAAAAAATGTTCATTAAAATACAGCTGCTTCTCAACAATAGGGAAATGTAAGCCTGGAAGTAATTATTACATGAGGATTGATCAGAACTTTGTTTTTAACTATGCTGTGACAGTAGTTTTTACATAATAGAAACAGGGAATTTTTGAACATGGGTAATATAGAAGCCTGCTTCTACCCTTTTCTCAGCAGAATTGTGGAGCTTTTCCATTCTGAGGAGGCTGTAATCTGATCCTAAGACTCTTCCCATGGGACACCTGATAAAACCCCAGCCCCAGGTCTGTGTCCTCTCTCTGCTTTCTCGGCTCTCTGGGCTTTGCTCGGGCTCCCGGGCCTCGGCCTCCTGCCCGCCCTGGCACGGGGTGTGTGAGGGGGAAACAAAATGGACTCTGGTACTAAACAACAAAGAGACTTGTATGGTCTCTTTTCCCTGTGGTTGGCTGTGGCCTCCCTGGATGCTGAAATAAACATGCGCAGGAGACTTTTCTCCTTTCTCTCCTCTCTATAGTTTTTAACGCCTTTATTAAAGCAATCAGCTCTGGGGGGAGAACTGACGGGTCCACACTCACGCCACCGCTGCACGCATTGCGACAATCCCTTGTTCGCTTTTCCAGTTTGGCTCCCAGGGTCCTGGCTCTAGCCGAGGTCCTCCGTGGCTAGGGCGAGGGGCAGAAAAAAGGTCCCAGCGTCTCTGCAGGCTTGGGACTTTGTTCCTCACGTTCAGACATCACTTTCATCTTCTAATTCTGTGTTGGCTCGTTGTTTTGGGGGTCTTTCAGTAAGATGGGGTGGCTTTCCCGTGGCATCCTGGCTCCGAAGTCATTTGCATGCCCTCCGATATCGTCCCCCCCCTCCATGTCCCCTCCTTTCACTGTCCCAGAAGGGTCATCCATCTGGCAGCAGTCAGGGTGGTACTGGCAAAAGGAGGTAGTCAACGAAAATGACCGGTGATTAAAATAACAGTTAGAACTCGACCCTGGCAGCAACTGGTCCAACCTGTTCACTCTGCAACCTTTAAAAAGCAATTGGCAGCTTTTCTACTTATAGCATATTGGAATATGAATCCCAATATTACCAGGTAGATGGTGCCTGGGTCAGTCTGACCCTTGCTGCTGGGCCAAAGGCGGCAGCTGTGGTGTATCACCCCAGAGACACCTTTAGCTTGCTGGTGGTTGCAGCTGGGCAGCTGAACAAGTCCAGGCTTGGTAGGAACTCCATTTACCTCAGGAGGAAGGCTTCAGGCAATGGTGAAGACAAAGGAGATGGATTCTGGTGGAGGGTTAATATCCAGAGCTTTATTCCATGGTCACACAGGTCTGAATCTTGGCAACTGCTACAACAGAACAGCGACCGCATGGTCTGATTACCTTTCTAAGCTCCCGGGGCAGGGGAGGGGAGGGGACAGGTGAGCCACCAACCAGGTGAGAGGGGCAGGGTCTCAGGGGAAGATGACACCTAGACAGACCAATGACCTCTGGGCCTGAGGGGCATCCTTTGAAAGTGACGAACCACACGACTTGCTGGAATGTTAAAACTGATTGACAGCCCAGCAGGGGGCAAGGGGGGAAGGGGAAGAGGGGTATTGGCACACCTGGGGAAGGGACCCGGAAGTTTAAAACAGGCTATTACAACACACTACAACATCTCCCCCTAGTTTTGTTTAAAAAGAAGAGGACTGTGTTTGTGGTGCAGAATGTTTGCCAAACCATGGTTTGTAAATCGGTTCTTCCTCTACAGGAGGGTCAGTGTTTTCCACTGAGGATTCCAGGTCATCCATTGGAGCACTGAGGGCTTCCAAATGGTAGACTTCAGGAGGGGGAGATGAGCTTGAAATTAACTCGAGAACCATGCGTTTGATTAGTCCAAAAACAATGTTAACAACTACAATAACTATAACTAAAATAAACAGCACTAAAAACACAGTTTTCAGAATAGATCCCAACCAGCCCGAGAGTCCCCAGCCATTGAACAGTCCACTCAGGCAGTCGTCAGTTTCTCTCTTGATGTCGCTCACCATGGTTTTCATCTTGTCAATTGTGGCATGGATGTTCTCTGCTTTTGATGACAAGTCGAGACAGCAGAATCCTTCAAATTCTTCACAGCGATGGTTGTGCAGAAGAAGCAGATAGTCTATGGCTGCCCTATTTTGAATGGTGGCTTGCCTGGTAATTTCCTCATCTGATAAGAGGTCACTCAGGGCAGTAGAAGTGAGGTTTGCCTGTTTTGCAACCCAGCATTCCAATCGGCCTAAATCTCCCATGGTTTTTGCTGCCGAGATCCACGGCAGAAGGACTGTAATTGCAGTGGCCTTAAGTCTGGACCAGTGAACAATTTCCAAGTTACAGTCAGGGTCTAATTGCCTTAGGTCTCTTTTTTTGATAGCCAATGTATGTGTGTTGTTTTTAGTTTGTCAATGTATTAGGTTTGTTCAATTTGGTGTTAACGGGCTCAGCTTGCCAAAGGTACATGGACCTCCGAGCAGATGAAGAGGGAGACCTGCCCATGCTCTGTCTCTACATATTAAAAACACACCTTTTGGGAGTTCATGAGGCTTGTAATCACCACCAGATGAGTGCATAACTAAGACTGAATTTTCACACCAATTCTTGTCTGTGTAGTGTGGGTTGCTAGGGTCAGGATAGGTGTTTGGTTTAGCTTCATGATATGGTAAGCGGGAATTGAATTTAAAGTGAATGCAAAAGGTTGCATTCATGGAGCCTAAGAGATGGAACTCTTGTGGCTCCCTTTTTGACACTGGTAACTTTCTTGCCCACTCCTGCCAAAACAGTAAAGGATTGTCAGCACAGTAACGGCCAGGGGAAGGTGCGAGTAAGTTAACTTCATTTAAAGCACTCCACATTTCATTTGGGAACTCTGAGGATTTAAAGGGAAATCCCACCAGGCAAGTTGACAGGGGGTCAGAGGCTGTCGCGGTAGAGAGGCAAATGTGATCTTGTCCAAGGGCTCTGGCCAGAGTGGTCCATACATTTGCTTTGGGCTGAGGGACTAACCAGGAGATCGCTGGAGAAATGATCACAAGTAGGACGAGAAGCAGGCTTGGTCCCATGGCGTCTCGAGACTGCACACGAACAGCGGGATCTAAACCAGTAAAAGGAAACTTAAGACAAACATATATTACAAACTATTCCAGATAGGAGGCTTAAATGGAATTTCCTCCAGAGGATGCGTACGGCATTTCCTTCTCCAGACAGCATGAGCAACCTGGGGCGCTTCTGTAGATTTCTCCGAGACCTTGGGAACATAGGGCTTTACCCATTTGGAAGGAACCCACCTTAAACCACAGAGGGTGGACACACAGGCGTATCCATGTCCCCAGGTAACCAATTTGTAAGGTCCCACCGTTTTCCAGGTCTCAGGGTCCTTTACTAAAACCAGAGGTTTTTCTTTCATCAACCTATGACTGCTCCCCCCAAAGTGGCGTAGGATGGGTGGGTTCAGGCTGTCAAAAGAACAATTCAGAAAATTGATTGTGAATAGCACCCTGGATAACCGGATGTGGGGAGGTTCCACCTTCAGAACCTGTTGTTGCTGGTCCAGGACTCTTTTAATATCACGGTGAGTTCTTTCTACAATGGCTTGACCTGTAGGGGAGTAGAGGATGCCAGTTTTGGGCTCTACTCCCCATTGCTGCAGGAAGCTCCCGAATTCCTTGGATTTATAAGCAGGCCCATTATCAGTTTTCAGCTCCTTGGGGATGCCCATGAAAGAAAAAGCCTGTAAGAGGTGCTTAATAGCATCGATATGCGCGAGGGCGTACACGGCCCTAAGTCCGGCTAGCTGAAGGGGTGAAGCGGCCGACGCCCCTGCGCATCGGAAGCCAGCCCCCCTTGGCGTCCTGGCCTCGGGCTGGGCTGGATTGCGGACTTGGATTCGCGCTGGACGAGACGAGAGAGGAGGAGGCGACCACTTGCTGGGGGTAAAACGTCAGTTTATTGAAGAGCCCAAATGCAGCACAGGGCAAACCAACAGGTGGAAAAACCCACAGCAAAATGGCCCCGAACACGGGGGGAGACAGAGTTTTACAGGGAAGGGGTGGAGACGGGAGGGGAAGCCCAGCTAACCAATAGGGGAACATGTGGGGAGGTACATAAGAAAACTGACACAAGAACTTATCCAATAAACATAGAACAAAGGAGGGGCCCCGGGACGCCAGCCAACCACAACCCCCAGAGAGAAGAATGTTCTAGAAAGCAGGGAGGAGTGGGGGGTGATTGACTGGGCTCAGGGAGGAGGAAAACTTTACTTATATGGTGAGATAAGGGAGGAGCAGTTATGTAACTTGGGAGATTGACAATTAACAGGGGCAGGGGTAACCATAGTAACATAACTGCCAAAGGCTCTGTGGCGGGAAAACTGAGGAGGACAGAACCATTTTACCCAAAATGGGGGTAGCAGATACATAAAATGGGGGAGGAATTAAATGAACTTAATGAACACACTACAACATCGATAGATGATTCTCCTGTGTGGGCAGAAGCATAGACCACTCCAGAAAAGGTATCTACACTAACGTGAACATATTTCTGCCATCCAAATTACTGTATGTGTGTTACATCTGTTTGCCACAGTTCACAACTGTTCAGTCCCCTTGGGTTTGCTCCCGTACTCACTGTAGGGAGTGCATGTTGTTGGCAATTTGGGCATGTGCCCACAATAGCTTTGGCCTGTTCTCGAGTGATGTTAAACTGATGGACCAGGCCAGGTGCATTTTGGTGGAAAAGCTGGTGGCTGATTTTTGCCTGCTCAAAAACATTTGGGAGAGCGGCCATCACTGCAGGTGCAGCAAGAGCATCTGCTCTTCTGTTGCCTTCAGCGATAAACCCTGGCAAGTCAGTGTGTGACCTGACATGCATCACATAAAATGGTTGCTCTCGGTGAGTGACTAACTTTACCAGTTTTGAGAGCAATTCGAAAAGTGTGATGTTAGACACTTCTTGCAGTATTGCTTGATCTGCCCTGGATACTACTCCTGCCACATATGCAGAGTCTGTAATCAGATTGAATGGTTCTGAGAACCTTTCAAAAGCCCTAACAACAGCAGCCAATTCAACAACCTGAGGTGAACCTTCCACCTCAGCAACGTCAGTCTCCCACTGCTGGGTCTGAGGATCCTTCCAAGTCATAACAGACTTGTGGGACCTCCTGGACACATCTGTGAAGACAGAGCCTTTTTTAAAGGTCTTCTACTTAGAGCACTTCTCAATTTCAAAGTGAATTGAACATCTTGTTCGAACAATTTGTGAGCGGGCCGTGCTACCGAAATTTGTCCTGAGTAGGAATCCAGAGCAAACTGCAACACTTCATTTTCTTGAAACAACTGTTCCAGTATTTTCATAGTGTTTTGACCCGATTTTAACTCAACTGGAATGTGAATGCACTTAAAATCACATCCTGCCAACTCCCTGATCCGGGTCCTTGCTTTCCAGATCAGTTCTGCTACCAGCTCCTGAGGCTTTGTCAGTCTCTTGGACCTTTTGTGACTGAGGAAAACCCATTCTATGATCAGGAGAGAGTCCCTCTGGTCCTGGTCCTTTTTTGGTGTGTCCTTTGCCTTAGGTGTTTGTTTTTCCTCCCACTGGAAAATAATTCCATGGAGGTGTGGCAACTTACCTAGGATGATAAATTTGCATGGCAGGTCAGGCCGGCATCGGTTGGCCTGTCTTGTGGACATTGCAATCTGAACCTTTTCTAGAGCTTTCCGTGCCTCTGGGGTAATAGACCTAGGAGCACCTGCGTCCTCTCCCCCTTTCAATAAATTGAAAGGAGGGGCCAGGTCTTTGTTAGTCAGACCGAGCCATGGTCTTACCCAATTCAAAGACCCACACAACTTGTGGACATCCGCAAGGGTCTTGATCCTTGGATTGATTTCTAGGTTTTGAGGAACAATGGTCCTATTTCCAATTTCTAAGCCCAAATACTTCCAAGGTGGCATCTTTTGAATTTTCTTTTCCTGGAGCTCGAACCCTGCAACAATCAATGCATCGATCACTAGATCAAGCGCATGTGTGAGTAAATCATCACTGGGGGCAAACACAAGGATATCATCCATGTAATGATAGATGATGGCCTTCTCTGCAGCTGCACGCACCGAGGAAAGCAGGGAAGAGACATACCACTGGCAGATAGCTGGTGAGACCTTTAGGCCCTGAGGGTGAACTGTCCAACGGTACCTTTTCGTAGGGGCTTCCATGTTGATGGAAGGGACCGAGAATGCAAAATGTGGTGCATCGTCAGGGTGCAAGGGAATTTGGAAAAAACAATCCTTAATATCAATAACAGCTAATTTCCAATCTTGGGGAAGCATTGTTGCGGACGGCATACCAGGTTGGGGAGAACCCATATCTTCAATTACATTATTAATTTGTCGGAGGTCGTGAAGAAGTCGCCATCTCTTTTTGTCAGCTTTTTGGATGACAAACACTGGAGAGTTCCATGGGGACATGGCCTCCACAATGTGGCCCTTTTTTAGTTGCTCTTCCACTAGTTCCTCAAGCACCTTTATTTTTTGTTTACTGAGCGGCTACTGTTTCATGTCAACCAGTTTGTCTGTTTTCCACTTCAGTTTTTGGGTGGGGCGCTGTTGTTCAATGACTACTGTACAAAAATGCTGTGGAGAGTCTGGAATATCAATTGTGACACCCCACTGGGCCATTGAATCTCTCCCTAACAAAGGTTCTGAGTAATCTAAAACAAATGGACGGATATTTGCCAATTGTCCGTTTGGTCCCTCGACTTGAATAATGCTTTTGGATTGTCTTGCCAATTGCAGACCTCCTACACCTCGAAGATGACCAGCAACATTTTGAAAAGGCCAATGTGCTGACCAGTCTTGTACTGGAGTCACTGTGCAGTCTGCACCTGTGTCTACAAGCATCTCAGTGCGTTTTGACTCCCCACCCCCACTGACATTACACCATAATTTGGGTTTGTCTTTCCCAATAACTTGAACCCGGGCGACTGTGGACTCTTGTTTTTCAGTGCTTTCAGGTAAAGATGGCACAGGGATAGCTTGTGCAACAATTTGTCCCTTGGGAAGAAACAGGGGTGGGTGGAAACAGTGCAGCCCGAGAACAAATTGTTCAGGATCTGATGTGGTCATTCCTGGAGCAATTTCATCTCTTGTGGTGTGTGTTTGGTGTCCCCAATGACGATGTACTTACAACAAATTCGGTTCCAAGTACCTTTCTGTTCTGGATCGACAGAGACAAAATGCCAGTTGCTGTCCTCCAGGTGGAGAGACTCTGTCAGCTGCAACCTGTAAGGCTCATTGACAGAAGACGTGGTTAACAGAGGATCACCTAAATCATAACAAAGGTTATTTTGTTTAACTTTCAACAGTGGACCAGCAGACCTGGTCTTTGAAGCACCTGCTTCACTTACACAAATGTTAATATTATTGTGCGCTTGATTTGTTTTGCTACCCTTATTCCCTTGGCCTGCTCTTTTTGTGTCTGCACGCCTGGCAGGCGGGCGCTCCCTTTTCAGTTTTTTTGTTGTTGTTGACCCCCAGGGAGTGCTTGTAGTTCTCCTCCCCTGCCATTTCTGAATTCATCAAATTGCCTTTTCAGGGGGCACTAGTTACTCCAGTGCCCTAGGTTATTACAAAGCAGGCATGGCTTTGTGGGCTCAACCATTGCTGGTCTCCGCTGCTGCCCAGGGTACTGCTGTGCTGAGGGGAAAGGCGCAGGGCTGGCAATGGCGACACGCTGAGGTGGTCTTAGCAGCAGCCTTGGTCTGGTGCCTTCAGCCACACTCATCAGAGGCACTTTCCTGTTACAGACTAGAAGCATATCTTTTAGTATAGGGGACGGTTCTATAGGGAGACTCAAAATTGCCGCTCGACACTGTTCATTTGCATTTGTACATGCCATTTCCTCTAAAACATCTTCCCTTGCATTCTCTTTTTTAACTTGTATTTCAATGGCTCTAGTTAACATTTCTACAAATTTCAAAAAAGGCTCTGATGGTAGCTGTTTAATTTTACTATAGGGCTCAAAAGGCCCCTCAGGTTGGAGGGAAAAGAATGCTTTTTCAGCTGCTTCTTTTACTTTCTCGAGTGTTTCTGCAGGAATTGCAGTAGCTTGGATTGAGGGTGAAGACCATTGGCCCTCGCCACAGAGGTGCTCAATGGTGATAGGGTTACCACTTTTGTCCTTCGCTGTGTTTGGATCAGCATGCAAGCCTGGGAGAGCATCTTTTAGCAGTTGTTTCCATGCTAATTCCCATAATTTGAATTCTGTGGAGGTCATGAGACACGAAAAAAGCTGTTTTAAGTCATGTGGGATCACCACAGTCCTACTCAGTTCAGAATTTAAAAGGCCACAGAAATATGGACTGTGTGGACCATATTCTTTATGAGATTTACAGATGTCCTTAATCAATTGTCGTCCAAAAGAACTCCAATTAGCAGTTGGGGCTGCCCCTCCTTGTGCTGCAGGCTGAAATGTAACAGGAGCCAGTGACAACATGGGACTATGCACTGGGTCTGCAGTTTCCTGCTCTGTATCCCTTGAATCAGAAGCATTGGGATAACAGATACAGCTTTGGGGACAGGCAGTGGGTGTGGCCCCACCGTGGGAACTCGGGGAGGGGGTGGGGACACAATGGGCACAGGGGGCGGGGACAGGGAGCTGGCAAGGGGCAGGGATACCATGGGAACAGGGGGCGGGGTCAGGGGGCGAGCAGGGGCGGGGTCAAGGGGCAGGCGGGGGGGGGGGGGGACACCTGGTGACATCACGTCAGCAAAACGCCCCCTGGGAGGAGTAGAGAGGCGGAGCTGAGGGTACTGCAGGAAAGGGAAGGGGAGGGGGGAAGGTATCAGGAGGAACAGGAGGAGAGGGGGATGGGGATGGAATTTTGGAATGATTAAGAGGATTTTGGGAAGAAGAAGACCAGGTTTGGGAAGATGCCACGTGGCATCCACCATCTTGTGGACCCCCTAGGGATTGGGGGGCATTTTGGGCATCACTGCTCTCTGAAAAGTTGACACGTGCTCTGGGTTTCAGAGGAGGGGACACAGGGGATTGGGAAAGGTTCCACGCAGCCTGGCCAGGGCCTTGCGGACAGGACTTCTCAGGCATTTTAACAAACTCTGGGAGTCGACTTCCCAATGAGTGTGCTCTCTTTAAAATGCCAAGATTTGGGGTAAGAGGTTTAGGGGTTTTAGAGCTAGGAGAGGGAGAAACAGGGAGAGCAGAGGTACATGGCTTGGCATTTGGCTTTTTCTCCAATTCCTTTTGTTTGAGCAAGGCTGTTCAAATTTGTAAACTCCAGAACACAAGTTCAGCTAAAGGTTGATTGCCAGACTGTACTAAGGTTATCAATTCATTCCCAACTTTATCCCAGAATTGAATATGGGGGATTTCTTCAGGGGACATTTGTGGGAAGTGCAGAAAAAGCCATCTTATAAACTGTTTCAATTTTCCTTTTGAGAACTTCACATTACCACTGACTAAAATGTTAACAATATGATAATACACTCCTTTTTGTACAATGCTGAGATTCGAACCCATGTTAGATGTAAAAGGCAAAGTACTAAATCCCGACTGACCAAAAACAAAGCCAAAATCAGCTACCGATTTCTAAAAAAACCCCACAGATAGGAAAGCAATATCGAGCAGACAAAAGTTTTACAATGCAGCTGTATATACTGCTTTTAAAATTCCTGGGCAGCAGCAGCAGGGCACGCCCTGCCAAGCAGAGGCAGACACAAAGCCTCCCCCGCCGTGGAATGCAGCCCCCCCGCGGAGCTGAGAGAGCAGCCTCCCCAGCACCTCGCGGCAAGCCGATACCGGGCCCCCCGCGCCACGTGTGCACAGCACCCCCCGCCCCACACCGAGAGAGATCCCCCCAGCCATGTGTAGAGAGCCCCCCTCCCCCGCACAGAGAGAGAGAGAGTCCCTCGCAGCGAGAGGGCTCCCCCCGACACAGAGAGAGGGCAGAGTCCCCCTCCCCCGCCGGCGCGAATTCCAAAAGACAGCGAAACATGCTGCAGAGAGCTAAAGCCTAGAACATAATGGATTCCCTCTGTGGGGCTGCGCAGCCAAAATGCAAAGGCAAAAAAGGAACAGAACTCATGGCAGAGTCTGTCTTTGAGCGTCTGCTCCACCAAGAGCAGAGATACTCACCCGAAATGGAAGCTGTAGCTGGCAAGGTCCAGGCAGGCAGGTCTCCTCACCGGAACAGGACCTCTCAATGGGCAGGAGAGGCTACCCTGTCCTTCCTCTGGAAAATCTTTCCAGAGGCGCTGAACAGTCCACGAAACTTCTGGGAATATTCCCAAAGTCTCTAAGTGGGAGCATTGCAACCAAGGCTTATTCAGCTGGGTGCACAGCAGCTGAAGCCAGCCCAACGTACTGAGAGTCCTTCTGGGGCTGCAGAGTCGCTTTGCCCACCCAGGGACGCCAAAATATTGGAATATGAATCCCAATATTACCAGGTAGATTGTGCCTGGGTCAGTCTGAACCTCGCTGCTGGGCCAAAGGCAGCAACTGTGGTGTATCACCCCAGAGATACCTTGGCTTGCTGGAGGTTGCAGCTAGGCAGTGAACAAGTCCAGGCTTGTTAGGTACTCCGTTTACCTCAGGGGAGGAGGCTTCAGGCGATGGTGAAGAGAAAGGAGACAGATTCTGCCGGAGCGTTATATCCAGAGCTTTATTCCATGGTCACACAGGTCTGAATCTTGGCAACAGCTCCAACAGAATAGAGACCGCATGGCTTGATTCGGCTTTTAAGTTCCCGGGGCAGGGGAAGGGGAGGGACAGGTGAGCCACCAACCAGGTGGGAGGGGCAGGGTCTCAAGGGACGAGGGACACCTAGACAGGCCAATGACCCCCAGGCCTGAGGGGCATCCTTTGAAAATGACGAACCACACGACGCCTTGCTGGAATGTTAAAACTGATTGACAGCCCAGCAGGGGGTGAGGGGGGAAGGAGAAGAAGGGTATTAGCATACCTGGTGAAGGGACCCGGAAGTTTAAGACAGGTTATTACAACACACCGCAACAATGATCCACTACACAAAGGAAGAATGTTTCTGTTCTGCATTTTGTCCTGAGAGTACCCACTAAAACCCAACCAGCTTCCAAAACTTTCTTCCTTTTCCAAGGTCCACTTCTGCCTCCTGTTGACTGGCCATCTCTCCTCCAACTCTGTGGTAACTTTCCTGTTTTAATAATCTCAGCTGCACACTCTCATCAAAGGCTTTCTGAGTACTCACTAGACAGTTTTACCTGTATCCTTTCTGACTCACTCAGGGAACACATACCAAGTTTAGTCCACTTGGATTTCCCTTCAGAGAGAAGCTGTGCTATCCCACCACCTCACACTTCTCATGGTACTCAGGTTCCTGGTTCCTTGGGCAATGCCATAGCCCAGGTAGCTTATTTGCTCTGCATTTCCATGGGGTTCAACAGTTGTATCTGTTTTCTCTAAATCAAGCTGGCTCCTCTTGACCCTGTACCCTCTGTTAGCAAGAAGATGCTGGATGACAGTCAAGAGAGTCAGGATACGGAGCACAGCACAGACCTATTATACAGGGGTGGTGGCTGCAGACAGGTATTTCTGCACTGTCCATATGTGCTTTACCAGCTGTTAGTCCATCTGCAGAATTCTTTAATACATTCCTAACCAAGAGGTCAAAGGGACATTGCATGCCAACCAAGCCTGACATCACCTCGGTTTTAAATGGGCAACCTGATGTACCTCTGCTCCAAGCATAGTAATTCCTGCGTGGTTGGGACACATTTTTTCAGAAGGGACTTTGCCCCTGTCTGAAAATATGACAGCTCCCTAAATTATCTGGTGTTGACACCAATTGATTAATTCAATATTTAAGGGAAAAAAAGAAAAAACAAATCAATCCAATATCCTTGGCCTGAGATTTCACGTAGTTTTTCTGGTGCAAATAATTTATTGTGTGCATGAGACTTTCCCCAACATTTTCAGCAATAAAAATGAAACAAGGAATTTGCCAAGTCTGTAAGTCTCATTACTCAAGCACCTCTTTGACATTTCTTCCTCCTGTCATCTCCTCACTTGTTCCCTAAATGACTTCCTGCTTTTGATGTATTTAGAGAACTTTTCACTACCATCTTTTGTTTCCATAGAAAAGTGAATTTTTCAACTGTCTTATAGTCCTGTTTCCAGCTAAGCAGTCCATCATACACTGTCTGCCTTGTCCTGTGTATTTAAGCATGCTTTTAAAGTATTGACATCAGCCTTTCTTAACAGCGAAAAGGCTGTTAACCCTGTTAATAGCTACCCAAAATGTTCCAATGAGTCAGATATGGTTTAATAAAATGCTTTGCTTGGAGGTTTCTTGATTTCTGGACTGCCTCATTTCTAATTAAATGCCTCATTTCATAATTAAAATGTGTAGGAATTCTGCAGATAAATTCTGTGAGTTACCTGACTTCTTCATTCATATAACAATTATAAATCTAACGATAATGTAAATGTTACTACAGAGGTATACCAGTAATTCATCCATAGGTAAGTGCTCAGCTGGAACAAAGCGCAGAAAAGCTTCTTCCAATTGGCCAAGCTTCTTCCAAAGCGCAGAAAAGCTTCTTCCAAAAATTCTTTGAGAAAGCAGCTGTCTGATAAATAAATAAAAAAATATCTCCCTCTATATAACACATGTTGTAATAAAGATCTTTTTATTCAGCTATAGTGTGTAGTTAGTTAATGCTGATCAAAGAATTAAAAATGGCAGCCTTTTCCAACTTCAGAATTAGGTTTTTTGCATTTTGATAGTGGGCATTTAATCCTTCAGCCAGTTTATAGCATTCTGATGATGTCATTTAATCTGATTAAAGACAGATTTAGTCTTCCAATTAGAGAAAATATTAATTTTAAAAGGGAGCCTTAGATAGAATGATTACATTATAAATGATCAAATCTATAGCCAAATTTATAAGAAAATTTAACAATGATTTATTAGATCGTTAACAAAAAATAGAATTTTGAAAAAAACCCACCACAGCCAAGACAGCGTCAACGCCGGGTGCCGGCGCTGGGCGAACCGAGATCCGACCGACAAAGTGTCAGCGTTCCCCCAGCGGTTCACACCAACTGTTTCAAGCCGTTAGCTTATATACAGTTAAATCTGCCTGAGGCAGGGATGACTGCACGTTTCTTTATGTCTCTTCACATGTAGAACTGGGGCCATACATGTGCAGGAATAGACAAAGGTAAGTTCAGATGTCCAGACCTGTATTCGTATGTAGCAGAGTGGCGCCCGTGCTTGAGTATGGTAGATGCAGTCTTCCCAGGTGCAGGTCCCCATGAGTGGTTTAGACATTCCAAGGAAACTAGCAATCATGGCCCAGGAAGGTTTCTTTCATACGTTAACAGACTTGATATATAGTTATCGGGAACTAATTGAATAAACATAAGACTCTGCTCCCAGCCAGGGTGGTCACAGACATACCTTAGATTCTACAATATTTTATACATATATACAGCATTAATTATCTCTACCACATACTACAATTACTTCCTGTGTAGAAATTGCAGCAGCAAGCAGCATTACCTGAAATACACAGGGCAGGAGACCTTTTCTCCTTTAATGCCTTTATTAAAAGTGATCAGCTCAGGATTGGGCAGCTCAACGGGTCTGCAGTCTCAGTATTTTTCAAACAGACAAAACAAGATTCTTTCCCTGGAAAATCAGCCACCTGAGGCAATATTTTCATTCCAAAAAGGTCTTACCTTCTGGCTGAAGTTCTAAATTATTCAACAAGAACCCCAGAGGAGATAGGAATGCAGGCAGCTGATTGGAGGTTTTACAGCAAAAAAAGTGTCACAGCTTAATTTTTCTGAAGTCCAGATCCTCTAATGTTAAAACCGGTGTCAATCTTCCCATTAACTCAAAGCCTAAATCATGTAAATAGGGAAAATGCCAACATTTATACGCATTTAGAAACATACCTCATTTTGAGGCCAGACAGAAAATTTAGCAATTACTGCAGTAGCCATTTCAATACTGATCAAAATCTTGGATGACTATGCAGTCAATAATTTAAAGTATGTATTATATAGCAAGCATATGTAAGAGTAAAAAATATTTTTTCCCCCCACATTTCTTAGAACCTAGATCTAAGGAGACAGAAGAGGTTATTTCAAATGCATCACTGGCCTACTGAAAATGGAAGGCAGATAAAAACATTCAAAGACAGCCGCACCTCAAATCCAGTGTTCAATTCCAGGTCTGCCCCAAGAAGAAAGACATTGAGGTGTTGAGTGAGTCCAGAGAAGTGAATGGAGTTGATGAGGAGCAGTTGAGGGGCTGGGGGGGCTCAGACTGGAGAAAAGGAGGCTTAGGGAGAACCTTGTTGCTCTCTACAATGACCAGAGAGGAGGATGCAGCCCGGGGGGGGGGCAGCTCTTCTCCTAAAAAACAAGCAACAGGACAATAGGAAATAGTCTCAAGTTGCACCAGGGGAGGTTTAGTTTGGATATTAGGGGAAATTTCTTCCTGTTAAGGGTTTTCAAGCACTGGAACAGGCTGCCCAGGGCTATGGTGGCATTAATGATTCCTGTAGATGTGGCACTCAGGGACATGATTTAGTATGGATTTGGCAGTGGGTTAATGGTCGGAGACACAATGATCTTCGACCTAAATGACTGTGTTTCTAGAACTGGGTACTCCGGGCTTCTAAAAGCCTCTCTGAAATATTACTACATCCGTGAAGCACTTAATCATCTCTGAAACATGACTGTGTCTCAAAATTGGATTAATTGGAGCAAAATTGGATACAGATTGGAACAGTCTTTAGAGATCATTGTATCCTACCTCTGCACCTGGGGGTGGTGAATGATTCTTTTTTTTCTCTAGGTTTGCAATTCTACTTCAAAGTTATCAAACTGATAGGATGGCCATTATTTACATGAAGGTTTATCTACCATTTCTACTGAGACTCCCATCAGTATTTCTTGCTTCAATATTTTTTGCCAACTATCTATTTCACAAGATTAATTCTGAAAAAAAATATCAGCTAAATACTGAAAGTCTCATAAAAATAAAAATAGTTAAATTCTATAGAAAGCATTGTTATAGATGGATAGGTAAAAATCTTGCATAGTCAGTCACTTGGAGATGTAGGTAGTCTGGGTATCCTCCAATTTTCATAAAAATAGGAAGATGTTCACCACAATTAACACTAAAAAGTTAAAACCACTGAGATAAGGCAGAAACAAATTAATTTGCATTTAATACACTATTTTTTTCTCCTCTCATCCACTTAGCTTAAAAAGTTGGCATTCCACCACTTGACATTCCAGTGCACAGTAACATTCTCTCTCCCCTTCTGCTTTTATCCATTTGCAGACTATAGTTCACACCATGAAGCACTATCCTGCAACATTCCTGGCATGAAATAAGACTTCTGAAGGCATCCCAGTATGTCATGCTTTTTTTGAACAGTTTTTGACTTCCTGAAAAATTAGTTAATGTAAAACACTACAGCAAATTGTGGCTTGCTCCATTTTCTCATAGCGTTCAGGCTGTCAGTGCTGTTCTCAATGTTCTTTCATATTTTAGCACTTCTGCCTCATCACAGAAAAAACAGCCCATGAGGAGCTTCAGAAGGGGAGAATCTAGCAAAATGCCAAAACAGAATGCAGCACTAATCCTACCTGAAATCATAGTTGGTACTTACACCATAATATATAACAAAGCTTGAAAGATGCTTAATATTTTAAAACTGAAATTAATAATAAAGGAACTTAACAGACAAAAGTTCTGCTTTTTCAGAGAGCTTCTCAAACTACAAAACTGCACCAGCTACTTATTCACGCTGTGTAGGGCTGTTCAGTATCATAAAACACCACAGAACTTGAATTCAGGCCATGCTCAATTGGAATAAAGACTATTAATTTATTCTTTCAGCACTCTCATCTGAATTTCATCTAACCTTATGAGTATGAAAGTGTTACATACACAGCCTCAAATTCCTGCTCCCTACCTTCACTGCAGCCTAGACTGATCACAGCATTTTGCTAAGACATCTCATCAGCCTCCTTAGCTGAGCAGAAACATTGCATTGCTACCTAGAGAGATCTCTTCCAACTGTGTCCATTTAGCATGTAATGCTTTAAAAGTGAAAATAACTAGCTTCAACCAGACCACACTACAGAACTTTTAAAAACTGATTATGTTGGAAAATTAGTTTCTGATTCCTTCGTACCATTAAAATTAGAAAAAACAAGTTATCTATTATCAATTCCTTGCTTAGTCTGTATTACATGTAGTGTAAATACTATTTCCCATGTTATGAGGGCTGCAAGTATATGTGAGTTAAGCGAATACCATGACCCATGAGCACACTGACAAACAAATCACCAAAGATAAAATACCAACACATTTTTTATGTCTGAACTCAGCTATGTAGCCATCAACCAGTCTCTTTGTACAGCCATACAATTATAGCACTGGACAATATCAGAAAGATGCACATAAGGTAAATGTGTGGCCCTTTTCCCAAAACAAAGGAACAGAGCTAAGCATCTATTTCACAGAAATCTAGGACCCTGACTTTCAAGTTGTTTTTAAATGTTCCTTGGTCTACAGCTGTATTTTTTTTAATGTCCTCTTTTTCTCCTACACAGCAAATGAATTCACAACAACAGCTGTTTATAATACCCTTTTTATTTTTCAGCCAGAAATACAAATTAATTTCATATTTCAATAAACAGTAGTGTTTATTCCTTAAATAAACTCACCATCTCTTTGGCATTTGACCATATTCTGTTTTTCAAACTAAAGACTAATAGGAAGACTTTACTTTCAAGATCAATATCTTAAATGCATTAAATTTACTCCAGTGCAGTTAACTTTGAAAAATACACATTGGTGTTTTTTGTATTTTCTAATAAAACTATAAAAGACAACCAAACTACAAAATGCTCACTAGTGGGCTACCTTCATTTAAACTGTAGAGCAACAGCATAAGAACTCTTCATTTCCCAGAGCACACGCACTAACTAGTGCTTTCAAGTAATTCTGAGTGATAAACAAACAAGCAAAAAAATCTTGACCCTATCAGAAAAAACTGATCAAATAATTTATGCTTCAAAGCAATATGAAATTATTTTTAACTTCTGCAGAGGTCATCAGGAAAAAAATCAAGTTATGTACTGCTTCAGTACAAGACTGCATCTAAAAGAATACAGTATGAAAACTTCCATTTTTAAACTAAAGTAAAATAAAAACTAATTAAACAAAATGTTTCAAACACATCTAGAAATACAGCTGTCAAAACTGCATTTGACGTCATATTTGGATAAAAACTTATTAACAAAAGTAACCACTGCATTATTCTGCTGTAAAATTCAAGATCATCTCTCTAACACTGACAAGAAATATTTCACTTTCACTCTTGTCAAGAAAAAAATCTGCTCTCCAGAGCTTGTGTTCAGTGCTTCAAGTAAACAAAATTTACAAAGCTATGCTGAAGTTGATACCTTCTGCTACTACAGATGAAATGAAAATCACAAGTTAAAATCAAAAACATTACCAACATACCAGTACAGACATTCTATTTTCTGTCTCTAGACAATGTAAAAACAAAATTTAACAAAAAAAAAACCCAAAAACCAAACAAACAAAAAAATCACTTTATTTCTTGAAAGATTTGCTTTAAATAACTTAAAGATTTATCCTGAACATGTTCTATAGAATAAAAAGGACAAAGCAATTACTTCAATGCAGAAATTAAAAAATCAGTTTTGATAGGATTCAAGTAGCAAACATTTCTTTTACGAATAAATCTCACCCACATCACTAGTACAAGCGCAGTCTCAAAATGTATGAATTGGATGTTTAAATAGCAAGTGGTTCATCCAGTCAAGCTCACTTTCTTGTCCATGCTGCAAGAAAACCACATACATTTTACTACAGAAACAAAAAGTAAACAAAAAAAAACCCTCCCTGGGTAATAATCCAAGAGCAGTTTCTAATATCAAGCCAAAATTAGAAACAACCAAGCAGACACCACAAATTTTTCAGTGTTGAATTACTGTAAACACTAGATGTAGCAGTACAGAAAAAAAAAATCCCAAAAATCAAAAGCTTTTTTTTTGTTAAAATGTGTCCAAAGAAATATCCACTAGTTGCAGTCAAATCTGCATCAGAAGCTGCTGGATCAGGAAAGATTTCACTCTCCAAGTATTTGCACAAAACTTCATTGCCAAGACTGTATTCAAATAAATTACTTCCTGGTAAAACTGAGCTGATAAAACCACCTACAATGTGGACAGTCATGTACTCACTTCAACAGTGGATTTCTGCAGCAAGAGACAAAAGATGAGAAATAATTTCTAAATTTGAGATGATAGCTCATGTGCCATTCCTTGAAAACATACGATCCCCTCTAAGAGTAAGGTGCTGGAGCTGGTATTGTAGCACTTCTGTGTCAGCAGGTTCCTTAATGCTCATTTTGTCTAAATTGAGGTAGTCTAGGGATTTTGAATGAGCCCTTTTACCTTTCAAAAGGCAGAGAGGCAGGGGACCATGAAGTGCTTTGTAAGGTTCATATGGTAAAGCTTTATTGTATTTATCCCCAGAGCTGGGCATCCGTCTCCTCCTCCTTCCATTTACTGCTGGGATCTCATAGGGCTGGAAGTACTTACTTCTAGTTTTGTACAAACGCGAGGAACGTGAAAGTCCTGAATCAAGATGTTTGGAGCCCAAGTTAGGACCAGATTCTCCTTTATTCTCTTCACTTCCAATATACTTATGGGCTAATTTTAGCAGTTCCTTTCCAGTTGTGAAGCCAACCAGGTAGTTAGAATCCATGTGAAGGATCTGATATCCTGCAACTGTCCGCCTCAATGGTGAGCAGGGGGTGCTGGAACAGCGTGGCTTTTCTGCTTCCGTCCTGGCTGCAGAACTCACCTCTGCAAGAGGCACAGAGAGGGTGGAGAGGGTAGTTCTGGACTCTCCAGTCACATCAACTTCCATTTTAAACACAAAGCTTTGCTCCTAAAAATAAAACAGAGCTTGATCAGAAAATGCAATACAAGGGGCTGAGAGAAGACCAGAGGAAAGGAATTTTTTATCACCCAGAAGTCATAACCAGTACTTCCCTATTCAGCCTGGTCTTAGCTCTGCACGGTGTCACGTAACAGACCTATCACTGACATCTGTCTTTCAAAATTATCTTGGGTGGGTTTTTTAATAAAAGATACCACAAAGATACTGATAATTCTAAATAGCTAAAAACATATTAATATTATCACACAAAAATGGAGCATCTTTCTGGATCATTTCTTCAGCCTTTTAGTGCATTTGATTCTTTGTAGTCCCTCACCTCTTGGAGCATCTACATCCATTAGCAGATCCACAGCACCTTCCCCAGTCTTTACTTTGTAATTTGTCTACTGTCAATATTATCAAACAAAGCTTTCAAAAAACACGCCTAAAAAGTATGAGCTCATTCAGATATGACCATGGATCACACCTGATCTGAGTGTGCCTGATCTGATCTGGCTTTCATCTTCCACATGTGCAGACAGCTTGCTTTAAATTCACAGTAGCATCCTAGCCATTCCACACCTGTCTGATTACGTCATCAGCAGTCTTCACATACTCCCCAAGAAAACTGACCTATCATCTTACTCACAATTAATCAAACACACACTCTTTTATTCTAATAGGATTCTAATGTATTTCTAACAAAGTATACTGTATTTAATGAATATAGCATTAGATTCTTATAAGCATCTTAAGAATAAACAATATTTATTTGTTTTTTTCCTATTTCTCTTGGAAACATTTTACCCTTCCCTCACTACTATTCCAAACACATTATTTGGTGCCTTTACAAACAAAAGCGCTCACTGCAAGTTATTATCACCTCTAACATGAAAAGATATGGTCACCATCCAGCAAGTATACATCAGCAGATGCTGAAACACCAGAAAGCCTCCCTTTCATTTCTTTGTCAGCATCATCTGAACCATTTCACTCACACAGCTACTTCACAAAACAGGTCACATTTGTGACCTGCTTTCTTTATTTCCTGCAAATCCATGCTTTCTTCATTGTCAGACGCATCTTTGCTCTAAAGGTCAGCTACTGTAGTCAATATACTTCACAAAAAAAAAATCAGCATAACTATGTCACATTTAAAGGCAACAAAGGAAGGAAAGTTAGCATCCAAGTGTTAAGGTGAACAAATACTAAAATTCATTATATGTGATCATAAACTACATCCAAAAGCTCAATAATATTTCACAAATAAGGCTTACTTAAAACACACTTCCAGGAGTTTGCAAACTGTTGAAGCTACTACTTGATGCCATTTTAAGGCTTGGAACATGACAGGCCAAGTAGCAACAACGCAACAAACAAGGAAATACTTTATTCCATCGTCTGTAATTAAGACACCCCCCAAAATCCCATTAAGACCGATCTCCATTAATTTGTTTTAAATTAGGGAGGGAGCTGTGTGCAATTATCACTTAGCAAAAGAAAATACTAGCCTTATGCATAAAAAGGTAAGATTACCTTGTATCTGTGAAGGGATTGGGAAGGAGTAGTTCAAATAATGTTCTGTCAGAGTGGAAATCTGTTTCAAAACCTCTTGGGGGCTTGGAATATGTGGTAGGGGGTGGGTGAGCCCTTGCTCTGGTGAGGGGGTGCCCTGGCCCAGCCCCACAGTGTCTGTAACTAATGGCACAACGGAGGCAGCCCCCCTGTGTTGCCTAACCCAGCCCCCTAAATGGCTGAGCAACTGAAAGACCCACCTGGTAGGAAGGGTTTTTAAGAAGACTAACCATGATGCAAGCATGTTGCTCTCTAACTCTACCTCCATCTTGGAGCTTTACACCACTGGAACCCTGAAGGCAGTAGTTATGTCTCTTTTTCTACATCTTTCCCCCTTTTGCCTTCTAACTTTCCTTTCACAGAAGACAATGGCAAATGGGTTTAAACATTTTCTGTGTTCAGTGGGCTATGTCTGTGCTGTGGTGTTTCATGTTGTACTAAATCCTCTGACAAAGTCCCTCATCTTCTATAATTCACTAGTAAACTTTGTGATTTTTTAGCTCTTGAAGACATCTGGTTGGCATTTTTCCTTTGCACCTACCCAGACCAAAAGAATCTTGGTTTAACCCTGAATTTAAGTGACTAGGGTCTGACGTTCCTATCTCTCCTTCCCTGCTTAGTCCCCAATTAACCTGCTGCTCCCTATGCTAATAAATTAGGAGTAAACAAAATACCCACAGTTCTGATAAAGAGGATTTTATTTGCCATTAACAGACTTATATTATGGAGAGACTATTTTAATGTTCCTTTAGTCTTAAATGGTCTCTTTTCATTCTCAGTTGTGGTATACAGAGGATTCTTCATTACCAGTTTTGTGTACTGTAACTTTTGCAGATATACTTCATCCAATGACCTGTTAAGCATTCTGGGGTTGGACTAGATGGTCTGGGATTGGACTAAATGGTCTCCAGAAATCCCTTCCACCCCTAACAATTCTGTGAATCAATCAAAACAAGTAAAACAGTCAAATAAAGAATTAAAATACTGAAGTAAACCAGACACCCAAATTTTTCACTGCAGAAAGTCCACACAACTAAATAATGCTTCCCATGACATTTAACTGAATTCAATATAGATTTATGCAGTCAATTACCAGTGTTAGAATAGCAGAAGCAGCTGTTTCCTACTTTAACACCATATCAAGCAGTGAAACAGTAAATCTGATGAGGCTTCAGCTGCTGAGACAAAGATATTAATGACAATTTCTGAAGTTGAAATTATGTACCACCAGGAACCACAATTGCTGGAGGCACAGCACACAGAAATTCTGCATTACAATTTTCAGCTACCCTGTGATTTTAGGCTAGAAACCCAAGTATCTGTTCTGGCTCTTAATTCCCAAGTTTTACCCTGCAGTTTGGAAATCTCTCCTGAAACCTTTCAGAAAGACTCAACCTGTTCTGTTAAAAGAAACTGAAATTATGCTAGAAAATGTATAAATAAAATGGACATACTGCAAGGTTGAAAATGAATCATATTACCTAGTCACATACAAACAGCAAAATCAACAAAACAAACAAATAAACAAACAAGCCCAGAACAAACAAATCACTTGTCACAGCAGTATGCGCCCTAAAGAAGAGGAAGGAGGAAGATTATCTTCATGCACTTTTGGTGTTCAAAATCCGAAAGTAACACAAAGGCTGCTCTTCTCAGAACACAGCTTTTAAAGTTAATTTATTATGTTTGAAACATGGGCATGCACTCTGGTAACCAAGAGCAATCAACTTGGAAAAGTAACCACGCAGAAGAGAAGGAGTCAGCAGTTCACTGCACAATAATTACCCTCACTGTAAACCAGTGCAAAGGAAAATCAGAGCAGAAAGTCCTCAAGACAGCAAGGTCCAGCCTAAGTACTTGAGGTTCAGAAACTCCCATTCTGTGCTGCAGTGTGAAGAACAGTATCAAAACCAATACATCTGTCAAACATTTGAAAGCAACAGCAGCATCAGAAACTGGTGCCACACGCATCAAAAACTAAAGGGACTGAGCTAGAGACTGCTAGCCAGTGACACGAATGACTGGCCAGCTCCATAAGCAAAGGACCAAAACTCAGCATGTAGGTATTCAGCTCTTCCTTCCCAAGGCTTTTAAGCCAGTTATTCAGGCTGCCATATGGCTTCAAAGTGCTTTGTGTCCTTATCTGGGAAAAAAAGCCAAAAAAACTATAAAGACATTATTTAGAAAACTCCTATTAAAAAAATAGAAAATAATACGAGCTTCACAGTGAGTGTCTGTACCATCACCTATAAACAGATAGTTAAAACTTTTTGACAGTATTTTAGGACATTTCTATGGTTATAAAGCATTTGATAACTTCTGTTATGTTCACTGCTGTTTACAAGTACAAGCTCATCAGTAATAACACTGGAAAAAACAGTACTTCAGTTTAAAAAGATTACTTCTTCAGATCACTGCTGGCCTGTCTTCTTGCCTCTCAAACAGAATGACGACAGAGTGATGCCAATTAAAGATGATTTATAATTGAAGATTATTATTTAGTCTAACCAAGGAGACTAAGAACAAGATGGCATATCCTTTGCTGCTGGTCCACATATTAAAAACATATGCAAAGTAATGGAAAGTAGGAAAGCATTAATTCTTACCAACAGAATTAAGTTGACAATTACCTACTAGAATGGCCTTCAGAATAAAATTCAATGAGATTTTACAAGATTTTATCAATTCTCTGTATGTTTAAAGCAAGCTCTGTATGTGAAGTAACCAGACCCAATCTATATAAACACTAAGAAAATTGTCTAAAACACAGAGCAGAGAAATAATGAAGATAAATACTAGATGAACTATTAAAATCACTGTGTGAACTCAAAGAATACATTAATATTCTTGAGATAATTCTTTCTGTGTAAAACCATCAAAATTCCCACATTTTGCAAATATATGTATTTTCTGGTTATTGAATCTTCCACAAAATTGTCAGATATTATTCATATCCTTTTCATAACATGGGACAAATGAAAAACACATATGCATGACACACTAGGGCCTGATATCACAATATATGCACTGTAAATAATTTATTGTTGAAATGACTTCTTGCCATGTGCTCCATTGCACTCAAAATCTCGTGTTAGTTTTTTTTTCTCCGATAAAGTGTTATTTCTCCTGTTACATACATTATTTACTGTCTTTCTGAGGGAAGAAATGTGACTTATACAAAACAAACTTTAATTACTCAGTATTTGAAAAAAAAAATAAAGATGAAGAGCATTTTCCCTTGATAACACTTATGCTTTGTAGAAAGTCCACAATATTTTAGAACTGCTGTAAGTTACTCCTAACAAAGTATCTGGTTCTCTGTAATTTTGCATTTCTGTTGTTTCTTATCTCCTCAGCTAGAATCTGAAGTGATGTTACAACATGCCTATTTTTTTTCCATTTAGATAAGCATTAAATTTCTGTCCATTCAGTAAATGTTTTCTTCTTCAGAACTGATTCTTCCTCCTAGATGCCAAGCCTGCAGGCAATACTTTTGGTTAAGAATCACTAAGATACGTCACATTGATAAAATTATAGTAATTGCAACAAGAAAAAGCAGAATGTAGATGGCAGTGGTGATATCTGTAGAAGAGTCAAACATACTGAATAGAGATATCAAGCCAGTTTTGACATTTTCCCTTCTCTGTGCTGCCATTACTTGACATAAAAAATGCACTTAAAAGACAAAATGTTTATCTGTTAGACATCAGGAGTAAGTGAAATAGCCCAGAATGTGTGAAGTCAGGACACCTTTAATTATTTCAACTGTCTCTTTGTGAAGAGTGAAAGATAAGGTCTACATCACTCCCTTTGCAGTGTGAAGGAAAAAAAAACGTTTGCTGTTCCTTACAAGAAATTCCATACTCCTCTAAGCAAAAGAGAATGGGGGCAACATGAAATTGTTGCACCACATAAGACAACATTCAGATGGAGTAACAACTAAGTGTAGCACAGATTTACTTCCTCAAAATTACATGCAAGAAAAAAAAATTGTGCATAAAACATACACTATAATCCTACAGACCTTAAGAAAACATGAATTGATATTACTGAATTAATAAAGCCAGTGCAGTAACTTCAGAATGTAATGTAAAACAACAGCCTATGAAACAACTAGTAAAGTGTGTGTGTGTGTGTGTGTGTGTGTGTGCGCGTGTGTGTGTATTGGGGGGAGGGGGTTTGTTCTTGTCAACAGGTAAAAAAATTAAGCCACTCAGCTTAATTGCCAGTAATTATTGCCAGTATACCAGGCAATAATTTACAAAGTGTTCTTTCTGAAAAGATGATTACATCAATTTCTACTAATATGCCCCTACTCCAAGTAGCAGGAACCAGTTTTTTAAATTCTTGTTACTGAAAGTTTTAAAAAGAAAACTATTATGATCCAGAAAACTACCTTTTAAAATTGAAGACTGTCACAAGTGCACTACTGAGAAACTACAGCTAGCAACACAACTGACTACCTCAGACCAGATCAGTATGACAGAGCATAGGATTTAGTAACCATGGAACGTAAAGTCTGACCAGACTAATGAATTTTGTATGAGCAGACTTAGCAAGCAGGGAAGTGAAATAAAATGGTGGGAAAGAAGGCCATTTAACATCTCTCTGCCACGCAACACTGGACAGAAGTGTTTAACAGACCATAAGTTCTCTAAAATATTTAGAGCCTTCCACATGGACAATGAGACTCCCTTGTTGGACTGAATCACAGACAAACACTTCCCCTTCACTTGGTCAGTAAAATGATGCTCCTGGCCAGCATAAAGGTGGTTGTTTACTATGCTGACTCATCAAAAAATGAAACTGTGAGATACATGCAAAGTAGCTGATGCATATTGTAACACATAAAATTTTTATTCTTTATTGGATTAGAATGTAAAATAATGTTTCCCTTATAATTTCATTTTTACTTCTCTGTATTTTTGATCTTCCATCTTTTCATCTACTAAAATCTAAGTTTAATTTTCGCAGTTCTTACTTTCATGTTAGCCCACTTGGGAAGACACCAAACAACCTGAGCTGTCAAAAAAAACTAAATCACCTTTTAAAAATAAGAGACAGAAACAAACAAACAAAAGGAGAGTGCTTGAAGTATTCCAGTTTTCACTAAATAAATACTGATTTCTTTTCTTTAACAACCAAAGAGACTATAGTCTCCAATGTTTCTGTGTTAGAAAAGAAATTCAGGCCGGGTGGTTTTCTATACTTACAAATTAGTGCAGCTCTGATGACATTATTTTGAAATTATCAGCCTACACCATTCCATATTCAGCTTTTGACTAGGAACAGCTATTCAAGCAAGGAAACTTTAAAAATAGACCTACTCATAAATATTACAAAAATATATTCAACCAATGCAATTTAGTTTTTTCAGTTTTTTTAACGGACGCACTTTAAGTCACTTGTTCTCTGTCTTACCTTGCTACCATCTGCAGCAGATATTCAGATATTTGGTGGAAAGATTTTGATGCCTTGAGAGGCTACCTAGAAACACAGGCTAGACAGTGTTAAAGGAATAAAGAAGGTATTTAATAAAAAGGCCTTCAAAGGATATACCTTGGGCAGTACAAGGGCCCAGCTCTGGCTACACCCAAAATGAGTAACTGGTCACGACGTTTCACATTTTTATAAGTTTTGTTCAATTTATATATTGGGGTTAATTGTCCTGTTACAGCTTCAGGTAATAAAGTACCATCCTCCCAGTTTGCTCTCCTCAATTCGCTATTGTTAGTACTTTTTGGGCCTGAAGCTGCAATGGTGTCCTTGGTTCTCAGGTTGGAAAAGGATTATTTTGTCTAACTAAACTGTGAAGAGAATTTGCTAACACTTTATATGAAGGTCAGAGTTATATACTAATGCAGCGCAGAATCTGGAAAATACAAAACTCAAAACTTAAAGCATCCGTTTCACATTCACTTATACAATCCACATTGATAAAGGTCACTTTCTCAAGCTCACTAGAGTAATGTACATAAAGGCTTTAAAGTTCTGGTTTTTGTCTGTTTCTCAAATGCTCCTTCCCTTACTTAAAAGCTGCTTTAAAACAAGAGTACTGCAAGCAGAGAGTAACAATTAATGAAAGCCCAACAGTACATGCAGTCACAGTGAATTTCTATTAAACTTACAACTAGTGTGAACAGAAATCTGCCTCTTGGAACACTCAGTTCTGATTCATCTGACTTTGCAATATCATACCTCATTTGCATATTGCTGGCGGCCAAGCCAGCAGCATAAGGCTGATCAAAAACAAGAATGTACAGAAAGCTACACTATAATGTCAATACTCTTACACAAGACCTTAATTTCAATGATTGCACTGCCACTCCCTCATTTCCCTCTGCTTCAAAGCCACTGTGAGAACCACGCTCCTCTATCTTCATTATCAACAAATGCCCTTCCTCAAGGGAGAAAAGAGACAACTGAAGCAAGCACACCCCATTAGCCAGAATATGGTTCATAATATACCAACAGCAGGAGGGTGGTGGGAGAAGCAGCTTTCTGCACGCAGCTATACAAGCAAACATGTATGACATCCTGGCCCACTTTAGAAAATACAGTAACAAAGACACGTTTATAAGGAGCATTTGTTAGTGTTCATAATTTCTTTTTTTCTTTGTAATAAAGAATACATTTATGCTAGGCAAAATACATATAAACTAGCATATAAGTAATATATACAGAGACTTAAGATCTGAGATTGTTTTCCTACATTCTGCATACCACTCAAAACAGCACTGCAGCTGTTCAAAGACACTTTTCCAGTAAATGTACAGAGACAGAACTGGAAAAACATGCCTGCTAATGAGCCAAAGCATCTTAGCAAGTTTAATGCTCTGAAGTAACACTTTAATACACCTTCGAGTGCACAAGCACAGTCTGTGAGCTTCACAGGCCATACAGTAAAGACTAAGACAAAACTCTTGTCTACTCTTCACTAAACAAAATTTATTACAAACTAATACAACAGTTACCCACAGAAAGCTGTGCCCTAGTGCACATTGGTCAGATTCGATAGTAAGATCATATTCACGTTTATCACTTGTCTGCGTATGAGGCTGCCAGTGTGCTTTAAACTGCAACCGAGGAGACGGTTATGCGTACTAAATGCATACTTACACTAATACTAGATATAACTGCAAAAGAGTAAGTTCTGGGCTTTTCCACCACTTGGACTGTCACCCATCGGGTGGCACGGAGAGCGCTCAGGAGCAGCCTCAGCGCAGCCTGTAGGCCCCGCACGGCAACTCCCCGGGTTCCCTCTACACATGGGAATCACCACCAAGCATCCTGCTCTCCTAGGGCGGCCGGGCTGCCTTGCTCCCCGCTACCGGCTCAGCCCCGCGGCAGTCGGGGCCGCAGGGCGGGCTCCGGGGCCCGCAAGAGCGCAGGGCCGCTGCCCGCACCACGCGACCTGGCGCTGCCCGGGTACGGCTCACGCGGCCCCCAGCGCGCGCGCCATACGGCCGCCGGGAGCGGGCAGAGGAGCCGGCGCCCTCGCGAGGTACGATCCGCACGGCACCCTAGGCCTCCCCGCTGGCGGCACCACCGCCCACCCAAGAAGACTCCCGCCCTACGGCCCCTCCCTGGGCCCACCCAGCTCCGAGAACCGAGGGCACGGTCGGAGGCCGCGGAGCCTGGCCTCAGTTCCCGGTCGCTCGTACCTGCGGCCCAGCGCGGCGGGGTCCGCGCGGCAGCAGCTGCCGGGGGCGGCGCGCGGGGCGCTCCGGTTCCCCGGGCCCGCCCGGCGCCGGGCTGAGGGCGGAGCGTGGCGGCGGCTCCGTGCAGTACATCCAGGCCATTCCGAGCGCAGCGTTCCTTCTCGGCGTGAGCCTCGGTGTTTTTCAGCTGTCCTCAGGGTGGTTTAATAAGCGTTAGTCCCCTATACCATTCTTGCGTCGTATATACCTGAAAGAATGGATCAAGCAACCATCTCTTGGTGACTGTCTCATCACGAACATACCGCCCACTTCTGTAGTATTTCCAAACGGCCTACAAAGTTTGAACGCCGACTAGATAACAAACCTTTAGTAATGGGTTTTGCCAACAACCAATTAGATAATTTCCCTATTGCATTTTGCTGCACAGGCAAAGCTGCTATTACTGCAGCAAACCTTGCAAACAATTGTTTAACTTGGCTTTTGCAAGTGAAATAAAAGGAAAGGGGAAGAAAAAGCTTGATGTCATAGTCCTGGTTTTCGCCTTTAATAATAGTTATAAGCTCTACCACACAGCTCGTAAACCCCTAGCAGTGGAGTTAAGCTAGATTTTATTTCTAAAAATGAGTCTTTAAAGACTCATCTTAAACATACAGCTGAAGTTTATTGGTCTGATTGGGAAGGCATCAATGACCCCCATACCAAGGCCACATTTTGTTCTCCCTCTAGTCCCAATAATCCTGCCAAGAAAGTTGCAGGTGCAGTCTTGAATTGCACTGAAGGATGTTGGCATTCCATATGCACACAGACTAACCACTATGTGCCCAAATGCTCCTGGAATTTGTATTCCTTGGAATTTTCAGCTAGAATAAACAACAGAGAAATAAACCCCAATGTTTTTATAAGGAATTTTAATTACAGGCTCTGCAAGCCGTTAAGAGTCATAGGGTTTGCAAGATCACAAAAGCACTCTAAAAACTAAATTTGTAAATTTAACACACAACATGGGGAGTGTATCTGGTCAATCAGCAGTCCAAGAAAAGGAACCTGGAGTGTAGTTCGGGGTGTTATGATGCTCCATGTTGCTCACAGTACACAAACTCCTTTGGTTCATGTTGACGCCTGCAATACTGGCCTGAGCGAGAAATCCCATCTTCCTATATTGTCCCAAGGCATAAATGCGGCGGTAAGATCTTGTGAGTTAGTATATCACAATTTTCTTCCAACAAACTTCCTCCCAACAACTTCCTGCTCTCACTGTCAACTGAGTTTTCAGTCAGACTCTGAAATGGAGTTCCAAGGTGAAGAGGGCAGGCAGCAGTAGGATATTTTAGTATTTAATTAGCTGTAAAATTTATTAACATTTATCACATTGACAGAATTAACATGGTGCAAAACTTTTAATTTCCTAGGCACCAGAAGAAAGAAAGATCTTGAAGACTTAAAGCTAGTATTCAAATTCCAAACCAAATATTTGAAAATGACCCAACAGTTTCCTAAATCCATAATTTTCAAAATTTTGCGTTTTCAATGCAATCATGCTGTTAAGATTTTCTGAAGTTAAACTACTGTATTTCATTGCTTTTTCGCAATGTTTATCAAGTCATCCAAGATTTTATGTGAAAAATAAAGATACTTTAGTAAACTTGGCCTTTGTTTTCCCATATAAGATCTAATTAACACTCTGTAGTCCTGTTGCAACACAGAGAGAAGGAGACTGTTACGAGCTGTTTTCTCTGCATCATCCTGGCCAGAACGTGAAATACCAGCATCTTAGACTGTGCTCATCAGTAGCTTCCACATCAATGACTGTCAATTAGAAGGACGATACAAGACAATTTGTAAATAAACACAGTATTAAAGGTAAAATACATGGAAAACAGCTCAATTTCTATTATCCTCTTCAAGCACTTCCTGATTTATTATCCCATGAGTCCTTTTATCAAAAGGCTTATTTTTCTTGCTATTCCTGTATTCCATGTTTGTACATTGGAAACTGCTATGGTGTTTTGAGCATTAGTGAAGTTACTAAATTCAACAGCTGAAAGCTGAGCAATTTAGAGAATATTTACTCATTGTGTTTCTTTGGTTCTCTTTACATGGATTTAATCACCAAGCCTGACAAGACAAACATTTTTACTAAATACTCACTTTTCTTTTGCTTTTGAAGGATTGCAGCCATTATTTTGAAAACACAATTTTTGCTGAAAATCCAGAACTACATACAGGATAAAAACCAGGGCACTAATTTGAGAGGGGGCAGGGAAGAGAAAAGCACATCTGAGGAGGGTATGGCTGATGTGGCAGAAGAGCGTTATATTGGGGGGCATGGTGGCAGGTGGGTGGCACAGAAAGAGTATTTTTATATTAAAAGACAAAGAAAGAAATATTACATGTTGCCGTATAACTTGCAACTTTTCCATCCAAATTAAAAAGTTTAGTAATTTCTTAGAAGATTATTTGGCTAAGTTAAAAACTGAGCAGACCAGTTAATACAGTGAAAATCAACTCAAAACCTAAACAAAAATTTTAAAGCACGTCATTTATTAAAATACCATCTTAATTTTTATATAACAGTTAAAAAATTTAACTTTAGAAAGTTTAATAAGTGTAAAAAGCATCCCTTGATTTACTTTTTGGGCCAAATTTACTTTTTTGCCTAATTAAGCTGATTTCAGCTGGAATAACAGCTATTTAAGCAAGGTGAATTTTATCCAATGGACACAAACACAGGAAAGAATATGAAAAAGTGCTGGGTTTAGAACCTTGTGCATTTTGCAGATCTTTAGTTAGTACTAGCTGTGATTCAGAGCATCTCAAACTATAAACAGAACTATTTAACGTGAAAAGACACACTCTGTCCTACACCTTGAGATCTAAAATTTATTGGGAAAGGGAAGTGAAATTTTGGACCGGTCTTTAGAAAAATTTGCACTTAGTGTGCGCATGTATAGGGAGAGACAACAGAAAATACTTGCCAATGTTGCTGTAGGCTGTTTATTGAAGTTAAGTAAGTTTATCAAAATCAAACTCTGCATTGTTAAAGAGCAAGAGAAGTGATGAAGACATGTCTAAAAGTGGACCTGGTTGCTCACAGAGTTGGTACAGTCCCCATTCTTCTAGGCTCTCAAGTGCAAGCTGGATTAAGTGACATTGTTTGGTCCCACAGATGACCCTGATTTGAGCAAGACATTGCACCACAGCCTTCCTGAAGCCATTTCCATCCTGAGTTACTGTGTGTTCCTATGATCCTTGTTTAACCTTATTGCTTTTGGATTGATTGCATAGCCTATGTTGAGTTTAAAATGTATGGCAGCTGAATAGAATAGAATTAGAATTAGAATAGAATAGAATAGAATAGAATAGAATAGAGCAGTTGTGACCTACAGTGATCATCTGGTTTAACTGCCTGACCGCTTTAGGGCTGACCAAATTTAAAGCCCATTATGAAGGACTGTGGAATCCTCTGACTCTTCCCCCTCAGGGAAATCCCCAAAGCCTTGCCTTGGAAGACTGTATCAGAGTTTTCCCCATCTAGGCTGATACAGTGGACTTAACCCATGATGCTCTGCAGCACTGCTGCCAATCTACAGTAGATTGCCTCCCTCATTGCCCAGTTGACACTGCACTCCAATTATTCATCTCTCATTTCCGCTACAGGTTACTGCCCTTTGCCCTGCCCTTTGCCCACCCCTGTGCCCTCAGGTCATTGGTCACTGACCCCATTCTTAAGTTGTGCAGATCACATAGTTTTCTTTTTTGTCTGTGGTTCTTTTGGCATGGTGGATGTAACAAACCCTCGCTGGAATATATCATACAAAGACCCTTCCTGTTCCACTGCTGAGCTATCTGTGGCGTGTGTGTGCATGGACTTGAAATGGCTGTTCTTCTGGCCTTACTCTGAGCAGTTTCTGGAGACATTTCAAAGAAGGCTGCAGCATGTCTACCACCCTGCCACACTGCAACAAAGGACATTATTCAGATGCCTATTTTTGAGCACCAACAGGCCCAGGGTATTAACCACCTCTCTGGAAAGCCTGTGCCAGGGTTTTACCGTCCTCTCAGAAAGAAAATGCTTCTTAATGTCCAGTCAGACCCTCCCCTGATGCAGCTTTGAACCATCCCCACACACCCTGTTGCTGAATTGCAAGGAGAAGAGCTCAGCACATCCTTCCTCATTTCCCTTCCTCTGGTAGCTGAACACAGCAGTGATGTTGCCCCTCAGCCTCCTTCTCTCCAAACCCTACCACTCCTTGCAGGGTGGGCCCTCCAGCCCTTCTACCTGCTTGGTTGTCTTCTTCTGGATGTATTCAGGTGCCTTAGCATTGTTCTTAATTTTTGTGACCTAAAACAGCCCATAGCTTTAGTCCTCGTACTAAAACTTCCAGATAGTACTCGTAACTATCTGAGAAATGCATGTATTTTATTATTGGCTTTTTGCAAATATTAAAATGAATATTATATGTGTTGTGTTAGAAAGTAATGCTGTATTAATTATCTTAAGTAGTGTGTTAAATATAGTTTTAGGTTATAAAAAATGTTAAAATAGAAACGATGCTATGTAGGATACTTTTTTTAAAGAAAGGACTTGCAGCGAGATAGCAGCCACAGGACACCTGAATCTTTCAGAGAAAAAGTATTTATTGCCTTCTTATCAGAAGAAACGAACTTCTTCCTGCCTCGAAGGTGCTGTTAGGATTCGGAGGAAGAAGCTGACAATGACCAGACAGAATCCTGTGTTTGAATGGTATTTATGCATCATGTATGAAGTGTATGCATATGCAACAGGCTATTGTTTTTAAGGGTTAATCCTTTGTTAACAGGTGTCCATTTACGGGCTCGTGATGCCCAGAAAAAGGTACGCGTAACTCTTTGTTTTTATTGTCTCATATTGTCCTAATTGAATTTTTCCAAATTGTTATTACTCTAATTGTACTACTATTTTTATAACCATTTTATTACTATTAAACTTAAAAAATTTTAAAAACAAGTGATTGGCATTTTTCACAACTGATATCAAAGCTAGAAAAGACAGGAACCTCCAGGTTATTTTTTTATTCTATTCTGTTTCAAATCCAATGTCACTTCAGTCTTTTGAATTCTCTTGGTTGGATTTTCTAATTTATTTTCATTTCTGCTTTTCAGTATTTGTAACTCTATATGTTCTGTGTGAGTGCTCTTTAAAAATGTCTACAGACGTAGTTTAAATTCATAGAGTTCAAAATGCTTTCCAGAGTAGTCTTTTAAAATAATTTATGGAAGTTTTACATATAGTAATTTAAGTCTAAGTATATTCCCAGCCTTCACCCAAAAGAAAAATGAAAAAGCTGTTTAGAGTCTGAAAACAAATAAGACGGTAAGTCTGAATGGACTTATACTCAGATTTTAAAAGTCACAAATTTTTAGTACTTGTATTAGTAAACAAATAATAATTTTATTAAAGAAAGGAACATTTATTCCTTCTTCTGGAGAGATGAAATAGGAGATTGGGTAAGACAGGTGCATTCAGAGCAAACAAGCTTTGTTGGAAGCAAAGATACCGCCATTATATTAAAAGTATTCTGGATCTGTTGCAAAGTGTATGTCACCCAATTATCTTGTTTTCTTGTCAGTGACTTACCTCTTTGACTGAACAGGATGGAGATCTGTGAATTCTAATTTTTCAGAACTTGGGATTAGAAGTCTATTTCTATATAGTATATTCATCCATTGTGTGGTACTGTGACAATTTTTCAATAAAGTCTGGTTTTATTTTTTTTAAAGCAAGTCCACTTTAGAACTGGTTTTGTATCAATGCAGAATTTAAGCTTTCTTTGTAAAGTCTTTCCTACACTAGCTTCTAGCTTTTATGGTGGAGATATTCTCTGTACTTAGTACATTTTCCTCCTCCTAGGCCCACATTTGATGCCATTCACACACACATTCTTTTTTTATAGATAAAATATTTGCCCTATTTTTTTATTCAACATCTCTTTTTCACAGTAATACACTCTGGACTGCTTTGGTGTTAACCAGTTCCTGTATTTCAGAGCACAAGATGGTTGTTTTTAAGGCTAAGTGAGGGAATAAAAAAATTATCATTTAAAAATACTCAATGAAATTTGTCCTCACAAAAGCAAGTAAAATGAAAACCATTATTTAGAAAGAAAAATAAAACATGTCTTCTGCCATTATCCTTTGAACTGTTTTTGATGCTGTTGTTCCATATATGATCACTATTTTTGAACTATGATAATATGTATAATTATTTCTTGTATGCATACCTCCCTAGGCCTGTTTATATGGATTTCTCCAAAACAGAACTTTGGAAGCACATCTGCTTTCCCTTAACAGCCTCTGCGTGCTTGGATAATTACATAACTGAAATTTATGGCTTATAATGAAGAAACATAAAACAGGATTTAAATTAATTTTAGGATTTTTCACACGTATTTTTGTGGTTTGGTCTGTTTTGTAATGATGCTTCATTTTTGAAAAATGCTAAGCTAAATAATTACTTAAACTACATTGCAGGGTGATAATATTTTAGGAGTCACAGTCATATTTTGACCACTGATTTTATGTAAACATATTTTTTGACCTCTGCCAAATCTGGTTGGAATAGGATGTATAGTTTAAAAAAGTTTAATGTGAGAGAATGATATTGCATAAAAAAGGGAATTAAAAATAGGTTCAAACTTGTAGAGTCCACATTGTCTCCTATTGTCAGTCTCAACAGCAAGTAGAAGAGCACTCACAGTGGTCCTATATTTAATCTTATCATTCTGGAGAATGACAAAGCACTGCAGAATGTGTGACTGCTGCTTATCTTTTTGAGGAGTGATTTCAGTATAAAATGATACCATCATCTCTTTTATGCCACATCCTTACCACCAAGAGTAATTCTGGCTTATTTGTAAATTACTGGCATATATGTAGATTGTTTTCCACTGAGATGACTTTGTCAGCTAATCACTATACTTCACAGTGCTTTTAAAAGAAAATACAATAGAGAGAAGTTGCCAGTGACCTTGATTTTATTTGGAACCACATAAAAAAAGTTATGCCACAGCTTTGGTTGACTGGAATGATACATATACTTAAATTTTTAGGTTTTCTTTTTAAATGGTAAACAAGGGTACATTCAGTTGTATGCAAGACCAACATTGTAAATAACACAATTACCCTACGGAAAATGAAATGCTTGAAGTATATAGCTGTGAAACCCTTAATATTTTTGGTATTGAATCAGCATTGTTAGAAATCATCTGCTGAAGCCATTTCATATATGGTAAACACTGAAAAAAGACCCTGTGATGAAGTGAATGTAAATAGTAACTAGTCAATGTAACTAGTGCAGCTTGCACTGGCTCTGGAGACAAGTAAGAGCCCTACTTAAACATTTTACTCATAAGCTGTCTTCTGCAGCTTAAACATGAAAGGAATAACCTAACTTGTAGATATGAAGTCCATTCTTACTACTCAGCCACTTGAAATTAAAGAAGTGGTCTATATTTTCATACATTTGGGGTACTGATAACCCAGTAATTTTTCATGCCTCAGAAAAAAATTACAAAAATTGCTTAGATTGGATAATTATTCTAAGTAACACCATAACTCCGTGTTCCACCAATTTAGAAATGCTTCTTACATCTCATAAAATGTTTATTTTTTTCTTATTTTTGGGGGGTTTTTTTCCTGTTTTTTTTTTTTTATTATTTTTGTGGTTTTGGGTTGGTTGGTTGTTTTTTTGTTTGTTTGTTGTGGTTTTTTGGTTTGTTTGTTGTGGGTTTTTTTGAGAGTTGCTGTCAACCAGTAGCTTGGAAGGAGGGAGGTATGAAAATTCCCAGGCCATGACGAATCCTGAGTATTTTGCAACAGTACGCACTGAGTTCTGGTAGTCCACAGTCTCTCTCTGTGCTGAAAGGATGACAATAAATCATAGGAGGAATATTTACAATTTTCAGAATAAACCTAGCAGCAGACCAGCTGTAACATTTCTCATTCTACAAAACCAGCTTTTTAGTATCACCTTTTTCTAGAAACACATGGCAAGGAAAATAAAACTGTCTTTTTTAGTAAGCAAAAGAAGGTTTTGATAAAAGATAGTTTATAGATATAAAAGACAGTTTTATGTCTGGATGATATACAGGTATCTGTATACAAGCATGTGTACTAAACAATAAACAAGAAGGTAGATTTGAATGTTACAGGTCTGATGTAAACACAGGAAAAAGAAAAAGTAGTCAAAAGTGCTGACACATGAACTCACTCCATCATGCCTAATTATTGCAGCTATTATAATATAATATAATTAAAATGCAGAAAATATCTGCTTATCTCCAAACCAGGGAAAAGACATCTCTTTGGAAATGTAGTTACATTTAAAAAAAAGCCAAGATGCGTGTTCTGTTTCAGCACACAGAAGAAATTCACAGGGAGATTATAAACTCCTGAAAATAGAAGTTTATGATGACAACAGACAATGCTTTCATTACAGTGACAATAACAAAACCACTGTAATACATACCATCTTGTTTTTGTACGTGTTTACAGTAGATATTTGAAGACACACAAAAGGTTCACGTGCAGCTTTTCCATTAAAAGCTGTGACATTCATCAAACTGATAAGTATATTTAGAAAATGAGAAAAGATGCTTGATGTAAATACTGTGCACATTAGTTAACCATGTATAAAGATTTTTAAGTGCACTATGAATTGCAGATGCAAACATGAATGGCTTTTGACAGCTCCATAACTTGCTTGAATGCACACTAAAGAACTGTTTAAGAGGTTGTTTCCAGTTTTGTCTGATCATTTCTTCTCGGAAGGAGTTTCACCACAAAGTTCTGCATCTACTGAGGCCTCTTCAAGAGATGGTTTAATATTAGATACATTAACAGGACATCCAAGGGTAGCTGTACAGATAGAGAGAAAAGATGTATTAGATTTTATGCTTAATATCCATGCTAAAAAGCAGAAAGGCAAGAAAAATGCATGTTATCTAGCACAGAAACAAGTAAGCTAGACTATCTAATGAAATCAGAAATCCAAGTGAAATTTGGTCTCTAAACAGCACAAACATCCAAGGGCAGACAGTGTAGCAGGCCAACAGTTCAGACTGAACATACTAATGACTGAATGCATCATCATGTTATTGTCAGTTTTAGTCAGAACAGAGTCACAGAGCTCTACATTAGGTGTTCAGAAAACATCTTAGAAATTTAGCCATTTAAAGAAATAAATTTGTCTTACTTGGAGATAGCTGTCATACTTCAAAACCAAAGCTCATGAATTTCAGGCCATAGAAAATGAAACAATTCAGAGAATAAGAGAAAGTAACTACTAACAGTTTTACTGTTAAAGTTATTTGTGCAATGCTATTGAATTCTCACTGACCCACAACATGATTCTACTTATGTAGGGAATGTTAAGAAAAAGCTGTCCTATGAAATCATGTAATATATAAGGAAGAATTATACTGCTGGAAATAATCAAGTTAGTCATTCTGCCTTTGACAGAATTTACTTACATAAGGTTAGTTTCTCCACCACTAGCCTTTCAGGCAAAGTTTCAAGTGGAGTTGGTTGAATTTTTGCAGGGGTAAATGTATTTAAAGAAATTTTCCTTCCTGAAAGGGGCATCATGTAAGTTGAAGTAGCTGAAATGATGGGGGGAAAAAAAAATCATTAATAATAAAAGTATTCTGACCTAAACCAGATGTCAAAAAACTGTAGCCACAGGACTGTGTATCCATCCAGCAAAATAGATACCACATTTATACAACCAGCTGCTCAGCTACCAATTTTTGACTCAAGTGTCAAATCCTTACAATATGAAAGACAAATCTTAAAATCTCTTTTTTACAACAGAAAGCAACACAACAAGCTCATGCTGTTAAGGCAGAATTTCAGTAATAGGTGCCTTGCCAGAAGAAGGCAAAAAGCATTTGTGCTATTTCTCAGAGGTTAGGAAGATTGCACCTGAATAGGCTTTAAGTCCAATATGTCTATAAAAAGTGCACACAATGCATTAATCTCTAGAAAACCTCTAAATAGTACAGGAAAGCAGGAGAACTAAACATCTATGACTTTAATTGTATCAAGTCTATTTTCCAATCACTCCTTGGTAGAAAGGTGACAACCACATGCTAGGAGTATGACACATTTTGTTTTTCAATATTTCTTCATCTTGTATACTCTCAATTCTGAACTGATATTGAAGACGCACAAAATTCCTAACCAGTATAAAGAGACATTTTAGGTAGCTGAGAATTTTCATATACTTAAAAACCTCTCTGAGCTCTTTTTCAGATACATCAATTTTCTTAAAATTGCTTATATTCCTTCTCAAATATAGGAGGCATACCCTATCAAATAAGCTGCTGATTAAAATCTAAACTGCATAAAATAGTGGGGGAAAAATTGAAAAATCCTGTAGTAGAAAAAAGGGATAAGTCCAAACAGGTAGAATACTATTGTATCAGTACTTTGATAGGAAACAGTACAAGTTTCTTTCTTAATCAAAGCATAAGTCTTTAGACACTCCTTAGGAAGGATGATTTTCAATCACCTGACACATCCTATGATGTGGTAAATCTGACCTAACTTAAACCATTTCCAAAGACACAGCACTAGAATCACAATGGGAAATCATTTCCCCAGACATATGCATATGGATAGAATTCAGCTGTATTTCCTTTCAAAATAAGTAAACTTTAAACATGCAGCATGAACTGCTAAAAGCTAAGTAATTGTAAAGCACTCTACAGGTGAAACTCCAAGTAATACTGAAAAAACCAGGAAATAATGAAGTTTTAAGTGTAAATGCAACACTATTCTGCTGAGGTTACTGACAATGCAACATTACAGTATAAAGCTGGGAATACTGCATGCTCCCTGAAAAGCATTGCCTGTAATTCAGCTGAGTGTGGACAGTATAGAGAAGTCAATATAATAATAAAGGAAATAAACTATGATTTCATTAAATCCTTAATTTACTACCTCCACCAACAGAGACGCTACTTCAATGAATTACATATGTCCATACCTACAAAAGGTACTGCAAAATGTAAAATTATAGTTTATGTACATTTTCATTTTCTTCAAAAGCAGTATCCTTTTTTTTAACAAATTTACTTGCTAGCTGCAAACACTGCGGAGATTAACTAAACAACAGTTAAGAATTTAAAATTAACGTAATTACAAACTATAACCAGTACATGTCTCCTGTAGATTTTCCCTTGATGGAGCAGCAACAGAAGCAAGAAATTCATCCACCTGCTTCAGAGACAAGGAATTGTGTAGAGTTTCCAAAGGACAAATAGAAGGCACCATCGAATACAATTCAAAACCTAAAATAAAAAAATAATAAAAAAAGAGATTTCCAAACATAAGACAGAATTTAAGGTACTGCATTAATGAATGATAAAAAATGCTTAGTTTACATGACCACATGCAGGCATAAGCCTATTGAAATCTTGGAAATTAAATATTACAGGAGTTGGAACAAGATGAGCCAGTTTCCAGCTAAAGATACAATACATGGGATACAAGTCCCGTGTATACATGAAGTACCTGTGTACACATGAAGTACCTGTGTACACATAAATTATTCCAACATGAGAACTGTGCCCTACTCCCAAATCAGTTCATGAAAGATAATCTCCCTTTAAGACAAATTTAGCAGATCACAAAAAAAAAAAAAGTCAGGAAAAGGTAGTTATTTATCCTAATCATTCTAATACCTGGCACAAGACTAAATAGGTAATTTATTCATGCAAGGAAGGAAGGATAGCTATTTGTTAGCAGAAAAGAGCTAAAAATGCTGTATCTTCCACGAAATAAATTTGCAGAATTCATGTTCTATCATCTTCAGTATTCTGTGAAAATAAACTGTTGTCTTTAATATCAAAGGAAAACCACTGTTAGCATTTTTATATCTTGAGGTATACAAGATACACTTACTTTCTGAGACAGATATACACCTACCTTTATGCATTTAAAAACAGTATTGAAAGACCAGAAGTTTCATATATTGGAACAGGTAAGTAAAGCAACCCAAAAATCTAAAAATTTATTGGACTTTGCTTTTCTATGTTAGTCTTGATCATACACTAACCATGCATATCCATAGTACTAACTAACAGACTAAAAAGTGTTTAAACATCCTGGCTAAAAAAAAAATTTCAGTCCTCTAAAGTGATTCAAGTTTGGTAACTCAATAAACAGCGTTTCATCCAGTTGAATTTCAGAAGAGGAAAACATGTCCACTAGTGTTTTCAACATACAGCTGTAACATTACAACTTTGCAATTCAATACTGTAAATTTCTTCTAAGACAATTAAATGAAGAAGCAATAGTGAATGAAATAATGTTTAGAATTTCAGTTCAAGGTACATTTATTAGAGGTAACATTATGACTGGGAACTGTTCTTTCCCATAAAATAATAAGCAACAATGTTCCTGTGATATCCAGTGTTGTCCATTCACTCCCCATCTGTACTATGCATAAAGAAGAAAGATTTCAACCTCCATATGTCTGTATTTGTATTTAGACCCACCTTGGCCATATTCAAATTTTGGGGGCCATTGCTACAGATATTCAACCAACTGAGGTAGACTTATTTCAGCTTCACTTAAATGATAAACAAAATGTTGCATTTCATGAAACTGTGAGTTTTGTGTACAAAAGAAACCACCATACAATTAATTTCTATTCTCCTATAAAGTCATTAGCTAGCCTTCAGTGTAAGCACTAAGATGCTTACCATACATATTAATATCCTAAATAACTATATGCATGCATGTAAAGCGCAAACCCTTTCGTTGCCTTACAGTAAAATGTAAGATTTCTCTTATCCCTGACAGAAAAGTTCCTATCACTTGAATGAGAATTATTTTTTTCTAATTTTGCAATTAATGAAGTGGGACAATGTCAGGTTAACTTTTTAGTAACTATTATTGTTATAGTGCATGTTATAGAGAACTAAAGAGGAATTCCAAAATGCACTTTAAAAGAAAAAAGAGAAGAAATAAAATTTTCTTGCTTTAGGAATTTCCCCTCCAAATTTTTTTGTTGAGTTTTGACAATTCTGCTGTCAGCTAGTCATATCCCAGAATGTCATTGTAGTATCTTTATTTCTAAGGGATATGGCTTAAAACATAATCGGGAAATCTATGTGTCGTGTTTTATTTAATTGTTTTCTGATAAATACTATCTGATGGTATAAGAAATAAATTTTAAATTTTATGATGACAAAGCCCAACAGTATCCCTTTAAGAAGGCAATTTCCTGTACACTATCAGCCTTTGATTTTTGACTGCATTTATTCTTAAAACATCAAAAGGCAAGCCAATGAAAGGGTTAACGCAGCATCTCAAAAAGCCACCCCTTGCTGTCTTAAGATTCAAAAACTGTAGAGACATACCACTGGAGCCTAGAAATTCCACAGAGGAAATGGACCAGCACCTAAAGAGGTGTGGGTGTTCTGCAGAGGCCCAGAAAATAACGTATAGCACTTTCAGAAGATACTTGTTTCACCATGTTCCTTGAACTAAAGATGGGGTGGGGGGAGTGGGGGTAGTCTGAAATGAGTTAAGAGGGTGTGATAACAACATAAAAGTAAGAAAAAAACAGAGTGAAAGGGACAAGGATAATTAAAATGATAGTGCAAAGGACAGACGAAACAACATCAATAGGGCGTTATGTTAGTAGAGAACCCCTGGAAACTGCAATATACTTAGGGTTCATAGGAGCTCATACTGCATGCATTAATCTTGTCAAAGATGTGCAGCAAAACTGCTGCATTAAATGAATCAGAACAAGAAGTGTGATCAATAACAGCTATTTAGATCCTTTTTTTAAAAAGAATGGAATCACAAAAAGTGATTTAATGGAACAAAAGGTAATTCTATTATTAGCCACAGATTCTGAAATGCAGTTCTTACTCTCTGACCTTGTATGTTTTGGGAATATTGTTTGGTTTGAGTTGTAACATAAAAAATGGACTTCTGACTTTTCTATTTGAGATAAAACATTAGATTTGTAATTTTTGATCAAACACAGTCTTAAAAAGAAATTTAGCCTTACTACAGTTTTCCTTTATAAAGCACTGCAATGCAAAAAAGCCACTATAGATTTAAAATGAATGTAACAAAATACAACTCTGCTTCTATGCAAGGCTACACAAAAACTCAAGTTATTTTTTTTAAAACTTTTTTTCTAAGCAAATATATTTTGAATCTAACATGAAAATACTGATGATTTCCACTGCAATTTCAGTATCACTATCACTGAACTTAGCCAGCAGTCATGCACATTTTAAAACTGCAGTGAAGAAATCTGGAAAAGCTACATTCAGGTCCAGTTGGCCCTGAATATATCTGGGACCTATTCAGTCATGTAGAAAGGGAGGCGCAAAATATTTTGCTGAGGAAGAAAAAGACATACCTCTGTCCTGTGTGTTAAACGAGAAATTTTGCAAACTGAAGACAGTTAACTCTCACTCTTGAAGCTCAAGAGGTCAATGCTGCTCAAGAAGTCACAGCTATCTCGCTATGATTTTTAGTGCAATATTTAAGTAATTTGCACATCTGATGAACAGAGAAGTATGATAAGGTAAAATAAATTTTTGTCCCATAAAAAATATAGCAATTTAGCAGGAACAGAACCAAAGTTTCGGCTTTAGTTTTTGTAATTTAGCATCACTTCAAGAAGACAGTCATAAACTCCAGCTGTCAATTCAGTGACTTATTTTAGAATGGGCAGGCTCAGAGAATCAGCTCAGTAGGAGAAAGACAAAGAAGAAACAGCAGCTATCAAGAAGTGTATGTTTAATAAGATCAGATTTCACTGTTTGTATCTTGTACCATACAGTCTGATCACACAAGAACTTCAGGAGAATAATTTATTAGAGATCATGATTAACAGTAGTACCTAATTTTTTTTTGCAGATTTTTCTAAGTAATGAATTTTGATGTTGTATTTATACTAATGAATGGTAAAGAAAGAATTTAGGATATCTAATGATTACAAATATATTTGGAATTGTGCTTGAAGTTAGGAACAACAGACGGCTGGATGATACTGTACACCCCGTATTTGAAATAAAAATAAAAGGGATGAAGCAAGAAACCTTTTCTTTTTGATTTTGTTTTTAAAATAAAAGCAAAACGTACCATTGGTTGGGTGTCGAGCAAATGAGATAGAAAACCTTTTAACAGCAGAACCGCGTGTGGTGTCTGAGAAAGAGAAAAACAGGTACCTGAAATTTGTAACAGCTACCAAAAGTGAGAGATTTTAAAATAGAAAAGGAAGAAGAAAGGAAAAAAGAAAAGATGAGAAGGTATTAGAAGTGAGTGGCATGCAGAAGGGACCAAGGAAAACGGCTAAAATCTAAGTAGATGTTAAAAAGAAGAAAATTTGGATTGTTGGTAACTACAAGATGTGTAATGACGTATATGAAAACAAGCAGAATGAGCTCGTGATTCTGGCATACAAGGTTATGCAGGTTAGAGTTGAATACTGAGAAGTGAAGTGGGGGGGAAAACAGCATGAATACTGTTTCACCTCAGAGTTATGAAGGTGTGCTTTGGTATCTTTACATTGTGAAATCTAGTGAGTGGGTTTCTTCTCTATGCCAGATTATCCAAAACTGAGAATCTCCTGCTCCTTTGTAATCCAAACCCCATGAAAAAGAAAGTCAGGAATCCTAAAATTTTCACCATCAGTATTTAACTTATTAGTTTATAATTTCATTCCTTGTACATGCTCCAAATAATTTAAATTCAAGATCAATTAGCAGTGATAAAAAACAGAGTTTAAAATTATTAAAGAATTTAAAAACAAAACGTTCAGTTTACTTAAAAAATGCACTTGCTGGAATCTCCTGGCACACATTACAAGTCTATGTTCTGGTGTTCAATTCAAGACAAACAAGAATTAACTATGCTATTAAGTTAAACATAAGCAAGCTATGGGCAATAAAGAAGCAATAGAAACTCATAAAATTAATACTAAGGCCAAAGATTCTAGGATTCCATTAAAATCTTTAGAATTTCAATGTGGCACATGGGTCGTGCGTGCATGTGCTAGAGTGTGCACATACCATCTATGAAGCCAGAAGAAGTCAGCTTTTTACGATGCGTACGAGCATAATCCTGTAGGTTAGGTGCACTTGAAGAACCCCCGAGAACTGAGGTGCTAAACAGGCCCGCACAGTGAGACCCTGATGGGAGTTAGAGAAAATACATACAACAACCAGGTGTTCGTCCATTCACATTGGGGATGCATGCAGCATGCAAGCACATGGCTCTTACCACACAAAAGGCAGCTTTTGGCAGTGCCTTGGACACGTTCACAATATGCTTGTAATGTCAGAGTGGGACTTGTAGGCTGAAACTATCATAATTTATTGTGCTTCTACTCATGAAACAGCACACTCTGTTATATGTGCAAAGAGAGGACTGGCTTTAACAAATGAGTTCTTGTCCTGTTTTCACTTTTGGTAAAAAAAAGTTACCAGTTAGCATCAATGTAAACATAAACAAAACAACAAAACAAAATGAAGATGATGATGATAATGACTGATGATGATGATGATGATGTGAAAGTTGCGCATTTGAATACCTGTATTCCTGAAACAAATATAAACTGGAAAAATGCTGCTCATTGCTTTCATCCAAATCAACCTTTCAGATGACAGGCTGCTATGAAGTACTCATGCAGTTCCACAGACTTATTATGTGGAAATAATTCTAACCCCAACAAAATCTTAAATTGGAAATACTCTATTCATATTTCAGCTACCATTATTAACAATGTTACAAACTGAAAAAACTGAAAAAAACTGAAAGTTTCATCAAGTTTAACTAGACTTCCTTTCCCAAGAAGACTTTTGCACAGCTCCATGCAAGTGACAGTACTTTGTTACAAATCATGCATTCCTGCCACTAGAATGGGAATTTAAACAAATCACTGACAGCCACAGATAAAAATATAAAAATAACTTTTGTAATCATCAACCATTAATGAAACTTACATACAACAATGAACAAAATGGGAAAAAAAGTTGCAAATTTTTCCTTTACATTTTACTACTAGTTGAAAGGAGAATCAATTTTTCACTCAGAACTTTTACATTTTAGATGAGTAATGACAAATTTTTTTTTTTTGAAAACCAGCAATACTTCCTTTCATTACTTATAACAGTCCAATGAGGGGAAACATTACTAGCACATGTGAGCAATCAGCCAAAATACATTGGTGCCTGGTCTGTGGCAAAAGCCTTTCACAACAAATATAATACCTTAATCTACATGGAAATCCATCAACTTCCACAAGCCATATTGTGTCACACAAAAGAATATTCATTTAACTTTAGCAAGCACATAATAAAATCCAGGACTTCAGTAAACAAGAGCACCTGATTGTATGCATTTTGCTATGGGAAAAATATAATGGGAAGAAAAGTGCCACAGAAAGATTAGACATACGAAAACCCTGTATCTTTGCAAATAAAGGAAAAACTACTTCTAAGTTTATGCATCCAGGTGATGCAGTTATTTATACTTATTATTTCCCATGAAAAGACACAGAAAAAAAGCAATATTGATTTACAGCAGTGCGTGACGTCATTTTTTTTGCACGTGAATCATATGTATGCCTATTTTAATAAAGCAATAGAAAAGCACCACTTGAATTAAGAGAATTTTAAAGAAGCCTTTGAATTATAGCATGATTCAAACTAACGCTGAAAAGAAGAAATTAATTTTATGAGAGGAGTATGTGCAAAACCCCTGATACTATCAAGAAACTTTATGTTTGTTCCCCATGCCCCTCCCCTCAGAAAAGTATCTTCACTTTCATCAATTGCCCACAATAGGAAACAGAAATTTTAAAGAAAAGTGTTTTAATGGTTTACAGAGCAGGCCGTTTTAATCCATAATATTCTTGCAAAATCCAAAAGCTCAATCAGAAACTACATTATCTTAAAATTCTGCTTTATGTTAAAAACAATCCTATGTACCTGTTGTGAGCAGTACGAAATCAGTAGTATGAAGGGTGTCAAACAATTTGTTCTTTTCAGTTATAACTTATTTTAAAATTTTGTTGCAAAAAAAATTGTCCAGTCCATAGGCAGACACTCACCATATGTTATTAATAACAAGTACTATTGGGTCCTGTTAACAAAAAAGCTATTCAAAGAATATACAACTACAGAGAACAGCAGGCAGATGAAAAGCTGATAACATCAAACAAAATTTCAACTGTAGGAACATACCTAGACCACTCTGCTTTTGTTCCAGAATAGTTCTTGGTGTTCGTAAGTTACTATTGCTTTCTGATAGGACCTGGATGTAAGAAACAGAAAAATAAGGGCAAGTAGAACAGCAGCATGAAACATCCAATAACTTGATACAGCAGCCTGTTTCAGACAGACAGGTGTTAATAAGCTGTATGATAAGTGTTAGTAAAAATATGTAAAGGAAACATGAGAGATCATGCAATATCCCCTTCTGAAGGGAGTCCATTTCACATATGAGTTCCTTGCAATGAAGTGGTGCAAAGCAAGCATTCAGAATGAGAAAGGACACAGACCAAGACTGATATGAAAACGAACATTTGAGACATTTTATTTCATTTTACCAAATGCACTTTCCTAAACTGCGCCTGTATTGAAAAAAGGAGGGAGGGAAGGAAAGACAGACAAGCTATTGAGGACACCATACGATCACTGACCATGCACAGGCTCAATCAGTATAATCTTCAGATGCTCACAGCCTTTGCTGATATAAATTTTTCCAATGTATATAATTTTTGAATCTTCTACAATAAATCATTAAAATCTTCAAACTAATAGGATATAGTTACAGAACATCATCCATTGTCCTACATGTAAACAATATCTTGACATTCTGAATAGCTTTAGATCTTCACTGGTACTTCCAAAACATTTACTGTTTCTTTTTTTCCCTGCTTTTCCCTCACCCCCCATTACAAGGAGCAATCTTCAAAATATAGTATGAGTCAATGGATGATGTACTGTGTTGGGAGTTTCAGATACCTTCAGATATAGATGGCAAGAATTATTAGTGCTAGAGATTTTCCCCTGCAATAGTTAATACCAGGCCACTGAAAATATGATATATGCAAAACAAGTCTTGAATAGCAACATGAAGTACCAAATAAATTATTTTAAATGGAATCAGTTGCAATTATTATTTTTTTAAATTTACCTACCACCAAATTAAGCAATGCTGGTTTTAAAGTCTTAAAGGACAACTAAACCAAAGCATAATTCTCTTTCATTGGGAAGTACACTAAGTCTTTTTTACTGTGGTAACATTTGTAATTCCTATAAAGAAACCAAATGTTTATGAAAGCGTGTAACACATTCAGTTGAAAAACATGCACTTGGTCTTTTCCCCCCAAACATTCTTGGCACGTAATTTTAAAAAGTGGAAGGTATTGCTTGAAACATAATCCATAACAAGGGATTAGATGTCCTTAAAGACAGTTTTTGCTTGGAATGCATAAAATGTTTAATGAAGTAAAGTTTAAAAACCTGTTGCCATGAGCCAAAAATACTGGATGTGAAAGCCAGTGATTTAGGGGAGACAGGGGAAGAAGTGATTTGTTCCCCTGATCTGCGTCTTCGACGCCCAGTACCCACACCACTGGTGTAATGCAGCCAGGTACCAATACACTCTGGGCTAGACACACTCAGGGGGCTCTCTTCCTGGAAGTGAGAAAGGGGGCAAAAAACAGCAAAGCATGCAAAGTTAGATTCAACAGAGCCAAATGAACAGAAAAGAAAAAAAACCCAATCTGCTTGCATCCTTTTGCATACTACCTTTAAAACTACCAAACAGCAAAGAGCGAAGAGTAATAATCCTATATTACAAAGTTATCCGTTTCACTCTTATATCTTCATAACTATACCTTTTACTACAACACTAAAATCAAATTTCTAGTAGACTAATATTAGATATGAGAGAAAACATTTGTTATCAATAATTGATTCGTAATTTTAAGAATTTTTCACATGTTGGAAGCAGAACTTCTGTTACCCTTGACATACTGTTTAATAATTTTTCCCCTCCTAAGTACATTAAACTTTCCTATTTATTACTTAATAGTTTCCATTTCTAGTCTATAAGCTTATCTGAATGCTTAAATTTAAATTTAAGAATTTCTTTTGAGACTTTACAGCTGACTCACTGATAGTAGCACCAAATTGACTGGTAGTAGTTTTCCAAACTTAAAAATGTCCTAAAAGTTATCTGATGCTGGACACCTTATCAGGACTTCAAGGGAGTGTCAGGCTAAGCACCTCCCCCATATCTACATCATTACATATCATTAGCAATAACAATCTTTGTAATACAGTTTGCTTCCCGATCAATGAGTTTTACATTCTTGTTTTACCACTATAACTCAGCTTTTTTCTTTTCATGACTCAGTCACAGTTGCATTCCTTCTGTAAATATTGCTGACTATAACGCAGATTAAAATCTACATATAATCTCACACCTGACAGTGTCCTTTCAAATTAACGGACATAGGTCAAAACAGAATTGCCTTACAGGAGGAAAAAAAAGGTGGAGGAGAAGGGGCAGGGGAAAAGAAAAAAAAGAAAAAAAAAAGAAAAAAGTTCAAGGCAGTTGCAGTTTAAGTTGCAGTGACTTTTTAAAATTGCTCCAAAATACTGTTTAGTTTAAATATTCCAAATATTAGTTTTGCAGATTTCAGTAGGCCAGATAGAACTTCCTATATTACTTATAAGAAAAATATGTTCTACAGTGTATGTTTTCTCTAAATTGGCTATTTCCTTCCAAGAAATAAGCAAGCTCTGAATGCTGAAACACATCCCATTTTAACATATATTATCTGTACAGTCAAAATTTGGCAATTTGTGCTTTTGATATCTTGTGAAAGTTAACTTCTATACAGTTTATGAAAATGGTTGAAAGTCTGAAGTAATAGACTTTTAAGCTGCACATAAGTGAACTCATAGCTAGGAGGGGAGTTTGCATGATCATTGCAAAAACAGCTTTTAAAAATCAAAAATATTGATGTTGTGAGCATTTGTTTATGAAAAAACTTGGAAATAGAAAATGTAAGACATTAACATTTATTATGTCTGTTAATTTATGGAAGTCATGTGAAGTTATACAGATATCCTTACAGAAGGGAATCATGCAACTTTTTCTCTCCATACTGTCAATAACAAAGTGATTTCCCAATTTGTAATACTTTTACTGCATACAGACAACTCTTTCCCAACACAAACATGAAAGAAAAAGCTTTTGGTATGAATCTTCATTTCTGATGGTTTTAAGCAACTGAAAATGAGGCAAAATAAGATGCTGTTAGTCTGCTTCTAGCATTAATATCACAGAAGTGCTTCTATGTACCATCTGAATTTCCACTCAACCATCCCAATGGTATCAATGATACAGCTGTGCATACCCCTCACCTCTGTGACATTAAGCCATATCTGTGAAGCACACCTAGATGTCATGGCTTACAACACAGCAAACTAGATTGTTCAAGATGTTACCTACAGAATTCATGAACAAACGCCAGCCACTTAAAAAGAAAGCTTCCACTTTATCTTTCTTACCTTCAAAAGCTTGACAAGTGGAGTCACTTTCACTCCACATGACAGCAAATACAGCAGAAGATGTCTCATGTTCTGCACCTCCCCATCCACCCTAATCCCTCTGCTGCCTTTCAGCACAATCACCCTGAATGTTTGCTCAATTCCCAGTAGCAGCTCTCTTGTAAGGATGAATAGAAAAGCAACATATACTAGTTTGTAGATGTAGGTTTAGACTGAGTCTTCATTTTCAAATATCAACTTTTCTAAAACAGCTTTAAAAAAAGGAAGTAAGTCTTATCACAGAATAGTAATAATTAAAAAAAAGCATCCCTTCAGAGAAATTACTGCCATGGAGGATTTCCCACTGAGTAAGGGCAAACCTTCTGTGAGATGTATCATGCTGGTTCTGTATAATCAAAAGCAGAATTACATTTGGTTTTGTTTTCTTAAAAGCAAGCAAAAGTTAATATCTTTGAGAGAAATTATCTGGAACACAAACACTTACTTCAACAGAACCAATCTTCCTGGATCTTGGAAGGGGTGACTTTCTGTGTATGTGAATTGGGTCGGATACCATTGGCTTGAACATCACTACTGATCGATCCGTTTCATCTCGTTTAGGAGCATGTACCTCCTCATCACTATCATTTCTATGAGATGTTTTCTTTGAGCCTTCATTCTACAGAAAATACATAATTCATTCTTAATTTCTCTGCACACCTTCAAACATGTAGACAGAAGTGGCCCTTAAATAAATATTCCACATAAAGATAAAACAAGCTGATTTTAAAAATACAATATGTAAATCACATATTTTGCTTTGCTCACATTCCTTTCTCAAAATGCAGTCATAACTCCACTTACCTGACCATATATCTTGGAAAATATCAATCCTTCCTCAACAATATGTATTCATAAACATCCCAAACTACTTTCTTAAATATATCTTCCAGTTCCCAGAGTATTATTCATGTGACACTCTGACGTTGATATCACTTAAGAGTATTTTGTATTTATAGTAAAAATTCTGGCAAAACTTTAGAACATTCAAATTGTCTGTGTCCTTCACCTCAGTGCCCATTCAAAATAGAAAATATTGGGACTACTTATCTTTTACTGCATGTTTTTCTACCAAAAGAAAAACCCACACTTGTTTTTTTTATATAACATTTTTAAAGTGTTTATTTTAGGTATGTCCATATCCAAAAATCCCTAAGTTTTGCTTTATAGAAAGGCATAACTATTACCTCTCTGGAGGCAGGTCTGTATCCATATCCAGATGGTAAATTTTTATCTTCCTCACAGCCTTTCGCTCCTGGACTGAAATGCAGCTCTACATGAAAACGTTCTTCTGAAGAAAGTTCCTGAAGTAAAAGAATAGGTTTAATACTTTAATAAATAGCTCAGCGCTACTAATTTCTGAAGATATTTATCCATTTTAAAGTACCTTGTTTGGATCCTCATAGAGCATGATAACAATCTGTGTCATGTAATTGAGTTCATTGACCACATTTAAGTAATCCATAGCTCGTTTCCATTGTTCATCTTTTGATTCCTTATTGAGGAAAAAAAAATCAACAAGTAAAACTCAGCTGTTTTCTTTAAAAAGACTGATGATTTCACTTTTCCTCCATTTACACAGATTTTCATAGCAGAAGTGCAAAGCTCATTATAGTTAAGGAAAATGCAGAGGTACAATGAAAAAAACTAATTATGAACCTCCATGAGTGACGTAAAATTGCTGATCCAATGACTGAAAAGTGAAGAGCAAACTTTTCATGTTATTTCAGTGTGTCTTTCATGTTTTTTTGCCAATTATAATATGTAGACAGAGGCACTGTTTTCAATTCTCCTGATGAGAACTGCTAATACTGCAATAAATTAATTTCAGCTAGTATATTGTGAAAAATGTTTTTAGATGTTACACTAACAGAGATATCAGCCAAACAAAGTAAACGAAGCTTTCTAGTATATAGAAGAGGTGCAACCGTCACATCCCAAACTATGTAAATGAACAGTCACCTTTTTCATGCTGTAGCAATGAAACCATTTAGTAACCCACCTTAAAGATAAGTGTTTATCAGACTTAAACTTGGAGTGCACCTGTTGTAGCATGTCACAGAGATTTATAAATGCTTTTGCCATCACTGAGTTTAGTCATCCATTACCAGAAGCAATAGAAAATTTGAAAACCAGTGTATAAGTCAAAAAGTATTTTACAAGCAGATGTAGTGCTGTATATATCTACTCTAAGAGCTTAGTTTAAGTAATTTCTGAATCTGGAAACCTGGTCTTTTTCAGTGTCAAAGACTATCAGATGGAGATAATGAACCACCTTTGTAGTATTCTGTAACAGTACAGGAAAGTAAGAAAATTCACTGTACAGGAGAAACTTTGTACTCTATGAGCAGTCTTGAAATTAGGTAGGGATGTTCTGACAATATGTCAATGGACAAAACCAGTAAGCCAGTGCAAAAGTAAATTCAAGAGAACCCTGAATCATAACTTGAGAATAGAAGTTGAAAGAATTATTGGTGACAACAGAAGACAAAAAAGAAGTATCTGGCTTTTCCACATCTATTTGTGATTCTAACACCTACAGCCAACGGAACACAGCATTACTTTGATGGAAATTAACATGCTAATTAATGTGCAATTTGCACTATGTTTCTGTATAAGTAATAGAAAAAAAAGTGTTTGAAAAAATATGATAAATTTCAAAGACACTTAAAATTTCAATTGATGCAGTCAAAGGAATATTCAGGTTCCTCTCAATATATCAGGGCTTCAACAGAGAAACTTACATCACATAAGGCACCATAACGAAGGGTGGATAACAGAGAGTGGACATGACTCTCACTGGTGAAATACAGCCGGGTACGAACATGCCGTTCTGGGGACATCACACCTCTGGAGTAGCTTAAAAAAAAGAAAACTGTTATTAGACTATGATGTGTCCTTATTTTTAAAATAGCTGTTAATAAAAAAATTAATTATATTTTATAATTTCTATGAGCTAAGAAGATTCTTCAAATTTGAAACCTACAGAACAGCTCTAATTTTTATGGTAATTAATGTAACCATGTAAAGAAGTAACTCGCTTACAGAGGGTGAAGCTTATTTACAGTGTCATCATCTTGAGTTCTCTGAAGGTCAGAACGGATTTTCCTGACTAGAGGAGTGCAGTAACCTTTGGCAATCTCCAATTTCTCAGCTTTAGAAATACCATATTCCTGTGTAAAAACAAATTGACTTTTAAAATTCAGTTAAAGATTAATATGCCTTCTAATTCAAAGCTTCTATTTTAAAGCAAATTAGTCATCTATTAGTTTGCTCTGGCTACAAACCATTTTTTAAACAATTTTACTACTTATGACTAGTGATGTAGCTTCAACTAACAAGCAGCTTGTCTTTTTGCTGTTTGACTTGATATAGACAAAAAGTTTTCCTTCATTAGTTAAACCAAAGAAGTGGATTTACCTTCTGGTATGATAAAGCTCTTCTTCTTAACCATAATATCTATGGAATCATTCTGCCTTCTTGTCACCATCTCCATCTCCTATCCTGCCCCCAAAATATTGTGTTTTTTTCATTTCTTTTTTTTTTCCCTTTCTTTTAACAGTCAATAAAGAGATGCATTTGGTATGCCTTACTTAGTTTGGAGTAAGCCACCCCAGAGACTTCCATTTATGTCAAATAATAACACAAATGGCATTTATGTACAACTGAGAAATTACTGGTGATATTAAATATTGTAATATCATCAATATTTAAAAGTATGTTCTTCCAGGAGCTTCATACTCTCTGCTGCCCATGGTATGAAAGTTAGAATGGATCTTCTTGTTACCCTAGAGAGTAACACAAGCACTCTTCCTTTGCATTATGTAGGCTATAAAGTTTTCTTTGTTTTTCTTCCTTCAGTATGTGTCCTCATTTTTACCTGCTCTTCTCTAATTTTCTATTCAAAATTTCAGCTTCATAGACCCACACACAACAATGCATTCTAAGCATCACTACTGTTTTTGTCTTTCATGTCAAGGAGTTTGAGAGATGGGGGAGGAAGAACTTCCTTCAAATGCTGCATACAATATGGGTAAGCACCTCTGTTACAACACCGTTCTGTAACTGCAGGGACACTTGGGGAGAGCTTTAGTCTGTTCTGTCCTGTTATCACAAATCAACTTCATGACCTGGCACCTCCAAGATTTTAGAGCTAAACAAAGTTTAACAGCTTACAGAGCATGTAAGTTTAACATGTCTACTTCTGGCCTGAAAGTCTATGAAATTTAATGTGTACATTCACATCATGGAATCTTACAATTTTGAAAAAGCAGAAAGAACTTTTTTAATTAAAATTGTTTGAAATTAGTTAAATTGCATAGATTAGGATTAACATTGTCATTTGGAAAGAGCCCAAAAATGAAATTTTTATAAGTTGGAGAAATGAAATTAAAAGCAATTTAAGAAAACAGTTATTCACAAAGGCAACTGTTAAATCTATGATGAATGTGAAAATGAACCCTTTTATTTTAATACACTGCTGTAATGAAGGAGGCATGTTCACACCCTAAGTTTCTAGAAAAATTCACCCTGAACACAGATTAATTATGAATCAAATTTTTCCAAAAAATCCCAGTCAGATTGCTACTGAAAAATATGAGATAATGTTAAAGGCTTCTATGATTGCAAAATGTGGGAATGTCAAAAGAAAATGTAAAGTAGACATTTTCACGAAAATTTTAAAATGCATTTATTCTACACTTTCTTCTATTTAATAACTGAAAATGCTTACCTGAGGAATTACAATGTCAGCTAAAGCCTTTGAAAGTCTATATAATTCCATTGTGTTTTCTAATTTTAAGGATCCATTGTGTTGTACATCATATTTTATACAGTCATAAATATCAGGAATTTTGCTAATATCATATCTTCCATTTTTTGTTTTGAAGTCTTTTTCCAGCTTGGCCCACCTGCGCAGCATCAGTTCTAGAGTTTCACTGTGGTACAGCTGAATATCTGGACAGACATATATCTTTATAAGTAATTAAGGTCATTCAAGTAACAAAAGGACATTTTAATAACATAGTAGTAACAACTGAATCACAGAGGGATCAAAATAAGTTACTATTAAGAAGAAGGGACAGCAGGGCATAAAATCAATTTTAGTGCTGAAAGCATCACAATTACATAGCTCCACTATGATAATAAAACACATTGCTGCAGAAATGCACCACTAGCCCTTAAATATAAGATGTACCTATATAAATTAGCTTTAGTACCATCAATTTTTCCTATTACTTTTGTGGAATGCTGAGTTTCAAATAACTAAGACAAGAATTTCTGCAAATATTGCAATTTCTGAATACCAAAGAGCCCTTACCTGCAATACAACCACATGTTCCTCATGCTTTTTATTTCAAAGCTATGCATTTGAAATCAGACAGTGAAAATACTTAATCATTGGTTGACTGATGTTCTGCTAAAAGCGAGTTTAGTGTAGAAGTTACATTACAATTCTCTTTCATGTATGTTAACTAGAGAAACTAAATACAAGCACAAAAACGTTTCAGTACCTGCAGACTTTGGGTCTTCCATTCTCTGCCTGATCTGAGAAGTCAAACTCTGTATCAAATAATAGACCTTGTCACATGTCTTTACAGGATTTTTAATAACCTGCATTGATTTTATCAGTGAGAGGCTTCCAGATGGAGTGAGCTGCAATTTGAGATAAACACAAAATTAAATTAACAGACTAGATTTGAAAGACCTGGTGAGATAAGATGAAACAAGTCAAAGATAACAAGTACTGGAGAAAAAGAACTCAAGCAGGTTGCTATGAACATTTTTAATAATTTATCAACTATCTATTACCTTTGAGGCATTAAGATCATTCACCAAAACATGGTACCATTTACTAGAGATTCAAAGGTAATAAGAAATTCATAGAGCAACTAATTCTATACAGTAAATGTGAGTAACTACAAGAATTTGTAAAACCGTTTCTTTTATTCCAAGACAGGAAAATTGGAAAGATGTTTAAAACTTCATATATACTTAGCAAGCTTCCATATCTTCAAGTAACTTCTGTATTCAAAAGCTTACGGAAGTAATTCTGTTAGAAATGTTGTCATTAAGCTACACGCTTCACAAAATATTTTTTTGCTCTATAGGAACCATATTCACAATAGTAACTGGTAGCTTAAAAAAAAAGTTTGGCTGTTCCTGTCATAGGTTTTTGTTTCTACAGGACTGCAGGACACAAACATAAAAAGAAAGCCTTTAAATGCACATATAGCAACAACATATGAGATGTTCTACAGAACTGAATAAATTATAGAAATGGTAAAAGCTACAAACCATCACCAATGAGGTGAGTGTCACTAAAACAGTACAATCAATGCACATGTAAGGCTTAGCCTCATTTTTTCAGAAAAGTCTGAAGAATTTAAAGTGACCAATGATATGAAACAGTAATTTATACACAAAACACACACTTATTTGAACTTTCCTCAATTTTCTGAAATGGATAGAGTAATTTGGATATGGAAAACTTCTGCTCTCTACCTAACACTAAGCAGTTCCTATCTCCCTATTATGAAGTAAATAAAAAAACTAATTACTTATACATAAGAGGGAGGAAGGCACAGGAATAAACCCCATACAATTTTCCCAAATCACAAGTAAATTAAAAAACCTCCACAAATAAATGAACCACCCCTAAGTTTTTATTGCCTTACAATCCCCAACGTTAGTAACTCAGCAACTGAAGAGGCACTCTATTAGTTCTAGCCAATTTTAAACCTTATATCTGTATAACAGACATTAATAAATCCTTGCATTTTCCAATTACTGTTGAATCCACTGCTAGGAGTGGTTTGCACGATACTTTATGTATTTAAATGAATCCACAGTGTATATACATGCAGGGTATATTATTCTTAATTAATTTGCTCTCTGTACTTTTTCAAAAATAGCAGTTTAAACTTAAACCTCATTTGAGGACATGTATTTAGTTGTTATATGAGACAGAGTATAGAGACGAGCAATTGAAAGATAAAGAACTTCTTAACTATAACAAACAATACATTTAAAACCAGAAACAATGACATGGTCTGCACTAAGTCAACATAAACTACATTACTACAGACTAATTTAGCATTTTAATGAGATATTTCATTTCACTGAAAGTATTCTACTGGTTTTCAGTATCTCAGTATTCTAAGTTACAAAAAAAAGACCTTGCAGTGGATCAATGATTGACACAACTGCAGCAGTGTTACACCACACACTGTCAAAGTAAAGATTACAAAAAACCACAAACAATATAATGTCATTCCTTCAATAACTAAAATATTTTAATGGAACAGTGAAAAAGGTTTACAAGCAAGATCCCTGTTCACTTGTACTTCAAAGTTTGTAGCTATTCTGATTACCAAAATTGCAGGATGAAATATCTACAGCCACAATTAGTACAGCTACCTTTGCACTTCAAACTATTTGCAAGCATACAAATAATTTTGCAAAAAAAATACATAAAATCACTGCCTAATACTTTTGCACAGGAATTTTCATAGTTAGCTATTTTATTTAATGGGAAACTAATAATATGCTAACCTTATCATAGTCATCAGCAGTAAATTCTCTGTCTCTCTGGAGAATTTCATGGAGCCTTGCTTTAACACGATGTTGACAGCTGCTTAAAGAATCACTGTCACTGTCCAACAGACCATTCATATTAGCACTTTTAACCATCTGGACAAGAATAGGAGTCAGCTCTCCCTCTAAGGCCAGTAGTCCCTGAAGCAAACAATACCATTATTCAGGCAAATAGATGAAGGTGAAAAAATGAGTATCTATAAAAGAATGCTCAAAACAAATTTAAATTCAAGATGGTATCACTTGGCTATAGGTTAGATAAACAAGGGCACAATGCCTATACTTACAGAGAAATGGGTCCCTATATACTGCTAGTCTGCATGATTGATACAGATGGTGCAACGGTGATGGTGACATGCCACAGACAATGTTCCTCAACACCAGTTGTCTGGGTCTTGGATTGTAGGGAGTGCAAGTGCCCTCTCCATGAGGCTGGAAACAAGAACTGCCTGACTTGTGGGTGACATGCTTTGTTCAAGGACTTATGTTACCACAGAGGAGCTATGGGAAGGGTTTGCAAACCAAATAGCATCTGGCAGGATAAACAGCAGATAGGTAGGGTCTTACAGAGACTCTACAGAGGCAAAACCCCAAGCCATGTGAGTCACAGGACAATCAAAGGCCTTGAACAAGAGGTGAATGGAGAATTCCAAAATGAAGAAGGCTGGAAACTTTTGTGACTTTTCTGGCAATGGAAGGGCTCTGGAATAAAGAAGGAAAATGGTGTGGTGTCTCTTCCAGCCTGCTGACCAAGGGAAAGCAGGTCAGATGGTTGAAATATTTCTGTACAAACACATGCAGCATAGAAACAAATAGAAGAAACAGGAAGTCTGAAGACTTGTAGAGCTTTAACTTAATTCACATTAGAGAGATATTGTAGAATAGGTCACATGAATGGACTTTTGCTGTAACTCTAGGACCTTTTGGAAGCCAGGTAGACATCTCAGTATCATGCTAGGGCTCTATTACAGATCCCCCAATTTAAAAGGGGAAATGGATGAAACCTTCTTAACACAACTGGAGAAAGCCACCTAATTGCAGGCCTTTTTTCCATGAATACTCTCAGCCATGGTACCTCTATGGCAATATTGCAGGGGACAAGGAAGCAAGATTTCTAGAAAACACCTAGGACAATTCTTTCACAGAGGTCACTGATGAGCTATTGAGCACAGGCATTGCCCTGGACCTGTTACTCACAAGTATCAGGAAAGTAAAGGTAGATGGCAGTCTGGATAGTTGAAATCTGATGTTATAACAGATCCATGGAAAAGTAAAGAAGACAAACATTTGCATTAGAGCCCAGGATTTGAAATGAGCAGACAGTTCACTTGTGAGAGCAGCTTGTTCACAGAATCTTATGGAGAAGAGAACAAAAGTGCCTCAGACAGGGCTGTTTAATTAAAAACTGTCTTCATCTGCTCAAAGAATTTCAAATGTTTGGCACATTGTTTGAAATTTTTTCACACTCTTTGAAAATGCCTTTTTCTAATAAACTGTAAATCTCTTCCACACTTCAAAAGAAAACACAAATCTGAAATATCAGAATTTTAGAAATGAAAATACCACTTCACATTGTACCTTTGCAAAAGCTGCTGCAGTCATCTGAACTCGTCCCTCATCAGAAGCATAGATTTTGAGATCATGTCGGTAAGTGCTATGTAATCTAAGTAATCCACATCCAGGAAATCCAGCATAATCTCCTACCAAATAAACATTTTGCTCAAACTCTCATCTTGCACTTGATTATCTTCAAAAGTAATTTATGACACTCAATTAATTTTTTTTGAAAATTGTTATGATAATTTTCTTTTTACCTTGTCCGCCTGGATACATACACCTGAAAGCTCTTCCAAGCTCCTCTGCTTGAACCCTGCCTGCAGGGGTCAACTCTCCTCCCCATTTTAGAACCAGAAGAAGGGATGGCTCATTTCTTCTATTATCTAATTTTACACAGGGAGAAAAGCTTAGTACTTAAGTATATTATTAATTTTTTTTTCTAAATGAATAAAAAGTATTTGGTCTATGAGAAGATTCATCAAAGAACCTCTTCAACATTATGAATCTTTAATAGTATTCTAACATTAAGGACAGATTGAACTGGTGAACTAAATGGGCACTCAAAACAGAGAAAACTGAAATAGTAAAACTATAAAGAGAATATATATGAAAAATATTTATCATGAATCTGAAGCAAAAGTAAATCAAGACAGAAAAATTAAAACAAATTGGATGCTAAACACCCTACAATTTGTAAATGTTTTAAAGATAGTAATTGTTGAGTGAGATTTTCTTATACTGGCTCAAAAATCATTTGGTGAATCACTGAAGTTTCTTTTCATGTTATTCTTCTGTTGCACAAGAGCAGGGTTAGAAGAGAAGTTTACTACTAGAAGAGAGTTTTAGGTGCACAATTCAGCAGATTAAAATACTGTGAATATCTGCTAACTATACATTCTTTCAAAACAGAATATTCCCTCTCTTTAACATCAAGACATGTTATACCAGTAATCCATGACTATTTATATACACATAATATTATAAGTGGTTAGGTACAAAAGTAATACAATACCTTCCTCTTCACTGGAAGTCTTAGGGCAGCCATGAGGAAGATATGTTAACTGAACTTTGCGATTTATGCCTGAAAAATGCCCATACCTTAAGCAGGAACAGCGAAAAATGAGAGGGGAAGAGGGAGAGAAACATTTTAATTATCTTACTCCAAAACTGCTAAAATCTATAAGAGGATATAATAATTCTCTGTTGGTCAATGATTTGTGTATTTGACCAACATTTATTGAAGCAGTCCTTAGAATAAACATTAATTCAACAAGTACAGAATTAGCAGAAATAACAACTATGCTATAATGAAACATCTTAAAATACTATTTAATTCTACCTTTTACAACACTGAGCATAAAACGGGAACCCCCCTCCCCTCCCTGCCAACAAGAAGCAGTATTGGACATGGCACAAGTAATTTATGTATTCAGATCCAAAACTACAGTGGCTATCAGTACCCAGAAACTTGTCTCACAGTGTAGATGGCTACTGGTTTTATAGCCCCGTTAAGTTCTCAAGCAAAATTCAGTATTTAAAACAATTATTATAAATTTCAATAATTATTGTCTGTTCCCTGATATTTTTTAAATTAAAAATTCCTATTACCATTTCACAGTCTAAGATGCCAGATAATAAACCTTGAAGCCTTTAATAAACCTTGAAGCCTTTTGTTTCTGTTGTTTTCTTTGTTTTGTTGGGTTTTTAAAGGTTTTTTTTTTGTTACTAAGTATTTCAGGCTTAGTATACAAAGACTTATTTATCTTCAATCCTCAGAGTTTGCTGAAAATAGACAAGTAAGCATGGTGATAGTTCTTACTGGCTTTATCAGATGTCATTATGTCACACTACGAGAAGCAGACCCTGCTTACAAGTATTTTCAGTTTAAAAACAAGCAAGACAAAATTTGACACCAACAAAAGTAAGCTTCTCTTTTTGAATGTATACTGAGATGCTAGATACAGCAATAAGGTAAATGAAAAAGTCAAGAAGAAAAAAAACAGAGTGATGAAAAAACATGTTTGAAAAACATGACATCCCTTCTCTTCAAAAACACTGTGCTTGAATTATTATATCATTATGTATTTGATAACACTGCAATCCACACAGCAACTGGTGGAACAAGTCAAAACAGCAGATATAACTTCATTGCCTTGAAGCCTGAAAATGAGATACTTACATTTCTAACACAGTCTTTAGCTGTTCAAGTTTTGCTTTACTTTCTTCAATTTCAGAATCATTGTTTTGCCCAAGTTCTACAAGGAGCTGCCTTGCTATATCAAGTACTTCCTAAAGGAAGGAAACATGAGATTTAATTAAATAAACAGATTTCTACTTACAAAATATTACAGTAAAAAAAATAAAGAAACTTGCCTGCAACTGTTTTGGTTTTTTCAGTTTCAGTTTTCCAGATTTATATCCATCACATTTTTCAAAGAGATCAAAAAATCTTTAAGATAAAGAAAAATAACTTAAAAATTCCATTATTAAATTAAATTACTACTACTTGAACAAGAGGCTCTTAAAGTGATCTAAAATTATTACCTTTACAGTATTTGAAAGTTAGGTTAAAACCTGCAGTACAGAGATCTAACCAAGTTTTATTCAAATCCCATCTCCCCAGAAATTTTTCAATGCATTAGGGAAACAAGAGCACCGAAAGTGACTTAGTCTCTCATTGACTTGCTAAGTATTAAAAAAAAAAACAAAAAAAAAGGATTATATTCTATATATTTGAATGATATATTATTTGAATATGCAACTATTTCAATTCCTACCCTTCAAGAATGATCCTGAACAGAAGTAGGGACCAAAACCAGCAAATGAGCATTCCTACTCTTCTTCAGCATGTTCTGAATGCAAGAATCTAGTCCCAAAATAAGTAATTCCTTTTTTACTGAAACTCCACTTAGTTCCAGGTCAATTATGTAAGTTGTCTTATGAATGCCACATAAAGATGGTATCTACCAGAAATTTAGTCATTAAATTTTGCCAAAAATTACTAGAAAAAGTAATATGACATTGCATACAAGAATAGTAATGATAATAAGCAGAAGGCAGAAACCATGGTCTAATGGAGAACCAGAAATATTCTCTGCTGCATTATTTTTAATAAAGACATCTATAGACACAAATGCATTTTCCATAAAATCAAACAGGACACAAACAAGACACAGCATGTGTTGAAGGAAATCTGCACAAATAAGTTGACAGTCCTGTCAGAAAGAGAGGTTGCACACCTGCAATTATCTGTAGCATCTAAAACTGTTAGATTTAGAGGATAACAAAACCAAAAAGCAACTTGCAATTGTGCAATTCCTGGTTAACTCACTGCTTGCTCAGCCCCAAAATCCTATACTCTAAAATATGGGAAATAACTTTTACAAGGATTTTATTTACCTCTGATGTTTTACTTCCATTTTCATTTTTTGCTTTGGTGTTCGATCCCCATGGCGTATTACAGCTATAACACATCTAAGCTCCATCCTGAAATTTCAAGGGTTGTATTTCACAAGTCTGTACACAAGGGTCTTTTATTTAATATTAAACCAACTACAATCAAGACAATTGACAAAGTTGTAGTCATTTGACATTAACTACAGAAGTGATGGAAGTATATGCAAAAATACAAGGTTAACTGAAAATGATGTAAGGTACAAAATATAAAAACTGATTTTAAGACTTTAGTAACTATAGAATATCTATTTGAAGTAGTTTTTAAAACAAAAATTTTGAGGATCATTAAATGAGAGAGCATGTTTATTAGAAGCACATATTAAGTCGGTGTTGGAACAATGATTAGCAGTGGAAGCTATGTATAACAGACACTAAACTATAAAATCTGCTGTTCTATACTCAGCTTGACTAAGGGTGAGAAACTCTGACTGCTGATATAGCAATTGTGATTCCTTCCTTGTTTTCAGCACACAAAACAAGCATTCACAGACCAATGTGGGCACACCTTGCAAAGAGAAAAAAAGATTCACACAAAAGTTACATAGGGAGTTTGCACAATTTAGGCGTAGCTACTATTTTCTTACATTGTTCCAGAGGTGGTTGGCACAATAGGAATGTCTTCAGCTTCCAAAGGAATTGACCATGGTATTTGAAATTGGGGAGCAAGTTCTCTCATTATGATGTTTCTAAAATAGGAGTTAAAAATAAAAAACCAAATCAAGTAAGTTTAAAGCACAGCTTATACAATGCATGCAAACTCTAAACAGATTACATATATGCATTTTTATTAATGTAGTTTTAGAATACTAGCAGCTATGAATGTATAACCGTACATATTTTTCTTTTAATTGCATAATAAAGACCACGTAATAATTTAGAGCTATTACAACTGCTACAGGAGAGTTAGACTACTGGCCCTGTATTTGTAAAAAACTTCAGTTTTTCAGCTCCAGTTCTTAAGAGTTCCTTGGATAGGAATTACTCTTGTCCATTTATATATGCTGACAATTGGCCTTGCTGCCTAACTAAAAGTGCCTAATAATCACCAAACCACTATTAACTGCTATTTTCTACCAGTAGTTTCTGTGATAAAACTGGAAAAATAGGTATTGTCTCTCATTATAACTATAAAATAACAATGCAGTCTCCACCTCAAGAAGGATGGTACATATAATGTTCTGTTGCACAAAGGTTTCATCAAACTACACTGAACTTCAGACTAATAGCTACCAGTAAGAACCAGTAACACAGACGGCAAAAAAGGTCCATCTTAAAGTAGAATAAGCCAAAATATAATTGCTAAAAACCTTGAAAAAACTTGCAAATTCCTTAACATAAAAAAATTCCAGACCATTAGATCATGCAAAATTTATGCTGTATCTCATCAGTGCAATCTTACTGAAAAGCCAGTCACAAGGTGCTTAGCCTACTTTGAAGACAACATTTCCTTGGCATAGAGTTCTATACCCAATTCTATATGATCCCTCATTATACTTTTTTTTGCCTCCAGTGGCAGAGACAAGATGGTATGATAGAAGACGCCATGATTCTTTTTCAGTTTGGTTTTACAAGTATGAAATCCACAAACATAAAAGTATACACCAGCTTCAGATTAAGGACAATGTACAGCAATTTGGACACATTTAACCGCAGCAGTCACAACCATCCAGCAGCACTTCACTACTTGAAAAGATCTCAGCTACCTTTAAGAACTTAATCTTGATTTCAAAATACTTATTCAGTTAGCTGTAAGCACTTTTAAAAACTCAGATGTCTGGAATAATTTTAGGAATAAGGAATTTAGTTAGTATTTTTTATTGACTTAGGATTCTTTTTAAGGATTTTTTAATTGTTTAAGTTAATGACTTTTAATGTGATATTTAATTTTAAATAAATAATTCATAATTAATAGTAATAAGAAATAATATTAATAGTAATAAGAAATAATTCATAGTAATAAGTAAATAATAAGAAGAAATTTGGCAGTATATAAACTACAATAATATACAAGGAAGTTAATAAGCAAATCTGAAGTAAATCAAGAAACTCTTACCCCAGTATTTTAGCACAATCATCATAGTATTTCATGGAGTTTTTCACAAAACTGAAGCCATTCACATCACAGACATAGGACTGTCCATTAGCACGTAGCAAATCAAAGCCACAAACTGTTTGCTGTTTTAAAGAATAAAAGTTCAAGTGATTTAGGATTGCTTATTCTAAACAAATTTTATATTTTAACCAGGTATTCATCTGAAAACACGACCAAAACATGTTGTCACACTTTATGCTTACTACCTTATGTTAGTTCCATGTCAGGTTCACCCACATAGTTCAAACATCTTCCTGTTTTTAACTTTTTATCTCCAAGTTGATTTTATCCTTCCTGCATATTCCTAGTAGTATTAGTATTGAAGGCCAAGTTCACAAGAGCACAAACTTCAAGACTCACGGCAACCATGGGCCCATAAGTCTCCCTTTCTGACAGTGGTTTCCCACTACATATGGTTTTTAAGGATGGCAGGCAAGAAATTACAAAAAAAATTGAAAAACCATTTTTGTTAAAATTTTACAAGATAGTTTTGACATTAACATACCATTGACATCATTAGTAGAGAATACTAGAAGCTTTTTCAGCAGATTACTTTTTAAGATCTCAAAGCCCACTTTGCGGATAGAGGTCCACACCCTACAGAATGCCACCACAGTCACATTCAGGTAAAGGAGATAGACTGAAAGCCTTCTTATAAAACAGGTGAAAAGAGAGTAAGAGACTAAATGATGTTTTGAACAAAAGAATCCTTGTAACTATACAGCAATCTTAAAGTGATATAAAAATCAAAACTATCAAACTAATACCAATTTATTCAAGTAAGTACTTAATCATGTAAGTACCAAATTAACAGTGAATCTGTACCTGATGAAAATACTACGCAACAGAAGTTACAAAAACTTTATTGAAAGTGCGTTTTGCTAACTCAGAAACTAGTATCAAAACATGTAAAAATATTACACACAAACACTGTGGGCTAGCAAAGCACAATAGCAACATGCAAATTCAGGGAACTAATGCAACCCGAGCAACTTATCCAGAACTTTTCAATACATTAAATGAAAAATCCCTCTTGATTAAAAACAGATATCATATGGAAGTTTAACTTTCCACCTTCCTAGGAGTTCTGCACTAATTACCACTGCTGGCTCATGCACTAAACCCCTACGGAAGTTTCATGTAACAACCAATTAATTAACACTAAATGTTTGATCAGATAGGAAAGCAATCAGCTTACCTTAAAGGCAAGGCATACTTTCCAAGCAATTAACTTCTCTCTTGCATTCAGGATGACTGGGTATCTCACTTCTTTTCCTTCGCTATCTCGTTCTACTTTGCCATCCAGAGCTGGAGACTTCCGGGCCTCAGCATGAGCATAGTCTGGACCTACTGTGTACACCTGTATTGAAAAACAGGAGCTCTTGATCCAGTGTATTTAAATGATGTTGCATAAATTTGCAAAATGTATGCATATAACTCAAACGTGACAACAACATCAAAAGATACTAGCTGCTTCCGTCATTGAAAAGGTCACACTAAAGTATCTTCCTCAGTGGCATTCTCTGCCTTCAGAGAACACACATCATTTACTGACAGCCTGGGAAAAAACAAGAAAAAGAGTAATTATAAAAACTCAATTAATAAAAATTAATGTCTCTGTTATGATGGTACAAAGATGTAAATGGTTTCTTCTCCAAAACATCTGCAGAACCTGGAGAACAGGTTAATTTGAAAATTATTTCAGTTTATTTTCAGAAATCTGGCCGCAGGATTAAGTTATTATGTTAATTTTAAAAGTAGGTTTACATTTTAGATAGGACAAAACAAAGCAAGGATCTGCCCAGCTTTAAGATGACAATATGTCAGGCAGCAAGCCTCCAGCACTTGATTCTAACAATGCAAACTATAGCTACTCTACATTACAAATACCATGTATAGCTAGAATCAGAATTGCATTTTTTACTTATGAACTGTAGTAAAACTCAATTAAAATTAATCCTTGACCAAGATTTAAAACTGACAAGCTCTTTGAGCACTTGATTGTTCTAAACATAAATAAGAATGCACAGTTGTCATACCTTCACATCAGTTCCATCTGTAGGCATGAATTCCTCATAAATATAGGAGCCTGTTTTCCTCACACTGCTTTCAGGAGAATAAACACTGCTTCTGCTGCCAATCTGAAAGGTGCATTTTTCCATTAAAAAACTCAAAGAATACTGCTCGAGAAACTTTGAAACCACCTAAAATAACACACTTGTACTAAGAAAACACTTCACGTACCAAATGAAGCAAACTTTTGACCAATGCCAAAAGACTTTTATAAGATTCTAGAAGTACATTAATGGTGTGTGCTAAGAATCTGCAGTAGTTAACCATCTACGGCAAGAAACATGCACCTTCATTCAATCTATATGTTCTCCTAAAATTTCTTTGATTTGCCGCTATTCCTAAGCAAGTAGGACATGACAGAATTTGCAATCCTGTTAGACACTTAAAACTTTTCAATAGCTTTAGTACCATAACTTCACCTTTCGAAAAAGCCTCTGGCTTCCACCCCCAGCAGATGTTGGATAATAAATGTAAACATTGTGGTCCTCAGCACTAACTGGCTTTTCTACAAAGGGCTTCTGGAAAATTTCTCCATTCACTTCCACATGATCTTCTCCTTCAATCAAGTTGCATTCTGAAGAACAGTGCAAAGAAAGGAGCTGTAACAGTGTACTAATGGCATACAATTATCAAGAGATTTACATTAATTTGCAGTTTGAAAAAATAATATTCTATAACATCTTTGTTTCTCTGATTTTTACTGACTGCACAATGACTGACGATCACATGCAGTATATTTTTGCTGTACCGTTTCTATATTAGGTTATTTAAATACTATGTTCTGAAATTGCTGTTTTTTCCTCAGTGTCAGATAGGAACTTGTCTCCTGCAGGTGCATAAGGTGCATAGGATAGTATATTTGAAGTGTTTTGAAGAGAGGGAAGTGCTATTTGTCTTCTTTTTTCCAGTGCCCTTTTCTGGAATTTCAGGGAGCTGGCAGGTGAATTATATACACAGTGTGGTGTCAGCTGCCACTGCCATCTTCCATAGAGTTCGAACTGTCTCATCTGTGTGATAAATGCACCCTGAACGTAAAATTAGGTCTTCTGGTATCAGCAATCAGGAATCTAGTATTCAATACTGGTTCACTGCAAGCAGCAGCTTTAATTCCACTTTTGAAGCATAAATGTGTCCTTTTTTCCATAGATCACACAGAAAAAAAAGATTTAATGCAAAATTCTCCTGATCTGTCATTGCAATCTCTTACTGTTGCTTGAAGTTTTTATTTTAGTAGAAAATGTTCAGGTTTTTTTGCAGGTACACAAAAAATTGATTCAAATTTATATTCATAGTACAGCATCTGCAGATTTCAAATATATGGCTGCTTATACTCAGAAGGGGAAGAATTCAATAGCCTGACTTGTTTCTGTCAATATTACTTTCCAAAGGAAAATTACTAATAATTGTGGTTATTATAATATCCTGAATGCTGCTCTGTTTAGTGGCATATTAGAAGCTCAGTTTGAGTAAGGAGGCCCTATATTCTAGTTATTCCATGATGTCTGTAACATGTATGGTGTCAGAATCATACTTTTCAGTTGCATACTTGTAATGCCTTTGGCTGGGATGGAGTTAATTTTCTTGACAGCAGCTGGTATGGTGCTATGTTTTGAACTTGTGACAAAAGTCTTGATGTTTTTGTTAATGCTGAACAGTGCTTATACAGCCTCAACCTCCTTTTTTTCTTTCATATACTGCACTCCACAGCCAGTAAAGGTCAGTCCATAACAACAGTTTAAATGCTGGTGTGGAAATCAAACCACAAAAATGAATTGTCTAAGCAGTGAAATTTAGCTTTCCACTATGTCCATATTGTTCTCCAGTGGAAACAGTGAGATGCTAATTTTTCTCTGTTCTTTTTACCTTGGGGATTGTTTGGATCACGGTTCAGAACTGCATAGCGAGGAAGTAAAATCCCTTCAGCTTTAAGAATACCATAGACTTCTCTTCTAGAAGAAAAGAACATGAAGAAATGAGCCACCAAATCCTGCAAATATTTGCATTTTACAATCAAGGAGAAGAAAAAAAAACCCACTTTTTTTTTCAAATCACACAGGGTAAGGTTACATGTATAATACTCTATTTACCAATATAATGCTTTAAAGGTCACTGACACAGCTGTACCCTTGCAGTGATCTCTTCAACATCAATAAAAATGCACTTTGCAATGCCAGTCCTTTCCTATCTGGCAGTGCAACAGACATTTGCACAAAACAACTGTGTTGTTAAAGGAGATTTTCAACTGTTCAACTTTACACAGAACAGTAACTGAAGGCATCCGAAATAGAAAGTCTGCTCACTGTTCAGATGCAGTGTTCATGTATTTTGTTTACTGTTGTTTTATTAATGTTTGCTATGCATGACCTTAGCTCCAAAAGAAAATTTGCTTTCAATAACCACATGACCTTTGAGTACCAACAACTTCTGTTAAGTATCATCTTTACAGAAAAAAATTACTGTAAATCACATGAATTCTACAATTATCTGAGCTTGTACAGCTGCTATACATACCTATCCTATATGTACTTTAAGAGTTTAAACTTTTTTTATTTGCTAAGCTTTAGAAAATTGTACCAGCAAATTTCTAACTTGGTAAATCTTCAGATACATCAATGCAAAAAGAGCAAAAGAAAAAAACACACCTGGAGACACACTCCAGGAAACCATGCATACATTAATAAAGTGTAACATTCGCTGTACTTTTATTTAAACTACTATACAATCATGGAATCATGGGATGGTTTCAATTAGAAGAGATGTTAAAAGTCATCTGATTCCAAACCCTCCACCATGGGCAGGGACAATACATTGGAACTGTTGCTACGCAATAACAACAAATTTTTATAGTCTCTGACAAAAATGGCTTGCTTTAAAAGGTGATTAGTGTTATTTACCTGTCTTGTATGTGATACTGCATATTCAAGTCATTGATTATGAATGGATTCCTGAGTTTTGCATAAGCTACAGCTTTGTCCAGTGGAAACCCTAAAATGTTTATTAAGAAAAACAAATAAAAATTACAAGACACAGTAATTTAATTTACTAGTAAAGAATTTGAGCCTTTGGATTACATCACTGTTTCCACTGGCTTCAAATGTATTTACCAGTGGGACAGCTATTCTTATATTGTGTCAGACAAGACTTTCTCAAGCAATGTAAACAGTATAATTTAATAAACTCACACTTTAGAAGTCAGTTGTATTATAGTAAAGAAGAAAAAAGAATCACTTCCTAAGAAAATCCAATTAAACTGCAAGACAAAAAACCTAAAAGGACTTTCAAAGAGCTTAAATAATTTAGATGAAACAATTATTTATGGTATTATTACAAGATTTACCTTTAGAGTGAAAAGAAATGAGACAGTCACATAAAGGCCAGTTTTCTACTGGCTCGTTCAAAATAACATCCTCTTCAAATATCACCACAGTTATATACTTAAACATGGAGAGGCGTTCAAGAATTTCTTTCATTGGTTTGGACTTTGATTTCTTAGCCATTGAACAAATCCCAACTGCAATTTGTCTTTCTGGTGGCTGGAAAGGAGGCGGGGGGAAGGGAAAAGTAATTTTTATGTGTTCTAAATTTTAGAAACACAACAGGGTTTTAGCAGCACAATACTAGAGCAGGTATTTTCTCTTAAAATTCACATGGTATCATTAATTTAGTTGTTAATCAGCAATATAACAAAATGCAGCATAACAGCATATCACAGTAAATCCTAAAAAAATGCCTCAAGAATGAAACCGTTTAACAGCTCTATATTACTCTTTTTGAGTATTGTTACCAGGAACAAACAGACACGAACAAAGGCTAAGTCAAGAGTGTTGGATCTGAACAAAATCGTATTTATGGCTTACTTTGAAATGAACTAGTAATTGATTTTTCAATTATGTCATTTTTTAATGTCTAATTAAGAGTCACAAGGCCTCTCATCACCTAATATTACAAGTGAATTATGAAAAGTAATATTAGAAAACAAGAAACTACTTTTCTAGATTTCTGAACTATTTAGTGTGTAAACAGTTTCACTTTTTTTGCATACTCTATATTTACTTTCACGTTAAAATTTCAGTAATTTTTTTCTGTCAGTGACATTTCTAAAGGCAACAGCCAGCATACTCTGCTCCATAAAGGAAACAAACAAAAAACCCACAGAGCAATCCTTTAAATCAACTTCATGCTTTTTGTAAACCAAGCCAGCTACCTTGCCAAAATAGGCTCACTGAATTGAGATACCTGAGCTGCTAATTTTGCATTGCTACTCTGCATTTCCAAGTTACTTTTAATCATAGGAAGTGCCTTAGCAACGCTGTCTTGCATTTAAACCTTTTAGACAAATTCACAATTAGTGAAAATGTCATCTATTCCATAAAATGAAATGTTGCAAAAAGAACAAACAACACAGAGTTAAAAAAATGACATGAAGACTAATGCATAATACAATTAAGAGTTTGTCTTAAGCAAGCTAAAAATCAGTGAGCACAGTGCTCAAAATACAATTCAGAACCCTTTATAGATATAATAAACTAAGGCATAATTAAGATGAACTTAGCATGCAATTTTAATATACCAAGACAAGTAAAGAGGAAAAAAAAAAAGCAAAACAAAATTTAACTCTGAAGCAGTTGACAGCATACAAAAGAAAAATTCCCAGTAATTCTTTTGCTTCCAACTATCCAAATAAATAAAAGAGGCTTATGCCATCATCAAGTTCATTCCCAGAATCCAAATCAAGTCTCCAAATGATGCACATCAACCTCAGTTGCCCTGAAATTCTCTAAAACTAAGCACATCTACTTCACAGTTCAAGGTATACAAAATTTTCTGATATTCTTTTCCAAACATTACAGACATATCATTATCTGAATATGTACAATTTCTCAATTCAGAACACCAGTTCAGTACTAGATTTATGTGAGCTAATGCCATTTTTGAAAAATAATTAAATATTGAAAAATATTTTGAAAAATATTTTTATAAACCATTTTTGAAAAAAAATTGGAAATAAAAAAATAATGCTTGAGAACAAAGAATAGTGAACAAGTGCTCTTACAGTACTTACAGAGTCATACTCTTCCTCGTCTTCTTCCCCATGGTCATAGAAGTGTTCATAATCTGTAGATCTGGCTGAATCCAATAATCCTTCTCCATCTTCTCCACCCACAAAGAATCTGGGAGGATCATTCTCTGTTGCATTAACAGACATGGCTACAAGACCTATAGAAATCTAAGGAAAAATTGCAGGCACTCTGGCAGCTGAGATCCTGGGCATGTTTCCTACTGACATGGGGACACCAAAGTCCCCTGCTCTTTGATGTTGCTTGTGTACTGTTGCCACTGTGATTGCGTTGTTTACCAGGCACTGTTTAACTTGTTATCATCTGCTCATTACCGATCAGAGTTGCTGCTCCAAGAAACCCACTGTGCTACACAAAAAAACAAAAACAAAAAAACAAAAACAAAAAAAAACATACACACTTGATAAAGGGATCTAAAATAAAATCTTTTTACTTAGAAAAAGTGTTTGGACAATTATGTACCTCTGAGCAAAGCATCAGAAATAAAACACGTGCACCACACATAGTCTACACTTTCAGATGTATGTTTAGAGCATGAGAAACACTTTCAAAATTACTATCAAACTAGTCACGCATAAATTTGAAAAACAGAAAATAAAACTCACAGAACTAAAAGCTATGCAAATGCAATTTTTTCCTAACTTCAGAAGGCTTAAATGGAGAGTATTTTTACAGAAAATGTACAACAAAAATATTCTCCAATATTTAATTCACTATCCATGGCATTGGCTGTTTTTTCCACAGAAATTTTGTGATCAAATGACAATTGCAAACAGACTACTGTCTGTTTGCTACTGTCTGTGCTAGTGAAAAACATAAATCCATCATTAGGACTATTAAAAAAACCCTAGTCTTAAAACTCAAGTGAATCTTTTTTATGAAAACACAATGTGGCAGCTTGCAACAAAGTGTTGCCTTATTTTCACTGAGAAAAATTAAAAATTACAGAGATAGACCCTAGCACTGCCTTCTGACAAAAGGACTTCTAACCACTAATGTACCAGTGAAGCAAACACACATTATACCCTTTTAACCTGTCATGTGAAAATAAAATATTGGCAAAATAACTTATATACAGAAACAGACCCACAGATGAGGCATCTGTTATTTTAACAAGGTCACTGATGCTGTGAGATGTATATGGCTTTATAAGATTATAAACAATGTATCACTACTACTTACAAAATTAGGAAGCAGTTACTTTACAAGCAGTTTAGAAGCTCATCTGATCCAACGGGTTGGATTGTTCACTTGTACGGCATTACGCAAGTGCCATTCAACAGTGATGCCTCAGCAGAACTGAATTTGTTTTTAAGTATCAGTGAAAATTACTTTGGCTGTCCTATGAACTAAGTGAAGCAATAGTAAATTGACTAGTGGTCAGCCATGAAAGGGGATGGCAAGAAAAGCAGAAGTTGCCCAGAAAGAACCTGTCCTAATTCAGAGGCTAGGTGTGGGTAAACAATGCTGTCTCTGTTTTGGAGAGACAGCACTGTTTACCCACAAGTTTCAGGAGAAAATGCCCTGGAATGAGGGCACTTTCCTCTAAAGAGAAAAAGCCCTTCAATAACTCCTTTTTCTTCTGCCAATGAGAGAAATTGACACCAGCAAGTGAAAGTGAAAAAAACTCAAAAGACCTGCTTATTAATAACAAAAACAAACCAAAATAAAAACAAGCAAACAAAAAGGCATTAGGGTGCCCTAAGGCATAGAAAAGGATTGAATAAATGCTAGATATGAATTCCCAGAAACCTACTCTGCACACACGCAGACACCCACCAACAGCTTAACAAAAGAAGCTCAGAAAAATGCCCAGGGAAGACAATACAGAGGCTGATGGCATGCCCCGGAGTAAAATGGCGGTTTGTCCCTTTTGTCTCTGGGAAAGGGAAGAGGAGATCACATACCAGCCCAGAGCAGATGGGAAAGCTGTTGAATTTCTGGCATGGGCCTCCTCCTTGCAGCAGCCAAAGTTGGTGGATTTTAATGTCCTTTCTCATTTTGGTTCAGCTCCCCTGAGCTTTCGGGTTCAGGGTGGTCCTGCTGGCTCCCCAGACAGGCCAAAAGGAAAAACAAGACAAGCCAAAAACGGTCCAAGGAAACAAAAACCCAAAAAGCCGCTGAGAGGATTCCTGATACAGCCTCCACGCTATGGGAAGGGAAGTTCCAGGAGCGGAAGGGAAGTTCCAGGAAGTTCCAGGAAGGGAAGTTCGGGAAATTCGGGAAGTTCAGGAAGGGAAGGCCCTTCTTGCTTCAAGTTAGTAAAAAACCCTAAAAACCTAATCCAACAAAAGAACAATCAGAAAAGCAACATCCCCTGTCCAGAACATACTGGAGAGAGAGACTGAACTGAGCCCATGCCCAGTGTTTCCAGGCTCTGGTCCTGCCCCCTGCCTCATCTTAAAGATACTGCAGACATTTCTGGGCATAAAGCAGATGATCAGGGAATAAAGTATTATGGTAAATTAACCCCAATACAATTACAAAAACTTGAGACCCAGAAGTTGAAACTGAGTTCTGAGCATAAGAATCCTGGGCTCACAGAAGAGGATTAAAAAGATTTATTTCTTAAATGCATTTGCTATGTATCTGTTATTCATCAATTCTGCCAACAAAAAATTTCTTTCCCTTAGAATGTGGAATTGTAGCTGTTTGCCTTTCAAGCAATAAGAACAAGAAGAATTTCAAACCCCTAATTCATCTGACTGTCACAAGAGTTAGAAATTGGGTGTTCAGGTAAATTAATCCTGTTTATGACATGGTGAAGAGAGATTTCCAAATCCTAATTCTACCAAGCTTCAGAAAGGTAGAGGTTAATGCCAACATGTACTGGCAACTGACATAAAACAGAAATTATAAAACAGAATTTTATAAAGGTATTTGTCACAGACATATTTTCTGAAAAATCCTTTCCTTAGGATTTTTTCTCCTGAGAAGCTGAGGCCTCAGGAACAAAAGATAAACAATGGTTATCTGCTGCTGTGGAATGCAACAGGTGGATCTGTGATTGGTCTCATGTGGTTGTTGCTAATTAATGGCCAATCACACTCAGCTGGCTGGACTTTCTGTCTGGGACACAAGCCTTTGTTATCATTCCATTTCTTTTTCTATTCTTAGCTAGCCTTTCTGCTATTCTTTTAGTATAGTTTTAATATAATATATATCATAAAATAATAAATCAAGCCTTCTGAAACACAGAGTCAAAATTCTCATCTCTTCCCTCCTCCTCAGACTCCAGCGAACACCGTCACAGGTATTAAACCAAAAAAAGACGCTACCAAAAAACCACTGATGAAGTCAAAAAATGAAGTTCCTCTCGTATCACCTTCCATCCTACTATCCAAAATCTGTAGACTGGTTGCCAGTTTCTTAACAGCTTTCTAAAACTTAGGAAAAAGGGGAAAGAACAATGACTTGAAACAAGTTAAGTTGAAAGTCTTAAGATTTTTCCCTTCTTTCCCCTACCTATTCCTATAGTACACTTTGTGAGAGCAGCAGAAGTTATGAAGTTTGCATACAGTTGGTGACTAGTTATTTCACAGGAATATCTGACACTAACCAAGTCTTTCTAGCCCAAAAGGATTACTTTTCAAAGCAAGTAAAACCGACACAAATAGACTGAAGGGAAAGAGCAACATGTTTGTCTACAAAGATATCGCCTGGAACACTTACTTCCCCAACAGTCCTATCTCAAAACTCATTGTTCTGCTACCTTCCTCATTCAAGAATCTGGAGACTGTTGGTTTTCTGACTGGAAAGTACATTGCAGTAGGGCTTCACGTGCAGAAAACAGACTTTGAACAGCCACTTAGTTTGCTTGGAATGAACAGATTACTTTCTCCAAGACTAACATTGTGCGCCCATTTGAAGGCAAATGAATAACTAGATTGCCACTCCATGCAACGTCACTAGGCCCCAGAGTTTTCATGCTGTTTGTAAAAGTAACACTGAAGGCTACGGATCAGAAAAGGATACTGACATTTTTCAGGCTTATAAACTATTGCATGAACTCACTGAATTGCACTGCCATAAACTGCCATTCTGACTGCTGATAGTTGCCAGTTTAGCTCCCTGACAGCAGATATTGTAAGCTACTGTCGTTACCATAAATTTGTGTCAGGATATATTTAATAAATTATCTATTTTTTAAAATTAATGCTTTCAGAGATGGGAATTAAAATTCTTTCCCCTCATATCCCACAATAAAAATTGAGATCTCCCCTTCTTTCTTGTGGTATTTGAAACAAAAATAAATCAAGAAAAGGGACAAGCAAAGAGAACTACTAAGTGACTGCAACTACAGTGAACAACTCACACGAGTCTCCCAAACACCATCTACAGTTATGTGACATCAAAAATGCAGTAAGATCACGCTTGAATTAACACATGGTTCTCTAGCTGTACGCCAAAAGAAATAATAAATGGCAAAGCAAGAAGATGGAGCTGTCATCCTGCTTCAGAAATACTATTAGTGCTGACCGAAGAAGCTTCAAGTACATGGTGCCCTACGCAGGATTCCATCTTGCTGCCCCTTGAGCACCTAAGAGTCTTCCCAGCACCATTTTTCTGTATTAAGTGAGCAGCAGCAGAAATATAAGGGGCAGATTTGCTTTATTAGCCTCATTAGACAGTGAATATTAGACAATTATGTACTTATCTCAGCCATGAACAACTGCACTGTAAGCAAGACAAAACGCAAAGCTTTGTGTTGGAACATACATTGATCTATTTCCAGAGAGATAGCATCAATAACATCCAGGCAAACATCTCCCACTGTGCTATGACATCTCCAGGTAAAGTTAACATCACTATGTTCTGTTTAAACCTCATCTGTTACACAAGGCTTCTCTTTCACAGCTTACAAATCAAAAAAGTGTTCTTTTTTTGAAAAAATGTACTGGTGTTCTTAAAAAGACTTTCAACCAAATGTGTGGCCTGTCTGCAACATGATGTGTGTTGGCCAAAAGCACAAAAAAAACCCCAAAAAATAAAATCCCAAAAAGGGATAAAATTCAGAGATAAAGAAAATCAGAGATTTTGATAGTCTGTGCCCTACATTCCAAGTTCTGTGTTTACCCCAGTGGTGCTCAACAAATTTTTCTTCTAAAGGAACATCTCTCAATTTCCATAAGAATATTCTTGTCGAAGGAATTCCACAGAATATTCTGAAGGAATAAGCCAAAACCTAGTCCTCACTGTGTTAAAAGATATATCCACAATTTTCCTGACCCCATTCCACATGTTTCAGGAGCTCAGGAATCCAGACCTGATGTTTCTCATATTTACTTAGACCATAATAAATATTACTATTCCAATAACTTACAGCAACAAATCAGCTCAACGCAGCAGCAATGGTTTGAGCAGTCATGAAAAAGGGGCTCAAAGTTTTAACACTCACATTTTGAATACTAATAAGAACATATACAAATCTAGTACAAACAGAAGTATTTCACCAGGTTGCCTTCTGTGTCTCTGCAGCCATCAGAAGAGCAAACATACACTTTCTATACTTCACACTAATTGAACAGTACTATAGTAAAAGTCCTTCTTATCTGTCATCTCAAGAAAAAAAGACAACACATCATGCAATAGTTACAAAATACCTTTAAATTACCAACCACTTGGGAAGACAACTTTTTAAAATGCCATCAAAGCAATTTATATTGTGGAATTTACAAACAAGTAACAAAGAATCATAAGTAGTGCTCATCTGTTACATGACTCTGCACATATATATTCATAATAGCAACAAAACAGACCACTGCTCTGTCCTCTACTGCCATACTGCCCCTTTTTGTCCTGGTTTGGGGCAAATTTGGGAGAAAACCTCCAAAGGGGTTCCTCTAGAAAGCAAACGCAAGTGGCCCTTCGCTGAACTGGTTCAGGAAAAGATTTCTTCAGAGAAGAGCAGCAAAACTGTTTATTTAACAGGCAAAGCATTCATCAGCACAAAAAAAAAAAGAGAACAATATTAATCAATAAAACCCCTCGCCGCTCTGAAGAGATGACAAACTCAGAAAGTTCCCTTGGTGGGCTGTAGCTCAGCTCCCTCAGTTTCTTATCAGCCCCTCCAGTGCTGGAAATGTCACGGCCCAGGCCCAGCCTGCTGGCCACAGGTGGGAGTTCCTGGTGCTCTTCTGGGTTTTCAGTCCAGAACAGGTTTAAACAGGTCCAAGAAAAGAAAAACCACAGGGAACTCCAGGGAACTCCCCCCTAAGCTTCTTTTAGCTAGCTAAAAACTAAAAAGCAAAGGAGAGCTCTGTCCCGCTGTCTGTCCGTCCACAGACAACACAGTCCAGGAGCAGGAATGTGGAGGAGTGAGTGCAGTGTCTGAAAACAAACTGTGCATTTCTACTCTCCCCCCCATCGCCCTCAGAACCAATCTCAAAGGTGCAAAAAATTATTCCTGGGCTAAACAGACAAATGGGGATTACCAGCATCATAAAGTCACCCCAGGACACTTTTAAATAAGTTTCACTTTTTTCATGCTGCAGGAATATTCCAACTGCATTCCTTTTCAGCTTCCAGCAATTTAAATACACCATTAAAACACAAATAATGTTAACAGCAATTTTTCAGATAGTCTCAAGTTGACAAAAGGTTTTCAATATCTTCCTGCTACAACCACTATAGCTAGTATTTTCATTAACAGTACATTTAGCAGTGAAAATGTTTGCCTGACTCCTGCCAAGGCATTTTACCTGTTTCAAAACTCAAATTCTGCAATATGATTTATGGCGCAAGAAACCACCAAAGACAAACAGTTTGTTGGGTTGCTGGTGACGCAAGAAAGAAAGCATGAGGAGGAAAAAATGTGAAAGCAGAGGACAGACAGGAAGAAGACGACCAGTGGAGTCTGCCAGCTAAGAGCACTGAGCACTGCAAGCCCAAGAGCTCTCCATGCATGTGTGACACCTTTCTACAGATGATTCAAAAAAAGCTGATAATACTTCAAACTTAAATGTGAGACTTTAGAACTACTAACAAGAACCCATACTCAAAACCACCATTTTTTCAGGTCTAACAAACAACCAGGAAGAGAGAAGAGACAGGACAGTCAAAAAGCAGAAAAAGAGGGAAAGGATGTCAAACAACGAAGCTGCTGAAGACGATGCTGCCAGTAAATATATGACTGGTTTATTGATGTACCTTACAGAGCAAGCAAACATATTCTCTCCAATTTAAAACTGGACAGAATTCAAACACAAAATTTCTCGTGTCATGTAATCAATAATAAAAAATTTAACATTTACAAAATTTAAATTAAAAAATTTAAAATTACTGAGATGGACTAAATTTGAAAAAGACTTATTGAGCAGCTCTATCTCAGTATCTCTTAAACACAAAGAATGTTATAGTTACTGCCTGATAATTTTTACACAATAACAAAAACACAAACCTAAACAATCTAAACAAACCAACCAACCAAACCCCAACAAAGAAAAACCCATAAAGAAACAAATCAAACAATCATGACACTCAGGGGGATATAAGGGTATTAAATAAGTACTGGAATTTATAAGGTCCAAGTATAGTAGATGACGCTGAGAAAAACCTCTGTCTCCCTTCAGCAAATATTAACTTCAGTAGCCTTACGAAGTTTATCATCATCTTCAGTAACTCAGCTCTGCATCTCAGTAACATTAGGAAAGAAACTCTATTGATGTGCAAAATAACAGACAAGAAATAGGCTAAAAAAAGGTAACAAAGAAAAAAAGAGTATTATAAAGACTACATCACACAACTTTACAAGAACTAAGTCACCTGCTCCAATCTTGTATCAAACACTGAGCTTTGAATTTCACAAGATGCTAACATATTCCCTAATCATGACAAGAATCTTGAGAAAAGATGAAAAGTAGCCTTTATGTGTTGCTTTTAGCCAGATGCTGATACTGCCTACAAGCCAAGCACAGCTCTCAGACTGCCACATGAAAAGATCTATGCAATGACAAGATAAAAAGATAGATCTATGCAAATGACAACTGTAAACATGTTAAATTCTTTCTGTCTGTGGGAGCACTGCAGATATTTTTACAATGTTCCAGAAGCATTACTATATAGCAGTTTATGTATTACTCCACCGGAAAAACCACAGCAGTTCCCACTGCAAAAGAGACTATCCACCTTCCAGTTTCATTATACTGAAACCTGAAAAAACCTTCTCAAGAATAAAAGGAGTCTTCCTTGCCAGGTAAGTGCCTGCATTGGGATTCTCTGGTAAAGTTCTGGTGGTGAGTGGGCTGCAGGGGTGAGAGACACCAGAAGCTGTCCCCATGTCAGACAGAGCCAGTTCCAGTCAGCTCCATGGACCTGCTGCTGCCCAAAGCTGAGCCCCTTGGCCATGCTGGTGATGCCTCTACTACAAGGTATTTAGGAAAGGGTAAAGAACACTGCTCAACAGCTGAGAGGGGTGACAATAACTGAGAGAAACAACTCTGCAGACCTCAAAGTCATTCAGAAAGGACATGTAGGAAGTGCTCCAGGCACTTAGAGATTTCCTGACAGCCCACTGTAAAGCAGGCTGTGCCCCTGTAGGCCCACGGAGGTCCACAGTGGAGCAGAGATCCACCTGTAGCCCATAGGAAACCCCACACTGGAGGTTGTGGATATACCCTGAAAGAAGATGTAGCCCACAGAGAGCCTGTGCACCTTGCAGGAGCTATAGCCCATGAAGCAGACACATGGACAGGAATGCTATTCCAGGATGGAACCCTCTTTTACTTTGGAGATCATATTAAGTGCTCAAGTGGTTCTTCATGGATGAATAAATTAATATACTAGAAAATTTATGTAAAAAATGTGTCATTGTATATTAAAGAATCAGAGAATGGTTTTGGTTCAAAGGGTTCCAAACCTCTACCATGGGCAGGGAACATTCCACTAGACCAAACTGCTCCAAGCTTGATCCAACCCGGCCTTGAAGATATCCAGGGATGGGGTATCCACTTCTCTGGATAACCTGTGCCAGTACCTCACCATTTCCTCAGCAAAGAATTTCTAAATATTTTATCTAAATCTCTCATTCCTCATCCTGAAAGTCATTTCCCCTGGTCCTATCACTATAGACCTTTGTAAATAATCCCTCTCCAGCTTTCTTGTAGTTGGTCTCCTTTTACTTACTGGAAGGTGCTCATAGAAGGCCACTAAATTTGTCAAATTTGCCTTAGTGAAGTCACATTGGCTGTCATCCATCACCTTCTTGTCTTCCAAGTGCCCTGGAGGATCTGCTCCATGATTCTGCTTAGTAAGCACCTGGTGGCCAATGAATGTGTTTTCTGGGGAAGAAAAACTATGCACTGTTACTCATACTCCAACTTCAGCAGTAATGTATACATGCAGATGTTTTTACTCACACACTTTTCAGCTTGGTGGTTAGGACACACTTCTGATTAACAGAAAACAGGGAGTTGAAACCTCTGATACAGGAGAGAACAGAGATAGTATTTGTCCTGTTTCAATCAACTGTTCTAACCACTAGGCTATTACAATCCTTTCACTTTCTCTCTTCACCACTAACAAACTGTTTTGTTTATTTGTTATGCCATTGGTTTTGTTTTTTTTCTTTATTTTTTTTTTTAAGGTGGCCTCTGGATTGCTTTTTACAGGAGAGGGAATCAGTATTGCTGATTCAGTATTTCAAGCAAAAGATAGGTCTTTAGTCTGCCAAATCTTACCAATGAGACACTTCCAAGAACCCACTCTCAAGCATCAGGAATCTAGAAATACCCACCTTACTGACATTTCCTACTGGAACTCTGCTCAGGGTTACCTAACATTTCTCAAAACTCTGTATAGACAGGCTAGCTAATAAACTTCAGTTGCCTAAGTCTTTTTCTGGGGACCGTTATTATTTTCCAAGAGTATTTGTACCAAAAAAAAGATTTCTACCAAAAGTAACATTCAGTCTGATCCTCTGTATTACAGTATCTTAGCAATAGAAAACTGAGAAGAGCCATGTAAGCCAGGAGTCTGTTGAGAGGCTAGCTTTGCAGCAAGGAGATACATGCCTTTTAGGTTGTTCAAAAATAAGATTTCTGATCTTAAAGCACAACTGTTCCAGTTTTCAAACTACTTGGCTGATTTCCCCATGTCTACCTTTTCTCCCAGCAATTATATAGTAAGTTAGGCAAAGTATTTTCAGTAATTTTGAATTACCAAACCTAAAGTGAAATAACTTTTCAATGGGTCTTTTCCTGACCAAGTTCTTTGCTTGCAGAATTTATTTTTCCCTAGCAGTTCACCAGCAGAAGAGCAACTTTTCAACACAAGTAAAACTGAGTTTTATCTTCAAATATTGCAGTATCACAGGTATATTTCAACTCTCTGGTTGAAACTGCAAAATAAACAATTACTATCCCTTAACACAAGTGTTAAAACAGCCTTAGAAGTCTAGAAAAACCCATCTAGTAAATATGTCTTATATTCCACACAGGAAGGCAGTGTTATTTTAAACTGGCAAACCACACAAACTGGTATCTGGCATGTGTTTTAAGTGTCTCATGCATAGGCACAGAACAGATAACCTTCACATTCATTAACCTCCAATTTCCTTTCTAAATCATACTCTGTCAAACATATTACATAAAGTCATTTATATTTGAGACAAGTTTGAATATTTCAGGAAGGCTGGCTTCCAAAATTTTTAAAATCCTACTCACAGACGTCAAAATAGCTTCTCCAGATTCTCACAAAGAACTTCAATTCAGCTTTGTAGAGATGACAGGCTTTGCAAAAAAAAATTATCTGTACCCAAGTTCATTTGCCTCAGCCTCTGGAGGCCTTGATCTGTTTTAATCACAACAGCCAGAAGGGTGAAACTTTTTTCCATAGAAAGAATAAGACAACCAAGACAAGCCAATAAGTATAAAAGTTCTAATTTCTCACATATTGAACCACAACAGACAAGAAATAGGCTAAGAAAGATAACAAAGGTCACCATATACTATAAAAAAGTGTTTCATATCAAGAATAGTTTTGTTTCTGATTGAATCAAACCTTGTTCACCAAGACAAAGATGAATTCAACAAGAATTTTGATACTCCAAGGAAAAAACCAGCCTTGGCTTGCTACTTTGAGTACAAAGATGATACAGAAGGGATGCAGAAAAGTTGGAAAGATACAGACTAAACAGATCAGAGGGAAACAGCACTTAAAAAGACCAATACAACAATCCAAAAACACTGTAACAAACAGCTGTAAAGGTAGGCAAGTAGCAGAAGTAGTTTGTATGAGAAAGAAAACTACGTATTTCCTTGTGGTTATGATACAGATATCCCCCAGTCTTACTGTTCGTGACTAACTACAGGGAAACAATCGCAGTGGCAAACCCCCAGCATTTTCAAAGCTTACCAATACTCTATAAAGTTCCCACGTTCTGGAAAACACCACGAAAACAAAGATAAATGTAACACAGGACATACAGTCTTTACATCTCTCTCATCTCTGCTCTTGATAGGTAATCAATTCTCACCTTCAGGGCTCCTGCTGGTCCTTCCCCTCCCCCCCCCCATTCTGATTACAGATAGCCATCTCCCTTGCTGCAACTTATTTTATACTGAATCTATCACCAGTTTTTGGATGTTAACAGAGTGCTCCAAACGCACAGCTCCAAGAGGTGTTCTCTCACTTCCCTCCCCATCCCCGCTTAGGCACACACCACCTTTCACCCCGTGTTCATCTGTACCTTTTGGTACACCTGACACTGACAGCACTGCACACTGCAACCTCGCAGACCGGTGTGCGGCACCGCCGCTGCTTCAGCGAAACCCCGTCCGAGAGCAGAACGACCCAGAGACAAAGCGCTGCCCGCACACACGGGCCGTGCCCGCCGCAGCAGCCCTGGGCGTGGCGTGCCCGAGGAGCGGGGGGGGGGCAGCCCGCGGGGCTCTGCCCGCCGCACCGCCTGCGCTGCCCGCCCACTGCGACACCGCTTCTCAGGGGAACTCCCGCTCGCCTCAGCCACCGCGCTGCCTACCTGCGTCCCGGTCGGGCCAGGAATAGGAAGAAAGGAAAGGCGGGAAAGGCAGGAAAGGAAAGGAACAGCCACCTCACCTGCCCGCGGCGGCCCCGCAGTTCCCCCAGGAGGCGGCACCGCCGCTGCCCCGCCCCCTCCTCTCCCTCCCGCCACTTCCGGGGGCGCCACAAAAGTCTCGGGGCGCCGCTGGGGCTGTGGCTGTGGTTGGTCTGGCCAGGAAACTGTGGCCCCCGCAACCGGCCTTGCCGGTACTTCTGCCGGAGCAGGTGCGTGCCCGCGGCAAGGCGGATGTTCACGGGTATGCCCGCCGGGCCGAGAGGGCGGCGGGGGGCGGTGGCGGGAAGCAAAAAGTTCGCGTTGGCGTCGCTTCGTGCATGCGCGGGGTGCGAGGCCCAGGGGATGATCATTCGAGACCGCCGCTCCCGGCATGCCCTGCGCAGGCGCGGTGCACGCTGGGATGTGTAGTGCTGTGGGCGGGAGGGATGCAGAGGCGCCTTCCCGAGAGGAATCTCTGGAATTCTGGATGGCGGCTGACGCTACCGCGGGCGGCAAGACGCGGCTTCGCGTGACTACCCACTCAGCCTCATAGGCGCCCTTCCCAGCCCTCTGTCGCACCTTGCAAAACCAGGGCGGAATGTAAGCGAGTCTGTCAGTCTGATTGACACATTTTTTGAAGCACCTGGGTTAGAAAAGCGGTGTTTTGAAGCTGTGTACTGGCAACAACCTTTAAGGGAACAGGAGGGGGACTTCTTACATGAACATATACTGATACGACGAGGGGCAATGCATTCAAAGAAAGAGAACAAGTTTAGAGCAGATATTAGGAAAAAAATCTTTACTGAGAGGATGGTGAGGCACTAGAACTGGTTGCTCAGAAAAGCTGTGCCTGTCCCATTCCTGGAAGTGTTCGAACCCAAGTGGGTTTGGGACTCTGAGGGATCTTATCTAGTGTAAGGTGTCCCTGAACCTGGCAGCAGTTTGGAAGTTGCTGTTCTTTAAAGTCCATCCCAACCCAAACCATTCTGTGACCGTGATTCAGTGCTCCACAGGCAATTCCTGCTTCTTATAAGAACAGCAGTCAGAAGTAGGGGAATTGGTCAAAATCTGGACTGCAAGAATAGTTTTGCAGTTAGGATTGCTTTTGTCTGTAGGAGAAAATGGGCAATAAAGGATGAAATAGCTTAGTTTTAGCAGGTGTGACTATTTTGGCTAAGCTGCTAAAGCTAAAAGACCACTGGTTATGGGGAAGTTTCATTCTCTTTGCTAAAATACTTTCTAGAGTACACTTTTTGAACTTCTAAGGTACTAAAAATTGGATAGCTGATTTTATGTCTTCGATTTTTAGGCTACCAGATGCATTATGAGTATTGAGATATAGCATATTAATTATATGAATAAATAAGAAAACCAGAAGATTTTATAAATTGTTCTTTTCAGGGCTGTTTTATTTGGCATTTTTTAGGAGTAGGCCAAACAAAGTAAATTAGGTAGTGGGAGAAAAGATTAGTAGGGGCATAAGAAATTAAATATTCAGGAAGCAAACTCATATTAGGCAGCAGTCCAGCAGACTTATGTGCTTAACAGTTTGCTGGATCAGGATCCTACTAAATTAATGTATGTGGGTGCTACATTAGGTAAGCCAATGAAAGAAGCGCATTCTTCTTTCATTGGCTTACCTAAGCTCTTCAAAATGCATATAAGAGAATCTGCCATTGCAGAAATGTGGATAGCATGTCTGCTTTGCAGAAGTGTATGCTGTGGTCCTGGTTAGAAGTATATTGTTCCGGTGCAACTTCATTTTATTAAAATGGGCAATTTTGGGATCCATGGAGAATATTCGCTACTTCAGGCAAGTGTCAACAGTACTGGAAAAATAAAGATTGTGCTGTAAGATCTTTTCTTCCCATGTGTGAAAGTCTTTGTCAAGCCAAATAATCCATCATCCCTGTGGTTGAGTAACAGGTCATACTGGGCTAGTTTTGACTTTAGGGAACTTAAGTGCAGGACTGGCCTTAAGGAAGCCCCTGAGTAAAACTTGAATGTGTGCCCCTGGTGGATAGGATATTTTAATTGCCCTTCACCAATGTTCTTTTACTGTCAGAAATACTAGTTAATTGACTTCTTTTAAACAACAGAAACATGAATTTACTTCATGGCAGCCTCACCTCCTTTTCTGCTGTTAGTTATCCAATTTACCGGTTTGGTGGGTTGTTTTAGCATGTGTTGTCAGATACAAATTTACAGGAAACTGCAGTGTTGGAACAGTCCTGTGTCCTGGCTCCTCTCCTTCCCTGTTCTGAAACACTGTCTTTCTTCACAGGTGAGATCGTGGTGTTGGGAAGTACATCTGTGTTAGTTCTGTCAGGTATGAAAATTTTACTTCAAAGCACTAATGCCGTATGACAAGAGACTTGGCTTGTTTTGATAAACCAGCTCCTGCTTGTATAAAATAAAGTATTCAGTGAGGCAAAAGCCTTGTCACATTTTGAATGGGAAGTTCCTGTCATGCGTTTGCCATTGCTAGCAGCAGTGCTTAGCTCAGGGTGCAGGTTCCAAAAATGACATATTGCATTCTATTTTCTGGGAGGAAAGGATGAAATGAAAGGCATAATCACTCTTAAGAGGTCTTTACCTCCTTCCCACCACCGGCATAGTAAAGGTAGGTCAGAATCTATAAATTGAAAAATAGACATCTTGTCCTGCACGTTTTGTTTTCAAATAGTATCACCACATAATGAGATGATGTTCATTCCAGAGTGCCTGGATATTGTCACTTCCCCATAATTATAAGAGGCTTATCACATATGGCAGACAAACTAGTTACTCTTTTTAGCAGGCTACATAATGTCACAGTCTGGCATTGGAACAGTGGCAGGATAAGAAATAAATTTACTTAATGCTGTGGATAACCAGTATTCACTATGAAATTATGACATGGCTGACCCCAAGTTTGGTCCTGCTCCTGCAGACATTGATGGAAGCAGGATTAAACTACTGCCTTGTCTATGCTGCTGGAAAAGATCTGGGGAAAAAAACAAACCACAAATGATGTAGAGGCTGCATCAATTATCCTATCTGTGAATATTTCAATTTTCATTATTACATAATTATTTTGATGCTATTCTTGCTAAACCCAAACAGGTTCTGTATCAGTGGCCCATCTTGCTAATGACATTATTGCTTATTAATGTTATCAGGGAAGTCAGCTTGTGTCAAGGAACAAATTGTTACCTCACATGCAGAGTTTGGTTTGGAATTTCAAAATCTAATTGTCTGATTAATTAGTAAAAAAATAAATTTCCATTCATTTCTCTCTGGGAAGTTGTTTTTTTCCTATTTGCCTATGTACATTTTTCTCAGCTACGATGAATCTTTGGACTATCGCAAGCACAACTGAATTTGAGAGGTATCCAAGAATGAGAAGAACAGTTTCTTTCTCTCTGATACTATTTCCTTTGCCTGACCAATGAATGTAGTAGAAGCCTCCGTTGTGTGGAAATTTTAAAATATAAATTGACAAAATCAGCTCTGCTTAGAACAAAATTAGTGTTTCAAGCAGTGCTCCTTGTTGCTAAAGTTGACAGTGGATGTGTATAGCGTATGGTGTAATCTCTTCTTAGAGGCTACATAACCAGGATATGTAGCTCTGAGCTACAAAGAAGTAAGTAAAAGCTTGACAAAAGCTTGTCTTTCTCTGACAATTTATCTAATAAATTCTGTCCATTTTGTTCAGATTGGCAATGGTTCGTAGTGGAAAAAGTGGTGGGCTTCACTTGAGGCAGATTGCATACTACAAGCGAACAGGGGAATATCATCCCACAACATTATCAAGTGAAAGAAGCGGAATCAGGAGAGCTGCCAAAAAATTTGTTTTCAACGGTAAAACTTTTCTCTCAAATTATGCTAAAAATAGACGTTAAGGTGAAGATTTTCTAATATTAAAAAAAAAGTGGGATCTTGCTTTGCAGCATTCTGTGATTTTAATATGCATTCTTTATGAGACAAATGCTCTGCAAGTCCCTGGTTAATATATAACAGGATGTTTGTAGAAATGGAAGCTCAATCTGCTTTAGTCCATTCCAGGATAGGTTTATTTATCTATATAAAAGCCAAACCTCATTTTTTATCTTTTTTGTACTGTAGAAATATGTAGTCACTGCAACCCATAATTGAAAGGATTACAGAAGAGGAAATAGATCTGCAGCTAGAGACAAGGAATGCTCCATTCATTGTGGGGGATGACTGGCAGAAGTACAAGGACAATTTTGCCATCAGTCACCTGAGAGCCTGCAGGCCCTTCCCGACTTTATTTCAGCCCTGGGAGATATATGAGCCTCTATGAGCCATTGTAGTCTGCTTTACTGTCTCAATCCCATCAAAACTGCCAGTGTTGTGTAGAGAGAAGGCAGGGAGGAATTAAATCTTTGACTGTCGATGTCAGGCTGCTGGCAGGCATTCAACAGCTTCACAAACAACAGTTTCAACACTCCTACCTCCCCTTTCCAGCCCCAGTGTTAGTTTGTGTTTCAGTCAGATTTCGTGTGGGAATGCTGTTTGCATTCTGACTTGCACTTGTAACTCCTTGTGTCCAGATAATAAACATGGCTGAACTAATGACTCTTTGGAGGACATAATTGAAATGTTTATAAACAAAAAGCTATGTTTACAAAAGTGAACTTATTGTAATAAATTCTATTCTGAGTCATGCTCAGTAGTTTAGTAAACCAAACAGAAGACAAAGAACTTGCTTATAATTTGCTGGTACTTCTTTCAGAAAACAAGTTGTTCTATGTTGGAAAAGACAGAAAACAAATGCGCCTGGTAATTGTTTCAGATGAAGAGAAGAAAAAAGTCCTTGAGAAATGCCACAAAAGTGCTACTGGCACTCATCATGGTATATCAAGAACACTGACTTTAGTGGAGTCTAATTACTACTGGACCTCTGTAACAAATGATGTCAAGCAGTGGGTATGGCTTCATAGCTACAGGATACTTTATGTAGTCTCTTACAAATGTTTGGTAATCCTATGAACTTTGGTACAGCAAGTGCCCAGCCTGTTTCACTAGATGGAAATGTAAGCTTGCAATCACACTGCAGCTGGTCATCTTGGCAATGCATGGTGTTTCTTTTTGCTCTTTTACTACTTTTTTTTTCTTTTACTACTGGCTTGTGCACCACTATGGTGTGGGGGGGAGCCATAATCTCTTTTGGTAGGCAGGGCACATCCAGTCCCTGAGAGAGATTTCTTGTGGAAGGACTCTCACGTATTTTTGTTAGGATGCAATGGGCCATCACAAGGATGTGTGACCAGAGTAGCTGCTAGCAGATGAGAATATGAAAATGGTGTCTCTGCTTTACAATAAGTTGTGTTCAGGAAATAGTTAAACACATCAAAGCTTGGGAAAGTTTTTTCTCCTCCACCCGAAGATACAGGCGCTGCAACCCCTAGCACAATTTGACTGTTCAGGAAACTATGTAAATAGTTTAAGGCCAAATTACTGTTGCTATCGGCTTGCTGCACCACGTGAATACTTTGAGTTCATGTGTAACTGTTACATGACATTAAAATGAGTCTCTCGTTTCAATTTAGATTGGACGAAGGTTCTCTATCCCATAGATTAAGTTGTTGTGCATGGGAGATAATGTATACTTCCAGTGTTTTTCAGTCACAGCATACATAGATGAGCCAAAAGGGGAATGATTGGGACTTCCTTTCACTCCCAGTTGCTTCCTACTTCCTTTATTATTTACAGATAGTAATGGATTTTAAAATTTGTAGTGTGGACTTGAAAGAGCACAGTGCTTTCAGAATGGAGAGAATTCAGCTATGAGTTCTTTTCCATGTCCCTTTCCTGGACTTCAGTATTGTTTGGTTTTATTTTGGTTTTTTGCTGTTTCTGAAAAATCTAAGGGCAAAAAAAGAAAAGTGATAAATTTGTTTTGCATTGCCTAGTCTGACCTGATTTACAGAGATGTAGTGGAGATCTGTGAATCTGATGGTTGTCATCACCTCACCATCACTTTTCATTTGATAACACCTTCCCTGATGTCTTCTCTAGGTGCATGCTTGCCAGCATTGCCAGGTGGCAAAGAGCATAGCCACCAGAGTACCCAAAATACACCCTATCAAAGCAGAGGATCCATGGACAGCAGTCACTATAGAACTAATAGGACCTTTCAATGTTACCAACAGAAGTCACAAATACATCGTAATTATGACAGATTTGTTTACAAGATGGACTGTTATCTTACCACTGCATGACACTTCGGCAACTGAAATTGCTAAGGCAATCATAAATGTGTTTTTCTTATATGGGCCACCTCAAAAGATGCCTACTGATCAGGGGAAGGAGCTTGTTTATCAGGTAATTATTTATATGGCTAGTTAATCGGGTTTTTGTTGTTGTTTTTTTCCCCTCAAGAAAAATACATTTTCCCTTATATTAGATTTGAATTTTAGATTTTTTTTCAGAAAGACTTTAGTATTTCTTTTCTTTAATTGAAAAAGTAAAGATGTCTGCACAATATAAAAAATGTCAAACCAATTATTTGCAATTGTAATGCTATGCAATGTTTCCTAGGACTTTATTCTTTGTAAAAAGACCACAGTAAAATTATCTCCTGGCAGTCATAGTGCAGGTTTTGTCACTTACTTGAATTGGCATAAATTTGCACACTTTTTGTACACAAATTTGTGTTCTGATGTATGTCTTTCATCTATTTTGCCCAGGATAGCAATAGCTAAAGGTAATTTTGAAGTTGGCTTATAGTGATTATGAAGGATTTACCACACTTTGTTCCTCTAAGAGTTGAAGTCATCAGATTGTGACATGGAGGTAATGACAGATCATATTAAATGGCAAAAATGTGGTTGGGAACCATCAATCACTGGCTCCTAAGCCCTACTTAGTGCTTTAGCTCTCATTCACAGTCCTGGTGTGTTCTGTGCCAATAGGTATGCAAGATTTTTCCCAGTCACCATCATATCAACCAAAGAGGTGGAAATCTGAGGGGTTTTTTACTTGAAATGGGATACAAAACAGGAGAAATGTTCACTAATTGTGTTCTTCTTATTTTGAAGATAAATGAAGAACTGTTTGCACTGTTTGGAATGAAGCAAATTGTATTGTCTTATCCTCAGACACATGATGTAAATGAAAAAATTTCAAAAGCAATCAAAACTTTCCTTAACAAGTATTGCATAGACCATCCAAATGATTGGGATGAACATTTATCTGCTATAGCCTATGCTTTCAATTTGACAAATTTGGTATGTGAAGATTCTTCTTCTTTTGACTGAAGTCCTCCAAAATGTCAGCAAAGCTGTATGCTAAATTTCCTTGCTTTTGGTCCCCGTATAAATAGGAGCCAGATCAAAACACTCCATATTTCCAAATGTTCAACCGTAATCCACGTGTTGTTGAGCCCATGAATATGTGTGTGGAAGGAGAATGCAGTAGTTTTGCCAAAATATTTGAAGCAACTAAAAAATTCAGCCAAGCACTGGAAGAAGACAAAACCTCAGGTTGCCAGGTAAATGTTATATATTTGAATTTTACTAGTAAGAAGATTGAAGATAAAGATGAAAAGTTCTGAGCTATAAAGTATAATTAACCTTTTAAAATAATGTGGGGGGTTGAGTGGCGGTTTTTAGTTTGTTTTCCTTCCCCTGTGATCCCTTTATTTCGGTGTAACAGGTATGTATTTGGAGGGAGTAACCTTAAAAGAGACTGATTGTCAGAAGTTTACTATGTCTGACTTGGAGGGTGGAATAGAGAAGTAGAAAAGTATTGCCTGTGGAGTAGTGATTTATGAAGATAAAAGCAATTTCTTCATCACTTGTTAGTCCCACATAATTACAAACTACACACATCTAAGACCACTCAATGTCATGCTTAAGCGCTGTTAACCAATGCTACAAAATTGCATGATTACTTTTGAAAAAAAAAAAAGTAACTCACATTTATCTTTCTGTAGGCAGATAAAAAAACTCCAGATGAACCAAAAATCAGAACCAAAATCACAGTCAAAAGGAAGTCAAAACAATTAAATACTCTTCAACTTAAAGTTGGTCATGAAGTCCTCAGGCAAAGAAAAAACTGGTGGAAAGATGGTCGTTTCCAGTCGGAATGGATTGGTCCTTGTATCATAGATTACATCACAGAAAATGGCTGTGCAATATTAAGAGATTCTACAGGATCCAGGCTGAAAAGACCCATCAAGATGTCTCACCTCAAGCCATATGTAAGAGGGTCCGGTGAAAAAGGTGTATATAATAGTTTTTAAGTTTGTATTTTTATATATGTAAAAAGAGTTGAGTTTTTTGTTTTGGTTTTTTAAACTTCTCTCTTGTGGTGTTAGGTTATTAGAATGAAAAAGTGTCATTCAGTAACCAGTGAGAGTTATATTAGCACACACTGGTGTAATGGCTAAGTAAGCTAGTGAGTGTGTGTCATGTCAAACTATGCAGAGCATGGAACAGAGCTCATGAATAATGTTCAAACTCTTTTTAAAAATAGCCTCTATTAAAGTTGCTTCTAATCATTGGCTTGGATCTATTTGTGCTGGCTGACAAAAGTATAAGAATATGCTAGAAGTATAAGCAGGCTGACCTGTATTCAAGGAGCATTTTCTGACTCTGTTTTGGTGTAGGCAGGAGTCACAATAATTTTGCTTATGCAATGGAGACTTTTTTTTTAACAACATTGGAGTGTCTTCTAAAGCTGTAAAATAGAAAGACTACATCAGGAAACTGATTTTGAAATAGTTTATTTTAAATTGTCCTATTAAAGAAGTCAGCATTTCTCTTACTGTAAATAGTATTGTCATACTCTGTGGTAGGATGGCTAGAAATTTCGAAAGATTTGGATAGTCAACTTCTGCTCTTGGTCTTAAATTTTCAGCCTACTGCTTTGCAAATCAAACAGTGGCAGGTGTTTCTTTTCTGCTCTTGCTGTCTTTGAGTCACCAGAGGCATTTTCAAAAAAATTAAATACTTGGTATACAGAAGTCTGTCACAGACTTCTGTCGCAGAACAAGCTGCTTTTTACTTCTGGGTTCTTGAAGAGCAAAATAATTCCCACAGTATTGGCACATGTGGTCAAACTTTGGTTCTTGTAAATAGATAAACTACATTGAGATGGTAATTTCTTCCATCTCCATTTAAAGCTGAGAGATTCACAATGCTGAAACTAATTCTGGAATTTCATGTAACAAGCTGAAATATTTTTGTCAGTTATCAGTTATAGATTTTGTAACTAAGATTCAGATTTCATCTCATGTCACAAGGCCTCTACATTTTTTGGATGATCACTCTGTGCCTTCTGGTTCCTCATTAAATTGCTGATGCATGAGGAGGAAGTCACATGCATATCAACCATATAGATAATGAACAGCTATTACAATAACTTTTGGTAAATTATGTCACTGTATGAAAAGCTGAAAGTAGTGGTCTTTATAGTATTAGAGCCTAATATGTTTACTCCTGACTACTGCAGAAGCAGTGTGTAAACGTAGAATTCCTTTTTTCAGGAAGTGACTGTCTTGGTCTTGGCTGGGATAGATTTTGGGGTTTTTTGCTTCATTTTTTTTACTTACCTACTTTATTTACTTTTTAAACTTTTTATGGTTTAAGGAAGCCTGTTATGTGTTGAACTAAGATTTTCCAGCGAGAGCATGAAGAAACCACATTTATCCATGTGCATGCACAAAAATGAAAGAATCTACATGTCCATTTATTCAAGTTAGTAGTTGTATTAAAGCATTAGTTCAGTAGGTGACTAAGATAAACATCAAGCTAATCATTGACTTAGCTAAGAACAGCTCTAAATCTGGATCATCCCAGGGATTATTTTGTGGATGTAATGAGATGCCAAACATTTGATCCTCAGTGAAATTGGGAAATTCACATAATCAGTTTACTGTCACTCAAACATTCTTGTCCTCTTGTGGAAATTATTTTGAAAAGTAAGTTAGCACCTCACTAACATTTTAGGTATGGCTTCAGAGATCTGAACTAATGGCTACTTTCCTTTTACAGGCAACCATTACATTCTACAAGGTGCAGTAGTTTTTGACCATGACTATATTGGCTTATCTGAAAGATCTAATAATTCAAGCCAAGCAGACTCTTTTGCTGAAAAAGAAATAAATGCCTACAAAAGAGATATCGTGTCTGCTGTACAGATTCCACCTGCAGCCTGCAAAGACCAAGAATCAGCAGATGGTAAACTTGAGTCTGAGCTGAGAGAAGATCATTGCATTGAACCAAACATTACAAAGCCAGAGCAATGGCCATCACCTTGTTGGACACTTCAGACAAAGACAGAGGATACTTAAGCATAGTCTTTATCACATTTCATTGCCAAGCAGTTTGGAACTACTGTGGCGAACTGAAAAAAAAATTAATAGCTCCAACCTCCTTAGCCCAATCCACTTTACTCTTTTATGAATCTAAGAGTGCTTTAGGTATCTAATTTGTCTGGGTGTTAAGAAAAGGCACTAGTAAAAGCACATATTCTGATAATGCATTTCAATTCCAGATTTTGTTGGTAGAATGGCAATGTGGCCATGCCTTACTGTTATCCTCTCAGGATACAATGCATCATTTCACTGTAATGACCTTTTCCATTTAATTCTTGGATGACTTATTCCTAATGTGCACTGTCAGATGAATTAAAACAAAACCAAGTTGGTGTAAATTTTTCCTCCACTACAGCAAAGCTCATGTCTTTCTTTTCCTGTTATATAACAGTTTTCTATTCATTTTGAGAAGTTGCAGCATCTGACTTGTACAACTTTTAACCCTAATCCATTTAAGATCTCCCAAAACAATAAAACTGCCAAAATCAAATACATGTAGTGTTCTATGCATGAAACAATGAGGGCTTCAGCTGTTCCCTGCTCATCAAAAGTCTACTAGTGTAGGCAGTTTTAATATTTCAGGCATGTGAAAAACCCTTAAGAGCATTTAATATTAATATGTGTTTTTTCCACAAACATTTGATTTCTCCATTACAGTTACCTCTTCACTTAGCCTGTGCACGCTGGGAGGTTTTCCATGGACAGTGGGCTATGAAACATGAAGCAGTGGTATTAACTTATTCTCTGATTTCCTTGAGTAAGTTGTTTCTAGTCTGGACTTCCTGCCAAGAAGACTGTTTCTCAAAATCAGCAGCACAAGAATTTTTTCACATGGAAAACTGATGAGTGGAAGTCAATTTTTGTTGTTGTTTTGGTTTTGTTGTTTTTTGGGGGGGGGTTGTTGGTTTTGGTTTGGTTTTTTTTGGTAGGGAATTGACATGAGGAAAACTAGCATAAAACTGAATGAGAAATTCAGCAACTTATGGATGATGCTGTGGAAGATTTGCTTATCTTGCTCTCTGAATTTTTATGATCCCTCTCATTTCTGCTCTGGAATGTCATGTGAATTAACACAAGTGGAGGAAAGTGCTATTTATTAGGAGTTTTCAGCTAATTTTAGGCAATTCGATGTGGTCATCAAGGCTGATTAGGTACCTACCTCCTACAGAAATTAAATGTACACTACAGTATGTCTTTAATATGGGCAGTATCTATGTGAGAAAAGAGGTCAGCACCATGCCAGAATCCTATCTTAAACTTCAAATGAAAAATAATTAATACTCTAACTATTTTGTGTCTTCTGAAAATGCAGTCCTACAGATACAGTTTTTCTCCACCAAGACTTCAGAAAGAGTCTTTTTGAGTACATTGTGTGTATGCAGACATGGAATAAATATTTATTTTTATATATCATCCTTTTGAAGAAAATATTACTGTCAGGGATAAAACTGGAGAGTAACGCATTGTTTGTAAGATTCATTTCTGCTTTAGTAGCTGCAAAAGAGAACCAGCCTCACTTTTTTTTTCTTACTCCAAGTGATCAGTTCCTGAATTTTGCATAGTACAGCAGAGCTGTTTTCTGCGGTAGCTCTGGGCTAACCCAAGTGCTGTAGAGTTGTTAGAGCGACACTGAAAAGAAAGAAAATGCTGCAGTGAGAGAGTAATGGGCAAAACACAGAAACAATTAACATACTGTGTATATTTAACGTATTGCTGATTGCTCACCCTTCCTGGTAATTTTCATCTACTGTATTAACAAGAAGGCATTAGTGACTTACCAGTGCACTGAAATGTGGCCTCCTGTGGATGGGGGAGGTTAATTGAAATAAAATACAGGGTTTTCAAACTATTGACATGAAAAACATCACTGGAAAATGGAAAAAAAAAAAACCAGTTTGGCCAAAACTGACACAAGGAAGCAAGATTTAGCAGTGTCTTCAAAAAATGGGTACTATACTCATCTGCACCTATTAGAAGACCTGCCAGCTTGCTGTCTATATCTTGGTAACAAAACTTTGTAGAAATTTTGAATGAAAAGCAGCACACCAAAAGCTTTAGTTTGAAGAAGAAGTCTCTTCCAGATAGAAGAAACCAGACAGTAAATGGAATCCTAAAGCATTTGATTCTGAAGCAGTTAATCCTGAGAGATGCATTCTCTGGTCAGTTCTTGCAGCTTGTGTGTAGATGAAGGGATCTGCAGCAAACTTGCTGCACTGGTAGAAGAAGAAGCAGGTATGCCAGTGAACAATAACTGTTGTAGGAAATACAGCGTGTCCCCACTGCCAGGCACTGCTGCCCTGTTACAGATCACTAGTGCTGTAATGAGCAGATCACTTGGATACAAGTTTCTATAATTCTGTATTGCCACGTACTACTCATTACTCACATAGGTGAGCCCTTTTTTGGATGCTTGAGAAGCATTTCAAAACTCATCCACAGAACTGGAATATTCAAGGATGCAGCTGGTGCCAAGAATTGGTGCCTTGAATATGTAAAGTGATATCTGAGTAAGTGGGTAAAAAGGGAATCAATCAGATTTCATGAATTCAGTACCTAAAATTAGTTGATTATTCTTGGCAATTGACGTCTTTAATTTCCTTATGCCTCACTTCCCCCTTCTGTGCAGAGTAACACTATATCAGATTCCAGACAAACTGCAAAAAATACTCATTACTCTTCACAAAGCTGGCAGACATAGTGATAAAAGCCCCAACAGAAAAGCCCCTAAGCAAATGAGTCCTGTTTAGTGCAGCGTTTCAGTGATATGCAGTAAATAATACTTGTGCTTCCCCACCAGATTGATTCTGAGTCTTTACCTAGTCAGAAACATCATCCACCCTCCCACAGAATAAAGACCAAGAAGAAGGAAAGCAGAGCGCAGTTACGCTGCATACTGCAAACAATTTGTTTAGAGTCTTAGCTTTCGTGTTTGTCTCCAGCGGGAGCCGTTCTGGGTTTGTGTTGGAGCGTCGGTCGCACGGTGGCAGCCTGCATCCACGGGAGCCGCCGGCCACGGGTGCGCCGGGCTCGCAGGAACTGCTGCCCGCCCTGCCCTTCTGAGGACTTCTTTCCGAAACCACGTTCGCAGCAGAATTTTCGGTAATTTTCACATCGAACTGTCGATAATCACGAGAGCACGAATACATTTCTGAGAGCAACATGACCCGCATTGTGTGAAGGCTGCATGACTGACCTGTCATGTGAACCAGAGTACAAAAATACTCGTGTTTTAGGTGGTTTTATACCGCAGCTACCAACTGTGGTAAACTTTCAGTACAGCTTTACGGCTTCCAAGCACCTTTCAGTACTCGTTACACCTTGTTTGCTGTGGGCAGGATCTCCCAGGAAAGTGCCTGGAATAATGCCATGACTCTACTTTCTTATGTGCGGCACAGTGTGTGTGACCCGAGAGCAGACCTGAGGAAACATGCCAGAATTGTGGAATTCAGTCCTTTTTTCTGAAAGTAATTTTCTCTTGAGCAGCTGTTTTAAGATGTGTCATGGTTGAAGGAAGCAATAACAGAGGGGAGAGGGTACTCAGAGTACTGAGTGGCCAGGGCAGGGTTCTGCCCTGAAACCCTAAATAACATGTTGCACCAACTTTAGCCACTTTGGTAGTTGCCTAACCTCCATTCTGAAAAAAAAATATTTCAATTCTAATTAAAAAGAGTAGAAAATATAGGTTTCTCATATGTCTCAGAAGAATAACTATAGTCTGTAATTAATAATTTCCCTAGTTTGCTGAACTGTTACCACTATTTTCTAGGGAAAAAAATTACTGCATCTTTAAACCAGTACTTTGGCACAGTGCCCTACAAGAATACTGCCCATACATCATCTGTATATTTTCTAAAAGCTATACAGTGAAATCAGACAGAGCTTCACTCACAGGATGTCATGCTTCACATTCAACCCATTAATAAGAAATATGAGTAGAATGGAGATGAAGAAACAGTAAAATAAAGTGCCTTCATGACTTATAGTATTTAGAAAAAAATACAGTCCAGCTTCCAGACTGACTACCACACAGTATCTCTCCAAAATACATGTCTAACAATGACAGCTGAATATTCTTTTAGGTTTTTTAGCCACCATGTCCAGAAACAGCAAGAAGTTTGCAGGTTTTGCTTGATAAGTAGCTATCACTATAGATCTTAAATTCTCTACACTGTTAGCTCCCCTCTTTTCTTCTGCCAGTAATGATTATCTATACAGACAAATCTATTTTTTTCCCCATTACTGGAGAAGAGCCTAAAGAGCAGTTACAGTGTAAATTTTACTATCAAGTTTTGATAATTCACATAAAAAATAAAAATGTTTTCACATTTAAGAATTAAAAAATCCCAACAGGCAAAGGCAAATCAGGGTGCTAAAACTGTGGTGTACTAGCATCTGTTTAACATAGAAAATACAGTGCTTAATTTCAGCTCTTATTTTTAATTTACTTGAATATTTGGTTCTGTTTTTGCATTTTTATTACTAGACAATACAGGAATCCACACAAACTGTAAAGTATATAATGACATAGTCTTTAAAATTTTAAAGGATGTGCTAATGGGCAATTAAGTAATAAAGTTGCTCTTGAATTGCTCGGCAGTGATGGTCCCCACAACTTTTACTGCTAATAAAATAGCAGTAAAATAATACATATGAAGTCTTTCAAACAGGTTTTCACATATGTATTTGAATAGCAACCTAAAAATCACCAAGCCCCTTCTCTGTAGCATGACACATGCTTAATCCTAATCCACTGTAGCGTGACAGCCATTACTGACCTAAAGACTCTAATAAAACTTAAATCTAGTTTTGGCAAGGAAGAAGCTTTTGAAATTCACCACAATGATCTATAAATCCTCATTAACTCTACAGTGCACTGCTTGATTAGAAATCTACTTAATCAAGATGCTTCCCAAGGAATCAATTTATACCTAATGATACTTGGTGGAAAGGACAGCTGTTTAATTGGGATTGTCATTTCAGTTCATTGGGGCACCTTCAGGTGATGTGGGTGGCACCCTGTGTGTTACAAGTCAGTGCATCCTCCTCATGGCACCTTGCAGTTGCCTCAGTATGCCTTCACTTACCACAGGTTCACAAAAAGGTACCAAAAATTACCTGATGCCACTTGCCAGTGGATCACAACCACCTTCCCATAACTCTGTAAGGCTTCACATGAGTCAGACTATTTAAAACAGGGACATGCTTAATACAGTACACAAAGGTGCTGAGCTACTTGGTCAGCCTAATTTTAATGAAAATATTTATCCCCTACAATAGCCAAGATTCTTCCTTCTTAAAAAGGCTTAAGAAAAGATTAATAAACAACGCATGGAAGGTAGTACCACCACATCTTTTAAATCTTAAAATGTGCAATTACATGTTGTTCATTAAAGCATAGTCTTTTCTGGAGCAACTACTGAAAACTAATTTAAACATGCTCTCTAAAGTTTAGACTGAATAACCAGAATTCAATATTTAATACAATAAATAATATTAGCACACAGAACCTCTTAGGATGGAGGATGTTCTGCTGGCTTATTAAAATGAGAACTGATTCAGAAAGCTTGTAGCTTCTTTTTTACATTAATTTTTCTATTGCAGTATGGAATCTCTGGTACATTGTTTTCAAAAGATGCAGCTTTAATAAGAGACTAAGAACATTCAGTGCCTTCAAGCAGGTTCAGATGTTCCAATTCTGCATTGCACCTCACCAAAATTAGGAGCATGAAACCTGAGGTGCTGAAACTTGATTGGTGCTGGAAAGTAGTTGGTGGCCTGTCCGTGCAGTTATTAAAAATGGCAGAATGGCTTGGGTTAAAAGTGACCTTAGAGATCACCTAATCCAACCCCTCTGCTATGGGCACGGACACTTCCTGCTGGACCAGATTCCTGAGAGCCCCATGTAACCTGGCATTGAACACTTCCAGGGATGAGGCATCTACAGCTTCTCTGGGCAATCTGTGCCAATGCCTCACCATGCTCAGAACAAAGAATTTCTCTCTAATATCCAATCTAAATCTTCATCTTTCAGTTTAAAACCACTGCCCCCTTGTCCTATCACTATAGTCCTTGGTAAATCAGTTCTTTCTTATAAACCCACTTTAAACACTCAAAGGCCAAAATGAGATCTATGGGAACCCTTCTCTTGTCCAGACGAAAAACTCCAAGAGAGGTACTTCAGCCCTCTGACTATGCTTGTGGCCCCCTCTCAACCCAATTCCAACAGGTCCTCATCCTCCTTATTTTGGGGATCCCAGGGCTGGATGCAGCACTGCAGGTGGGGTCTCACCAGATTAGAGTAGAATCTCCTCCCTCATCCTGCTTCTCTTTAGGCAGCCCAGGATTATTGTAGCCCTTGTAATGTCCGAATTCCAGAGAGCTGAGATTATGATTAAAGCTCAAATCATCTATTTTAGCCTGTACTTGCAATTAAACTCTTTGGCTGATTCCTCCTCAACAAAGCATTACCAAGAATTGGAGATACAGCTCAAATAAAGGAAAGGACAAAGAGGGAAGTTGCATATTTCTTCCACTGAGCTCTGCTAATGGAAGCAGAGAACACCCAACATCACTTGGACATAAAAGTGAGCTAACCAAATGTTAGAAAAATATACCCTTATTGACTGCTTTGGAGAAAACCTGTGATCTTTCACAACTGATAGCTTATATGCCACCTATGACAGCAGTATCACCAGAGCTTTCTTAACAGCTGTCACTGGAAACTTCCTGTAAACTAGTAACAGCATTGTTGCAGACAGCTTCAGAGGATTCTTCCCAACTGATTTATTTTTATTCATATATATGAGGATCAAGGCCACTGCCAAAAATAATATTGCCTTGCTTTCAAAGGTGAGAAAGAAACATGCTGTTTTCTTTGCAACCTTAGGAAAACAAAAATTTGCAGGAGAGAAAACAACTTACGAGTATGCACTAAATAAATTTCACATGAAACTGGCTGTACTCCAGCATTTCAGATGGCTATCCTGGAGATTTTGCTGTATGTGAGAAAAGAAACCAGCTTATAATGCATTTTAAGTTTGGGGGGGTTTTTTTCCCAGAAAAAGGGGATTTATAAAATCTTCCTGGGAGAAGAAACCTTACCTTTTTCTCCACTATCATTACCCTTATTCCCCCACAGACCTTGCAAAACAACCACAAGGAACTTAAAGCCTATTTTCCTATCTCAATGCCAGCAGTAGCCTATTACAACACCTGCAATGATGATGATGAAAACTGTTTCATAAAACCCTGTGGCAATTACAGCTGTGTACACTCTGCTCATAACAGCAGTTTTAAAAGAACATTAATTATGCTCTGATCCTCAAACTGCACTGATTAGTCACAATAATGTTACACAATGATTCACACTCTAGATGACTCATACAGAGAGGGTAATTATCCAGCAGGACTTCTGTAAGTCTGCTGTTAAATGGGAGAGTTCATTACAGGACTGAGGGTTCCTGTTGAATGAATGAAAAAGAAAATTTGGAGGAAAAAAGAAAATCAGTGCTTGTAATGAGGTAGTATTAGATGCCTACCCTGACTAATTTGCATATTTAATTTGAGACACAGGCTTCCTCTTTGCTGTGACCATGTGTTTTATTAAGGAAATACCTTGCAGCTTTATTATATAAGTAAAATCCCTCTTTAGATGTTTAAGTTTGACTTTGTACATGTGATGAAGATTATTAGTCTTAAAAAAAAAAACAACTTTGTACATGTGATGAAGATTATTAGTCTTAAAAAAAAAAACAACCCTGTGACCTAACAAAATGTTTTTCAGATCCATATAAAATAGCATTTTTTTATCAGCTGGTAAAACACATTAAATTTTTTACTGTGTTAAGTGCCTCCTGTAACTCTTACAAAAGTCGTATACAAAAAAGTGCAAGCAAAAAATCCAAAGTACACTCTGACAGCCAATGCTCTGCGAATACTTTATTACACAAATTACATTCAGCTTCTGAAAATAGTGTTCTAACAGTGATACCATCTAAAAATAAGACATTCCAGAAACACATCAAGTTAGGAAGAAGAAAAAAATTAAATAGAGACTTTTTTCTTTCCTTCAATGCAATATCATGTTAGTGATTTAAAAAAATAGAAGACTTAGCAGCTTCATTTTCTTGTGGCACTGTATATTCTCTATAATGCAACAGGTTAAGGACATTGAAGAGGAAAGGCACAAAACAGAAATTGGCAACTCAATAATTATGGAAAAAATATTTTGATGAAGCAGATAGTAAGACTTATTTACAAGATCCCCATATTTGATGATAAAATACTACTGCTTTAAATCAGTCCTGCAATTAGAAGACTTTGCTTTATTAAGATGTTCACATAAAAACCAATGGCACCGATATGGAATTTCCATATACTCCTTCACTTAAAAACATAACTAAAACCAAACAAAAATTAAAGGAACTAGTGTACAGCCCCACACAGACCAGAACAGTTTACAATTAAATATACAAGATCTTAAATGTGCTTAAGGGAAAAGAAATCTGACATTCTGGGTTGAACCATATAATGGAGAACTCAAAGGTTAGTTTCAAGATGATGAAGGTGGTGGTGGCAGTGGAGATGCTGAACACTCTTCCTCGGAATCAGTGCCATCTTCCTCATCTTTTTCTTGGTCACTTCCTTCAGTGCTCAGCCGGTCAAACCCTTTTCGGCTGTAGCCTTTGTGACTTGGAAAGAAGTTCCCAAGGTTAATTCCACCACCACCTTTCCCTATGGAAAGGAAAGGAATTTCATAAGGTTTGCTTTAACTGTAAGGGGAGAATAAAAATCTATCTACTAATTAAACAGTATAGTGGTGATTCTTTTAAGTGTCCTTCCAGAAACTATTTTCAAAGGTTCAGGATATGAGCCACAAAAGCTAGGTGTATATAATAGGAAAGAAGAAGCAAATTAATCTTACAAGTAGAAGTTCCAGACAATGCTTTTTTAGCATCCATTATTTCATTAATTCTACACAGGTTATTGGCATTCCTACCCATTTGCCCTTAGTTTCAAAGTGCTTAATTTCATTCACCAGATCTACAATAACTCATTATAGCTCCTGCTCTCACTGGTAGTGACTCATCTTCTTTAGTGGGCAGATAATGACAAATAGAAGTTGTTGTAAAATAAATTTTCAAAAACCCCTGATCATTGCCCCCAATCCTTCCTTCAAGAAAGTTCCATCAAATTTGTTAGTCAACATGAATACAGAAAAAAAGCCTCCAGTTACTGCATTTGAAAATATAATCAGTGACTACTTACCTCTAAGTCTGCCTAAAATTCTGGCTGAATTAGAATCAAGTTTGCGTTCCCCATCAGCTGAAAAATAAAGTAAATTTCAAAAATAAGCTAAACCCTGAGTGCTCTGTGATCAAATAAGTACCTGTATTTTCTGATAAAATCACAGACATCCAACAAACTAATCAGCAGCTCTAAGAAACCATTTATGGCAGTACTGCAATAGACTAGAGTGTTAGCATATTTGATATGCTATCTAGCATATTTGGTATGCTAACACATTTGAATACAAAAGTCAGGAAGCTGTAAGCTGAAATCTTCAAATACAATACATCCAATTCAGTCCTGCAGCCATATTAGATTGCTGAATGGCCTACTCTGTCAGAGTAGGTCCTGACCAGTGGCAGAACTATGTTGTGTAGTCCATGTACATTTTCTTCTCTGGATAAAAGTATCTTGATAAAACAATTTTGTGATACAAAATAACAAGTCTAGTGATCAAACGCCTATCACAGTCTGCCAATTTATGACAAATAATGTTATTATACAATACAAATTTAGAATTGTTTACATAACTTCTAAGTACCAATTAAAGCTTTCAGAGCTATGGATTAAGAAGGACTATGGAAGAATGTCTGACTCACAGAATTGACTAGGTGGGAGAGAGCAATAATACAAAATCTCTTGTAATGGTATCTGCTTTCATTTTGCCTGTATCTCTGTAATACCCATATGGAGCCTTTTGTTTTAGCAGCTTAAAGTTTGATTTTTTTTGATTTTAAAAAATCAAACTATGCTTGCAGCATTAAATTTTCTGAATTCTAGACAATACAACATGAATTTATTCTAGTAATTTCCGATATACCAGTTTTTACCTTGATACCAAATAAAATCTTTGATACATGTTCTGAAGAGGTGCTAGCTTGAGGCTAGTTTAAAGGCTCAGGGGGCTGCAGGTGCTGTGTCCCTGCCAAGCTGTAAGTTTGCATGCAGCACCACTTCAACTGTTCAGGAGGACAAAGGCACAGAGAGCTGCTCTCTTCATACCCTCACCCCCCCGTGTTCAGTGACATTTGGAACTGGAATAATAAGAGTCTGTTTTCTAGAGCAGTTACTCACAGTTACCTCCATAGACAGTTGGCTTCCTCCACCGAATAAATACTAAAATTACCAGCAGGATAACAACAGGGATAATAAGAAGAGTTGTAATAAGAACAAAGGAAACTCCAGTGCTGCTGGCCTGTTGGACCAAGTGTTGCTTATCCATATTCTTTAGAGGGTCTCTTGCTTCTGGCTTGTTTTTCAATCTGGCTTCAGCAATTGTTTCTGATTCTTTAAAAAGAAAACAATTTCCATATGTAATCCATATACATCAAGCTGTTGCTTGAACAGCTGTAGCAGAACATGGTGTTTCAGGAAACAACAAGCTAGGATACCTTAAGTGCTTTGTAACAAGGAAACAACGGCAAACTCTTACGGAGACATTTTTGGCTTTTGCTGATGTTATCCCAAATAAAAGGAGGAGCAAGTCTGAATGATACCACTCATTAGCAAAGATTCCTCCCCTTTTCTCAAATAAGGAAAGGAGATATTTCAAACAGTTTTGTCCTAAAAAGTATCTACTATTTAAAATATAGGAAATTACCCCAATGGTAATTACACCACATGGTTATTTTTGCAAATAACATCAATTAAACATCTTGTTTTGACAAAAACATTTCCACAAAAAATACACAAAGCCAGTATACATCACATTATCATATACACAAAGAAAAAGTTTAAAGATCTTTCTAATAAAACTGTGGCAAAGGGTTAAATTTTCAGAACTGTTACATTCCATGAAGGAATTTTGGTTCTACTGATCTGGAGAGCTTTTGAAAACTGCATTCAGTCTTGCTGAGTAATTTGTTAACGCTATACCCAGAAGGAGAAAAACTTTCAGAAAAACCTTTATGATGTTGTAAATGCTTTGTGATAACTTTTAGTAAGTAAAACTGTCTAGCTAAGTATTTTGAATTCAGACTGAACAGCGCGTCTTTACAAGTAGCTGCATCACAAATACTTTCAACCAGCACTGTTTTGACTCTGTATCAAAATTAAAATGATGTTCTACTCTGAAGAAGTAGCAAATGGTTCAGCTGATAAATGATAAACAATGCGACATAATGATAAATAATATGATAAGAGTGATAAATAATATCATTGTTATCACAAGCACAAGGATAACAATGACACAATGAAAACATCCTGTCTATTAAGAAGCAGTTAACTGCTGAGGAAGATTTTCCTCCACTGTCTTTCCCACCTCTGGGCAAAGTTACAGTTCTCTATATATTTTCCCCCATGTCACAGTAGTACAATCACTAGTAACAGTCACCAGGAGAGTGAGAGTGCAAGCTTCTCCTCTCCATTTATTAAGCATTATAACACAAAGTCCATTGGCTCTTTTCTCCCAGTGGAGCTGAAAGACGTTAATTTCAGCCTACCTAAACAGTTTTAGACATTGTTACTTAAAACCTTTTTCCTGCGCTGGTGTTACTATTGCATTTTTTTCTCTATGACATTAGAAGTGTCAGCTAAAGAAAGCCAAAAGGCATTTACATATCCCTAGATATACAGCATGCTGTAATGTCAACACTTCCCTTTTGAGTGCTTCAGGCAGGCTGGTGTACCAATGAAGATAAAATAAAAATGTAACAGTGATGGCAGTAAGCATTTCATTGTTTCATTAGCCTTCCTTATTCTACGTTATTCTATATGCTTTCAATTGGCAGTTGGGATTTTTTTGATTTTTCTCTGTCTGCATATATATGGCTAAAGAAAACTACTTAAGCTCTGAGTTTAAGCAAAGAAAACCAGTTAAGAACATTTGAACATTTTTAATACCTTTATAAATAGTACCATAATGTGGTATTGTTTTTCTGGAAGGAAAATGAGCTACATAATAGAACACAAATGGTTAAAATTACTTCTCATCTACCTTAATTGGTATTTTACTCCTTTGAATCTCCTCTGTGTACTGTCTCCTTATTTTATTCCTATATGCTTTCATTTTCTTTTTCCTTTTTTTTTTCATTTTCATGCAGATTAAATAAAAAAAAGGTCTAATAAATCTATGGGAGGAAATGTAAATAGAAAAAAATAGTATTTCTTGCCATATGGTGTGACTGACAAGGCTGAGTACTAAAAGACTACACAGGAATATAAACCAATTGTCATTTCAAATAACCCTTTTTTTTGGTGGTGGAGGGTGCTGGGGAGTAATTGTTGCTGCTGTATTTTAGAGCTATTTTTGCATCTAAGGGAGCTGCCACAGATATCAAACTGGAACATACCAGATAGTAGAATGGAATTAACCTACTAGTAAATTTTTTACTCTGTGACAGTGAAGCACTTGTAATCAGTGGAAATTAAATGTTTGGATTGGTTGTGAAATAGCATCTACCAGGTAACAGTGTTACAAGCTTCCTTCTAGTGCTTCCAATAGGAATGCACAAAAACCAGGTCAAACTAGTCAGCATTTTGTCTCTTCAGCTTGGCAGAAGCAGCCCTAGTCTACATGAACATACTGATCCCTTCATTTTCATTATGAATCAGACTAACCTTTTGTCTCCTGTACCTCAATACCAGCCTTTTTAACTGACCGATGTTCCATTTCTGTAAAACAAAATCATTCTTCAGGACAACCGATATTTCAGAAAGGCACTCAGTGACATCTTCCTGCTAGCTTTCTCAAATGTACAGTACAATCCTACAGTAAACATTCCCATCAACACCTGAATTTCACCACGGAGAGTCAATATAAACTATTCAGTAGCTCACAAGGCCAGAGGAAAGAAAGGAAGAGCCCAGTTCATGTAAGTTGCTTGCAATAATCACCTTTTATATGAAACAGAAAGATTTTATGTGTATGCCTAAAGGTTCATAGATTCCTGCAAAAATAAAATTGTTTATTATTATCAAAATCATAGTGAATTAAAGGCTGGTTGAATCAGGGTTTCTTAGCTACTGCTCTTTCATACTTCAGCAAAAGATAAAAAGAAAATTTTATACGAGGAGGTCCCTCATCTAACCTGTATAAATTCCATTACTTTTTAATTCTCATATTTCTTTGAATAGCAGCTGAGAATTGTCCATGTTCAGTTTACTAGATGCAGATAAAAACATATCCAATCAGAATTACAATTTATCTGGTCTAGCCTCCTGTTATTAAGAGCAGCTGATACCAAATGCCCCAAAGGAAAATCCATTAATTATAAACAAGACAAATAAGGAATAACTAGCTTAGTCATTTATAGCCGTGGACTCTTACTGGATGACTAACATCCTGAAGCCTAAGACTTCATGTCTGTCACACATTTTTTTTATCCCATATAATGGAGCAGTGAATTATATTTGTATTCCTGTAAAACATGTAATCTCTCTCTGAATCCTACTAAATTGAAGTCTGACTAATCAGGTTCCTCTCCCTGAACTAAGGCTGCTTGCCTTGGGTCTTACTAGATTAAAACAGACAAGTGTTTCCTCTGTATAAAAATAGGACTTCAAATTATACTAGATTAATTTTCTAGTGATGAATGCTCCCAATGAAATGAATATAATTTTTAAGTTGACCTGTGTTTTTATTTTATACCTTGGGAGTTTTCTGCATGATAACCTCACAGGAAGCAGTTGAGCTCTCAGCAAATGATACACTGAAATTACTAAAATACTAGAGTAACACTTTTGTTTAAGCAAGTACTAACAATGAATGTGGAAGGCAAATGCATGTTGATTCCTTCTGTGACAAACTCATGTGCCCAGGACTCTTTGATAGAGCACACAACAATGCTGAAGAACTGTCTTTTAATGAAGACTGAGCAGCAGCACACAATGCTTCAAGTAAAGCTTGTAGTGCACTTAAAACCCTCATTATGCCACTAGGCTCTTGGCCAAGGGCACCAGATAAGTGATACTGACCTGAAGGTACAAAATATGAAGTTAGGACATTAAGAACAAAAAGAACGTACTTTCCACAGATGCAAACTTCCACACTGCTTTGGCATGAACATCTCCAACAAACACTGTTCTGTCTTCTGAAGCAACAATATCATGTGGCATCTCAAAGCTCTGTGAAGATAAGCAGTAACAGATTACCCCTAAGTGTCTATGCTTTCATAAGGCCTTCTTAACACCTAACTTGAGCCTGGTCACATTCAATCCTGCTTTAGACTGGAAAATGCAACAGGTGCTAGTAAGTGCTAGTGTGAAACCCAAACGTGTGAAAGGAATTCCATTTCTCTTAATTTGCCTTCTCCTGGGATAACAACATCGAGATTATTCCATATATTAATGCTAAAAAAATTATATTAGTATTATTTCTATTCATATTATTACATTCCACTTTATCCACTGAAATACGTATTTTCAAAAATAATCTTGGTTTGAAACCCACACATTTAATTTTTGTTAAAGTTTATATGCAAAACAGCTACTTGCTATACTCAGAAAAAATAACTCTGAATATAATTTAAAGTTGGACTGCAAATAAAGAGTGTATGTGTACCAAGAAGTGGAAATACTAACATTAATTCTTCAATCTAAGACAATATATAGAGATTGTTAAAAACCCCACAAATTTAATGTACAATACTGCATGAAGAATATTTAGCCTTAACTTATCACCTTTCAATTCCTTCATTATTCTCTTAAATGAACTTTTAAGAACTGTAATGGCAGTAATAAAGTAGGCTTATCCTGCCTGAAGGTATTATCTGTAGGAATCATCTAGAAGTTAGTATAATCTTCAAATGTGTACCACATGCAGAAGCTAATACCCAAAATTCTAGTGTTTTTATTTAGTGCTATAAATAATTCCTTTTGAATACCTTACATTATAACAAATTTTCCAACTTCTTACGAAGTTGGAAAAATAGAATGTTACCAATGTTCTCATATATATGATTATACCTAACAGGCACTTTGTGCAGTACTCTACCTTTCTAAGTGGAATGAAAGTATCAATTATTTCTCCAGTAGAGAAGTTCATCACAAATCCTTTCACTGATTCTGTCTCTTCAGGATAGGGCATTCCATTAACTGCAAAGAGGAGACCACCTGCAACAACATTAGATTTGCCTTAAGAACCCACACGTAGCAAAATGCAATATGAAGATGGAACTGTAATAGTTTAGATGAAAAAAGGCTGTCTGAGAGACAGAGAGACAGAAAGATAACTCAACAAGAAGCTAAACTACAAGAGGAAAGTTAAGTGAGGTATAACTCACTGAAACTTTGTCATTTAAGATATGCATACTTAGTTCAAATAAGAAGAACCAGCAAGACTTTACATATAGTTTAAATGTAAAATGAATGTGAAGGTGTTAAAAAATAACCTCAAGAATGCTGTGCTATGGATGGTTGACCTGATAGCAGAAAGTTCTTTCAACACATCAAAAGCAGAAAGTCAGCTGCAGAGTAAGTGGGACCACAAAACAAAAAGATGTGAAGGGGGACTCAGTGATTAGAGGCCTATGACAAAGAAATGGATTTTGTCAGTTTTTTCTGTTTAATATGCTGGGAAGTTTCTAACACTCAATTTTTTTTCTTAGTAAAGAGACCAGAGGAGTCAACTCAATGGGAAGCACAAGGTGTAAGACAAGTCGGAGGTTATTAATTTATGAGGTTTAGATGGCATTCACTCAAATTCAGAAGGAAACCAAATCAGACTTCAGGCCAAATAAAGTAACCCAGCACTGCAAACAGTCACTTGTCCAGCAGGATGCTGCAGTAGCGCCCAACTACAAAATGGTGCTTGTGAACACACATTACCAATTCTGGCATCCATCTCCAGTAAGATGGTAGAACCCATAATGAAGACTAAGATATGGGTAAGTGTGAACTGCCAGAACATGTTGGTGTGGCTTCTCTAAGTGTTGTGCCTCAGCACTGAAGAGGGAGAAAAAGCACACAGGTAAGCAGATTCTATAGACATATTTGTGCTTCCAGAAAAACCTTGACAAGGAAGTGCATCTGAGGTTATTGAACGTGAGTTATCAAAGGTCGGAACAAAATATCCATTAATGAACAGGAAGCAAAGAGCTTAGCTTATGGGCAGAGCTAAAAATTCTTCAGGACAGAGAAGTCTGAATAGTGTGATGTTGAAGTGACAAGAGCCAGAAATTTTATTGAACAGTTTTCATCAATGACTGAAAAATGGGGCAAACAATAACACCTAGCAGTCTGAGGAAAGTAACTGAGTTCTGTGGAGAAGTTAAAAGCTTCATGATACTAAGGAAGTCCAGAAAGACTTTTTATACAAATAAGTTGTTAAACAGATGACAAAACAGCTTCTGCAAAGACAAATGTAAAGTGATGTTTCTTCCAAAAAAATAATCTAGATCATGCCTGTATGATGTTTGAACTTGGAGTTGGTAGCTTCAGTTCAGGAAAGCCACATCTCTAAGCCATCCCTAAAAGATTCCTGAAATCTCACTTCCATGTACAGTGTCAGACAAAATTTAAGCAGAATGTCTGGCATCATGAGGAGGAGAATTAGGAACGGAGGGGACAGTTCTACACTATGCAAAAACTTAGCATGTACACATATTGAGTACTGAGTGCTCTTTTACTCTCTGCATCTCAAAAACGTTCCAATGAAACTAAAGAGGTTGGAAAAGAAAGGCAAATACACTACTCAAGGGGCTGAAGCTATTAAATAGCTTATGGGAAGAGGCTAAGCTAGCTGGGGTTCTTTGGTTTTAAGAGGATAAGGCAAGATGAAGGGGCACCAGATTGGGGGAGCGTGGAACTGTTATTCAGCTCCCAAAATTCTGAGATTGAGTAGCACTCAATGAAACTAGGTCACTTTCTATATTAAAAAAAATAAATAAAGTGGATAATGAATTTCTGGACCCTGCAATGGTGGAAGGCCAATGAATCAGACAATACAAGTCAGTTTGAAATGGGATTAGAGCTTGTGGGCAACATGTCTGTAGAAAGATACTGTGAAGAACAGATCATAGGTTACCTCCTAAAACTGCTAAATAAAGGGTTTGTGGATGCATAGTGAATAGGAGAGGAATTACTACAAAATGCATCCAAGCTTATACACATTCTCAGAATGCCTCTTTTCACTGTCAGAGACACACAGATATCAAGCCAGCACAGCATATTTTTACATTCTTGCAGGTGCAAAAGAGAGAAATATGATATTAAATTTGGTATTAAGGAGTCAGGAGCCCAACATGCCAAAGTTCCTCATCCAGTTCTTAACATTTACCTTACCTTCAGTATTGGTATTTAAAACGGAATCCCAAAACTTAATATAGTAATTGTTAACCAGACTGTGATATTGAAAACTGCAATGTTTTCTGTTTGTTTTCAGTTCTCAGGTTTCATGAAACCAAAAACTCTTCATTTGGTCTTAATTTTGCTCTCTTCAATGGAGTTCAAAATGCATATTTAGAAACATTATTATTAATAATGTCATTATTTACTGATTAATTTTGCAGTCACCAGGAAGCAGCAAGATTGTCTACTTGTTGATATCACATTTAGGCAGTAATCAGTCATTTTTTAGAAACAGAGATTAGATGCAAGCTTCCCTCATCTGCAAGCAGGAAAACAGGTAGTTCTCAAATTTTCCATTGCATCAGGACTACTCTCAAAGATAAGTAACATTCATCCCAAGATAACACAATAGCACTTCAGGAAATGTGACATCCTGGCACAAAGCAACTACTTGAAATATGAAGAACAAGAAAAAAGATTACCTGGACCATAGGAAACTGCAAATAACTCTCTTCCAAATGCTTTGTGTTTGATCTCTCTTGTGAACTCCCCAGTCTCCAGCCTAAAGCACTGAATTCGACCGTTTTCTCTGTCCGCAACGCACAGCTGACTTAAGTCAGGGATCAGGGCTAGGCTGTGAGGAATACGAAACTGTCCAGGCTCGGATCTGTCTAGAGAACTCTCTGCAATAAAAAAACCCCAAATTTGTGTTAAAGTACACATTGAAACTATCAGTTTTACTTAGAAACAGCAGTATACCACATAATGCAATGTAACCCTGGGAAAAGACTAAGGTCAGCTTGCTTTCTTCCTAGTGTTTAGGCAGGTAACTCAGAGTAGCCTATTTTGTTTTCTTTATAAATCCCAAATTTAGAATCTGCAATTTCCTGAGAATATTCAGCATAGTTACAGCGATATATAAATCTGAGTCAGTCAAAAATATAATTATTCATAAAACTTAAAATAGATGAAATCACAGCATAAATCTGGCAAAAAATTATTCCTTTCTTATATGTTTAAGAAAAAAAATTGGCTTTATGAAAGTCAGAATATTTTCTTGACAAAATAGGGCATGACAATATTTGTTCTGAAAGCAAGATGACAAACCTTCATTTTTTATTTTTAGTAAATAAATAACCACTACAAGTAGCTGTAAAAAAAGTCAAGAGAAAATCTGGATGCAAGGTCAAGGCTGAAATTTATGTAGGGCCTGGAAGGTATTTCAGTTATAGAAATTAATTTAAAAAATTAATAGCAACACCAGCAATTCTGTGGTTCATGATGAGCTCATGGGAACAGCAGTATGGGTAAAGTACCAAGAGCCCTGACTGTACCTTCTCCCCACTGCATCACATATAGTCCATTTGGAGAGAACTGAATAATCCGACTGTTGCAGTAGCCATCAGAGACGTAAATGCTGCCAGTGATTGGATCCACAGCCACATCAGTTGGTTGACAGAAATGATTTTTGTCACTTCCTGGTTGCAAAGGTACTCCTAAGGTCAGTAATGGCTCTTTGTCTTTGGCTCCTAGTTTGAAAACCTTTTTTTCAGTCAAAATGAAGAGAAAATAGGTTTTAGTTATGGAAGGTGAAACCAAAGACCTAGGTGGCCTAGGGAAAACCTCCTATCACTGTGTATACAATAAATTTACATACCAAATATAATCTTAATATATTGACCATAATATTTATTGATAGCTTTTCAATAGTCCTGATTATAGGAAACTTCTGCTTAAAATACAAATTTGCTGTTATTATAAAGCAAATAATTTACTTTCACTTTCTAGACTTTGCATTGATAAGCAAAAGACATAGCAGAAAATTACAGAAGTATCTTGAAAGGCTGGAGAGAGGGCTCCATGAGAACCTTGTGACATTCAACAAGGCCAAGTGTAAGGTCTTGGGATTGCCCCTGGGTTGAGGCAATCCCAAGCACAAACACAGGCTGGGAAGAAAAGGGATTGAGAGCAGCCATGAGGAGACAGTGTTGGTTAATGAGAAGTTCAACATGAGCTGGTAAGGTGTGCTCACAGCCAGAGTTTAACCATGTCCTGGGCTGCACCCAGAGCCCCTGGGCAGCAGGGCAGGGAGGGGATTCTGCCCCTCTGCCCCGCTCTGCTGAGACCCCACCTGCAGAGCTGCCTCCAGCCCCGGGGTCCCGGCATAGGAACGACATGGAGCTGCTGGAGAGAGGCCAGAGGAGGCACCAAGGTGATCAGAGGGATGGAGCACCTCTGCTGTGAGGAAAGGCTCAGAGAACTGTTTAGCCTGGAGAATAAAAGGCTTCTGGGTGACCTAATTGTGGCCTCCCAGCTCCTGAAGGGAGCCTACAAGAAAGTTAGAAATGAACTTTTTACAGATGTACGTAGTGATAGAATTCCCCATTCAAGTGGGAATGACTTCGAACAGGGATGTCGTGGTTTGACCGGAAATGGGACATCTGGGATATGTTGTTTTGCTGTGGTTACCAATGGGTGGTCGGATTTTAAGATGAGCACCTGGTTTGATCAGTGGGGCATTTGGATCCGCCTCTTGAGACTACAAACCCAAGGAGTTAAAAGCAGGGCTCTTGTCCTTCAGAGCTCTCTTGGGATTTCCGGCGTGAAGGAGTTGAGTCTCCCTCCCCCGGCCCAGTTGCTGGCTGGGCAGTCCGGCCGCCTGGGAGAGCTTTTAACCCTTGTGGATAGTGAGAACCTCACGGAACATTACCTTTCCTGGGAAAGGGATAAGAGTGGAAGATGAAGGAAGAAACAGGCCAGTAAGGGGGGGGGTCTGGCAAAGGGAAAGAGAGATGTTGAAGGAACGGAGGAAAATGGAGTGGCAATCTTGCTGGACTCTTTTGTTGTATGTCATGGACTGTTTCCTGGTGATGCAGAGGCTGCATTGCAGGGGGAAGCGGAGGCTCGGAGTCAAAGAGTTTGGTTTTGAGACCCCTCGGACCCAGGGGGTATAGAAGAAATGGGGGGGACAAAGGTCCCAGAGATGAGACTGTGCTCTGCTTGGAACGAGATGAGGCATCCTTAAAAGGCCCTGATGGCAGGCCCCTGCCCCATCCCATGCCTGGTGGTGAGAGCAGCTTGGCATGGAAAGGAGATGTCACGAGATAGCAGGACTCCGGGCAGTTGCTGATTGTGACAAGAAGTCCGTGGTACAAGAAAGGACTCTGTCTACCCCTCATGAGCTGAAGATTTGATTTTTCTAAAGGGTGGTGCCAGACCGAGTGTGGATAATTTTTGGGAAATGTAAATGTACTGGGAATTTGGTGGGAGGAGGAGGAGGAAGTGTTTCTGTGGAGTTTTCATTTTCCTTGTGTTTTTCTTCTCTCTTTCTTTTGTAGTTTAGTTTCTGTAGTTTAGTTAATAAAGTTTTTTTTCCTTTTTTCCTTAAGCAGGAGCCTGCTTTGTTTATTCCCGGGTACCATCTCACAGCAGATGCCAGGGAGGGGGGAATTTTCATGGGGGCACTGGCATTGTACCAGTGTTAAACCATAACAAGGGAGTAGGTTTAGATTAAATATTAGGAGGAAGTTCTTTACCACAAGGTTGGTGATGCCACTGTGAGGCTGCCCAAAGAAGCTGTGGCTGTCTCACCTCTGCAAGTGCTCCAGGCCATGTTGGATGGAGCTCTGAGCATCCTGGCCTAGCGGAACGTGTCCCTGCCCATGGCAGGGCAGCTGGAACATGATAATCTTTAAGGCCCCTTCCAACTCAGACCATGATTCTATGGTCTGAGTCTATGATTCAATTATTTCTACATGCTATGTCCTCATAGCAAATTATTCAACACAACTATATTCCATGAAGTGCACAGGGGTGAATTTCTGTAGGCATATTCTTAATGTTATTCTAAACAGGCCTAGATAAACAATGTATGTCAAATCTCTAGGAAAATAAAAATACTTTTTAGCAAAATGTTATGGTCCTGATACTAAAGCTTCAGAAACATACCTGATGAAGAGCTACATCAGTGACCCAGTAGTTACCATTTTTATCTACACTCAAACCATGTGGTAAATAAAATCTGCAAGTACAAATGTAGAAGAATGAAGTTAAAATCATTTTCCTGGAAGAATGATATAGATGTGAAGATTTCATTTTTTATCTACAGATCAAAAACAAACGCTGTACGTACTAACTACATGTAGCATTTAATGAAAAATAAATCTTTACAGCTTAGAATTTTCTTGACAATAGTGTCTCAGGTATGAAATTCAGTTGATCTCAGATATCTCAGGCTGCCTTAGCATTTATAAGGACAATGTACAAGATTCACTTCTGTTAATCTCTCTGGTAGATGCAATTATACAAAATGTTGGAAATAGAGGTAATAGAGATAGCAAATTAATTTTATTATTTGTTGACTTTGTTTATTTACTTACCTGAGGATAGGCTACAATTACACAATTGTATATAAATGCACAAACATAATATAAAACACAAAAAAAATAGTTTAGGGACTCTTTGGCATAAAATATAGTAAATATTAGTTCAATTAGTAAGAGAAAAAAACCCCAACTTACAGACTCTTGCCTGTGGAATGAAGCAGTTTTGCATTACTTGGATTCAAGACAATAATTGTGCTCTGTTCAATTGGTCCAAGGCCTCTTTGCTGATAGACAAATTTGCTGTCAAAAGAACTGTACAAAAAGAGTGGAATAGAAAGCCAGCATTAGAAGGTTCTACCAATGAACAGTATATACACAACTTAAAGCCAAGTTTTGTAGTTCAGTTCTAGTGTGGGGTTATTGGCTTTTTCTTTCTTTAAATATAAACCTTATAACATCACTGTATAGTTGTAAGAGTTAATAGTGTTGTATGTCTACATTTCCTACTGAGCTTATGACTTCTAAACTAAAGGAGCACCAAATCAACACAGCAACAATTAAAGATAGTCCTAAAGCAAGTAAGTAAAAATCCCTTTTCAAATTATTTTGTTTAATAATTTCATTGTCATGGCAACACAGAAATTAGAAATTCAACAATATAGCCTAAGAAAAAAATATAGGGAATCACCAGGGCATACCTGCCAGTAAGACCAGGTATGTCTCTATGGTGCTTTGTACCATCTAAGGCAGTCTATGCATGTTTGTATGTCTTCTGCTTTTTCTTTTTTCATAAGCATTTCAGTATTTTGCTAGAGCTTACTACTACAAGATTCAGTTCTTATGGTTCTTATTATTTTCACAGTGTGCTTACACAAGACTATAGGATATTATGTGCATTCCTCCTCATCGCACAAAATTGCACTCAATTTTCAAGGTACACAGAATATCTTCATAACAAGTATTTGTACATGTCACTATTTCATATATTAAGAATCAGGATAAACTTTCCAGAGGACATTTACTAGACATGAAATTATCATATGCTTCCAAAAAATAAAAATATAGTTGTCTGTATCCTTACAGAGACATTGGCTCTTACTCTAACCTGTTAAAAGATATGTTCAGTTTTTAGTGAAGGTAAACAGAGTGTAAAATATTTTGAACAACATTTCAGGCTAAATGTTAGAGCATAGTATTTGATGTGAATGAAAAATGCTTGAATACAAGGCCCATTCCCTGCTCCCACTTTGTATTTTTAAATCCATTTGTAAATCCCAAGAGAAATCCAGCCATGATTGATGCTACTTGGTAAACAAGAATATACTTTGTAGTCACAGAGAAGGCTTTGAATAAAGCCATTAAAACTATGTATTGTACAGCTATAACAGTCTCACATCTCCATTACATTAAATATTTATATGTCTAGAATTTTTAAGGTGGAAAAGCAATATTGGCTTTATACATAACTAGAAAAATCAATACAGAATGTGTTTAGGTTTCTGCATAGGCTATGATTAGAAAATAGTATTTAGATACTGCCATTGCATATAGTAACTATCTGTAACTACTGAATTTCTGGTAGAAATATTATCTAATGCCAAAATAATCCTTTTGACTATGAATGGTTAAACCAAAGGTGAAAGGTACTAAAACTCTCCCCAGAGTTCTGCCATCATGTAGAGGAAGACAATGGATAAATGGCAATGACACACAAAGGCCTATACTGGTATTGTACCTTCTTGTTTGAATATTATTCAGCAGGTGCTGTTATATTCTTTACCATTCATTACAGTCATCTGCCATGACAAGTTATCTTAATTTTGAAATTTTAAAAGGAGTCTAATACTTATAAGGTCTTGCCCTAGCTATGGATTAACAAACTGTAGCATCAACAATGGATGGACTGAACTAACATTATTTTTAATAGATAGATAACTTCAGAAAATTTACACAAATTATCAAAGACAAGAATCTTAGTGATGAAGAACTGACTATCTAAACTACTTAAAATAATTAGTGGCTTCCCTTGTTATGATTGTAGCTCTTAGTAATGGTGCTGTCTAGGCGCCTAAGTATTTCCTGCTATGCCCAGCTCTTCTGGGAACTAAGTGATTTCAGTGTAAACAAGAGATTGTATAGTATGCAGAGAAATTCTATTCAACTTGAGTTTATGGGAGTGATCTTCCATTCATCTTCTCCCTGTCAAACTTCTTTTCTAGGAGAATGACTAGAATGCTACAAAATCACAGTCACTCTTTTGTTCCCAGTGCTTGAGATTAATTTCCAGGCAATGTTCCTTTGATTTAAATGGTACATAAGAACACAAACAATGCTGACTACTTCCAGGTTAAAAGCAGCAAGACCAAAAGCACACATAGAGAACAACTAAACATAGTACTCATATTGCTCTAAAGCATGGTTTCCTAATAGGTTCTGCACTTTGATACTGAAGGACAGGTAAAATCCACTGCTTATCTACTACTTCTAATTTTAAACTCCAATGTAATTCCACATTTATGTTTTTACTTCTCATCCCTCCTCTGCTGCCCATTAATGCAAAGGATTTCTTGCTAAATCTAGTATCCTTCTTGTGGGCTACATAGTAAATTTAGACAGACCACCTGATCTCATAACCTCTGAAAGGACAACCCTGAGGTCTATTCTTGATCAATACCCATCACCATTGTGATACTATGCTCAGCCTACCTACCTAGATAAGAATGCAGTAACAAGAATGTAACTGATATTCTCTAATAAGTTCTTTGTAAATTGAAGCTCACATATTTCATCACAAAATACAAAATAACTTCCAGCTGATTCACTGCTTAGCCAGCTGAATAGGTTTTTTTTCACTCCACACAATACATGCTGCTAACAGCAAAGACTGTTCTGAAACTGAAGAGACCATGCTGTAGAAGAACCTTAATTATTTCCATGCTGTAGAAGAACCTTAATTATTTAAGAGGATTATTTTTTAAAAATCATATGCTGAAGGAATGCTACAGCCACTGCAAAACTGCTACTGTATTACAGTGCTGGTCACTGCATAACCTCTAAAGTAGACTGAAGTTACCTTTTGCAACAGCACAGATCATTCAAGCAGCTATATTAAACTGAATGAGGATCCAGCTTTTGTGGCATATGTTAATAATGCATTGGAAACATTTGTGCAAAGCTTAACAGCACAGATTGTTTGTGTTTTATTTGCTTCTATACTAAGCTGGTGAAGTATTGAAACAGAAAATAAATTCTAGGCTTTCAGGCTATTGATTTATGTTTACAATTTGGTAAAGAATATTTGATTAACTGTGTATTTGCAGCTAATAATAAAAGTTAATTTAAAAGTCTGCTAACTTCTTATGCCTCCTCCATACAACTGTCATGATAAATCCCTTCTAAATACCATTTTTTTTTCTTGAAAAATGAGAACACCCATTACTTCTTCCTTTTTCATCACAACAAATGAAAGTAACCTCAATGCCCATATGTGTACCCAAAGGTAAAAAGGGAAGGCTGACTGGGTGAGCACGTTTCTGTGTGCCTCTTCTCCATGCGACAAGATGTGGAACAAGACCTTAACAACAGGCATGTTTTCAAAATACATTTTAAAACCATCATACTCTACATGAAAGGCCTACAGAGTTCTAGTTCAGCTGACTTAAGGGTCCCTATCAACACTAGATTTCCTATACACTGATTAACTATGCTCCACAAAAAGAAGAAGAAAAAAATTAAGACTCAGGAATAAAAGCCCTCAAGAACTAGGATTTAATGATAAGTTATCTTTATGGAAGGCCATGTGTTACTGAGCACTGGTGGTACATACATGGATTTCTAGACTACATATCACAACTCCAATCTTCTGCAGCCACAGCATAATGAAGCTGAAGTTCTATCTGTCTCTCAACATGGTTGATTCATAATGCACACCTGTTGCTTTAGGGAATTTGTTTTGTTTTGTTTAAAACCTGTAGGCTTTCCCAACACTGTTGGATCTGAAATTCAAGTTTTGTGCTCTGGATTGTTGGTATATTTCAATTGCCAGACACTCAAAAATATGTATGTTACAAGGACCAGCCCATTTTCAAATATTTTTATAATTCGTTATTCAACAACAAAGAACAGCACTTATGTTCCTGAGTAGGAAGATGAAAAAACAGCTTTTACACAATACTTGAAGTCTGAGTAATACAAGTTGTATAATGCATCATTTAGTCTGTATTTATATACACTCGAGCTGGAGATATCACTGACGCATATGAGAAACAAATGATTGTTTTATCTGCTGCATTATGTTATTTACCTTAAAACCGAAGTAACTTCTTTTCTTTCATGAAACACTATTCTAAGTATAATTTGTTATCATAATGTTCAGAATACTGTCCTATTTTTCAGACATGATGTTATCTTTAAATGAATTATTCAGGATTTGAAAACAGACATACCCTTTACTGTTATAGCTATACATATAAATATATATATAAATATATATATATATATGGAGAACAGATGCTTAAAAGGAAGAAATTTTTTTTAAAGGGTATATTTGAAATGGTACCACATAACATGTTACAGGCTTGTACTACTTTCTCCCAGTATTTCTTGCATTTCAAAAGTATCCATATAAACACATATACAATTTTAAAAATCAAATACATAAGAACACTGTAAAAATAAAGATAGTACTCTTCATTGGAATGTTCTGTCCTTAAAATAATATAGCTCTGACTACATAATTTTACAAACACTAGAAGGACCACCATTCTACAGTTCAGACATTTTTTTTGTTTGAGTGATGCTAAAGGTAGCAAATTTTATCAAATGAGTAGAATAAAGTTTGTTTTGAGAGAGTACCTTGTAACAATCCCTTTTTTTCAGTGTATATAAACACAAAGAAGAATGGACAAAGCTTTGCATGTCTTAAACCCAAGTACTAATTGTAGTATAACATACCAAAACATTATTCACCCAGGCTAATTATTCCTGCTAAGAGACATGGAAAAGTAAGGATAATTAATCACAGTGAATATCATACTAACATGGTCATACAGTTTAAGGACCTAATGTACTATGTTCTTTTCCCTGGGAGACACATTCTTACTGTCTAAAGACTTAATAACTCATCATCTTGAATTGTCAGTCACCATTTCTATTCCGGCACTTTCAGCCAAAGAACTGAATTTTTAAATGGAAAAAGAACTTCAAGGTGTCTTTTCTTGAGAAGGTATATAAACACAGGAATTCAACCTTCTAACTCACCATTTGGGAAGGGCCTCTACTTACTTTTCATCCCAAACGTGATCACCTCTGTGGAAGACAACTAGGTTATTGTCAGGGTCCAGAGCCAACCCAGAAACTTGGCCTAGTTTGAGGTCTAACCCAGTCCACTCCACAGCCTCTTCTATTTGGAAATCTGACCAAATAAATAAATAAATATGAAAAAACAAAAAATATAATAATGTAGCAAATTTATTTAAAAAATCCAAATATGGTTAGCTGACATTTGGTGCAGACTATTGGGAATTACATGGACATTTTCTTACATGCAGTATTTCCATTCAATGCATTGCAATTCAATTCCAAGCATAGTTTTAACATAATTAAGCATGCACAAGCACTGGCAACCTGCTATGTATAGATGACACAAATATGTCAAAACTGATTTTGACTCCATTCTTTTCTCCAACTTATAAGGATACATGGATACATACTCTAGAAGTTTTAGAAGTTATGTAAATACTTTCTACACTGAAAGATTACAAAAATATACAATTGAAATCAGCAGGAAAATTTAAATATTAACTATCAGTGTTTGATAAAAAACCGCATCTATAAATATCATTAATCATATACATAAATACCATGAATCACTAAATGAAATGTGGAAGGTGAATCATTTTTTTTTTTCTATTAAAGCTTTTAACACTAAGAAAAGAAGACTTCTTGTATTTGTCTTAAACTGTAAAACCCAACTAAGGGAGAGAAATTTAGTTTTAGAAATTAACATTAAAAAGATAAAAGTATGGTCTCTTCAATCTCTCTTACGTAAAAGCAGACTGAGAAGGATAAAAGGTGCAAACTGTTCAATATTTGAAAAATGGTGGAAAGTTGACTGCAAGGATTGATTTCTCACAGATCACCTACTTAAATACTATTTGGAAGAGATTGCTCTTGTGTGGCTCTGGCAGTGTATTAAGAGGCAAATGAACTAGATTATCAAAAATAAAAAATGTAACCGTGAGAGAGATCTCACTAATTCTGATAAAATAGAAATAAATGAAAACCAAAAAATTCTAAAATTTTTTTCTACATGTTAGGAAATCCACCACTGCTTCCTTTCAGAAATTGATTTGTTGAGCATAATTCAGGTATTTTTACAACGCATAATTAGCATGTAGGCATATACAGCCAAATGACAAATAAGAAGCAATTTCTTTGAAGTTATGTGAAACTGGAGCCATTTCACTAATAGTGCGTTTGAAAGCAACCACACTTTACTTTGCAATTTTCAGCTCACGTAAAGTTTGTGAGTTCTGCTCTGATCCTAAACACCAGTCACTGGCATACCATCTAGGCAGGTGAAAAAGATTTCCAAATTCACAAAGTGTCAGGGCATCCTGCTTTGAAAGAAGGCAGATCACAGACCTTAGAACAGAGCCCCCAAGGAGTCTGAGAGGGTTCACCTTCACCTGGAAGTAATTTTCCAATGAAAGGCAAAATTAATGGGAAACTATTTATAAAATCTTTAAGCCACCTGTGCAACCCATCTGTCCTGATAACACCTTCCCCCTGCATTTCACTTGGAAGAGCTGTAGTCTGAGGAGGAACAACAGGAATAAAGCAGAGGGAAAATCATTCTCTACAACCTATTCAAGAGAAATAGGAAAGCAGTGCTGAAAAGCTACTGCAGACTAGGAGATGTTTTACCTGTTTGGACTGCAATATCATAAGCTAGAGTAGGTGACCTAAAAGAATCCTACAAGCTATCAGCAACTGCAGTGTATCCAGGACAGTAATCAGAAACTTCCAAAACAAGAAATCCTGCTCTGTAGAAATTTTAGCTGAACAAAAGCTGCAAGCCAAAGGAAAAGCTGCTACAAAAAATTATACATATTCATGCTTCTGTAGAGTTGAGTTGATCACAGCAGGTGCCGTGCCAGGTATATTCACAGAAGTTTGGATTTTGGAAGGAATAAGAAAATGGAAATTGAGTGTCTGCTTCCTCACTTGCTCATCCAATATCCCTTTATGGTAAACTCCAAAAAACTTGTCTATGTTTCATGTTACAGAGGCCTCTGAGCCTTTTTTAAAAAAGCTAGAAAAAAACCCGGCAAAACATAGGACCACTATTTTGGCCTCTATTTAGTCTCTCAGAAGACACATACTCTAAAATAGAAAATGTTTATACTTAAAGGAATAAAAGGTTTCTGATAGATCAAAACAATAAAGAGAATGTACAATGACATACAGTCTAATCATAAGAGCTCTAGCCTCAATACAATCTTTAGATTTTATCACATTTTTCCAAAATTTCTTTATTAGTATTGTATTTCCTTTTTCCTTTCAGTCCATTCTGAAAGTCCTTTATACAAGTTTATCTCAAGGCAACTAGCTTTTTACAAAACTCACTAAATTCAGGCTTCCTTTATCTAATTTATTTCCTTACAAGAATTAGTGGTCCATGTAACAGTTTCATATGAGGCTAATGAAAATTACTTTCCCCACTGAAGTAATTTATGATTCCTTAGAAAAAACAAGATCACCAGTGTTCTTGTGAATGAGATCTCTAAACTAGGTACCAGATCTTCTAGTTTTCAACTCAGAGTAGTTCCTTTCATTAAAAAAAAAAAGAAAACAAGAAAGAATTACCTAAATTTAGAACATGCAATTAAGTCTCTAAAGAAGTGCCTCATTTACTGACATAATTGTAATTTAATAACCAGAATTTCCTGGAAGATCATTCTAGCTTTTAACTTTGCGAACTTTAAGTCATGCTGCACTCCCTGCCATCACAGCACTCATTTAAGTCTTGACAAATTTAATTAAGCGATGCACAAAGGAGTTTTGAAAATTGGAGAATTACACTCTTTGACATATTTAGAGGGTATTTAATATCACTGCTAGTTGCAGTGATATTAAATAACCTGACAGGTTATTGACTAGTCTAGGTTAACAAGCTAACCACAGTGCAGGAGGAGCAGTAGTATAGTTTGAATGTTTATAACAACTTTAGCTAATGCATTCGCCACTTGGTATTTCAGGTACTTGTTACTTCAGGGCAATTACATGTTAAAAACTGGAGTATTTGCAAGACTAAAAATATTAAACTATTTTAATACTGGTGATTTTTAAACAGTTAAATGAAATTAATTTAATAGAAGAGTCTTGCCCTAAGACAATTTTTTCAATTCAATTCAGTAAATGTTTTACAAAGGGGACAAATTTTTATTAAATCAAGACAACTTTACTTCTTCCCCTGAGGAGGAAAATTCTCTTACAGAAGATTTTGTTTTAAGTATGTAAATAGTTATCTAAAAAGAAACAAAATATATGCTTAAATACTTTATTGCTACAAAGTTCTTTTACCAAAAGATGACATTGACAGCTTCTGCAGGTCAGGAATTCTGTAATTAAAGATATTATAAACATAAAAAACCATCTCAAAATGCTTATTAGGAAAATGTCAGTTTCCTTTTTTCCTATACCTCAAAACTGCCTAATTTGAAAGTTCATTTATTAATTAGTCCCCCGCTAACAAATTACCTTCAAATGAATATATGGCTACTGACATATCCAAGAAAATACTTTCTGTGGTTAGAATTCATGCTATAAAAGGTATGTCAAATTGAGCCATTTATTCAGCTCACTGACATCCCCTCTTCTGGATCAGTGAAAATAGAAAGGAATTTTCTTCTTTGCTTGTATGCACCACATGTTATTAGTCTAAACTGAAGTATCCACATGAAGGAAATGCTATCCAAATTACTTTCCCGAACATTTAATTCCAGTCAGGTTTATGGAATTATTTATGATTTACGCATATGTCAGGCATATAGTAACATTCCACCTGTTTTTTTCTTCCTCTGCCAATAATTTGATAGACTCTTATTTAATTGGATTGCACAATGTAACATTGGCAAGTCCTCACCTTTGGTTTTCTTTTAAATACAAACACAGGACTTATAAGCAGAGACAATACATGTTAACATTATGAACTGAAATAAAAATCAAATGGTTGATGGATGATACATATATGTGTACAAAAGTACTTGGAAACATCAGTCTAGGTGGTTACAACATAAAAATTGGCATGTTTGGCTACAGCTCATGGATACAGATGGCTTTCATGCACAAATATCAGCTTATTTTATGAGATACTCATCACATGCTGCATTATCTGGCTTTCCACATTAGCAAGTAAGGCTAAGGACAGTCAATATCACAGAGACCAAAATGCAGGTAAAACAAACACAGTAATTCCATGGTTTCTGCTGTCATAGAAACCTGAAGGGAATAAATTATATTTCTAGCACAATAAAACTGCCTGCACAAGAATATTTGGAGAGTCAAGCCCAATTTGAAATCAATATGCAGAAAATGTTACTTCTGAAGAATTTTTCAGGATTACCTACCACTCTTTCTGAATGAGAGAAAAATATCTAATACAATTACAGCAATAAATTTCATAAAATTGTGTATCTGACAGATCAAGGTAGTCAGAAAACCCATAAAATGTACTGATTATTCCAGTGACCATTTTACAGTAGTTACTTGTATTAAATTCTTCACTTCCTGCGACTACTATATCCTATGTGTACCTTGTTTTAGCATAACCAATATAAAATCATTAAGTAAAAGTCCTAAGAGTAGAAAATAATACTGTACTGAAGTACTAGTATTATGCCATCAGCACACATTCTTTCTTCACACATTGAGGGGGGAAAGAATCCCAGTGAAATACCTTTAAATTAGAGGGAGAACTTCCAAGCCTCCACTGAAATTCCCTTCAGATTTTGCTAATGTGGATCACAGCTCTTGCATTGCATTTGATTGTATAAAATTAACCCAAACCCACCTCCTTTATGTTCTTTTTGCCAGCCTCCCTCACCATGTTTAGACTGTTGTAAAGAGAAATGTCTGTTCTCTGGTGGCCTCAAAGTAGACTCTAGTCTGTGGAATTTCTGAGTTCTGTCTCTCACAAGAATAGTATTGTCCCTTTCATCATGATTTGTGATCTCTCTGGCAAGATCCTTCTTTTGGACTACATTTGCAATCTCTGCTACAAGATCTGATTCTGCTTTTTCTGTAGGGTTATGCTTATGCACATGTACAACCTCTTTCCTTCCTCCTAGCAGCTTAGAAAGGAGTGAATAGAAATCACCTGCACAGAAAAGAGAAAAGATAAGAGTAAAAGAGAAAATAAACCAATTATAACAGGTCGAGTAGTTCTAGGAGGCTTCAGCAAGGTATAATATAACAAAGTTATTCAAACAGTCAATGACAAAAGTAGCAAAGAGGAACTGTTTCAGCCTCAGGAACTGAATGAGCCAGGTTTCTAGTATGAAAAGATACAGTCAAATCCTTACTGACTTTAAATTACATATAGATGCTCACGTTTACCTGACACTCAAGCAAGGAATCATCCATCACCTCTGGAGATATGTTCTTGGGAAAAAGGAACAAGAGAAAAAGAGGAAGGGAAAATGAAAGCAAAAGGGAAAGGAAAAAGAGTGCACATCTCAGTAAAAGAATACTTATGATGAAATTATCTGGATTTGCCAGGCTACTGCAGAGTTATAAATCAAAGAGGGAAAATTTCTATAGTTTTATCAAATTTTTCACTTACAAAGATAGTAACAGACAATCATGATACTTTTAAAAACATATTTCTTTGAAGTTTGTCATTGTATAAGAAGCTTAAGCTGTAAGAATACTGAATTTCCCATTTACAAGCAGATTCTGTAACACCCACAGTAAAAAAAAAGACATGACCCATTAAATTTGCTTTTATTTTTTCAGTCTGGGTTATACTCCTTCTTTTTCTCCATACAGTAACACTCCTTAGTAATGATATCAACTGGCAGCGGAGGGAAAACTGTCTTCTCAATGTGCTTGGTAGCAAAAAAGTTATGACTGTAACTTAGGTATTCCACAAACATTTCAGTACATTCCAGACCAATAGCTCACGGCAAAAAAACCATGAAAACAGAACTTATTAACCAGGTTTCTTGGCTGCCTGAAACTATTATCAGTTCTGTTAAATACCACTACATCATTTGAGTGGAAAGAGACATTCAATGTACTTTAAGAGTTACTGAAAGTAGATATCCTTTTATTTCACACACAAATCACTTGTAATTCAAAAACTGTATTATTTTATGATAGGCTATCTAGAACATTTTTTAGAAAGGTGAAACTATAAATAATGAAGCTTCCACACAAATCAAAGAAATAAACAAGGAAACAAACACTACCCCACCCCCGTAACAAACAAAAAAATCAAAACCCAAAAAACCCCATTCAGAACCAGAAATCATCATTTATAGCCTGGGACAGAGGAAATTAAGTCTTTTGAAAATGATCCTTAGAGGACCTGTCATGTTGTTAAATAGTCCCTGTTCAATGATTTTGAGTAGAATTGCCTTCCTTGCCCTTGGAAATGAAATATCCCAGATGACACAGTCAGTCAGAAAATAATTACTTTAGTAGTAAGGCCAATTTCAATTATATTAACAAAGCAAATTAGGTAAGAGACAAAATCATTAAGCTATACAACAAATAGGGATTATCTGCTTCCAATGCAATTCTTAAAGCTAGAGCATTCCATTATCTTAATACTGTCATTTAACAAGTCCAAGTACTGATTCAAAACAAATCCAAACATTTCAAAAGTATATCACAGGAGTTTTGGATACAAACCATATCTGAGGAAGATTTTTAATTACTAAAGCAACCATCAACTGGTGCTGAAGCAGAAACCTAGCTGAAATTTCCTTTACTAAGGAAACAGTATTAAAATACTCTTCACTGGCTTTTTCTTCCCCAACTCATTTTATTTTTAAAAATTTTATTTTAAAAATTAAATGAATGTCATGCAAAACAAATGTTTTGGTTTTGTCTGTGGCTGGAGACCTATTGATGACCAATAAGCAATCATTTCCAATGAGAGGTCTGAGCAGAAAAAACACTGCTCTCCCTAATGTAACTATGAGAAGTCTCTTTAAACAAACAAGCCTGATGCTATTTTGAACTGCAGACCTTTTTAAAGCAAGTTTAATGATCCTTGCACAGTTTACCTTCCCCTAGTTCTGTATCAACTGTCTGATCAACTGCCTTGTAATTATTGGCTGCAAAAGGACAGCAACATACTACAGTTGTTACAAAGGTTTTAGAACTCTAACAGTTTATATGTTCACTTTACTTGAGTGAAGAAGTTTGACAGCTTCATGCTCCAGCCAAAAGTGGTGCATTTTTTCTTTGGTATTGCTGAGTGTTGTCACAGAATAATTAACTCGGTCTCTAAAATATATATTGCTTGTTGATTGAAAAAAAAAAAAGAAGACATAACAGTTCTTTTGTTTACCTGTCTGATATTAGCTGCTTCAAAAGAAACTGTTAAAAGATAGGGCTCAATAGAGGACAAGAAGAAAAGAGAGCAGAAGAATTCAACTTAAAAACATGAAATGCCCAGGGAATAATTTTTTAAGACAGGATGCTTTAATGAAAAGTTAGTGGCCTTTATGGAAGGTATTAATCAGGAATTTCAGTTGGTGATCTGTTCTGGTTTTCTCCTAGAGCTGAGACAATGACCATAAGATATATGACAAACCTTTGAACACTGGTATATAGAGTAGGGCAGTTTGAGTACTATAGCCACTATACATGGGCATACATGAGGGATGAGCTTGTCCTGTTAGAGCTTACATTAAGCAGGGGTTTTGTGACCACAGCAGTTAAAATATTTAGGGACTATATGAAAGAATGGAAAAGGGTGTGCATCAGAGAACAGAAGTGGTCAGAAGTGCAGGTGCCCTGAAACTGTGATCCTTTCCTTAAATGAATGTGTTTGAGAAAATTAATATGGAATCTCAACATACACAAAAAGATCAAAAACATCCAGGAAGTCTACATATGTGACCAGTATCTCCAAACTTGTGGCACAAACACTAGGCTGAAGTGTCCCGTCCATGTCCTGGCATTTTGACAGAACTCAGAGTATTCAGAAGGAACAAAAGATGAAGAATCTAATTTTGCTGATTATCCAGTGTCTGCAACCCTACCCTAAATTCAACACTCTGAATGCGCATCTAACTTTTTTTCAGCTTGTCTTGTGATGTCCAGGCAGATTCCAATATTTGTAAGCAGTGTAATTTTAAGAAATGGTTCAAAATTTACTAGACATAACTAGCAAAGAGCAGACTTATTGATTCTGAATAAAAGCTGCTCTGTGTAAAGCAATATCCAGCAAACATCAAAGCATGATCTTGTGTTACTACTTTGCAGTGGTCTTGTACCAGCTGGAACAGTTGGAGGTGTTGTTTGCCTGAAGATACTCAGTAGGAAAGGAACATTGGTCAATGCTTGATCTTGTTTGTGATGAGACAGCCTGGCCTTTAAAATACCTGAGTATAACTAGACAAAGACATGGGTGAATCAACAATTTGATCTTACTGAAGAAACTGAAATCTAGCAGTGCAGTCTCTGGGAAGCTGCTTGATTAGGTCACTTTCAGAGAAGATACTTGCATTTCTTAGGTGCAAGCTATCAACAGTTTCCTCGATGGAAAAGATAATTGGCTACAAACACCTGCAGCTTATTCTTTCTGGAAAAAGTGATAGCTGTCAAGACCAACATCTCAAGAGTGAAACAATCCACAAGCATATTCCAGTAAATTTAAACTTCTTGTGGTGGCTCTACACTATCAAAACTCTTTTACAGAACAATGTTTTGGTTTACAGTCAAACAACGTCGTAACACTGTCAGAGAATATAAATCAAGAGTCAGACAGTGAAGACCAAAACATTCCATTTAAAATGGCTTCTTTCCATGCTTGTTGTAGCCTTTTCCTGCTTAGGTATGCAATTTATACCTTTTGCCTTTTTTTTTGCTTAGATCTGATGGTCCTTTTCTACTATTGTATTGTGCTGAAGATGCTTTTTTAAAGATAATGAATAACCTTATCCTAACCAAATCAAAGGCTCATCTTTTATTTTTGAGCAGGATCATTCAGTGCTGACAGAGAAGCAAATCCTCTGCTATTCTCAATCTCCTTAATTATAATTTCCTACCAGAATATATCACTTCTAGTATCTTTTAGTAGTATTTTCTTCCAAGGTTTGATTCCGTCACTTTTATCTCACTTTTGCACTCTCTTTAAGAGATCTCATACAATCTGAGCCCTCAACATGTTATCAAAGCCTGAAAACATGTGAAGATTTTCTTGTACATCTGGCCTTAATCTAAAAATGTCACAAACACTTCATTCTACACATCCCGTATCAAAACTGGAACACAAATTTGTCTTTTATTTCAAGCTTCTCCTAAGGATTTTTAATCACCTACCAAATCAAGTTCCTCTCTTTTCTCAGAGTCATATACAAACTAGCAAAGGTATATTATATAAAATATTTATTTTAGAAAGAAATGTAACCCATGCTGGCATAAAAGTACATCACCTTCTTGGGTGATGCTGCTTCCATGGTTTTGCCATGTAACATTATCACAAAAACACACTATTGAAAAACTAAGGACCTGTCTGCATGCCAATTCTCCTTTCCTCTTCCTTTCAACACCTGCCCCACAAGACACTGCAAGCCTCCCTTCACATCTCCCCCCCCCCGCCCCCCCCTTTTTTTTCTCCTTAAGGAAACAAAAGAGAGATGGGCAGAGAGCAGAGGAGCTGTATCTCCTTCTTTCACTTAAACCAATCAGAGATTTCTATCCCAGATGCAAAAAGACCTCATTCAATGTATTTTTATTGTAACCAGCTTTTTTTAGAAATGCAGAACTTCACAGAAAATATGCAACTCAACACAGACATTTCAGTTTCCCAACTCACAGATTCAGCTACAACTGAGCAAAATATTCCAAGCCGTGTACCAAATACCTTGTGCAAAATACTTCTCTGTATGAGCATGCAGTCATATGCATGTATACCACACAAAATAAATAAAATTATGAAAAATAATTAAATAATAATCAAATATAATTTTAAAATATGAAAATAATTAAAAGATGGGCTAGGCATCCAACAGGTAATAAATAGGAGATTTATGTGTAATCTTTATTCAGACCCCATTTTGTACAGATTATGATGTTAAACTTTCTTACAAAGAAAGTTCCTCCTACAGTCAATGGGCCATCACAAAATATGTATATTTAACTTTCTTCAAAGAAAATTCTCTTTCCAAAAACTCCTGAAAATATATTTTAACTGAACAGAAAGATTTCTCCCAACATTTTTATTCCGTCATATCTTATGAAACACATGCTTGGATTAAAGTACTTCAGACTGTACCCCAAATTAAGGTCCATGATTACTGTTACTTTGCTAGACAAACAGAATGGTAATTTATTTTGCATGTCTACCTAGAAACATCTCAGAGTATGAATTTACTTTGCATCATATTTCACACCTTACATTCAAGCCACATTTCCAGTCAGTTTCAGCAGGATCTCTATATGCAGACTTAGCTTCAGTTCTTTGCTTTGTACATCCTAAAAGACTGGGAAAACAGATCTCAACATCAGACTACCAAACTACCTAGAACCACTCTGCAACTCTTGCAAGAGTCTAGAGGAAAACATACTGTAATCAGAGAGCATCAAATTGCCTTAGACTACAGAGCCATATTATTTTCTTTCTGTTGTGTACTACTTCTCTCACTATATATCACCGGCTGGGGGCTATGTACAAACCACAAATGGGACGGGACCGCTATGGAATATGTCTTGAGCTGTTTTATTTTTCAGTATCACTCTCATTACATGGTTATGACAATGGGAAGATGCCAGCAGCTCACATCCCAGGTAGCAGACCAAGAACTTTAAGTTACAACTTACTTTATAAGTTTTTTGACCAATCACACAAAGCAAAAGCATATTTTGTTTTTAGAACTACTAAAAACAGTAGTAGTTCTATCGGACCACAATAAGCACACATACCTTTGGTTAAAACAATGCCCTTATTTCGAATACAATACCTACTTGTAAGCCTTAAAACACAATGCACAGAACTCCATTATTAATCTTCAAACTTCCTAATATCTTGCTAGATAAACTTTTCTGTAGCTTAGGGAGCTATTCTAGACAAGTGTTAATACACAGATCATTGTTCTATTTGTCCTTGCTTTTCTACTTTTTAAATAATTTTTCTGCGAACCAATCTTATGGCTACTGCTTAGCTCTAATCACAGTTCTGCTGTCTCTGAGGCCTGTCTTTTGCAGCTTTCCCAAAACCTTCTGATTTTGTGGATTCCCACAATTCCCCCTCTCTGTTCACCTAAAAAGGAACCTTCATAATCGTGTTGTTTATTAGTTGTGTTTTGTAGCCTTACTATAATGCTTCTGCTTATTACCTACTTAAAGCATTTTCTTGCTTGCACTAAGCATTGCTATATCACAACACAGCAATTTAAAGCTGTCCAAGTCCAGTCAGTTCAAAGGGCATAAATGATGCCTGACAATAGTTACAAGTCACTGGCATAGAAATAAATAAGTACATACCCTGATCCAAAATCTCTGCCTCTTCTTTTTTGGCCTGCTGCAACAAATAACTTGCATCACTATCCTTGGTTTCTAAAAAATGGATTTAGGATATGATGTTAGCTTTTGCATGGGAATGAAATTGAGTATCCCCCTACTGTGGAAAAACACCCTTTAGAAATGAACATTTGGCATTTTTATATATAAACAGAAGTAATATTGAACAACACAAAACAACCAGAAAAAAAAGATTTCTATTAGAAGATAGAAGTGAAAATGAATATAGAAATAAAAAATGTACATAGAAATAAGCAAGTGCATACCCTGATCCAAAATATCTTCTTTTTTGTCCTGCTGCAGCAAAGAACTTGTATCACTATCCTTGGTTTCTGAAAAAATGGGTTTAGAGTATGATGTTAACTTCTGCATGTGAAGGGAATTACCATCCTACTGAGTAAAAATCACCCTTCTGAGACAATATGTGGTATTTTCATCATAGTAGTCATACCAAACATTACAACAGTAAAAAAGTGAAATAAAAAAACTACAACTTGTACTTGGTACACAGACACATCAGTCAGACTACCTCTGGATAATACTGTTGCTGCAATTTATATGCCTACAACTGTTCAATGTAAAAATTTTATTCCTCCCATAACACGGCAGTGGGATCTAGAAAACTAGGGCAATGCTATGATTCAGTTTTGCAGGAAATAGACAAAAGATAAGACAAACATTAAGAAACTGTTAATATTAAGTTTGGCATAGAAAAAGAAGCCAGTCTTTAGGGCACACTGGCCACACAACTGTAAAAATATGTTAGAAATTGGAAGACAACATGAGAAAGAGACAGACAAAAGACTATAGCAGACATTTCCACCAAAACCAACAGCAGAATCCCATGATGCTTTATTAATTAGCAATTTGAATTTTATGCAGAACTGCATTAGCTTTTTATGAAAATTCTGCATACCAACACAACACATCGGTGAGCATAAGATAGCATGAATAAAAAGGATTACAAGTGTTTTTCACCTTCATGATGTCCATGCATCATCTTCATCACATCAGACTTGACTGGAATAGGAATATTTGCCTCCTGTGGAATATTTCTGAACATTTCAGGGTTTGTGTTCTGTGTACACGTCATATATGAGACAGCATGCTTGGCTTCCATGTAGTACATAATGTAAAAGTTGCACATTTCATCATTGGCAGTACCCCTACACAGCACAGAAAAGATGTGACACTTAGAAAATAATCAGCTGAATAGCTATTATTTAATTCATCCAACTTGTTTAACAGGACACTAAAATATTGCAATCAAATGTTGAGATGTCCCAAACTAAAGCATGCAAATACCTGCACTGCAGTGAATATCAGAAATTTATTTTGGTTTATATTGGAGAAAAGTAGTGCAGAAAAATGCAGCAGGATACTCACAACCACATCTGCTTCAGATAAAAGCTCCACATATCTCAGAACTTCCTAGCAATTTGCTTTTGACTTCACAGAAAATTGCACCTCCTATTTAAACAGCTCTTCCTTATAATTCGTCCAGCATACTCCACACAGTTCCCATTGTTTTATCAACTGGGCACATGTTCTGACTAAATATGACAGAGCTGTGCCATTCATTACATTACTAATCACTTACTTTTCTACAAGTCTAGGAAAAATGGAATTTGAAATTGTTGCAAATAACATATATGTTTCGTTTCAGCAACTGTTCGACAAATCTTCCCCCTTTCCTCATCAGGTGCATTCATTTACAGTCAATCACACTGGTTCTAATATTGAAAAATTTATTTTTGTTACATATTATGCTATTGTAAGTATCTCTTAAAGAGAAAAGAACACTTGAGAATAACTTGTTTGTAAGCTTCTGTAAATAAAACATGAGTGCCAGGGGAATGATACAACAGTAGCAAAATTCAGCTCTTTGATAAATGCTGTGAATGTACTTGAAACAGAAGTGGCCCTTCTCTACTGCTACATAATCCTGTCTTCAATAGAAAAAAACAGCTGGCACAAATAAGGGTTTTTTTCCTGAAAAATATTACTTTGTGAAGCAGAGTATATATGGCCTCTTTATAACTGTGGTATTATTCTTCCTCTGCCATATAGGTTCATATCCTTTGTTTAGAGCTACAATCCTGAGAATTAGTAGGCTAGGACTTAATAGAAGTTCATATAATATAGGGGTTTACATCAAGATTTTTAATTAGCTTTCATAATTAAACAGTGAGCCTACACTCAATAAAAAAATAGAGAGGTGTTCTATTAGCTGTTTGCAAAAGACATCAGTGCTGACTTTTCCAGCAGCATTCTGCAGTGTTCATTTATTCACTATAGCAACAATAATAACACAAGCCAAAGGGGAGAAAGGGAAACATGGGAGAAGAGACTGTTTCAAAAGGAAAACTGGTTATTTTTCTATGCACTGGAAGTTTGGAATCCCTTGGAGACTACAAAACTGGGCAAGCTCTGCTTAAGCTTTTAGAAAGCATTAACTTCACTGTTGGACCTCCAATATCCATCACTGTGATTGCTTCCTCTTTAAAACTCCAGTAGAAAATGGGATGCGGAAATTACACATACTGTGGTTCACCTGACATGCTACTGTGTCTAAACATTTGTAGTAGTTTAATTTCAGATGGCATTTAAGTACTGCTGCTCACTGTCCCACTCCTGCCCTCCCCAGAGTGGGACAAAGCAAAACTTGTGGTAAAATATAATAATACTAAATATTAATTATCAACAAATAAATAATAGTAATACTAAAAATAATAATGATAATACTAATAAGCAATATGGCATGATTCATACCATATAGATTCATACATTATAGTGCAAACAAATAATAGTGAATATAGTAAAATAATAATTATAATAATAACAATTACTATAATGTAAAGGACAGAGAGTGAGTTTCCCCACTGAAAGCATACTAGTACATTGAAAGAAAATACCATAATTTTCCTAAGACTGTTTCTTAAACTGTAAGGATTATTCAATAAATAAGAACTACTCTGAGGAAAGTTACAGAAACATGACAGAAACATTTTGAACTTGTGAAAACAGGTCAGCAGTTAAATTAAGGTTTTATGTTTTTAGTGTCATGATATCTGTAAAAACCTCAACTCATTTTTTCCAACTGCTACACATCACTATCTTAACTGCTCACTGGAAGGTGAAAAATCCATGTTGAATTCTTAACCCTCCACTGTGGTGCAATCTTCGGGTGCTCAATGAATAAAAATCTCTTTCCTTGGAATGCTGCAGCGCGCACTCCCAAAATGGAGAGACTTCCACAGGTTATTTTTGTTTCTCTGCATATGCATTAAATTATAGTTCAAAGAACCACAGCCAGCCAAGAGAGTATTAATATTATATGTATTTTTACAGCTGTATTTGTCCAGTTGATATTACAGGGCTGTGTCTGTCACTGGCGGCTGAGTCGCATCAGTGATTAACACAGTTCAGATTTTCCTATTTTTATTATTAGTAATTTCTGGTTTTTCATAAAGGCCTTTACATTTTTATACTGAAAAAAGGTAATTTCAGTATTGGTCCAGATTTTTTACGGCTAGATTTTGCAATAGGTCAAAATATCAGAATTTTATAAGCTTATATACATTTTCATTTTGAAATTGTGTAGAGAATTGTGAAGTTTTATTATTTCATCATAAACAGTTAATATTGCCACCTGATTAAAAAAAATATTTTCTAGAATTGATATTCTGAATCATTCTCTAAGAACAGATCAGCCCAACATCTGAGTAAGTTGTCTGGCAGTACAGCTTCACTTCAGAAGTGTTCTGAAGACTTCAGCAAAGTGCATATTCACATAAGTAACGTCAATGAACATTGTGTGGAGTGAAATCTTAAATAGATCAGACAGCATAACAAAACATTCTGGCAGAAACTGTTTCTTAGAATTAGCTTGGAAGAAGACATGAAACAAAAACATTTCTACATATAACCAACACTCTGGTAAAACAGGTTCTGAAATGAAGCAAATAGATAAAATTTACCCTATATGTGTTTCCGTAGTTCTGCCTTCCCCACTGAACACACATCTGGCTGCTAGGATATCATCATAGCTAATGTCTACTGGGTATTTCACAGGATAGAATGCCTGGAAAAGAGGATGATTCACCACAATCAGTAAAAGTACTTAATATTCTTTCTGTTAATAGACACTGATGAGAAGGATGGCGCTAATATCTGAAATTACTTTTGCATCGTAATCTAATTGTGATAATACTTGGCAATATTCACTTCCAGGAGCAGAACAGCACATAATCACTGGAAACACCATAATGCAAATCTGTGGACACGTGATTTCCACTTCAGTTTCTCAGTTTGAAACAAAGATAATTAAAATTTACATTCGGAACTAAAAAGAACCCAACCAACCTGTGGTAGTTGTGGACTCTGCCTACCAATCAATGTCCATTGACCATTTCTCACTCTGTATCCACTCACTACTTTACCTATAAGATACCAATATACATGAGAAGTAAGATATACTTAAAAAATATGTTGCAAGGTCAACATTTTTCTGTTTGGCATTTGATATTCCTATGTTACTCTTACCTAGTCTGTGTGTGTGAACTCTGTAGGCAAAAAGGTGCATTGGAGACCTTTTGTAATGGCAGGCAATGTCTGCATCAACCACTGTGAAAATATGACAGCAATAAACAATGACAAACAGATCATTTATCAAACAGAGAAAAGTTGCATTACAGTATTTCATTCAGCATGGTTTACAAAAAGCATGTGTACAATGGACAACAGATAATTTCAAAAGATAATAGATAGTATCTTATATTTCTGCAGTGTCCATCTCAAGATACCTGCAAAGAAAAACTAATAAAATATAGTCCAGGTTACTTGAAAATTACTTAATCTGCTGATATATATATATAATCTTTCTGGCTGAAAGTCAAAAGAACTTCTTTCAGTCTACACTACCACTATTTTACCAAATGAAGTAATACATTTACTTACAGACTATGTTGAGGGTTGCTTAAAATAAATATAGCTATGGTAAATAATCTAATCAGGGGAAAATTAAAATAAACTGATATAATTCTAAACTGATACAATTTACAACGAAGTCTTGATTATAAAAGCCCAGACCTAATTTAGATTTAGACAAGAGATTTTGTCACAGAAGTGGTCTACAATATTTACAGGGTAGTATTTGTGCTACGTGCAGTTAACAGTAATTCAGGAAGAGCCTACAGAAAAATCCTGATGCCTTTCTGAAAGGTATCACCACACTTCCTGTTCTAACAAATTTCATGGTCCACTAAAGAGCTGTAAATTTGACTGAACATGAGAAGGAAGTTACCAGCAACTACAGAACTGTTTGTTTGCCCTTCTCCCTCACCTTTCCAGTTGAAAAATTAAATTCCTACACTGATCAAATATTCCTGGCGATAGTGGAGGATTAATTTTGTGGGTCTTCATATTGGAGAGCAAAATATTTTTAATTTCAGTTCAAATTTAAAAATGTTTCAAGTTGCTCAATTCACTAAACAGTTGGAGTCAGCTGAGCATTTGACCACCTCATAGTATTTAGGCAGCTTACTGTGAATGGAACAAATAGTGCTCTTGGTTATCTCCCTAAAAATTCGGTATAGCAGAGTACAGTCAGCATCCAACTTCCTTAAAACAGCACATCCCATGCTAGCCAAAGAAAGGATTTGGGGAGCTTCCAAGCTGAGGTTTAGATAAAATTCAGGATTCTAAACAGAAACAGTTTGGAAACCTTTCATTACAATTTTGGTTGGTTTTTTTTTTAGCATTTTGAGCTTTTAACCAACTAGGACCTTTACTCCCAACATGGGAACAAAATCCTTAAATAGCAGCTCCTTACTGGTAGAAATTAATTTTTTAAAGCTGAATTCTTAGTAGAATCACAAAAGTAATGAATGACATATGAAGAAAAGTCCAAAGCAGTTTATGGCTTTTTAGAGAGGAGAGGAGGAATTAAAAAAGAGGTAGGGCATTTTTATAAAATATAAGATGAAAATAAATTGAAGAAATACTCATAATTATTTGTGCACATTGTGTCCATGCAGTATTGACTATCTTTACTGATGCAGTCATAGGCCAACAGAATATAATCTAAAACATAACTATTCTTCTCTTCATTTGTTCAAACAGTCAAATAAATAATTTGTCCATCTACATATCATCAAGCCTCTGTCAAATTTTCTTCCACAATAAGCAACAATAATAGATCAGATGTTGAAATCATCACTTTGTAAAATGATAACTCACCTTTCTTGCCTGGTGGTATGACCGTGTTCACAGACATCATAAGATACATTCCTGCAATCAAGGGTTGCCTGCAATGGAAAATCCAAGCTCTGACTGGATTTATGTTTTACAGAGGACTGATATACAAGTCCTCTGTAAAACATAACTGCAAATGACTTGATATCCAATACCACTTGATACCACTAATTTCTAAACATTGGATTACATCTGAAACAGGTCTCCTAAAAATGAAGCTGTTTCAAAGCAGTTTCCCTCTCCTTCTCTTGTTTGCTACCATTTCTAAAGCATTTTCTGCAAAGTATGTGAAATAGAACAAAGCTATCATCTGCATAATTGCTGTTCTCATCCCAGATTTCTAAATATGAAACTCTTAAACTGTATTAACCCAGTACTCATAGTACAGCTGTGTCAAGTTTCTTAGTAGAAATGAAATTTTTTACCAACGAATGACATGACTTCATAATTCTTAATATTGTGAATTCTTAATATTAACATTTATTTCAAATGTTTTCAATGGATTCCACAATTGCTACTGCAATAAAAAAATAGGTAAGCATTTTTAAAAATACTCACTTTTGATGTGTCAGATGTAAAGTTACACCAGAGCAGTCCTTGTGTTTATCTGTACAAATTGTGAAAGTTTCATCATTAGCAATTGAATCCCTGCAAATTACTACATATTGATAAGATTTTTCTGCTGTGTAAAAAATAACAGAGAACATTACAAGTTTTAATCTTACTGTGTGCAGTAAAATTCTTATACTTGGAAATACTACTGAAATTTGTACAAACCTGATCATCTCACTTGTAGAAATCCTAATACAAGGAAAAACTTCAGTAGATGAAAACTACTGTACTAGAAAATTTAGATCTTTATGAAGTAGCATCTGGGAAATGAAACAGTATCATGTTTAGACTAGTAGAAAAAGTAGTTTTGTTTCAAACAAATTATATTTTGATCAAAATTAGAAAAATGAAAGGTTTGTGAAAAGCAATAATTTTAGACATTATAATGCAGCTGCCAGAAATCCTTGTAATGAAAGTCAGCAGGTGAACCTGATATACCAATATAGACAGCAATTCTACTTAAAATTGGATATCCTAGAAGGTGAGAAAAAATAGCTAATTCATTTGTCAGTGCACTGTATCATCATTAGCTGATACATCTGGCATTTTAATTTATAGACCCAGCCATCTTGACAGTTACTAAATTATAGTTAGCCATCTGGGAGTTCAATCTTTCCTTCTTTTTAAGCAAGTTTCTTTTTCTAATGTTTATACAATAACAGTTGTAGTTAAAAGATGGATCTAACTCCAAAGTAAGTAAACAGAGCATTCTGAAAAAATATTAACCATCAGTACATGTTTCAGATAAGAAAGAGATCAGAGTATCTATAGTAACAGCCAGTAATTTCTGAGAGTTTTTCTTCCCATAAATAGCCAGATTCCAAACTGAAAAAGTGGTGCATTTCAAAAGAAAAAAGGATAATGGCCAAAGTGGGACAACACATGGAAACTTGACAGAAAACTTGAAACTTGACTTAAAAACTGTCAGTTCAGTTTTTCACACATTAGCTCTTTCAGTCACCCCCCATGTCACTAATAAAGGATAATACTCAGTTTGCTTTTCACCATCACTGATAGTAGAATTTACAAGAATTTGTTTTCACTATGTTCACAAAGTAGATCTGTAAATTAATGTATGTGCTATTCAATTGAAATAGCTCCTAACACAATTTCACCGTGTTCTCATAATGCTCATTATCACGGCTTCTATAAATTCTTATAGAAGAGTTACTCCAGCTCTGTGCATCCCAAAAAACACTTTTGGATTTAAAAATCTGAATCACTATACCACAGTTGCACATTTTCAAATAGCAACAAAAAATCTAAGTCTTCATTGTACAGAGAAAAGAAAAATAAGAACAGTAGCTCTTTCATCAAGATTACTTACAAGAATCAAGACTACCAAATCAAGAATCCAGAAGTGCCAAAAAGACTAAGTTATTAGAACAAAAGAAGGGGAATGGTAAGAAAACATTCAAGAGAAAGAGAAACTAAACCCCTTTTCAATTATTTTAGAAAAAGTTCAATATATGTATATACTGTTCATCCTCTTCCCTGCAGCAGCTTCACTTACAATCACAAAACCTCCGTGTTTGCTACACAGGTGTTTGTAAAGTCTCTTCTGCCCCACTCTCCTCATTTTAAACAAATTTTTTTCTTATTTATGTAGCACAGGTGATGCTCCAGAGCTCCGTTTTTATAAGTTTAATATTGTTGGAACTCTGCACTACATGAATTTCAATGGAAATTGAAAATGCTTGCTTCCTCTTGGAACATTATTACTTAAAGTAATAATATTTAAAATTTTAAAATGCAATCAGTCATTTTGTGTCTCTCAGTTTTGGAACTTTAATTGAAAACATCACCATTCTATCTTCTGAAAACAGCTCAAAATTATTCCCAACCCATCAAACTAATTTCATAATTGAAAAATTTAGCGCTTACTAGCTCATAGTCATAAAAGTAGTACATAGGAGGAGGGGGAAAAAACCCTCAAATATTATTTCTGTTTGGCAATATTATTTTGACACAATTTGAATTTTCAGAACATGGAAAAAATGCTGACTGCATTTTCATCTAAAAAGAGCAATTTCAAAATGAACTGAAGATAGCTGGAAAGTTGCTACTAATAATTACAATTGTTATATATAAGGCAACCATCTAAATCAGTATCAGGAGAAGCACAAATGAACTTCATGATCATTGTAAAGTATTTAATCTGCAGTGCTCTGTTAAGAATAAAATAATGGATGGATACATTTGTCTAAAACTTTCAGGAACTCCTACAGTGCTTTATAATTCTGTTTTAGTTATATTTAGCCATAACTGAACTAAATGTTTTTCTAACAACTACAGAGGGATGCTGGAAATGATGTTTCCCTGCTTCTTCTTCCTTCAGTTCACCTCTCTGAAACACTCAGAGCTTTGAACACTTCACTGAATAATGCTGACAAGTTGTGCTCTGCCTTTTGTGTTCTGTGCAAGTATAACACAATCATATAAAATATTCCCTGTCTTTATTTACTCATTTCAAACAAAGCCAATGATGCATGGTACACTGGCTTCAGATTTTAAGGATATAATTTTTAAAAATTGTGCATGACAACATTGCAATGATCACTAAAGTTTAACTGCCAATAAACGTTTAAATGTTCTCTAGGAGAAATATCTCAAATACTAGAAATACTCAACAGTTTTTCAAATTAAATACTCACACCTGATATGAAGGCAAATTATGCCTAAAGAGAAACACTTTCCTTCTATAAGTTGATTTTGCTAAGACTTCTGAAGCAAGCCTGACAGGCTTTCTGCTAACCTGTCTATCCAGATCTACAGTCCTGAACTCTCCAATTACACGCATGAGAATCTGCCACAGACACTGAGACTTCTAGGACTTCCTAGATACTAAAAATGTGATGGGTTTTTTACTCATAAAAAAAAACACTCTTGAAAACCTACTTTCTTTGCACTCTGAGTATGGGGATTATAAATTACTGAACACTCTGATCAAACTATTTATTCAACTTCACTGCTCTGTTTCTAGTATTTCATAGGAATAGTATAGCACTCAATCATGGTGACTGGAATACAAGCTCCCACTGCAACAGAGGGGCGCTTTTTATGAAGCTCCAAACCACTTGTTATTTCAAAGTCAGCCCTTGATTTGTACCAGAATCTCCACATACTGTCTCAGAATTAGCTTTGCTTCAATAAAGGCAAGAAGTAGCCTCAAAGGTGAGCACAATTCCTGAGCAAGGCAATTCCAAAGCTAATGCCCATGGGGAAGTAACTTTGTACAAGTTATATTTATTGAGCAAAGATATGCAGCACAAGACATGAACTTGAGGTACTAGTGAAGAATGAGACAAATCATACTGCATTTAATATTGGTATCTAATATTGGATACATAAAACTACCTTAATTTTTTTTAAGCAAGTCGAGGTGCTTGTACTTGCCAATCTGTTCACTCACCCAGTATCAATTCAGTAAAATTTATTTTTAAAAGTCTAGTATTAAATCTGGAATTAAACTGTACCTTTACTCAACTTGTGAAAAACAAAATGCAAACACACTCCCTAGTGACATTTTCACAACTTAACTTTCCAGAAGAAAGGAGACAATTGTTGATCCTGGTTCAATATAAATTTTTTAACAGATGAAGACCTCATAAAGGTCACAGATGACTGATTTGCTAAAGGATATAAAAATATACCATAGCCATGAATCTCTGTGAATATGAAAAGCTAATTTTATTCAAGACAGTGGCTTATTCAAGAGAATGTCAAAGAGAAGCACATCAAATCTAATGTTCAGAATAATATTCAGAGTAATGTTCAAATGACAATATACAACTCACATTCTCATGAGGAAACAGACCTTTTTAAGACATCTACTGGCTTGGTGGACAAGAGTAATTACTCTCCCAACCAAAAAAAACAAACCCTAAAAAAACACTAAGAAGTCTACACCACACTGAGAAATTATATGTTATTATATGCAATATGGGTAACATAATTCTTGCAGAGTGTGATAGCAGGGAGAAATAAATCTACTCTCAGTGAAAAGCTGGGGATTAAAAGAAGAAGCTGAGAACGCAAGAATGCATTGTTCGTTGTGCAAAAAGGAGAGAGAACAAGAAAGGAAATGAAAAAACAACCAAAGCTGAACAAAGGTGAAAGACTGCCTCATAAATTTGCTCCAAACATTGACAAAAAATTATAAATTGCTTCAAACAATGCAACAGATGCATACATACAAAATGATAGAATGTGAAAACCTTCCATTTCAGAATAGCTAAAAGACCTTATCATTGATAACTTCTAAACACTTTGATTCTTGCGGATAACAATTATATTCTTACATGTGCTGGAAAGGACTAAGATAATAATATGGCAGATTAGAAACAACATTAGTCTTTGTTTTACAAAGAGAAGGGGGGGAAAAAAACCAACATTCCAGGCATTAGAAAAATACAGTATTTGTTAAAATTCAGATTCAAAGGTGCTTACACAGAATAATAAAATAAGACCAGGATTACAACTGCATTGCATATCCCTACAGCCCAATTTCAAAGCTGACTGGGTGCCCTTACAGACCTAAAAATGGGTGGATTTACTTTAATTTGAATCTGAACTCAAAACACGTATGACTATATAAAAAGGCAGACAAATTTCTGACAATTTTTTACTTGCTTACTTGTATCCACTATAAGGCATAACTCCACAATAATTTTTGCTTTCACAATACAAAAAGTAAAAAAAATGAAATAGAGAAATCAATATTTTTCTAAGATGGCTCTTCACATATTTTTTGTAGAATATATTTTTGGTTCTCCAGACTAAATTTTATTCTGTTTCCTTTAGACTTGGTACAATAAGTTTAATTTTGTTATCTGAGAGTAAAGTGCACACCTAAATATGAATTCTTAGCTCAGGATTATAGGTAAGAAGGGATGGAAAGCAGAATTATTCTAATCTAATAAAATGTCCTAAACCTTCATAGTAGTGTTCAAAGATATTTAATGCATAATTTTCAACTAGTTTCACAAGTGTTTTTAAATTTCAGTAATAACCTAAAGGGATTTGTCTGGTAACTAGATGTCTGTTGATAATGACAGGCATAAGAATAGAGTCAAAGCATAAGAAGACAGTCATTGAAAATTGTATATAAGCCCATGCAGTTTTAGCAATTCAGAAGAAAAGATAAATGATGAAAGATGCTCAGTTAACTTGTTATGCTTTCAGAAGTATATCAAGGATTCCAAAGCATTGTTCAGAGTTTACTATTCTGACTTACCAGTAATTACAAATATAAAATATTTGACTTTATGTAGTAGTTATGTATTCTCATCCAATTTCACCTCCTATCAGTTTTGGAGGGAAAAATGCTGTAGATAAAATAATCAACTCTCATGTTCAACTCTTTGAAAAAGAACATTTTCCATTTAATTAACCAGGAATTAAATTAATTCTGTCCAGCAAAGGGCCACAAAGATTATGAAGGAATTGGAGCATCTCTCCTGTGCGAATAGGCTAAGAGAGCCTATTCAGAGAGAGATGGATCTGAAGGGAGGGTGCAAAGAAGAGGGAGCCAGACTCTTCGCAGTGCTCAGCGACAGGACCAGAGGTGATGGGCACACACTGAAACACAGGGTCTTCCACTGAACATAGGGAAACTTTTTCACTGTATGGGTGACTAAACACTGGCAGAGGTTGCCCTGGAATGCTTCTACCCCTGAATGTACCTGGACACAGGCCTGGACAAGAGGCTGCAGGTGGCCCTGCTTGAGCAGGGAGGGCATGGGTCAGACAACTTCCAAAGGTTTGTTTCAATCTCAACCATTATGTGATTCTGTGAAACACTCAATGACAAGAATAACCATATTGCTATGCTTGAAATGAGCATTTCATCTTAAAAAAAAACCAAAACCCCAGCCAAAAAAACAAAAAAAATGACACTGTCTTCACAAGTTACATTTTTTCCAAACACAAATACTGTGACTGATTGGCTAGTGAATATTATCTACTAACAATCTACTCAAGTAAGATGACAGGTTAACTGTGTTCATACCTGTTACAACTTCATTAAACAAAACACTGAATTATATATGGAAACCCCAAGTTTCTCCCTAAATGTAAAATTATTAATCTGCTTTCTGATTATTTAAGTCATTTGCTCCACAGTTTTTGAAGAAAAAAAATGGTGTTCACCTTTCAAATATTTATAGAGAAAAATTAAGTTTATGAAGTCAAGTTAACACAAAAACTGTATTCCAAATATGCCCAATGATCTTTGCAAATGGCACTAACAGAAAAATTATTTTCTACAGGTAAATATTTTGATTATGTAGATGATACAACTTACAGAGCAAATTTCCAAAATGCATACCTCTAAATGCACTAACATCTCCATAATGTACCTGGAGAACAAAGTATCTGCTACCCGTTTCTCCTCCAACTCTGAATCCAACACCTAAGAGAAGGAAAATGTATTGTTTTCAGAAAAAATAAAATGTAAGATGATTCACCATCACTACCAATATAAAAAATACAAATCACTTCACTGGCTTAGAGTGAAAGGAGTAGAAAATTTCAAACACCACTGAAGAAAACTTTGTCCTGAAACCCAGGAAAACCACCACCACACTGATTCCAAACAGACTATGAAGCTAGGACCATAACTTAATTACGAATAAGTAGCTGCTTTATGCAGAGAATTCTCTCAATCAAAGAACATTAATACAGATCTTTTAAAAATCCAAAATAAAAATGAAGCCTTACTATCCATGTAGGATTTGGTGGACCTTTCATTTATTTCTCATACAACCTCTGCATGATATAAACTAATTAACACTAATTTACTAAGAAGACATTGAGAATGAGAAGAGAAAAAAGTCTGCAGTAAAATATTTTTAGATTTAAATTAATATTATATGCAGAAAAAAATCTTGAGGAAATTATGCACCTATGTTACTTGATGAGAGAAACAAGTACAGGCACAAAACACTACAGAGAAGCTTGAAATAATCTGAAATAATGAAATTGCAAATCATCATCATCACGAAAAGGGATTTCTCTAAGCCAATTCTACAATGGACACTTTTCAAAAGAAGCAGAAAAACAATTTCTTTGTATTTGGTCACAGTAAAATGCAAAGCCACCTTATAAATGGGACTGCAGCCTCTCTGTGCACAAATGAGGAATCTTTATGAATACACCCTACAAACCTTGTATTTTTGCACAGCTTACCAACAAGAAAAGTATCAATAGCTGGGATTTAAAAGCAAAATTTCTACATGATCTTTTAAGTACAAAATATCTATAAAATCCTCCATGTAACAATGTTTTTTAAACTTGACATTCTGATAACCAAATCAAATAACATTTATGTTGGTAAGTGTGTAAATGGATTATTAAAAAAAGCATTTTCATGAGATTGCCCCTGGCTATGAAAATGGGAAGTAAACTATGAAAGAAAAAAATACTTAGAATTTAAGATACTTTCAGATCAAAGCTATACAGATGGTAGGTATTTCTAAGACTGTCAGGGTTATTACAAAGAAGTACTTCACCCTGTTTTTGAGACATACCACTCCAAGTAGCTTAAAATTCAGTAGGGTTGTCTATTGTACAAGAAAATGGGTATACAAGCATGCTGCTCAACTGCATCAAAGCATTAAAAATGAAAAACACATTAAATTGCCAACATATACTTTAAACAGGAAAAATTCAATGTTTCAATTGAATTTATGCTTTCCCAAACAAACAAAAACATTTTACTGTAGTTTGTGTGCTACTGAGAGATACATAAATGGTAACTTTCTAGTAAGATATAGCAGGAAATGCAACTAATGCTATATAAAAATAATCAGTACATTATGATACTTATCTTTGTCTTTTTTACCCCTATAGAAATCCATAATGGTATAGCAAATAGAATGACAAAAACCCACAAGTATATTAGCTAGCATAAGATATTTCATAGTTAATTAGGTTGATATTTATACAGTTGCTATCAATTAAACACAATAAAAATATTACAGGATGGTCTCAGATATGCCAGGTTCTTACTTCCATGTCCTCCTTTTTCCCCTGCCCCTGCACACAAGAACTGCATATTAAAGGGCCAATACCTTTGGGCAGCCTGGTGGGTGGAGCATTTCTTGCCCAAGCATACAAAATGTTAGATTTATCTTTGCATGTTCCTTCATCACAGTCCCTAAAAATATGGGGAAAGAAAAGGGAATACAATTTTTAAAGTTTTGAAATCAGAAAACAGCAGTTGAGTTACATGCAAAAACTAATTTTAAGATCTATGAGGATGTTTTTTTGAATGTATGCTGATTAAACACAGTTATTTTAATGCAGATTGCTTTCACAGATATTGGTATAAGTTCCACTTTCTTTTATTTCCCTCCCTGTGCATTAAGGCAGCGTTAGACAGTTCTGATGGGCCCTGTCAGCCTATTAATCAGTGATGGAAAAAGTGAAGGAACGTTTTATGGTAATGAACTTTATGAAAATCTCTAGCATTATTAAGTGATGCAAAATGACAAAGGCTGCCACATTTACACAGAGGAATAGGACTCATGCACAAAGCAGAAAAAAAACCCCACAAAACATAAAATTGATTATTTAAAATAAATTTAAAAATCATTGTCAAAAAAAGTGACAGAAAGCTGTACATGAACCCAAAGACTGAAGGCACTCATGCCCTGCACTTAATGTGAGCTCGTTGCTTAAAGACAATTCTTATTCCACTGCATGATTTGTTTTTCAAAATAGAAAAGTCACACACATACACACACAAAAAAGAAACAATCACCAAAAAAATCCCAAACAATCAATCACCAAAAAAATGCAAAACAAAAACCCAAGGAAAAACAAAAAGAAAAAAGAAGGGTTTGCCAAGTTAACAAGCCACAAACAGGTCACAAATATTTACAGTAACAGAGAGCTTGAGTTGTCCCTAGCCTCTGCAGCTAGCACTATGCAGGTGACACTGAGGGTGAAGAATGAAAGACTCTCAAAGCCTGGTAATTCTAGATACCTTCAATCTGCAAGAACTGGTAAACCTGAGAAAGAGACACCACCAAGTCTCAATTGCCAGACACATTCGTACAGACAGCACAATGTACCTGGACCACATCCAAGAAGGCACGGACTGCTATATGTGGGCGTAGGCTGCATGATACACACGGATAATCAAAAAAGGGACCCTAAGGAACTTTCCGAACACCCACCTAGAATACACTTCTCCCTCTTTATCCTGAATTAGGGAAAAGGTATATTTACAGGGTATATTTGTACCTTCTTCAAATGGCAAAGCATCCATGGCCCTGAGCACAGAGTGTAGAAGGTGTGCAGCACACACAAGTATGACTTTTAGAAAGCTTCACCCTGAAACTATTCAGATTACATCAACAGACTCAAGCCAGATGCAATGAAGGTTGGCATCTATGCCAGTGTTTCATTCCAAACCAAAATGGTACAGGCTCTGCTCTGTTTATCACTCCCTGTAAAATGATACTTAGGAAAACATTTGCATATGTAAGACATGGTTTCAGTCACCTGAAATTGTGGGGAAAAAAGAGTGCCACACAGTGTGAAGAAGAGTATAAACACAAAAAAGACGAGGACATCTAGCAGATGCAGCTCATTTATGTTTCTGCTGAGAACGGCCAAGCCATATGTGCAAATGATGATGATGCTTTCCAAGTCTCTCTCAGAGATAACCAGCCCTTCCGGAATGTGTTTTAAACCACGTCAGCAGGATATCATGCATTTCTTTCATCCCAGCGAGCTTTATTGCAGCCTAGCTACTGTATTTAATTCTGACTGAAAGCTCTGCCATAATCATGAGAGTCTCAAGAGAAAAGGGAACACATCACTTCTTTTTTAGTAGTTATACTCACAACATGTATTTGTAGACCTTCATAACTAAGAGTTTGGTCACCTTGCCCCTCAAACATGCCCATGTCCCAAAGGACAATCAAAACTTACTTCAAGATAAGTGAAATGTTTTGATGTGTGAAATAAGTTTCAGCTTATTCATAACATTTCATAAGCGAAATGTTTCAGCTGAAACTGCAAATTATGCAGCTTCCCACTGCTATAATTTGTTACTATACAAAAAACCCAAAAGACTACATGGATCTAACCTAGTATTGAGCTGCACAACTTGGGAACTTGGGAATGTGTTGAAGAGATTGTTTAGGAGAAATGCCAGAAGGAACTACAAGCACAGTCACAGCTTTACCACCACTTTACTTTGGGCAAAACTGTCTTTAATTTATACCGCAGTATTTCTAAGAACACATTAATTAGGAAAAAGTCCTGTGCATGATGCTTCCAACTTTTTTCCAAGAGGCTACTAGAATGGAGGGATAAGACTGCAGGGGACGAAGATAAAATACAAGTACTGGTCTTTAATTTCATTTAAAAAATGGTTAATCATCTCATTTTGCCATCAATGACAATCTTGAAACATTAAGTTTTCAGAAAAAACAAACCTAGAGGAGATTGCAAAGAAGAGGTAATAAGATAAACAGATTGAAAAAAAAAGGGAGCTAGTAAAAAGCATAAATTTAACTAACAAAAAAAAAATCACTGAAATTCATAGTAGCTTTGCATAAAAACCGAATGAGTGACCCATGGACTATAAAAATGGACTACAGCTGCATATTATACACTACTGTTCTAAAAACTGATTTTGACTTAAAATTTGGAAATGAGTTGGGTAGGAAAAAGCTTACTGACTGTTTCTTGGATCTCTGTTTTTTTTGCAAACTCTCCTGGGCTTCCCAAAGGCATTCTCCCCAGTCTTGGGTAAACTCAAGAGCTGTTTTCTTTAATGGCACTGGGATTTTGACTGATTACCTAGACTGAAAGTAAAATATTTCACTATGTCAGCAAGACCAGTATTTGGCTACCCCTCTAGCACATTTGCACTGGTTATGGTAACAAATAACTTCTTTTATTTCTTTCTTTATTACACTGCACTTCTGAATACTAATCAATACTTTAAAAAAGGGGTCATTGAGGTGATTGAGTAAGACAAATAACCACTTTTAGCTCTTGAATGTTGCAGAACATTCTGGGGCAGTGTCAATGGTAAGAAACTGCACCTAAAAATACAATTCTTTCTACTGTTGTAGAAAGAACTCTCCCTCATGCAGTGAAATAAAAGTCCTTCACTGAACTAGTCATGACATCTTTTGCAACCTCTACTGAACTATTGATGTCAAAGACATTTAAACCCATTCTTTCCTGCCAACAGAAACAACTGTCTGACAGAGGAATCACCAGGTAGCCATCCATGACCCGCACTTATGCATTTGTTTACATAAGTAATTAAAGTTGCCCTGCTTGATCTCAAAATAATGGCTTTATCTATGAATCAGCTCATTCATAAGAGATTATTTCAGTGTTAGGTTTGATGCAGCACAAGACTTGTCTTGCCAGGAGACTCACAAGTTCTGAATAATTCAACATTTTCTTTCAAAGCATTCAAGTGCATTCCTGATTACCTACAGAGAATCTGAACTTTTATCAATCAGTTCAGGCATGTAACATCAATTTCAACACAGTTTGCCAGCTCAGGAAAAACTTATCATTGTGGCTGAACTGTTTTTAGAACAATTATGATCCAGGAATAGGAGCAGCTATTCCATTTTTTTTCATGCACTGAGCAACACCTGAGGTAATGAGCCCTGGGAAACGATTTTTTTTTCCTGTGGAAAGGCCTGTGTATCTCAAGAAGGGAGAACAACCTTTAGCATTTGTTCAGATAAAGATTCTACCACACTGCAGTGAATGTTGAAACCAGCACAGGTTACATACAACTTGAAAGCCTTTTGAAAGGCCAGGGAAATTTGCAAGAATAGTGTCAAATCACCAGAAAAGGCAGCACGCCAGATGGGCATCACAAATTTTGGCTTAGTACTGCTATGGCCATAGGGCAGCTAATCCCAACAGAGTCATCTGGATGCTTCTCATTCCTCTCCATTCAAAACTGGCCTGAATGAAACTTCACATCTCAGGAAAACTAATTTGGTCTTCCATTCTGAAAGTTTATAACAGCCTATTTTTCCATAATACAACTAATCCATGTCATTATGGTAAAGAAAATTTTGACTTGAAAAACATGTAACTAATATTGCCAGAACTTTGAAAAAGAAACTAGAAGAAAAAAATCTATGTGGCACACTTAATTGAATCAAAGCTGGCTCTGTAAAAATGTTGAGCATTTTTGAGGATCCCAGCTAAACAAGTCTTACAGTGGTCTGCTCAAACAACTGTTCCTTCCCTACTAGATGGAAGAGCAACAGAAGTCATCATTTGCTAGCCTTCTGGTAACTAAAGGAACAGCAAACAACCACACAAAATAAACAACAATGAACACCAGTAACATACAGTCACCAGAATTACTTTAACAAAATTAGATTAGAAATTTCTAGCACTCTTTAGTCTATTTTATGTAGAAAACACATGATGATCTTTCTAGCCTAGCAAATAACTGCGGGTAGAGCAAGATAAAAAGCTGCAAAAACAGGGATATGAAATGATGAGAGAGTGAATGAAGAGCTTTCATTTTGAAAATGCAAAGGAAACACAAACCCTCAGAAAATACACATAAAAAATAGAAACACCGAATCAAAACTTGCATATGAAAAACTGAAAATAGCAGATTTAAACACAACACTAACATATCTGGCCTGGCTAAGATGGAGTCATTTTCCCCACAGCAACCCTCATGGTGCTGCGATTTGAATGAGTAGCTAGAAAGGTGCTGATAACACATCAGTGTTTGGGAAAGATCTTAGGAGAGATCACAGCCAGGCTGGCTGACCCAAATTGATCAAAGAAATGTTCCATACCATATTATACCCATTCAACAATCAAAGGTAATAGAAAGGAAGACAAGGAGGGCAGGGACAGACACACACAAACACACATTTTTTATTTATGACATTTGTCTTTCAGAGCAACCATTACTTGTGTTTGGAAGTGGCTTGGTGATGAAAAGAAGAGAATAAAATATTTTGTTTTCCTCCACTTCTGCACAACATTTGCTTTTGCTTTATTAAACTGCCTTTGCTTTGACTCATGAGTTTTTTTCCATCCTGAGGAGTGGAGGGATAGAGCAGCTTGGTGGGAATCTGATGTCCAGCAAAGCTCAATCCATCCTAACTAAGTAAGTATCTCGTCATTTGACAGGTAAGTCAACCAAGAACAAAAAAATTAGCTGCCACACTGCAAAGGCTGTCATTGGTGAGTCTTCTGCTGGGAGAGTGAAAGTACAACTAGGGAGCTCCAACTACCTGAACTCTAGGCTCAAAACAGGGATTTCAGTCTGATTCAGTTTTGAAAAACTTTGTGTTTTGGCTTTGGATCCATCTCTTCTACAGCCTCAGAACATCAGTTAGTTGTGAATTAGGCATTGTCTCATAACATAACTCATAACCAGCTCCTGATCAATCTATAATAACATAATTCTATCATGTACAAATTATTCCAAAGCTCTATTAAAACTACTTCCAGAAATATGAAAACAGCACCAGCTCCAAGTACAATCTACACAGTTTTAAGCAGGATACTTACCTGTTTTTAAAAAGTCATAATGGAAAAGTTTTATGTTATCATATTGCTCATATCAAAGTATTCAAGTATATTCTATCATTTAAGATACAATAAAAAATAGCACAGAAAAGCAGTGGGAAAAAGAAATTTCAAGAATTTTCTGCAGGGAAAAGAAATTAATAGAAATTCTGTGCTTTCAATTTTATTTTGGTCTAAACTTCTTAAGCATCTGGTCTTCTTGCACAACTGTGCAAGATTACATTTTCAATATTACAACTATTGGTTGCTAAGTAAACGGAGATAAGACTTTTGAGGAAAATGTGTTGTGTATGTTAAAAATACTAATCAAATCATCTCTCCAAAAACAGGCATTCAGAATGTTTTGGGGTATTTTTTCTGAAATTATATTATACTATACTGTTAATTCTAAATTCCAGGTCTAGTTACCTTTTTGGTAAATACTTAAAAGATAAATTATGATTACACAACTCTATCAGAACATCTATATTAACATTGTTCTACAGTTCAGAATAATCAGCAAAAATCCTCATCTGCTCTCTCATGAAAACTTACAGAAACTTTGCAAAATTACTAGACAGATGATTAATTTCCACCCACCTTCATGTTCTCTTCACATTGCCTCCACACACCTATTTTACGCGCATTGGGTGTTTCCCTCTGCTCTCACTGCTTAGGCATTTTGAAGTGCAAGCCAACTACCAAATCACTTGATAATCAACTTCAGTTTATCCTTCACTCAGTTTCATTCTCATCAACCTGTCCAATGACTTAATACAGAGAAAAGCAGCCAACTACAGTTTGGAGATTAGATTTCTCGGTATTCAATGACATTCTCTTTACTATAGCTTCTGCCTCCTCCCTGAAGACAGTCAATTAGTCATGAAGAATATGGAGGAGTTATTTACAAAAAAACAAACACTTTAAGTGTGCAGAGACTAGATTGTTATTAACTTCTTCTTAATTTCAAATTTTCCTACTTTTCAAGAGATTCTGACACTGGAAGAGGTTTAAGCAATTAACACTGAAAAAGAATTGGTTAATAACAAAAGCAAGATGCAGCTCTCACCAGTAATTTTCAGTAGAGGACGGTTCATTACATCCAAAGAGTAACATGTGATGCACTGTGTCCATGCTGGCATGAGGCTTAAAGTCAACTGAAAAAACAATATAGCAAAACAAGTCAGCTATCTAATCTCACCATAAGTTACATAACCAAGATAATCTTGTGCCATTTTCCCCTGAAATACTGCATATAAGGCAGGTACACCCCCACCCATTTATTTGCCTTCTGCATTCCACTTACACACGTTCCTTAAATTTTCATTCAAAATGAAATGCTAAGCTTCTTCTAAGCTAAAACACTGTATGTAACTAATTTATTTATTAAGAAAAAGAAAGAAGTTCCTAATGAAAACCACTGTATTCCCCACAGAAGTTAAATATGATATTAAGTTAATATATCACGGTATCTCAAACTACAAAATTTTACCGTCACCAGTCTAATTGCAATCTACCTTTGAAATCTGCACTTGTGACTTAATAATACTCTTCTAATTCTTTTGTACTTCATAAAAAATACAAACAAGCAGTAAGTTACAGTTAAGAGCAACTAAATCTTACACATTAATAATATCTTCTTCCAGTATTCTACCTGGCTTACATTTTCCCTGCATCTTTCTTGAGACAACAGTTCCAAGAAGGGATTGAGTCTCACTAATACGTCAAATCCTTTGGAATGAAAACCAAGATTTATTTAAAGTCAGCATGATCTCACTGCCCAAATATTTCTCATTATTAGAAATTTAGATGTGAAAGTTCACCTCTTGTTCACCTCTAAAAGGTCTGTTCTTGAAACTATGCCACAGATAAAACACTAGTTTGGTTTCTCGAGTACCTGTGATCCTGTTTAGCAAAGTAAAAATTTTATCAACATCATGGGAGTAATATTCACCATGACTGTATAATGATGGCATTTCTAAAAGCATTCTACATTCTTTTATTACTACAGAAAAAATATGCTGTTGCAGAGAATGCAATGTTTTTAACCTTGGAGTACAGCAGAAATTCTCAAGACAAGTTTACTCCAGCCCCTACATGCACACAGACAGTGAGAAGTCTAAAATTAACTGTCTTTTAGCTATTAACAGGGAACATGGTGAAGCTGCAAACCAGTGAAAAAATATTCTGCTCCTGAGGTTTATGGCACTACCTGCACTCAGAAATCAGTATTTTAATACAGAGCTGTGGCAGAGTTCCTAAAATGAGTGATGATGTGGGTTATCGTCCCAATTTCACAGGGGAAAAATATCAAATAGCTTCTAACCCAATTTCTGGAGCTGAGCTTTGTCCTGGAAAGTAAGGAAACCCAGCCAACAGTTAAAGCATGTAAGTCAAGTTTTAGCTTGAAGAGAGGTGGTCAGACTGTAAGGAAATGAGCATGCCACAGCTGAGGGCTTGGTTTGGGAAATAAGAGATGTACCCATATGCCCTGAGAAGGTAGAGTGACATATATGAGTTAAGAACTACTGAAGTTGCCAGCATGAACAAAGTCCAGAGACAACCAAACATTTTTATTTTTCTACAAGCAAATTCTACTTGTTTCATAGATAAAAATCTAATCTCTGTTATGAAGACAATTCTTGTTATCAGTAATGATTAGTAGTGAAATTATGGCTTATGCTTGCATGACAGAGGCAACATGTCATTCTGTGGAATTCCTACCTTTTCAGATGTTTTGGGTGTTTTAAGCTGCTGTTATCAATTGAGAGATTAAATTTCTGAAGGGGTTTATGAGCAGTTCACACATGAAAATTCATTAACTTTATTGTCAAAGTTAATACCTGTAAAAAATGTGCTGTAAGAACCACTTATAAAGGCAGCCTTCAATAAAGGTAAAATTGAAGGTTAGGCCTGCTAGCTGCTAAAGCCACCACCTGTCCTGCTGCTTAATACTGTCTCTGTTTCTTTTTATTTTTCTACCACTCTCCTATTGTAAGTATTTATTTTAATGAGTCAGAAGTCTTTTATTCACTCGACATAGTGCCTACTACAATGATGTCCTACAGCACAGACAGAACCTTCAAGCCCTTTAGAAAACTTACTACAAATACATGACTAAATGCTGTTCCTGCCAAGAGAAAATGATGCACCAGAGCTAAAAAAGCAAAATCAGACTTCCAGCTTACACTGTTTTAGCTGATATACCTCATCATTGCTTAAGGAAGCACTGAAAAACCTCACAGTCAGTCTATGAACTTAAGACAGCTTGTATAGGTGGTTACAGTATGGTTCCTGTACAGCTATTTTCTTAGCAGCACACCTAGGAATATAACTTTCCAAAGAGAAGGTTAAAAGAAACAAACAAAAAAATCCAACCAAAAAATCCTGAGTTGCAAAAGCCATACAGATTAATGTGTTAACCTGTCACAGAATGAGAAAGTGGCCAGGACTTGAAGGAACCTTAATGATCATCTCGTTTCAACCACCCTGCCATGAGACGCACACCCTCCACTATCCCAGGTTTCTAAGATCTCCATCCAATGTGGCTTCCATCCCTGTCCCGCCAGTGATGGGGCAACAAAAGCCTCTCTGGCAACCTGTGCTCGGGTCTCACCACTCCCACAGTAAACAATTTTCTTCTAACAGCTAATTGGAACGTACTGTCGTCTTTGTCTTGTCACTCCATGTTCTTTTAAAAAGTCTCTCCCCATCTTTCTTGTGGGCTGAAGGCCACAATTAGGTCACCCAGAAGTCTTCTCCTGAACAACGTTAATTGTCTCAGCCTTTCCCCATGGCAGAGGTGCTCCATCTTTCTGATCATCTTTGCATCCCTGCTCTGGGACTTGCTGCAACGTTCCAGCACTCCCTGTGCTGGGAACTGTCACTACCAAAGGCTTAAGAAATATCGAACAGCAGTCCTATTTTCCTAGTTGACAGCCTCCATGTTTTACAGTAATAAACAGAATATTACTCAATAGTGATTTTTTTTAATGCATGGAGAAGTGATATATATGATTACTAAAACAACAGCAGCAGCTTTTGTACTAGATTGAAGTCTGACCTAATGTCTTCATCAAGTACTACTTAGAACTACAAACTCAAAGAGAAACAGGAATGAACAGAACATGACATCAGTTTAATCTTAACAGTGTGTACTTAAGGTATGTGTTAAAAAAACTAACTTCTAATAAGTTAATCTTTACATTTTTCCATTAAATAAAGTTGATCTTTTTTTAAATATTAATGTCTTCTCTATCACAGAAATAACTTCAAAGAAATTTATCAAGAATTCAGTGTCTGGAGTTTGGCAAATTAGGGAGACATCAGAGGCCTCCAATACAGTGACGATATTGCTTGGCAACAGAGAAGTTTATACATCCCATAACAGAGAAAAAAACCTAGAGTTTCTCAGAGTCCTTTATGGATGAAAAGTAACAAACCATCCAATTACTTCAATGTGTGTTGCTGAATATAGAAGACTCAATTTCATTTCTACAGCCCAATTTCACAGGGACTTATCATGAGTCAGTAAGAAAAAGATATTTATTTACTGGTCACTCATGTAAATAAATATAAGCAGGTGAAGGTGACAGACACGTTTTTTGGCTGAGAGGTCAGACTAAATTTTTGCAAGTGTCTGTAGAGCATTTAGCTCTCTCTACAGTTTAGTTATCAAAAACTGATTTTTACCAATGTCCGCACCATTAAAGATTCACCTGTGTTTCTGGTTTAGCTATTTATTAATAACACTATTCAAACACGATGCAGAAGAAGAAAACAACAATGATATGTTTTAAAAATAAAACTGGAGTAATACTGTCTTGGAAAATCACATATTAATCTCACTCACTAATAACAACATAATTATCTCACAACCATTTCACTTCCCAGGAGCAAAGGGTATGTTCCTAACATAAACCTAATGTACACCACCCCACCTCACAAAAAACTATTCTCCTTAATCAAATTTGTCAGTATTTATGGCCATTTAGGACAGAGAAACAACTGGTTCAAACAGAAATTTCAGCCTTGACAGTTCAATCCTCCACTAAAGAACCTAATACAGAAAACAGCATCAGCAAAATTATACAGATGCATGCCTGAAAAAGATCCATAGGGCAAAACCTGCTCTAATTCTCCTTCCAGCTGGCAACATTTCATTAAGTAAGTGTGATCTATTCCTTCCTCTGATAATGTCTGAGAACTGACTCTGAACAACTTTGCGAATTCTGGTACAGCATCCCTCCGGTTTTGAAGTACAAAGTTATAACCACTGTCCCTGTGCAAGCATGAATGTTTACTGGTTTCCTTTAGGGAAATAGCAAAATTGAAGTCTGAATTCAAAGTCCTTACATACAAATTTAATAAAAATACTGAAAAACCATGTGACAAAAAATTTTCAACTTAATAACAAATTTAGTACTGCCCACATACAACAGCAAAAAAGAAGCTCTCTGTGCCAAGGGTCTTATATTTCACCAATATGCAACAAAAGTATCTTGCTGCAGGTTCCACTATAGAACCTTCTCTTCCAAAAAGTCTTGGAGGAAGGAAGAAACAAGAGTAAAAATAGGAAGGCAAAGGTAAAAAAAGAAATGAATGAGCAATTCTTGATGAAACTGTAAAGACAATTGGTCTTAAAAATGTCTCTTTAAACCATAAAATGAAACAAAGCACAAGGCATTTACTTAGCAAGTAATTTTAACTGAAGGCAGAATATGTAGCTTTACCATCAAAATGTCTTCGGAATCCAGTTTACTGTTTCAGTTATGTGCATTCACACATACTCATGTTGGAGCTCTACAGAACACAATCTTCTCAACATCACTAAACAGCAGCCCAGTTACAGTTCATATGCTAGTTTTCCATTGTTTTTGTATATTTTAAGAAAAGTTAATTACAGCATTTATTGGTAATGCAATGAAGGCAGATCCAACTTAAACCATAAAAATACAGATTCTCTCCTTTAAAAAAGATTAAACATTGTCTGTGTGCCAATCTTCTGTGCTTATTTAAGCAACACAAAATACATGTATGCAAGTTAACAGTTTTCTACGTAGATATTTTATAAGGTAGGTCATTCTACATTCTTTCTACTCTCTACAGCTTGATATGATTGAGTCTACTCTTTCTAATGATCATGTAACTTCCATGGATTATGAAGACGCCAATCTGAGCCTTTTCCATGAGGAAACAAAATGGAATGATCACATACGTCAGACTGACTATATGTCCATTCATTTCCACCACCTAAGGAAGTGACAAAAGAGGGAAAAACCTAAAATGTTCTAATTTTAAAGCATACAAAAATCAATCATATATATATATATATATATATATATATACATACATACACACACATGTATATATATGTATACATATATTTGTTTGTTTGTAAGGAATACTATCATGGGAATACTTTAGATTCACACAAACTTTTTTATTACGGATTGCTCATTAAGTTCCTCCTGCTCTTCAAAGCTCTACAAGACAACCAGAACGGTTTCTCTGTCCAGAGACCTTATTCTACTTTGCAATGAAGGGTACTCAGAAACAGCGATCACTGGAAAGGTGACCAAATCCTGTAAAAATCAGATGAAGAATATAGAAAATTTTAGGTCTGCAGAAAAAAAAAATTGGGTTGCATTGCATGATTGCACTGAGACTTTGCATAACTTTTAGTTACTTTTCAGTAGGTACTTTTAAGCATCAAAAGAAGTTTATGTTCCTTTAACACAACCAACAGAACTAGATGCACAGTAACCTAACAATGAATTAAACTATGGATTTTTTCAACTCAGTGACACACTAAAGAAAAGCTGCTTAAGGAAGAAGTTAGTAGCATTGCCTTTCTATGAATCAACAAAAGCAGAAGAGTCTATTGCCCACAGTACAGCAAACATAATTTATTTGAGAGTGAACACTCATTCCCTTCCTTCTATGCTCATTTTTCCTTCTGGGGTCATATTCACAACAAAAATGTGAAGTCAGATTCCCACCTCTTTAGAAAACAGATATATAGAGAAAGCACTGAAAAAAATTTAATCATTTTTCTTATTTACTGTAATACAACATGAAAATCAAAACACAGTATTCTATCTTCTGAGGGATTTCCACAAGAAAATCCACATAGAATAACAGTCTCATAATACTGTCCATCAAAAACTACATGGGATTCCCACCATGCTTTTATTAAGCACAGGTATCCTAAAATGCAACAGAAGTGTAAAGAAAGACAAATATTGTTTCCTTTTGAACAGTTTTATAGCATGTTCTGAAAGCAAAACAATCTTCAGCCAAACCAATAAGCCTTCTCTGTATCTGAACAACTGCATGCTCATGACAAAGCACAATAAAATTTTAACTACCGCAAAGATTTTCTGAACAGATGGCGTTCTTCTGCTGATTTATATGATGACGGCATTTGTAACACATTACAGTATTTCCTTCTACTTGTCAGCCATCTTATTTATGCCATGCCATTAAAAAAAAAAAAAAATAGAGGGAGAGATTTTACTTTCTCCTCCAAGTAAAATCTTTCTGCAGCCAACACTAACCCTAAGTATACAGGATTTACAACCTAAAGGAGGTAAACAAACAGTCTGCTCAGCAGTGCAGAATCAAGTATCCAGACAAAGACATAAAGCCAATACTTTGCAAATGGACTGTTTGGTCCTGACTGCCAGAGGCATCTGCATGCAGCTCCTTAACTGCTATTACTCCTGAATCTCCTTAAATACAGTTTTATCTTGACTCTAAGTAACTCCCTCTAGTTTGTTTCTGCATTAAACATGACAAATGCATTTTGGAAACTCTGACATCCAAAGATTAAGTTAATATGAGTCAAAGAAAAAAAGGAAATGTTGAGGTTCCTCAAAATGGCTTGCCTTGTTCTTTCAGTCAACCAATACTCACCTACATAGGCTTCATCATCCACTGGCAGGGGTACTGACATGCAGAGGTAGGTATCAGACTTAAAAGAAAAGAACAGAAATTACCTTTAAATTGGGAAAATTTAGAACTTAAAGAATAGAAACAAAGCATCAAAATTCCCTCCACTTTCTGAAAATGAATGTGGGAATACTGACCAAATGAATATATACAATTGGACCATCTAGAAAAAATATAATGTACTTTACAGAGATACTTGGACAAATACGATATATGTTATCTGGTTTACTATTGTAAGAAATAAATTCATTGCCACAATTTATTTACATGTAACAGATATCAGTCTATAAGGTTATCAAAGTGGCTATTAGGTTGGTAGGTACACTATTAACTATTTTAAACCTCTTTTTTCCTAATTTTTTTCAAACTTCTAAGGCTGTTTAGGAAAAGAAATATATAATCTACTGGAATTTCACTACACCCATGAATTCAAAATCTGACAGGCCTTCACTTTCATAAGGACATCTAAACAGATAAAGATAAAATTCCTGCTATGAATAACTTCAAATTTAATTTAAAAGAAGACACTGTGGACAGGTGTCATGGTTTGACACTGGCACAATGCCAGCACCCCCATGAGAATCCTCTCTCCCTGGTGTCTGCTGTGAGATGTGACCAGGAACAAGCAAAGCAGGCTCCTACTTAGGAATAAAGAAAACTTTATTAACTAAACTACAAGGGAAAGGAAAACAAAAGAAACACACAAGGGAAAACTTCACAAATACATCTCCTCCCCACCAAATTCCCAATACAAAACATTCCCCCAAATCACCAACTCTCGGTCCGGCACCACCCTTTGGAATACTCAGTCCTCAGTTCATCAAGAGGAGAAGGAGTCCTTCTTTGTGCCATGGGCTTCTTGTCACACATGGCACCGACCGGAGATCATTTGCCATCGTGACATCTTCCTTCCATGCCCAGTGCTCTCACTACTGCGCATGGACCAGGGCTGCTTCTAGGGTTGTTTTTCAAGGATGCCTTGTCTCCTTCCAAAAATGCACAGTCTCAACTTTGGGACATCTGTCCCCCCCGTGTTTTTTGCACCCCCTGGGGCTGAGGGGTACCCACACTGAACCCTCCTGGTTCTGAGGCACTGACCCCCCGGAAGCAGTCTCTGTATCACAAGGAAACAGTCCATGGCTATACAAAAAAAAGAGTTCAGCAAAAAATGCCACTCCATCTTCTCCATTCTTCCAACATCTCTCTCTCTGCCCAGACCTTCATCACTCTTCCAGGAAGAATTAATGTTCTGTAAAGTTTTCATTGTCCACAAAGGGGTTAAAAGTTCCCACAAGCGGACACATGGACACATTGCTGCCTCCTTCCCCACCCTTTTCCTCCTTCTCAGCTGTGCTGCCTGCTGCTGCACATGTTTATCAAGTTTCAAGGTAACTCCCAGGCACAGCTCTTTCTCTCTGTCTCTGTCTCCCAGAAGGGGGGTGGGGGGGATACCCCTCAGTAGTTCTTCGATGCTTCCACCCTTGTCTCCTCAGGGTCACCTTGTCTCCTCAGCCACTCACCTCTCCCAGGCCGAGTGGCTTCCCCCCTCCCCTGCCCAGCCAGCAGTTGGGCTGGGGGAGAGCTCAAACTCTCTCCCGCCAGAAATCCAAAGAGAACCTTCCCAGTGGCAGCCCTGCTTTTAACCCTGTGTTCTCAGAGGCGGATCCAAACGTCTCAATGGCCACATCAAGTGCCAATATTAAAATCTGAGCACCCATTGGTTTGACTACAGCATTCTAAAAATCCCATTTCCGGTCAAACCACCACAACAGGTGTAAACAATTAAATGCAACTGAGAAGAAAGGTAAAATGGTGATAACAATATGTGATTACACAGAGCAGTGATTTGCACAGATAAGAAACTATTTTTGGTGGTTTTGCTAGAAAATGGGAAGGATGAACAGAGGTTAACTGATACAATTGATATGAATGCCTTTGTGTACCGTGATTACATGCACTGACACTGTTAAAATACTAAAGCCTTCTAGAAATAGACATGGAAAAATTCTGTGTTTTTTATTTAACTTGGGTTAAGAAGATTTAAAAAAAAAAAAAGCACAACCTAATTTAGGACCTTATATTTAAACTTTGAAAGCCAACGGCAGCCATGCTTCACAGTGCAGTTGAAATTAAGCAGTTTTCAATTAATGTTCATGTGCAGTCCTGTGCCAAAAAAATGCACAACTCATATGGTATACACAAAACACTCCTAAGTCATATAAGGGCTTGGTTGATATTCATGCACCCATAGAACAACTGCAGTTATGAACTGTAAGACAAATCTTGGCCCTCCCACCCCTTCAACATGCCCAGTAACTCATTTCAAAAAATGCAGAGTTTTTGGCAACCTTTCCCCTAGACTTGACATTACAACACACAAAGAGAAGGTTTTTTTAATAGGAATCTGAACTCACTGATCTCTTTGTATGTGCTTCCTAGCTGTTCAAATGATGGCTCCTTAGGTAAAATCAATAACTCATAATTTTAAATGTGCACCTGGATGAACTAAGAGTACTTTTCACTCTTTTTGACGGAGAAGTTTACTTTACTGCAATAATACAGAATATTTTACTGCCAAGAAGATCCAATAGAAACCATATTTCTGGTTTGAACTTGCAGAAATAACACCTCTTGCTTTAAATTACATGTTCCAGAGGGGTCTTTCCCCATAACTTGAAAACCTCATTTTCTCTTCACTTCTTTAAAAACCACTATCTGCAACAATGAGTCATCAAGTACTGCACCGCAACACACTGCTCTTTTCAAGCATCTGCAGCCCTTTAAAAGAGATGCAGACCTCCTAATGATACATATAATCCTCTGCAATGGCTTACTGCAAAAAAAAAAATCATTCTCTAATGATTCTTGCTTAATGAAATTAGATGTGAAAATGACAGTGGAATCTCAATATTTTATGTGTATCTTAATGTTAAATTTAAAAATATTAACTGTCTTCACTTTTACTCACTTGGTTCAGCAGAATATAATACACTTCATACCTTAAAGAGTATAAAATTGTAACTTGTTTGTAATAGCTTTCATGAAGTATTTTGAGAGTTAAAAATACTGGGTCAGAAGTACTACCCCTTTTAAAATGCTTTTTGGTTGTTTTCTCTCAGCTTGCTGAAACTGCAGCAACATACTGTTTAATGTAATTAGATTCACTGATACATCATCTGAGATTTGGCGTAAACTGCAACTGCATATCTTACTAGCTAGAAATATTTCACGTTATAAAACTTCAACAATTCAGTTTATGAAATCAACATTTTACAATTAAAATTAATTCAATGAAGAGATTTTTCTCTCATTTGAGGCTACTTGTTTGTTGCCTACTTTTCTCTGAGAAGCACATATGGATATGTATTTATAAAAGCTACCCTGATTTTTTTCTTCATTTTAATGAGTGATATTGTGGGGAAGGCTTTGTTGTCCTAGCTTATTGAAAGAAGAGAAAGAGGCAAAACCTGCAATTCTCTCACCTGCTTAGGTGTCACTGCAGGCATGCGAATGTCCAGTGCAAAATCTGACAGACCAAAGGAAATCACTGGCTGGTCACTTCCAAGGCATTCATTGGGAAGAGATGTGCTAATATCTTTGTATCTGAAAAAGAAGGAAGAAAGATTTTTTTTTTTTTCAAGTATTGATTTCTGTTCTGTCTTTCTTAGAAGAAGGGTCTTTACAGAACTAGTAAAGAAGTTAGACAATGCTTAGTAGTTCCAGGAATGACCTGAAAATTTCACTCCATCACAGGCTGAGGAAAACATCTTAGTTATGCAGTACTTACTGAAGTAGTTACTGATCTGAGTGATAAGATAATTAGTTTGGAAAATGTTAGCTGAAAATGTAACCTATTATCTCATCCTAAAATTGTCAGAGGCACATGGATGTGCAAACAGGGAATTAGTTCACTACATTATGTTGAGTACCATTCATAATTCACAACAGTTTTGGGGGGGATTTTTGAGACTATGATTTATAATTCGATACAGATTAAACTTAAATTACATGCAAAGGGGCAACTTTTAATTCAAACACTATGGTATTAATAGCAATTTCTGTGCTACTACAAGTAGAAAAGTAAAACAGAAAACTTGGCAACAATCAAGCAAATATCAAATTCTGTATTGAATGCAACGTATAAATTAATGACGTATATACATAGCCAAAACTCGTGTCAGTGTTGCACCAATGTTTCTCTTGTCTTACCATATAGTTCTTTATAGTGATCTACATTGTTTTTTACAACTAATTGCATAGGTAAACTTTAATGTGGTGTGGACAAGAGAAGTAGCTCTTAGCTCCTGAAAAAAAGGATTTTACTGTTCTTGAGGTAAATTGAATTCAAACCACCCCTCAATTTCTCAGGACTGTTCAGCTTATTTGATGTTTTCTTGTTAAAAAATGATCTTATCCTGCAAGCTAATCCAGCATCTGAAATACATTTATTCTCTGTGTAGCCTCAAATATAGCTGTTAACTAAAAAAGTTGTATTAATTGCCATTTTATCCTTCTATCTAATGAGCAACCCTATAGATAAAACATGAATTCTGTTTTCAGTATGACAACAGTGCTATTTCAAATTGCAGAAAGAAAATTCTGTGCAACGATCAACACTGAACAAATACCACAACACATTTTTATCTAAGACACGTTTTTTCACACTTTTGTAATATTTTGACTGCATGCACTTAACACATAGTATTTTCTTGCATAACCCACCTCTTGAAGACTGAAAGCGGGCTTCTGAAACCCAAACAGATGTTTTGAAACAGAAGAAGCAGTATTAGCAGGTTGCTAACAAAGCCAGCCATGTCCACCCTGCTATTTCTGGCCTGATTAGGCAAGCAGAAAAAAGGCAGTGCAGTTCTATCAGCTGTGATCTTGACAATCAGGTAGCAGCAGCAGAAGTATCATTTCACTACTTCATTATTATGTTCTCTGCAGTCATCCTCCAGCTTCTGACAGATCATCTGTCTTGGAAGGCGATGCACTGTAAATCAGGAAGGTGGATGCTACTATGTTGTCTGTTTTATTAGCTATAAAATGCTGTTGCAGAATCTTCCCTTGCAGATAGAGGACACTGTACTTCTGTCCACCTAAGGAGCTGAAAAGGACTAGCACTCCTGTTGCTTTCTGCTCAGGTTGTGCAGTTAAATCTGCATGTTACTTATCAATCCACAGCACTGGAGACTTCAAGTGGCACCACAGAAACCAGCATCAGTCATCCTTCAGAACCTGTAAAAATAGAAGGAGCTTAAGGATGACTAACACATTAGAGCATTGGTTCCCAGCAAATCACTGTTGAGGCACTGTAATACATTAATAGATTTTTCCATGAGCTTTAGCCCAACCCAGTAAAGATTGCATTGGTTCTGTTGAGTCTTTCTTTTCCTACCCTTGCCTGCATAAAGGATCAGAAAGAGACACATTTCATTTTGATACACAAAATGTACTCTCAAACATATTTTACATGATAGGAAGAAATATAAAAACCTCCTCAATATATAAAATGCAAACTGTGGAGTATTTCACATATGCAAACACTAGTATAATGTGTTCTAAAAGCAGTGGGGAAAAAAGCATCAACTTGACATAGCAAGAATCCATGCTGGTAAATTTTATTAACTAGTACCGAACATTTCTGCACATATTACAGAATGGGAGAATATTTTACTTTTAATTCAACCTATAAGAAACCATTATGTCATTAATAAGTAACTATTTCTTATGTTCCTCAGCTGCTTTTATACCCACTTCAGGAAAAAGAGACTTAAAAATTATTTTTGGAAATACAGTAACCAGAACTATTGACATCAGACTGCATTATATTAGTTAAGTAGTTTTCTATCCTTTCATACCCTGAGGGTATGTCAGCATATACCATTAGTCTCCCCCCTGTTCAATTTCAACTGTTCTTACTTCCCCATTTTAATATACACAGTTTTTAATTTCAAAATTTTAGTAGTCTTTAATAATTATGCTAAAAAATTACACCATGTTTTACTGAAGACATATATATTAGTATTATTTTATTTTTTGAGAATTCCAGTTTTGGTACAAATAAAGTTTCCAGTAATAATCATACACAACTATGTAGTAATTCTTCTAAATTAGTATAAATAGACTATACTAAATAGTGTATTCTAGATTAGCATAAATACTAATCAAAAAAACCCCACCCAAATTAAAATATCTTCCAGCCCCTGGAAGACAGTCAAAATACACTCATAAGGATGAAACAGAAAATAAGGATTCTGATATGAAATCAATGAAAATCCATGTATTGAAAAAAAAATCACTCCCATTTCAGGGCACATGTACCAAAAAGGCTTCTTACACATCAGAAGTGCTTAAGCACAAATTAAGAAGCCATACTGGCTAAACAGTTAATGCCTGTTGGTATACAGCTACACTAGATTTGCACTGGACTATTAGCAAGCTTTAAAAATCTGATTGTGCTAATCAACATTAAACTTGGAAGTTTTATTCGCTGAAGGATGGCAAAAAAGATTTAGTCATGAACATCTGAAAATAAACACATATTAGTTTTCAGCTTGCTGAAAATATGCCAAGACTGTCCAAAACCATTCCTGCAAGTAATGATACAATCTTAATTCCTTTATTTATGTAAATTTTCATGTCCGACTGATAGTGGGGCCCTGGGAAAATGTTAAAATAGACTCTGAAATGTTAGGCTTGGTGTTGCACCTGCATAAGCAGTATGATAAATGATATAATTGTTCGATGTGATGATTGTTTAGTAACTAAATACAATTACTGTATAATCATAAGAAGAATCATGAGAAACTATGTTAGAAATTTAAAGGGGGCCATGAGAAGCCATGCTTGGCTGAAATCTATGTATACAATAGAATAATATAAGTTTAATAATTAACATGAAAGTTATATAACGATATAATATAAAAACAGGTTCATCTTGAATGTATGGTCGGAATCAGATTTGGGTTGAATATACCCCTGGCACCCAGAGCTCCTAATAAAAGCACCTGCATATAATCGCATTATATGGTTATGTGTTTTTGAACGCTAACATTTTGGCGACCCCGGATGGAGCCCTGTGATTGCTGCTGAGTGAGTTTGCGATTTGACCACGCTCCAGTCGGCACCGAGAGATTCTCGCGGAGCCCATCGGCCACGACCGCTCCTGCCGCTCACAACGTCCCCGGGAGAAAGGTAAGGTGCTTTTTACTTTGCTTTTGGGTGCCTGCCAATAAGACGCAGGTTTGGCTGGGGTAAAGGAATTCCTGGTGGTATAAAGCCTAGGCGCTGTTCCGTAAGCGTTACAGGTGCGTTGTTTGTGGTGCATTTGGAATGGAGAAACTTAAAGGGATTTTGGGCAGCAATGCCTCTATTCTGCAAACTTCTCCTTTGGGGTGCTTATTAGAACATTGGAAACAGGGAAATTTGGGGGAAGCATTACATAAAGCTAAGTTGATTGATTATTGTAATACATGGGGGCCAGAATATGTCTTGGAGAATGGCAAAAAATGGCCAAAACATGGGACACTGCAATAAAACATTATTTCGCAGTCAATATCATTTTGTAAATAAGAAGGAAAATGGGATGAGGTCCCATATGTTCATTTGTTTTTCTATTTACGGGGAAAGCCAGAATGGCAGGATGAATGTAGATTAATGGTGGTTTAAGCATCTACAAGTGATAAGTGTGGGGTTTGTGAGAAAAGTTGTTTAGAACACTTGGCATTGAAAGTCTGAGTAGGGAAAATTACACAGATATTGATTTACAGGTAGATCCAATAAGACCAAGAGAACCTAACCCCATCCCACATGTTTCATCTGTCCCTATCCCACTGCCTGCTCCTACCCCACCTAGCCCTGAACCTGTCTCGTCTAGTACACCCTTCCCTCTTTACCCTCCTCTCCCACTGTCACCTGATACCTCTTCCTCAGAAGATGAGCAAAACCTAACTGTGATAGAAAGGAGGGGAAGGGATGCAAGTAAAAAAGATAGCAATGGTAATGAATCAGTGACCCCAATAGCCCACAGAACCCGAAGCCGGTCAAAGCTTGCCCCGGTTGTAGATAGAAAAGACATAGACAGACAAAAACAGATTGTGGTTGTCCCCTTGTGACAAGGTCTAGGAGTGGAAGGACCATTGTATTTGTAAAAGTGCCTTTCTCTCCTGCAGATTTAGTTATTTGGAAACAATCAGCCAGAACTTATAGAGAAAATCCTGATAAGGTGGCACAAGTAGTAAAAATGGTTATAAAAACTCAGAATCCTGATTGAGATGACATACAAGTAATATTAGATACTTTAATGGATTCTACTGAGAAGGAGATGGTACTTAAGGCAGCCAAAGAGAGAGCAAGAGAGGATATCAGAAATGGGCTAGTAACAGGGAATTTAGATGCTAATTTCCCAACTGAAGATCCAAAATGGGACCCTAATTTATTTTGCGATATGAGGAAATTGTGGAAATATCAAGAGTGGATCCAAATACGAGTTCAGAACACTGCGCCCAAAACTATAAATTGATCTAAACTATAAGAGGTTCGGTAGGAAAACAAAGAATCTCACACTGCTTTTTTGTAGAGGCTTAAGGAGGCAGCAAGGAAATATACAGATCTCCAAATAAAGACAGAACAAGTAAAGGTTCAGCTCGCTCTCATATTCTTGGGTCAGTCACAAGACGATATTCGGAAGAAATTGCAAAAATTAGAAGAGGAGGAATTAAGGAATTTAGATAAGCTACTTGAGGTAGCCTGGAAGGTGTATAATAATCGCGAAAGAGAAGCTAGTAAAAGGCAGCAGTAAAATCTTTCGGCAGTAATACAAGGAGAAGAAAACCCAAATTTCAGGGGACATGGCAGGAGTAGTCGGGGTAGAAGACCAGTTTTGCAAGGGTTAAGCCTAAATGTGCATATTGCAAGTGGGAGGAGCACTGGAAACAGGAGTGACCAGACAGGTTTCACCAGGGCAATCATTTCCAGCAGGAAAACATTAGCAAGGCGATGGTCTTGGGCGAGTATAGCAGCTAACTGGACACAGAACCTGTAAAACCGGTTCAGGAGCCTGTCATAAATAAACAGTAGAATTTAATACAACAATATTTCCAGTAAAGAAATCAAATAGGTGAATATAGATTACTACAAGATTTGAGAGCAAAAAATAAAACAACAAAGGACATTTATCCAGTGGTAACAAATCCCTACACATTGCTGACATCCATAAAAGAGATATATAAATGGTTTACTGTAATTGATTTAAAAGATACCTTTTCTGCATACCCTTTGACAAAAAGTAGGAAACTGTTTGCCTTTGAGTAGAAACACCCAGGGAACAGAAGAAAGACCCAGCTCACCTAGACACGACAAGAACTCGCTGACCCTATTCGGAAACCAACTGGCAAAGGAAGATTTGGACTGAAAATGGGCAAGTACCAAGAGACCAATACTTATTGTTGCAGTATGTTGATGATATACTAATAGCTACAGAAGAAAAAGCAACCTGTATAAAGGTAACCATGGAGATTTTAAATTCACTGGGAATGGGAGGTTACAAAGTATCCAGAGGAAAGGCACAAATTGCTCAACAGACTGCGATCTACCTAGGATGTGAATTTCACAAAGGCAATGAAAACTAGGTACTAACCATATCCAAGCTATTTGTGCTATTCCAGAGCCCCAGAATTTACATGAGCTGCAAGTCTTCCTCGGAAGGGCAGGATGGTGTCACCTGTGGATCATAGACTATGGACTGATTGCAAAACCTCTGCATGAAGCTCAGAAGACGCAGCCATTCACCTGGGGCAAACCACAGAAAGAAGCCTTCCTAAAATTAAAGGAAGCACTGACAACTGCTCCAACATTAGAGTTACCTGATCTGTCTAAAGATTTTCAGCTGTTTGTACATGAAAGGCTTCGCCTAGCACTAGGAGTCCTGACCCAACGTCTGGGAAGCTGGAAAAGGCCGGTGGGCTACTCTTCCAAACAACTTGACAACATAAGTGCTAGGCGGCCTCCATGTCTGTGGGCAGTTGCAGCCACTGTCATGCTGACACAAGAAGCCAGGAAGCTTATTATGGGAAGGCACATAGACGTCTATGTACCACACATGGTAACCACTGTCTTAGAACAAAAGGGGGGCCATTGGCTATCTCCTAGCAGGATGATGAAATTCCAGGTAGTCCTGACTGAGCAGGATGATGTCACATTAAAAACAACTAACCTTTTGAATCCAGCTCTGTTCCTAGGTACCACAACTGAAGAAGGCCCATTAGAACACGACTGTGTAGAAGTAATAGAGTACACCTATTCAGCAAGAGAAGACCTGAAAGGCATCCCACTAGAACAGCTGGAGTGGGAGCTGTTTACAGATGGGAGCAGCTTCGTGGAAAACTGAACCAGATACGCTGGATATACGGTAACAACAGTCAATACAGTAGTGGAGGCAAAGGCATTACCACCAAATACATCTACCCAGAAGGCAGAACTGGTTGCTTTAATCAGGGCACTAGAATTAAGTGAAGGGAAAAAGGTAAATATATGAACTGACTCAAAATATGCTTTTGGAATGGTACATAACGAATGTCATCGGGGTGCAGAGGCATTGGTAAAATTGCTAAAGCAGAGTTTTATTTCGATACGGATGTTAACAATGGCAAAATCAGTAATGTCAAAATGTGACATCCGCTTGAAAAACAACCCAGTGCTAGGCGACAGGATAGGAATAGAGCCAGGAGACTATTGGCAGGTAGATTTTGTAGAATTGCCAAGGACTCGAGGATACAAATACCTGTTAGTGGGGGTTGACACATTCTCTGGGTGGCCAGAGGCCTTCCCTGTCACACAAACCAAGCAAAGGAAACAGTTAAGTGGTTGCTACAGGAGATTATTCCCAGGTTTGGGGTACCCCTAGGGGTATCATCAGATAGGGGGCCCCATTTCATGCCTACAGTAGTAAGGGAGGTAAGCAGATTGCTGGGGATAACTTGAGACCTCCACACACCGTGGAGACCCCAGTCAAGTGGACAGGTAGAGAGGATGAATCAGACACTAAAAAGGCAAATCAGTAAAATATGCCAAGAAGCCAAATTGCAGTGGCCCCAGGCTTTGCCAACAGCATTGTTGAGAATTCGGATAAAGCCTAGGAGTGGGATGTCAGTCAGTACTTATGAGATCTTGTATGGGAAACCATATGAATCTCCTGAGCCTAACCCTAATGTACACGTCACAGGAAAGCAGGAAGTGTATAATTATGTTCTGTCTCACGGGAAAACTTTAGCATGGCTCCGGAGCATCCTTGTATGGAACAGACCACTGATTCTGAGAATCCAGTTCATAACATACATCCAGGAGACAAGGTGTACATCAAGAACTGGAACGAAGAACCGCTGAAAGAAAAGTGGAGTGGACCCATCAGGTACTACCAACCACCTTTACAGCAGTCAAAGTAGCTGGCGTGGACCCCTGGATTCACTACACCCAAGTGAAGAAAATCCATCCGCGATCAAGGACTGTGTAAACTGTGGAACTAACAAGGCTGCAGATAAGATGTGTTTAATTATGCTATCAGTAATTGTGCTAACGTTATGGTCATTAATGTCTTTGGGTTGTGGAATGCAAAATGATCAACTAACCACTCCTCATTCTAGAATGAAGAGAGAGGTACAAACAGAAACACAGGTGATAAAGGTTTCTAATGCAGTTTGGGCTGAGAATGATTGGATTAGTCAAAGATTTTGCCAAAATGCAAAACACCAGTAGAATAACTGCCTGTCTGCCAATACCAAAGGCAGCAGGAGACCCAGTAAATTGGGAATCATAACATCAAAACTACCTGAAATACAAAAGAACAAACAATTGCATGTAAACAGGTACCCGAATTGAGGCAAGTAATCAAGGAAACTTGGGAGAAAACAGGGACATGGATGAGACCCATGAGCCAGAAAGACTGTATTCTAAGTGATGGCATACTAGGAACCCCTATGGGAGAATCAGGAGGTGTCACACAATGGCAATGCTATTTGCCACACTATAAAAACATGATAGAAAATGTTACAGAAACCACTCTGGTATGGAAGTGTGAGGCCAAGGATCAGAAAGATCAGATAGAGCCTTGGGACAGTGCGTGGTCTGTGAGTATTCTTCAAAGATTCCAATATATGGCAAACACCCCTTGGTGTATTAAGTGGGAAGGCCCCGAGAATGAAACAGATCCAGCAATAACGAACACTGACACTAGTAGCAGAACGAGGGCAGACAAAGTAAGTTGGTGGGCGTGTAATAAAACTTATGATTGCGCTTTGGATAATGCAGAGATAAAACAGATGCCACCCCTGGCAATAGCCCTACAAATTGGTTGTGCTTACAGAGGGATCACATATAAATAAGTCAGAGTGAATTATAAAGTAATTATAGGATGTACCAAGGTTGCAGTCCGAGGTCCAGGACAATTTGTATGGGTAGCAAGCAATGGCACCTGGACAACACATCTGCCTGTAGATGCAAAAGTAAAGGAGATTACTTTAGGCCTCCCAGCCTTATGCCCAATTTGGAAAAAGTCCCCATTTAACAGAAAACATGAACTTCTGCAGATAAGAGCAAGACGAGAAGTTCTAGACAATGAAAATCCAGATGACATTTGGCAAGAACCCTCTAGTGGAGTGAAATTTGGGTGGGCCCTAGAGTCATTGCTTGGTCCTATAGCAAACTATCAGAGTAGAGAGAAGCTGTACAAACTTACAGGTCAGGTAGATAGACTGGCAAGAGTCACCCAGGAAGGATTTAAATAATTAAACATACAATTACAAGCCACCACAAAAATGACTTTACAAAATTGATTAGCCCTAGATTTGCTACTCCTGAAAGAGCATGGAGTATGTGGATTTTTAAAGGGACAAGTTGATCATTGCTGCATTCATATCCCAAATGTAACTGCAGATGTAGAATATGACATCAACCAGTTGAAACAAATAGAGCATGAAGCACAAGAAGAGCAAAAAGATTTGACTATGAGCTGGCTAGGCAAAATTTTTAAAGAGTTAGGGTGGAACGTGACTTCATGGATTGAATCTATCATTGAGAGAGTGATAATCTTACTAATTGTATTCTTAGCAATTTAGTTAGTTTACAGCATCTAAAAGGGAGAGATACAGAAGAAAACATCCTAGAACCAGAAAAGAATGAAGACACTGACATGAGATCCACGCCCACTAACTTCTGGTTCTCCAGTTTGTGATAGCATCCACATAAATGTTTACATCAACCCTGGATTTGAAGAACGTCAAGTATAAATTGAGAAGTAAAAGCCTGTATCAAGTGAAAACATTTACATCTATAGTGAGGTGAAAATGCTTTTAAAGGGAGGATAGTGGGGCCCTGAGAAAATGTTAAAATAGAATCTGAAATGTCAGGCTTGGTGTTGCACCTGCATAAGCAGTATGATAAATGATATAATTGTTCGATGTGATGATTGTTTAGTAACTAAATATAATTACTGTATAATCATAAGAAGAATCATGAGAAACTATGTTAGAAATTTAAAGGGGGCCATGAGAAGCCATGCTTGGCTGAAATCTATGTATACAATAGAACAATTTAAGTTTAATAATTAAAATGAAAGTTATATAATGATATAACATAAAAACACGTTCATCTCGAATGTATGGTCGGAGTCAGATTTGGGTTGAATATATCCCTGGCACCCAGAGCTCCTAATAAAAGCACCTGCATATAATTGCATTATGTGGTTATGTGTTTTTGAACGCTAACGCCACTTCTTTATTTGAAGAAGTGATCTTAATCGTTTTCATTGGTGAACTATACAAATCTGCAAAACATATAAATGACTGTGCTGTGATGAAGACCAAAAATCATTTAAAAACAAACAAGAAAAGACAAGTGTGACATGCTGATATGCTTCACATAAGTTAACTACAATAACATAAGGTTCCACTACATTCACTCTTAAAGGAATAATTACACAACAGTAACTGTTCAGTGTCTTTGTAAACTACCTGACCAGAAGTTCTACTACCTTTCTTTAGTTGTATTACCCAAGAAATTCTGTCTTTTTTTTCCCCATACCATTATGGAAATGCACCTGACAAGCAAGAAATCTGAAGACCAGGGACAGGAAGCATACAATGAGTTGTAACATACACAGAATTACAATATTCTGGGGTTTTTTTAAATATGAAAATATATTTTCCAATAACTAGAAATAAGAACAAATGCTTAGCTTATGCCAGCTTCACTAAATCTGAGACCTATTAGATCAAGTCTGCTACAAACATCTACATGGTATAGAATTTAATAAAGGAGATTTATTTCATTTAAAATAAATAAAAGAAAGCAACAAAGAAACCAGACTAATAGTCTCTCCCCATCTGAAATACAAGAGCTTCTTTATAGCAGCTTTCAATTCTCACTAGAAGTTAACCATGGTAATAGCAAAAATCACCAGAACACATGTTAATGTTAACAGAATTTGTAACAATTTGTGGCTGACCACAGGAGGTGGGCATAAACCAATGATTTGGAATAGTCTAAAAAAACCAAAGAAATTAAGCTGTAGTGAGATAAATACACATCTGTATATTCTCCTTAAAAATGGTCCAATTTTATCTCCAAGTGCTTTTTTGGGTTTATCAATGGATGAATATGAAATATGAGGTTTAATGTATGCATATGAAATATGAGCTTTAATATGACTAATACTTCAGATTATATTCCTGCCCAATGAAATTTTACATTTGGAAGGAAATGAGAGGGAAAAATTTAAGAAGACAGCACTATCCTGAAGTTATTCCAATGTAATTTTAAGTATGATGCAATACAGAAAAATATTAGATGAGGGAAAAAAAGCAAGGATGAGAGATTCAGTAATAAGATTTAAAAATTAAGGTTCATTATGTGGACATCTAGATACCACTGTTATGCTTTCAATTTGGGGTAAGAGATCCCAAGGGAAGAGAAGTAATAAAGTAAAAGGCATAATTAATGACCGAGACTACAGCGAAAGCAGAAAAAGGGAGATGAAAATTAGATTGGGCAATGTAAACATGCTATTTTATCCAACAGGCTCCACCCAAAAAAAGAAAAAAACAAGGGAGTAAAGAAGAAGAAAACAGCCTAAATCAACTAACACAAGGACTGAATGGGGGCAGGGAAAGGAGAGGCAGGCAAGAAGCTGGAATTCGAAACAGAATGCAAAGCAGAGTAACAATATATCAATGTGACATTATACAAATTCCTTTTAAAAGAACAGCAATTTATTTCCAAAAATCAGCTACATAAAAAAGTTTTGTATTAACCACAAGTTTATAAAGCATATTATAGTATTTCCTTATTTTCTGTTTAGTCACTGGAACATTTTATATACAGTAGCAATAGAAGAAGCTAGAAGCAGAAACCACACCCTCCACCATCACTACCTCCAAAGAAAAGAGAAATTAGAAGATTATCATAATTCATGGCGATTAATATCCAAGTCTATCATAGATGGTAATTTCTCATAAATTAATCTCTGGTTTTGTTTCTTATGCAATGAAGTAATGAAAATGAGCAAGGATTCCTTATGTTCTGTCTTCAGCTAGAGTCAAGGTCACACTTTGTCTTAGGCAAAATTTTAAGCTTAGACAATAACTGGATATACAAAAATAGCCAGTTCAACAAATGAACTGCAGCTAGGCCTCCAGGTTAGAACACTTTGGTTCTAATTACACAGGATATGTTGTGGAATCTGCTTAGAGATTAAGTAATGAACTAAATGCAGCCACCTAGGACACAGATTTGAAGGAAAACACATTTCACAAGAAGCCATCAAATCAGACAACCTTTTGGTACTCAACATCAACAAAAAATATCTCACAAAACATATCTAGGGGTTAGGAGATGTATAATGCAGATAACACTGGATTGGGACAAATGACATCAGAGCTTGGTACATCAGAGCTTTGTGCTGCTATGCAGAAGGATCTTGACAGGCAGGAGAAATGTCCTTATCTTGATCCATGAGCCTCTCATTATATTTTCTCTCCCTTGCCCACTCAGCAAGGGAGTGACTGAGCAGTTTGGGATGGGCACCTGGTGCTTAGCCAAGGCTACCCCACCAGAAGGGCTAATGATGCCTTTTGGCTGCATGAGTGAAAGCATGGCCGGGACGTCACAGAGGGGAGCCTTCCCCTCGGGGAAGCCACACATGGAGTGCTGTGTCCTGTGCTGGGCTCCCTCATGTGAGAAAGACATGGACATACTGGAGAGAGTCCAAGCAAGTACCATGAAGATGCTGAAGACACTGGAGTATCTCTCCTACCAGGACAGGCTGAGAGAGCAGGGACCGCTCAACCCCAAGAAAGGAGGCACAAGAAGATCTCATCAAGGTATAGAAATGTATGAAGGAAGGGTACAAAGAGGATGAAGCCAGGTGCAAACTTATTCAACAACTTTATCAGTGATCTGGGCCAGGGGATCAAGTGCCACCTAAGACAGTTCATAGATGACACTAAGCTGGGTGGGAGTGTTGATCTGGAGAGCAGGAAGGTTCTGGACAGGCTTAATCAATGGGGTGAAGCCAGGTGGATGAGGTTCCACTAGGCCAAGTGCTGGGTCCTGCCCTTGGTCACAACAACCCTCTGTAGTACAAGACTGCCCCACAGAAAACCACCTCCAATCACCCATTGTAATTGTTGGCTGCCTTGTATTTTTCTCTTCTTGCTCTGTGTTTATTCAGGAAGACAATGCCCTCCCTCCCTGCCCACCCTAGCAGTATATTAATTTTCTATCAGATCAATTGGTCAGTGTGCCAGCAGGCAACTGCTGGCCTTCAATCACAACAAAAAAACTGTGAGCATACAGCTGGGGCTGCCCCCTAACTGGGGAGCAACTCATACTGGATTGGATTTGGTGTAGTATTAAACATATTTTTAAAAAATGAAAATGGTAACTTTTCAAATATGGCTTGCCTTTTGCTTTAATTTATATTGTGCAAATTCCTATCCTCTGCTACCAACAAAACCTTGAGATATAAATACCAAAGGGATAATAAAAAAAGAGAAACATGATTGCTCTTAATGTTTAAATTAACCTTCTCCAAAATCTGTTCTGCTGAGAATAAGTACGATGCCTATTTTAAAAAGAAATATTATACAGAAACATATTGCCCAGTCCATCACAGGAAGAACAATATTAATACATTAAATAAAGGACTGTGATTTGAATTTTCTTTTATGCATTACAACAGTGAAACTGGATTCATTCTAACAGGATTTATTCTTTGAATGATTTCCAAATACATTGAAATTAGAAAGTATGTATTTCTTTCCTGTTTAACTAGAAGAATAAAATGGTAATTAATAGTAAGTTCTCCTTAAAAGGGTTGTTTATAAGGGCAACACAACATATGAAAAAAATTCAATTCAATATCTGAATCTAAGCTTATTTTGAGATATTCTGATGATACATGAAGCATTTTATGGGTTTCCTACTGGGAAAGTAAGTTCTACTTATCATCTTAAGATAGACTATCTGTACCAAGAAAAATAATTGAGTAAAATCCTTTAAATGCTCTGTCAACTCAGTAAGTATGGTAAGTTTTACCCACTAGACAGATTTTTTTGTTGTTTTTTAAATCTATTGAAGTTTTATACAGCAAAGAAATGGAGGATGAAGAACTCTAGATACTCTTCCATTTTGGAGACCAAAATGTTCACAACACAACTTGCAGTTTCCTAACTGCTGTAACAAGAGAAAATCAGAAACCCTATGGCCCCAAACCCTAAGCAAATCCTCTTAATAAAGAAAGCATTCAATTGTATTTAGTAGGCAAGTCATACAGCAATAGTAGTTATGGAAATCACAAACATAAGGATGCAAAGAAACAGATTATTTTACATATATATATATATGTTTATTCAAAGAAAAAGCAAGGATATTATTCCAAGGGTGACTGGGCAAAAATTTATAGAATATATAGAAACTAAAATGAGCCTCATATTTTTTTTTTTGTGAGCATCAGGATATACATGAGAACACACAGAAAAACCAAGGGAAGCAAACAAACCACAACTCAAGGTGTCAGATTTGCTGTCACCAACCTCTGCAACCAGTTGTCATTCTCAGCATCTCCCGGATTTGGGACAGAAGGGACAAACTTAAAAGATTAAGAATCTAGTCTAGAATTATTAATTTTTTAATACTGTGTGGAAACAGAAGAAAATGTGTAAGAAAAAAAAAGACGCAGAAAAGATTTAACTACTACTTTATAATGTGATCTTATTAAACAGCCTCTTCTTAGGACTTGGTTATTTGCCAACAAGTAAAGCTGTCCTAGGGCTACCTTCCCAGTCACATTTTCCTCCCATTCCTAAAGTAAATACAACAAATGCCTCTCCTCAACACAATGCACATTCAGGTGTGAAACAAAGAAATACCTGAAAAAGAATTTTAATACTGTACAATCTAGAGACACTTGCCAGAGGGTTTCAAATCAAAATAAAATTATTGTTCTTGGAAATTATGGAAACTTACATCAATTTCTGAATCCTAAGCTAAGATTTTTCAAAACATTATAGAGTTCAAGGTAAGATTTTTTTACTCATTCTCTCCATTACCATACTGTAATCTATTTGGCATAAACTTGTTTAAGAACAAGGAATTGTTCTTTGGTTGACAGAACAGAACAGAAATATATAAGCAGAAATATATAAAAAATTTCCTTCCTCTTTATACAGTACAGTTGTGCCTGCATTAGTAAAACAGGAGACTTCAAGCAGAAATTCACTTTTACAGCCTGAAACTGCTTTAAACACTTCTGATCATCTCTTGGGAAGCACAGATATGTTTCAGAAGTCTGAAGACAAGACAGCATGTGTTGGTTCTCCTACTCTGCATTTTAATAGCCTTTGAAAAGCATTTTATTCACAATAAATCACCTTCTAATGCTTCTGCTTTGACCAGGTATCAAAACAGACAAAATTCTCTTGTCAAGAAAGATCAACAATTTTTATAGAAAGACAACATAGCAAACTGCTAATTTCATATAAATAAAAAGTGAACAAGCTGGATGATACTAATTGCTTGCTTAAAAGGGAAAACACATAAGATGCCTCTGCTTTCATTTAATATCCAGATCACTATCACAATGTAAGATTAAAAGTTTACTGAAATGCCCTTTGTTTTCCCTTTGTAATGCAAAAATAGAAAATATTAAAGAAAGAACGTTTTATAGAGTTAGGATTAGCCTCCAAGGATAAAGCAGATGAGAGATCATTCCAAGTACTTAAGTTCAATTATGCATTACATACGAAGTATGAATTAAATTCACTGTACGTTCCTTTGCTAAGAAGGACATTGAATTAGGTTGGGCTCATCTGCAGGGATCTTAGAGAGACACCAGAAGCTGTCCCCATGTCAGACAGAGCCAGTTCCAGTCAGCTCCATGGACCTGCTGCTGCCCAAAGCTGAGCCCCTTGGCCATGCTGGTGATGCCTCTACTACAAGGTATTTAGGAAAGGGTAAAGAACACTGCTCAACAGCTGAGAGGGGTGACAATAACTGAGAGAAACAACTCTGCAGACCCCAAAGTCATTGAAGAAGGAGAAGGAGATGCTCCAGGCACTAGAACTCCACCTGCAGCCCATAGAGCCCACACCAGAGAAGGTGGATATACCCTGAAGAAGCTGCAGTTCCTGAAAAGCCCATGCTGGAGAAGGCTCCTGGCAGGAGCTGCAGGCCATGGGGGATCTACACTAGAGCAGTCTGTTCTCAACAACTGAACCTATGAAGAGAAACCATGCTGCAAAAGTTCAAGGAGGACTGTCTTGCACAGGAGAGATCCCATTCTGGAGCAGGAAAAAAGCATTATAAACTAACTTCAACTCCCATTCCCTATTCTCGCCTGCATAGCTCAGGAAATGAGAGGAATCGAGAATGAAGTTGAGGCTGAGGGAAGCTGGTTATAAATGTGTTCTTATTTCTCAGTATCCCACTCTGTTTAATTGGTAATAAATCAAAAAAATAGAATATCCTGAGCTGCAAAAAGGCCCACAAGGTTCACCAAGTCCAATTCCTAGCCCTGCACAATACAAGAGCCAAGAGTCACATCATGGGCCTGAGAGCAGTGTCCAAAAGTTTCTTGAACTTCCCACTGCAGGGACATTTTTTGTCAGATTACTGAGTTGGAGCAGTTGTCAAAGGTACTAGATGAAACTAAGCACTGAAAAAAAAAAAAAAGAAACAGCAGCGTGTAGCTAGAAGTCAGGACAGCAGCAGGGACAGGAATACTGCCAATGCTAGCAAGCTTCTAGCTCTCCTTGGACATGCCATTGTAATGCACCTTTATGCCTGTTGTTCTGCAAATGGTGATTCCTAGTTCAGTACAATATTCTTAGAATGCTGGAGTGATTACTTCCACAGATTCTATTGGCTCAGAAGGATGCTAGAATGACCTGTCGATCCAAATACTATTCATGACAACACTCCCCAACTCCAGACACATCCCCTGCAAAAACATGCCTCAATAAGCCTTCTTTAGATAACAAATACATGGCTTCTAGAAATAAGTTTTTTTAAAAAAAGAAAAATTAAGAACTTTTCCTAACCCCTTAAATTGTATGCCTCTTTTAAGTAATTCCAGATAAAAATATGGAACATATTCCTATATATCCAGTCTAGGTCATGTAGTTAAACTGAAGCATTGTAGCTTCATAGAAGTAATGAGTAATTTCATTTCATGAAAATAAATCAACAGAAATTTCTTAGAGTTCATTACAAAAGTCATGTTGTAGTCTTTCCTTGTTTCACATGGCACAGATAAAAACACCTCTCAATTAAGGAGAAAGATAATGAGGAGAGTGGAAGATGAAAATCAAGTAAATGAATCCAATTCCATTTAATATTTGCTAACGCTGAGCAACATAACATCCACGCTAAGAGCAGATATATGAATCCTCAACTATTATAGGTCTTTTTATGACACAGTTTTTACTAGTTAAATGCACTGTTTTCAAAACTAGTATCCATAAGAGTAAAAGAAAGAATTCTATAAACATCAAAATAATGCTAGAAATCTAGCACCTTTAGAGATAGATTTTTAGTATCAAAAAATATAAAAATGTCAATACTAAGATAACTGAACACAATGAAACAGAACAGTATTTCATTAACATTACATTATGTGGAATTTTTTTAAAGTGTAAGGGTAAGTACAACACAATTGCCTGTGATTATACTAGCACTAGGTTTTCTATGCAGTGCCTAAATATAGGTACAGTAATAGTATATACTAGGACATAAATGGATCATCAAGAAGGAGCCTAAGTTTCTTTGCTAGAAGGCACCATTACAGATGGGAAGACAAGAGTTCACAAGAAACTGGAAGAAAAACTAACCACATCAGAAAGGAAGAATAAGGGAAAGAAAACCAGAAATGAAAATCAGTGCAAGAAAGAAGTGCTGAGAACATACTATGCTCCGTTGCTATGTACAAAACGTCCAACACTGTGGCAGAAGTCAGGAAAAGGCACTCCACACTGGTGAATGTGCTCTAAAGGAAGCTTCAGCCTATGGAGACCCCATACCAGAGCCAGCTCTTGGCAGGTGCTGTGGCGTGTGGACAGGTACCCATTGTGTCCCCTTAGCCAAACAGTACAGGCTCAAGGGAAGATAAAGATCTGATCCATTAAAGGGCCAAGAACTCCAGTCTTATCTGTCCTCTGAAAACCCACAAAGGAGCAGAGTGACCTAGTGAGGATCCATGCTCATGAGCTTGGAACACTGATCATGCAATTAAAAACTGAATACCAAGTGGCTTTTCCAAGGATCATTTGTAACAGAACAAAGGAAGTTATGGGCACAAGGAGTCTCATGCATACTTGTCCCATTGTACACAATTTGACTATGAGAAACCACATTATTCCATAAATATGACAGCCTAAGTGAGCCTTCTTTGAGTTCTGCTTGCCAGGCAGCCTAGAATTGGTCTCCCTTGGGTGGCCTCTCAAGGTTGCTCCTTGAAGTAAAGAGGCAATTTTCCCAAAGATAGGTCTTTTTTTTAAGTGATTGCTATTGCATATAGCCTTGGAAGAATGGTAACTTTGATTTGTGCCTGTTAATTTGAATCACTATTCAAATGATTGGGCCACACAGTAATAGAGTGAACTCTGGCACCAAGTTGTACTTCACAGTTTTACATCATCTTATTAATAACGCTTTTGCTAAAACCCTTTGACAGTGGTTCATTAAATGATCCAAATCACCAATTCATGACACCCTTAGGAGCAGCGGCCCTGCAGGGGGCTAACACCAGAGAAGTCTCATCTGGAAAGACTGTAGCTAAGGAGAGGACTCACATTTTAGCAATTCTTGAAGAATTATATCCCATACCCCAGAGGAGGGACCTCACATGGGAGCAGAGGCAAGGGGAGGATGTTAGTTACTATGGCCTGGCACAAAGGGACAAGGGTTGGAGACTTAATGGAAAGACCTTTAATTTGTTGTAATCCATGATTTGCATTTTATGTTACAGGAATTCCTATAAAAGGACGTACCTCAACAAGCAGCAGACGAGCCTCATGCAAGGCAGCAGAAGCGCAGCTGTGACCTGACCTGACTTTTGTGCCCAGTAACTCCCCACAACACACCATCTCTCTGTCCTGAGCAATCACCAGAACAGATGAAGCTCCTAGTCATGGACTGAATGAACTCAGTGAACATCTGTGGGCATTTTACAAGGGCGGTCCATACATGAAGGATATGTGCATACATCAAAAGACAGGAAGGTGGTGTAGGTGGTAAGGATTATAAGGATGTACTGGATAACATGGGACCTGAGCATAATATGAACAGTATGGAAATGGGGATGGAGCGTGGGTTTGTGGGCATAATTTGTACTGATTTTGTCTTGGACTTTTTCTTTCAAGTAGCTTATATGGACTTAGGCTTTAGATGTAAGCAAATCAGCACTGAAAACAGATGGATGTTTTAGCTGCTGCTTACACAGAGCCAAGGCCCTTCCTGCTTGTAATACCACTGTATCAGTGAGAAGGTTGGGAGGGGACAGAGTCAGGACAGCTGACCCTAACTGGCCAAAGAGATATTCCAAACCACATAAAGTAGGACTGCAGGCATATTTGGAGTGATGGCATTTGTATTCCCAAGAAACCACAATAGGTGAAGGAGCCCTACTTCTTGCAGGCGATGAACACCTGCTAATGGAAAGGAGAATATGAATTCCTTATTCTCCTTTGCTTGTGCATGCAGCTTTTGCTGTTTCCATCTGTCTTCATCCTGTCTTCATCTCAACCCATTGAGCTTTCTTATTTTCTTGTGACTGTCTTACCCAGCTCACAGGGGGCCAGGGAGAGAGGATCTATGTGGTGCTGACATGCCCACCAGCCTTAAATCACAACTGGTTTTGTTTATTTCCTACCTCTGTAACACAAAACAAGCCAAAAGAGAAATAACCATGAAGGGGAAAACAAATAACCAGCATGACTGTCTAAACTACTGTGAATATGTTCCCTACTCTCTATAACTTCTTGATAAAATTTCCTTGTAGAAATGTGTTTTAGTCTGGTTCTTGGAGCATAAAGGAGGATTGTCAAGCTTGCTCATTTCCAGAGTAAAGTAAATCAAGTGTCGTTCCCTGGAAAATGCTATTCAGCTATACCTCACTAGGACTGAAAAGGTGATGCATGAAAAATAGTAGGATACCCATCCCAACATCTAAAGTTTAGACTCAATCCCCAAATAAATGGTTTTACTGCAACAAATATAATACTTGTAGAAGAAAGGTATATGAAATTGAAACTAGGCAAAATTGGGCAAGACAGCTTATTCCTTCTGGACACTGGAATTAAGAAAAAAAGTTGTAAATTGTATTTTTACAGAAATACTTGTTTTCAAAACATAGGTGATTCAAATTATGTTTAATCCCCTGTTCAATAAATGGCAGGGGCAGAAAAATCCTTAAATCTAAGATCTTCCAGTAACTCTGTCTGCTTTGTCTCATGCAACATCAGGATTTGACTTATAAGAACATCCTCCCATCTCTTTTACTTCCTTTAATTGTTCAGTCAAAAGTATGTGAGAGACAAGAAAATGTATGCAAAATTTACAGTACCTTCTCCCTCAGCATAATAAAAACTATTAAAATGATAAAACTATTTATGCAATTAGTTTCCACATGTGAGAGCAACGGAAAGTGCAATTTTAAAAGCTTACGGACATACTGGAAATTCCTGTTTCTCAGTAACACCGGACTTTACTCATTCTGAAAATCTTGCCTGTTTTAAAAAACAAAAATTGTCAACAGCCATGAGTCATATATATATTTTCTCTCTCCCAGGGCGTGTTCAGTAATTTCAGAAATTTCAAGTTATCCTAATTTCAAATTCCCTTGGCTAAAGAAAATACATTACTGCCAGTGTTACTCACAGCAGTTTAAAAGCAGACCTATCCTTGAATGAAAGGAAGTCAGATACCTTTGAACACAGAAGGAAGAAAGGACACTACTGAAGGAAATCTTTCATACTATGTGAGGAGGTCCTTACAAGTGTCAAAAGTTAAAGACACGCTTTACCTTTTAAAGATCCGACACCTATTAGAAAGAAACACTGTAGAAGATTTCTGCAAGAAAGTACTCCAAACTTTAAAATAATACTAGTTTCCTTATAGCAAAAATAAAGAAAAAAATTTATGGCAAATCTGTTGATAGACACACATTCATTCACTTGAACTATGAGCAACAAAAAATTATTAATTATTTCAAATCAATGCACAAACGTTAAGAAACAAGATTTTTTTCTGTGACAGACAACTGCACAGAGATAGCTGTACTTTGAGAGTGAAGAACTGCACAAAGAACAAAACCACATCACACACATACAGGAACGCAATTCTCATTCAACAATGTTAAAAACTAACTAGATTTCACATGCCTACAATTTAGTTTCTATATATACACACGCACACAAGTTCAGTCTACCAATAAAAACAATGAAACAGGAAGAAAGTTTTTAGAAGTTTTGCTGTAGACAAAAGTTCCTCAGAACTGGGTAGAGCTAGATTTCATGTCAGCATGACTTGGTTTTGATGTTTATAATTTAATTTAAAGCTACGTAAAAATCATGCAACTTGTATGAGGCTGCCAGCTCAGATTAGAAACATCTGCAATATCATCTGTTCTCATTCTTAGAAGATCAGTACACTTCCCCCACTTTTTCCAATGATTTGTGACCAGTAAGCCTCCTTTTAGTTTTTAAATAGAATCTTTAGTTTTTTTAATAGAATCTTTAGTTTTTAAATAGAATCTTTAACCCATTCTAACAGAATGGGTTAAAATCATAATACAGGAAGCAATGTCTTTGCTTGATACTGATGTATTACTGTTTTCCACAAAGCCCTGACAGATGTGGGTATAATATTAATCATCATACTGCCCTTCCTATACCACTCTGCAAAATCCTCAAGCTTTATGTTCTCTGACTCCTGCATAATGACCATTATTTCAAGTTAAAGAAGAATCTTAAGACTTAGCTTGTACTTAGCTAATTTGTTGAAATTAATTCAGATGAAAAGCATTTCTGCAACACACAGTTTGAACAGAACCTAGGAAGACTGGTTTTTTGATTTCTGTACATCAGAAAGCAAAAACCTTAAGCTCTACATTTTACTACAGAGATTGCCTTGCTGATATTGGCAGATACCGGCAATAAAAAACTGGAACATGCTAGAACCCAATCTGGATTTTTTACCTTTCATTGCATAATCATTGCTCACTGAAAATTAAAATTAATTTTAAGATGTACCAGAAACCTCCAATAGCAAAGAGAAAAAAAAAAGTTTTTTTCCTAACCTGAGTACCTGTGATTGGACTCCTGAATTCCACTGTAGGGAAAGAAATGGAAGATAATTCAAGAGCTATAATGAAATTTCTTCATATTGTTATCGTTTAATCCCAGCTGGCAAATGACTCAGTTCTTTGAAGTATTTGTCCTACTGCTTATGACCACTATTACAGACTCTATATTGGTGTTGCAAGTGAGTTACCCCTTACATACAACAATGGTAAATATGTAGGTAGACACATTAAGTTTCTTTTTTTTTTTAATTTGGAAAAATTAAAAAAAAATAGGTAATTATTTTATGTATTTTGCCTTTGGTTCAGAATGCAATCTCTTTCCTGTGCTATTCCATCTGTCAAGTGATTATTTTGATTAGCTGAAAAAGCAGCAACTAAAACCACTGTTTTCCTTGGTGATTTGTCGGTCATTAAGCACCTTGTGCATGCCAGCATGGCAATATACTTCTCTAGGAAGTGTTTGTTAAGTAACACTTCCTATGAAAGAATGAGCCAGGAAGTATTTCAAAATACAGAACTTATCGGGAATTGATCCACTATTGGAGGAGGGAACGGGGCAATTTCATAGACAACAGCAAAAAACTGAACATCACAGGAAGAAACCTTTCAAAGATAATTTTAACCACAGACCAGGTCAGAACTACTACCACTTTACTCCTAATACTATTTATTCTATTTATGGATTACATGTTATGGAACAGAGCTAAAAGCAACCTAAACAAAGCACCTTTCTTGTCACTCAGGACACTTGGCACAATGCTCACCCAGTAGGGCGGGGCAGGCAGGGGACCCGCGAAGTGCAGGACTGTCTGCGGGGATTAAAACAGCCCTGGAAAGCAACCAGGAGTAGGGCTGGCAAACTGGGATCAGGCTTGTTCAGCCTTGAGAAAATAATATTTCCAGGAATTCTTATCACTGGGGCCTACAAAGAAGAAGACTCCCCTTTCACAAGGAAAAGACAATCAGTAGTGGATATACTCCTAGGAAGATTCTGTTGGACAGCACAAGAACATTTATCATAATGAGAACATTCAGCCCTTGAAATAATCACCCTTCAGATGTGGTGCTTCATGAGTAGAAAAGCTGCCCATTATTTTAAAAGGTTGCAGAGTTAACAGGTTGGGCCAGTTGCTGCCAGGGTGGAGTTCTAACTGTTTGTTATTGTAATCACCTGGCGTTTTCATTAATTACCTGTCGTTGATGGTTAAGAATTCTCCCTTTATTCGAGGGGCACCCTGCTGCTTCCTGGAGGATGGCACCCGGACAGTGAAGAGGAGATCTCGGAGTTAGCACGCAAATGACCTCCGAACCAGCATGCAACGGGAGGGACCCCTCACCAAACCTAGCCAAAAACCCCTAAAAACAACGAGCCAACACAAAATTGACGAGTCAATTTTGTCTAGACGTGAGGAACAGAATCTAGTATCTGCTAAGACCCTTTTTACCCTTCATGCTAACCAAAAGATGTCGGCTAGACAAAGGATCTCTAATGTTGAACGGAAAATTAGGGAATTTCCGGATGCTCTCGTGAGGACGGAACCCCAAGCTCTGCCCACAGACAAAGCTGCACTCCTCCTCCGAGTCACTCCTGGGAGCAGCGGCGGCGTGAGCGTGGACCTGTCGGTTCTCCCCACCCGAGCTGATCACTTTTAATAAAGGAATTAAAAAGGAGAAAGGTCTCCTGCCCGTGTTTATTTCATGGTGGATTTCCCAAGGTTGGGCTCTTTTAAGATCCCTCTGAACAAGGTGCTGGTGATCTTGACTGGACCATACTTTTGTCAGGAAGGCTGGATCAGATGATCCTTAAGGTCACCTTCCAACATGATACTCTGTGACTCTTGCAAGAACAGCAATGATGAAAACTAGAGCACACAATACCCACCTTGAGTGTCAGATTTTAAAATTGAAAAAAAAATTACTGTACCCTGTGTCACAATATTTTGCTACTCCAACAAATTCTGTTAGTAGTAACATAAAACTTGTTAGTACTCAGCCAGTACATGAATTCCTAGCCAAAACAGGGAACAAAACAAACACTTCTACAGAAGAATAAATGAGATCCACCATGTTTCTGGGCTTGTCAAAAGATGACAGGAACATATCTATCTTATTAAGGACAACGGCATGATTAATGGTTTTAAAACAATGAAAGTAAAATCATTATCACAAACTATGAAAGGATATCATAGTTACTGCAAGCCCATGGACAAATCCCTTTGACATACCAAAAAAATATGATGCATGACACAAATATTTCTTATTCATATAAGATCAAGTTTTGGAGCAAGATTTTCATTTATCTGAGAAAGGAGGTGTGTAAAGTCAACAGTCAGCTATCCAAACTAAATAGCATGTGGAAGGAAATCCAAGCCCCCTGCAAAATACCAGCAACCCATGCTTCAGAAATGGTTCCATTTATTTTATGTCAGATTCACCAAAGCAACCATCACACTGAATAATGAATAGTCTTAAAAATAAAGCGTATCAGAAGAGATGGGATTTGTTCACATGAGTGCAAGTCTAATCTCATGAACTAAGTTGCAACATATGAGAAAAGACTCATCCATGAAGATATGAATTGGAAGCTGGGTTGTGAGCCAAATTACATAACCATCAACTCATAAGCACACAGGTATGTCTGCAAGAAAATGTGGCAATGACTTCTATTTTTAGTATAACATACACTTTTTTGCTTGTTTTTATTTTAACAAGCAAGTTCCCATACAGAAAAACTATTTTGACATTAGTCTAGTTAGAAGCTAAGAAAACTACATTGCTATCAAAAATTTGTACAAAATTGTCATTCTTAATTAATATTAAGAATACATTTTAATATTGCTCCTTAATGCAGTAGCATGAAACATCTACAAACTAGAGATGAGACTGTCCTTCCAGAATCAGATTTGTGAAGAAACTCTTTTATACGCGTTCATATTTTGTCAAGTTCAACTACAAACCTCTCACATTAGTGAACTTTATAAACCTCCAGAAAAATCAAGCTTTAGACTAGTAAAAGGAAATATTTTTAAATTAACACACTAATATCAACAAATTTTTGATAATGTAAGAACAGTTGATTTAAAGATTTCTTATGCATTACAGTGCTTATTAGAAATTTTTCCAAATACAACACCCACTCACCTACTTGTATGCAATAACTTGTCAGAGTAGCATTTTAGCTCCTCCTAGATCACATAATCGGTGTCTTTAGCAAAAAGGCCCAAATCCCCCACTCCCAGTTCCCCATTCAGCAGGACTGATTTTTCTGACATAAGGTGAAAGCTATCAGGAGGTGAGAGGTGTGGGTTGAGGAGAGAAAATAAAAAAGTCACACTATATATGAAATAGCAGACAATATTTTGAATAGGACTTTTGGACGCAATACTTTGGACACAATTTTTTAATATGTCTATTACTCTATAAATTATAAATACACTATTTTGTTTTCCTAAATTTTCTTCTTTCTGGATCAAAAATATGCATTTTTGCAAGAAAAGAAAAAAGATCAGTAGAGAATTTTACAAAATGCTCAATTTGAAGTGCTATATAAAATATTACATAGACTTAGCTTACATTACTTTTTATTTCAGACACATTTTTACTCACAAGTAAATTATTCAACCTGAGGCCCATACACTGAATCTCAACCAATTCCAGAGATGCAGTAGTTAAAGTATTCAGAAGACAGTATCTGAGACTAAAGTAAAAAAACTCCAAAGATAATTTTTTTTTTAGGTCAGCACTAAAAATTGTCCACAAAAATCTTACATTGTCACATTGTAAGTTCTCCTTAGCCATTGATAAAATACAGAAAGAAAGCAGACTTTTAAATGCGTTTTGGTGTAAAATACAACAAGAAATTTGTACAACAAAATTTGCCCGGCTTATGATAATGAAGAAGCAGGTCAGCTATCAGCAGACTAAACACACTATCACAAAGTCAGTACCTACTTCTGTGGTTGAGAACAGTTGGAAGTTTTTAACACTATTATGATCTCAAGTGGAGAAACACTTGAGATTGTTTTTCCAATGGATTACATTGACAGTTTAGTATAAGACAGATTATTTCACTAGCCAACAATACAAATCAATGTAAAATAAAAATAAGGTAGTACTACAATAAAGGGGAAATAGGAGAGAGTTTAGAGTGTTACACATCAGTTCCAATTCTGATACTCTTAAGTGTGTATGAAAGCATTAGGGTATGATCCCTTGGCAGGAAACATAATACATACTCCAAACTCACCTTGGAGCTTACCTGCATTAAATCTCAAATTAAGTGTGTAAGTTCCAAAAACACACCATAAATCCATTGTTTTTACCCAAGCTGCCTTCCAGGAATTCAGGCTTGAAATCAAGCTACTAAAGAACACGGCACAGGGCAATGGAGACCAAGGCTAAAGTCAAAGATGGAAGCCAGGTGACCAAATGATAAAGAATGACAGTAATTCTACATGAAACAGTATAATTGACACAGCACTTTTCAGCTACAATCAAGACATTTCAAGTGCTAGTGTAAGTAGTTGATACTACTTACATAACAGAACCTCCACACCGGCAAGAAGAGATTTATCTTTTCTTCAGGTCCAAATCACATCCCATGCTTCCCTTCCCTTTTTCTATTCAAGGGGTACCCTCAAACAAGATAGGGCTGCAGGTCTGGTGACATGCAGCTCTTTTCCAAACATGGCTGTTTGCTCTTACCAAAGGTGTCAGCATCAGTGACTCAGCTTACATAGATTTCTGCCTTCTTTTATCCTCCAGAAGCAGACATCCAACATTTGAATCAGACTTTAGCAGCAGGAGGGTATAATATCAATACGTCTGTTATTCAAGCACACTTTTGGTGGGGTTTGGGTAGCTCTCACATTTTATAAACTGCATGAAAAGCAGAATAATTTCTGCTAGTTTTTAAGCAAAACCCATAAAAACTTACTGTCACAAAAATCCAGATGAGAAACCTGGCTTTGAGATTTCCTTTCAAATTATGTGCTCGGCAAAATTTTTTGTACTGATATCTTTACACAAAGACACAATCTGGTACAGCAATCCATAGATGTGCCACTGCTTGCTGGCAACGTGCCTGCTGAAGAGAATGGCAGGTACAGCAATATAGGGATTGAGGGTCAGCATTCTTGTCTTCTGAATAAAGGACTTAGTAATGCCCCAGCAAATTTAAATTTGGATCTTCTAAGGTAAGAAAAAGAAAGTTGGAATTGCTCTGTGATGATAAAATACAAATGTGTGCCAGAGATACTCAAGGGGTTACTAGAGAGGAAGGTTTCTTCAAAAAGGAAAGGGAGGAATGGCATACCACTAATTGGAGTACTTCACAGTGGTTCAGATTTAATCCAGATTTTTTAGGAAAACCTCAAGGAAATTTGAGGTGACATTCCTTCTGATGGACTGTACAGACTTCTGTAAACAGCAGAATGTGGCAACACTGCAGTTCTACAGTACTTTTCTAAAGACCTTGCTCCTTTTTTCCCTTTAAATACACACACCACTTCTTCAAAGATTTCTCTAAGAAAGCACTATGGAATAAACTACAACCTTCAAATTGTGTTAATTTTTTAGTTAAAGAAAAAACAAGCAAACAAACAAATAAAGAAAACACCCTAGAAATAATTCAGTGGTTGTAACAGTTCTGTTTTCTTATAGGAGTCTTACCTTTCTTCACAAGTGATGGATCCACTGTGCTTCTCACATACTAAAGCTTCTATCAGGTGTATTGTAAGGAGAAAAGTTGGTAAGACTTCTTACACCAAGTAACAAGATTCACCAGCCTACTTCTACCACTCGGCTCTGAAGTAAGACAAACACTTCTAGACTGTCTCAGCAAATAATGGAAGTCATACATTGAAACCTTGCAGGAAGGTCCAAGACTTTCAGTCCTGCAGAAAACCAGATGGACTGGTTTAGTTCTAGACTTAATGCTCCCTTTTGACTCCTACCCTTTCCCCCCACAAAGAGCTTACAGATATACATGCAGAAAAGTGAAAATATGATTCAGGTCCAGTGTAATGTGCAGCTTTCACTGAAGTAGATATAACCTGTTTTCAGTCAAGACTCCAGCAACATCTCCAACTGCAGTAATTTACTTCAATTCTAAATCTAGTGCATATAAATTAATATAAAAATACCCAAACCAACCAAACCCTCACCTACAGCCTGAGGTAACTTAGGAACAAAACTTGAAAAGTACATGTCACATGACAGGCTCTTCGCAGATACTATATGTGCTATGTTGTATTAATTAGTAGTACTGTATTTTTAAAGTATGTGGTAAATATAGTTTTAGGTTATAACATAATGTTAAAATAGAAACTATGTGATGTAAGATACTTTCTTAACTAGCTCAAGAAAGGGATAAGACAATCAAGAAATTCTTCACACAGAGAGAACAGCAACACACCTAAATCCCCAAGAGAAGAATTATTGCTTCCTTATCAGAAGAGACCAACTCCTTCCCACCTTTGAGGAGCCAACAAGGTGGAAAAGTTGACAATAACCAGAGAATACCCTTTGTTTGAAAAGAATTTATGCATCATGTATGAGATATATGAATATGCAACAGGCTATTGCTTTTGAGGGTTAATCTTTCTGTTAGCGTGTGTGCTTTTCAGGGCATAATTGCCCTAGGAAAGCAGCTGGAAATCCATGTTCCTTTGCTTTTTATTGTCCTCTCTTTTCCTAACTCTGATTGTCCAAATTCTTATTGCTCTAATTTTTATTACTATTTTTATAACCATTTTATTATTATTAAACTTTGAAAATTTTAAAACAAGTGACTGGCATTTTTCACAAACACTATTTTATTGAACCATAAATTAATGCCTTTTCTAGATGCACAACACTGCTCCTATTCTTGAGATAAATACTCAAGAGATTGAAAATAAGGCGGCAAAACAATCATAAAGCTTCAAAATTTTGACATTTAATCAAGGAAAAAACCCAATATAACGTTAAAAAAAATCCTCAAACTTGGAGGACATGGAATAGGGGGACTGAAAAACACAACAGAACCTATACATGTCTGCAGGTACAAATGAAGACGCTCCAAATGAAATTCAAAAGAAAAAAGTATCAGTGAAACCCCATTTTTCCCAATGTAGAACACACTGAATACTTTCAAGGGATTCTCTTGGTTTTTAAAAAATTCTCCAGAATCAGATGTTGTACACAGACAGAGGCAGACCCATCAATTCAGACTAACAAGCTCTAAAGAATGCTACATTTTTAACATTCCTGATTAAATTATCCAATCTTACAGAAATACATGAATGCTTATCTACCAGTAATTACATTTTGTCAGAACAAAAATATTAGGTACTTTTTTGTAAGCAAATTCTAGCAAGATTGTGGCACATTTTTTCTCCTATTGACTGAAATACCAGGCAACACACAGAGCCTTCATTGCTCCATTCCACATGCATGTGTACAAATAATGTCAGAAGAGACAGGATGCAATTGAGAAAATTTTATTGATTCTGAAAGACTATGCATTTCCTCCATTATTATTAACTTCTGTGCAAACAAAGATGAGCTGCATACTTTAAATATTTAACTGTGCAAAAATTATTAAAGCTTTGTGCTGCAAGCAAATCTGGCCAGATCATGCAGATCAAGAAAGGCAAGGTGGTGTCAACTCCCACATCTAACTATGGTGAGGTTAAGAATAAAGCCCCACCATGCACACAAAACACGTGTATAATTGTACACACGACCAGCCATAGGGCAAGGAGGGAGGTAGAGGGGGAGGACGTCCTAATTTAAAACCAGCACATCACTAGTGTCAGGTATTGAACTCTATTTCCTTGTTCAAACAAGGTCAGAAATTTGTCTAGGATGTCTATCTGAACAGAAACTTCCCTAAAGATGAGGGAAAACATTCAGAAACTGACCACAAAATCTCATGTGCCAACCAGCTATTTTTTCTCACAGATGTATTTGAACAGGGAGATTTTAAACTTCATTAAAACCCACTATGATTTTAAGGTACACCTGTACTTATAAGTTGATACAGCAGAATGTGCTCAAAGCTAAACCTCTGCAGAGCAACTAAACCAGTCTTGACTACTGTGACAGACTCTGTGAGTCCACAGATGCCAGTAGAATGGGCTTATCTAGCCAGCTGGTGGAAAATCTCTTTGCTTTACTACAGACTAGGTTTACGTTACATCAATCCACTAAACAAATGGATCTCATGACTGCTGTAGAGAGGAAAGAGCACCAGAGAGAGCAAGACTACTCTTTTCAACATTGAATTAACTTAGCATCCTCAAAAACTGTTAGCATTACCTTAGATAATGTTCTAATCTGTTCTCTTGTTAAATAATAGAAACTGAAAGAATTCCCAATTTATCCTGTTCAAGTCTTTTTTCTCCTTCAAGAACTCCTTCAGCCCATGTTTAAGGTAACTATCTCTCTCTTCATCTTTTTGATACTCTTTTTGCTCTAATTCTGTCACATCCTTCTATAAGTCAGTACCACAATATTATTTGAAAAAAAAGTTTCTTTCTTTAAAGTAATTCTTGTCCTTTCCCCTCAGTCCTCCTGTAATCCTGCTTGTTTTCTGCTCAGAACAGAGAAAGCAGCAATGATTAATGACACCACTACGATGGAAGATCTCCAGAGTGCACCCAAACATGCACCCCTATAAATGACCTAACAGGATTATAGTGAAAAAACAAACAGAAACCCTGTTTCTGTAATGAACTGCTGGAATGTGAAACCCAAACATGGAGTCAAAAGACTTAGTGGGAGAAAGAACAAATCAAACCCATTAATAAACATGAAAAGAAGCACCCAAGTCCAAACTACTACCACATAGTAGTAGACATTTATTAAAGAAATATGCATTACATACTGGTTGATTGTATCTAACACGCCAAACTGAAAACCAATCAAACAAAAAAACTGAACAAAAACACAACAATGAACAAAATCCCCCTAGTCTAACCTCCTAAGCTGAAACAGAAAAGCACAATTCTTAAAGCCATAAAGGAAGACACTGAGAACAATCAAAAATTTTATTAAATACATGAACAGACTTTTAAGTGTCAAATCTCAAAGTTAATAGGCATCAGAATATCTAAAGTACTATTATTTTTCTATCATTATCCAAACTAATAGCTAGACAGTCAAGAGAGAAAAAAAAAGAGCACATAAAAAAATTCCTCAGTCCACAAGGAATTAAGGCTACTCAAAAGGCACAGTATGGTCACTAGACTGTCTTTCCCATTCTTCTAATGCATCACATCTGTTGCAATTAATAGCAATTAAAACTGTCAAATGAGTCAGTGCATATTAAGCACTTTCCTTAAGAGACATCAATAGAGGCCCCCTTTCCCCAAAACAGACTGAAGTGTCTAAATAAACCAAGGAATGTTATGATCCAAAGAGAGAAAACAGGTACAGGTTAAGAAAAGTTACTTGCATACTGTATATGCATGGGAGAAAGAGAGGTACAATGACGGACTTGCACAATACATATCACCTTAATGTAGAATTTCCTGCATTATCAAAGCCCCTTTTTAATATGAGATGGGTGTTGATTGCTGACTTATTGTTTTAATAATAATTTTTTTAAGTGAATCTTTTTCTCTTAGGTAGTACTCCTCACTACATAATTTCAATCATCCTCTTAAGATTAAAAATAATTCTCTGCAAATTTTAATTTGTAAAAACCTTCTAACTATATAATAAATCAATTTGGTTTTACTTCAGGGATTTTTACTTTACCTTTTTTTATATTTATGAAAATTACCTAGACTTAGTCATTCCATTTAAATTACACTAAGCTATGCAGTTGGTTCATCTAAAACATACTTTATGCATTTAGTGAACAATGCAATGGAATAAACGAAAAAGCAACACTGAAACTTCAGTGTGAGGATGCATAAAAACTATTTAATATGAAGCAACAGTCACTTACCTTCCAGTCTCATTAATTACTAAAATAACACTGGATAACAGAATGTATGGAGAGATGCTTATGATCTTTAGTGAGGGATGAATAATCTCCACGTAGACGCTGTGAACAGCCCCTGTATGCATACTGACATCATCAGTAAAGGCTTTGAGGCAAAGGATACTATGGTAACCAAGCGATGTGCTGACAGAGAAGCCTTTAATTGCTTTAACAACTTCCTGAGGCTTGTGATACTAGGTTTCCATTTGCTCAGAAAGAAATGAAGGTTGTCACAGAGGCAGTGAGTATGCTACTGCGCAGAAAAAACCCCTGCACTGAATCCTGATTCTATTAATTGTGATATGACTTTTTAAATTACAAGTGTCATAGCTTGAATTCATTATTGAAATCTAACATCTGGAAGATCTGTCAGGAGTCAGATGTCAAGAAGCAATACTCTCAGGTAGCAATTTCATAAGCACTTCTGTTTTCTCTACTGGCATGCATTGACACCATCACATTGATATATTACCTTCCACAAATCACAGAAGAGCTTTAAGTGTAGAATGTTCTTTTGCACTAGGGGATAAAACACTGTTCACAATGAAACCTAAAGTCCAGCTAATATTAAAGCTCAGGCTGTGAAAAAAAATGTTTATCCTGGTATCATGTTTCTTTCAACTTCAATGACTATTAGTCAGTAGATTAGTTAGGAAGGACAAAACTCTGGGAAATATTACAAGCAGTGCCATGATATGGCCCAAACACAGCTGAATAAGATTATTTAGGCTGTTTTCCAGAAAACTGAACTATCATCTCTTCATTTTGCACACAAATAGCTCAACAGATATTTGTTTTCTCAATACTCAAGAATAATCATGTGACTAACAATCCAATCAGAATTACAGAGCTAGTTGGGATTCCTTCAGTTTAGAGTATCTGCAAGGGCCACCATAAACAGATTTTTTAATCAATGTCATTGTTTCAATTCTAACATTAATCATGCCCTTGTGAAGAAGTTATGATTTTCACACTTAGGTTGAAAGCTCGGATCATCAGATGTGTAGGTTAAGAACACTACTGGGCCAACCACTTTTACAACTAGACAGACATCATTTGGTCTTGTCAACCAAATTTTGCACTGTTATTTTAAAAAAGCACATTTCATGGCTCCCTTTACAAGCTCAAGTGCAAATTTCCTCAGATGCTTCATACACCTGCTGTTCATAGGAAATTTTCTGTACACACATGGTTTCAAAACCATTGATCTAAGGAGCAATAGTGCATTGCCCTCCACCCCAGTATCTTTTTGTATATAACACTACACACACTTCAGAGAAAGAACAGAAGTAAAAAACAGCCAGAGACTTGCCTTTGTCACAAAAGCAACTCACTTAAGCTTCTGCTATCTGCAGCAATGCAGAAAGCCATAACAATGTTGATCCTCTGTTGAGACCAGTATTATGTGTCCAATGGACACTAACAGCGCTCACCCATGCATTAATACAGAGAAAAAGAGCAGCTGAAAACCATAGCTCAACAAAAGCAGAAGACTGTACTCTCCAACTACACCTTTAGAGACTGATGTTACAATCAAGGTAGGTCCTATTAAGAAACCGAAAGTCGAAAGAGCCACAGCAGTATAAACAGTTGAAACTTCTTCTAAAACCAAGATATACAAGATCTAAAGGTGCTTACCTTACCTCAAATTAATTTCCAAGTTAATAGCATAAAAAAAAAAGAAAAAACAACCACATCAGCCTGAAGCTGAATATAAAAGCTTGCTTTAAATTTGAAGCAATAAACTTCTCACTATTGAGTAAAAAATATAATTACAAAAAATGAAAATGAAAACACACACAACTTCAAACTGCTAGATGACATACTCAGCCTTTAAAGTGACATTTTTCCAAAACACAATTCCCACAATCTCCGTCCTGTTTTGGGAAGGGGAGGATCAGACATTAGCTGCAGATCTAGTAAATTGCATCGAACCTCTCACTGGATGTAATAATAAATAAATCAAATAAATCCAACACCTCAGTTATTTGGATTTAGCAGCTAAATGACTGTCTCAGTTTTTTCCAACTAGAATCTCAGGTAGAAGTATTTCTCTGGGCCAATTCCACTACTTTCTGTTCATCTCTAGTTAACTCACTTGACTGCTTTAAAAACTAAATAAAAGGAAAAGCTTCATTGTCCAGTTCTTGAAGAGTAACTTAATTTAGTATGGAATGCTAATACTGTCAGGGTCATCCCTCCTGCAACTGCTACAGAAAAACAACCAATTTAGGTTAGATATCAAGTAGGGAGAGAGGTATTGGAGGCAGATTAAACATACCAGATGACAGTTTTTCATTCTTCCTAATATTTCTTTGAGCTGATTAATGTCTGGTTTTAAGAGCACAAAAAAAAAAAGAAACCACAATGAGCAGTAATTTTATTTTTGTATGTCTGTGAACAGGCACAAGCTTAGGATGTCAGCACAGAATAAGGCTGCAAATAATGATGCAATGGCATGTAGAAGAACCATCCTGACATAATTTTTGAGGCCACATGTAATGGTTTCCTCTTACACCTAAACTTCTAGGACTATTATGCTAACACTTCACAGTCGTTCTAGATTCTCATTTCTACAGCAATAGAAAGAATCAAAGAGTAGCTCAAGCAATCACAGCATATTATGAAGTCCTGCTTTTGGTAAGAGAGATTTCAATCTATTTCCTGGCACTCTTCCACAAATCTCTTCCTCTACCCAAGAAGGCAATATAAGGGCTAGAGCACCTGTCCTCGGAAGCTGGGCTGAGAGAGTTTAGTACAAGCTGCTCAGTCTGGAGCAGGGAAGGCTACAAGGAGACCTTATAGCATCCTCCTGTAACTAAAAAGGGTTTACAAAAAAGGTGGAAAGGGACATTTTTAGAAGGACATGTACTGTTAGTAACAAGGGGAAATTGTTTTGAACTGAAACAGAGTATATTCAGATATCATATGATAATGTTTAGATAAGATATGAGGTTGGTGAAGCACTAGCACAGCTTGTCCAGACAGCGCGGATGCTCAATCCCTGTGTTACAGACCAGGCTGGATGAGGCTCTCAACAACCTGGCCTATTGCATGTGTCCCTGTCCATTGCACAAGATTTCAAACAAGATGATCCTTAAGGTCCTTCCAACCCAAACAATCCTAAGAGTCTCTATAAAATCTCCCCTCTCCATGGAAATCTGGGCATATGCCCTTTAAGGCAGTAACTGTTTACCTGCTAAACAAGCTGCAGAGGTACCAGCTTAGACCACAATGAACATTTACCACATGGTTAAAAAATTGCTGAAAATAGTAATAATAATAATAAAATAATTAGATTATTATGTGTCAAAACAGGAAACACTAAATTGGTATTACACCTAAAAACCTCATACTATTACTATTATGGAATGTAAGGGATAACAAACACCAAGTTAAATTAGAAAATATTTTGAATTAGGAGACTTATTGTGTTTTATTTCATATATGTACAGCTGCAACTAAACAAGGGAGATTTCTCTAATTTTCTATAGTGACATGTTCCCAAAACAGAGCTACAGTTCTTATCACAACCAACATCAGTGGCAAAAAAGAGGCAACGAACTCTCCAGCAGCAAGTCCTTACTCTATGGCATTGGTTCCTGAACTTGGAGCCAATGCTGTATCTTGCTATCTCATATCATGGAGAAAATGTAAACACTTACATAAATAATACAGAATTGTTTATTAGAAATATACAGAAATATACCATGTTATACAGAAATTGTATAGAGAAAAGTATTTTCATTACTTCATGCACTTCTACTATAAAATCTCTGCAAATCTCTCACTTAGCCCAGTTCCACTTCAAACATTTGGACTGGGCAATCTTAGAAGACTTTCACAGAAAGAGTATTAATAGCAGAATACTACCACAATTTCCTTTTTACAGACATTGTTTATTCCTGCACACATCTTCACAATAAATAAACATGTTTTCTGATATTGCAATGCTGGAGGAGGAGACCACTGTGCACAAACTTCTGGAATGGCCACCACCATCATCAATATCTTCAAGGAAAGGCAGGAGGGGGGAGAAGAGCAGCAGCACAACTGTGTTCTGAACAGGCCACCTTGTTTGTTTGTCTCAGCCACACAAACCTTCTCCCCTTAAAGGTCTGGAATATATCCTATTTCTCTAAGTCTATGCATCTCTTTAATTACCCTTCTTAAAAGAACATCTACTGCCTGGGCAAATTCGCTGTATGTAAAACAGAGGGATAAGCTACAAAAACGAACACCAGAAAGAGACAGGACTATACTCCTAAAATAGATACAATAAAGTAAATTATTAACAAGTTGTACCTAGGCACTTTTATTGATATGTTCACATTTGGAAAAATCTAATTGCTCATTCTTTTCACTTTAAGTACAGCTGTGGAGATTGAGGCCTACAGACAATACTGAACCCCAACACCCACATGCAGTAAGTCCTTGTCACATGGATCCCTGAAACACACAAACAGGTTTTGTAGAAAACAAGACTTCTTACAACTCTGATACATTTCTTTAAAAGGACTCAGTGTACACAAGAGGCATTTTTAAGTGGAAATATAAGAGGTCCTCTTAGATTAGTAGGGGTGGAACAGTACACATCACAATTTTTTGAGAGCAAAAAATTAGGCACTTGCTAAGACTGCAGTCTTTATTGTTCAAACCTCATTTCATTTTACATTTCTGTGTTTCAAGCAAAAATTTCAAAGTAAATCCCAACTTTGCATCATCAAAAATTTTATTCATGCTCTGTCCAACTGTTGCTCACAGAGACACTGAAAAATAATCAGATATTAACCTTCTTCCACCACCTTAACTTTATGCATGCTCAATGACAAAATGCCTTCTGCAGCTCTGCCAACAGAATGATAACAGAGGTTTTTACAAAAATCTGACAGGAAAATTTCCTAATTTGCCCTAAAATAGGGTTGGCCCTCAGTCATTAAATGCCACCATTTCTTTGTTGCTTTGCTGGTTTGAGGGCTGACTAAAAGTACACCAAAGGTCACTAAAGGTCAGCTTCAGAGAACCAAATATCCATGCTTCAAAATTCCTCATTCCACTTCACAGTCCTGCAGTAACTTCAACACTTTCATTCCAAGGAGCATGCTCAATTTACACTGCCTCCATATCTCAAAGAAGTCTCAGTGACATGTCCATACCAAACTAATTCTGAAATCAGAAACTTATCTGAAGAAGGGCTTTTTCACAATAACCTCCTTTTCAGATGCCTGTAGCTTTTTTTTTTAATAGCAAAATGAGTTATGAAAATACCTCAGCCTGCTTGTGGCACAAGAATAAATTACTTCCCGTTAATGTTCCCAACCTCAAACTCTACCACTCCAAATTGAAGTTTGGGAGAGTGGGCTTTTGTAAGTTACCTTTCCAGATAAACAACCCCTAAACAAAAAGAAAATGAGAGAATTCGACATGTGGCTACAGTCCCTTTCCCGTAACCACAAAATGTCTGACAGAGGGGTAGGTTAAAAGGATTAGAATGTTGGACTTAGTTTTCATTCTGAAGTGATTCAGAATTAGCAAAACTCCATGCTAGGTGTTTTACAGATGAAGCGTGTTATTTCTGTCTTCCAGAAGCTTCTCTCTAGTCACTACACAGAAATATAAAAGGTCATTTTTAATCAAGAACTCTTAGTATTTAATTAAAACATGCGAATGTCTTGCACAACAACTGGCAGGAAGCTCAGCAAGGCAAGACACGTTCACTAATTTAGCTCGTCTGAGACAGACTTCACAGCAAAATGAGCAACTTACTCTCTTTTTTTGATTCTGGTCCTATAGGTGAGCAAATACAGTTTATGGTGAAAGCTCTATTTTTATTTGAAGATGACTCATAATGGCCAAATTTATTACAAGACAGCAAACGTGCTTGATTTAGTCAATTAAAACAAAGGATTTGTACTGTGGATTGTGAAATAAAAGTTCTGGTAATGATCTCTGCAATCAAGAGCAATACATAAAGCTGTAGTATTTTCTCAAATCAGGTTTCACATATAAACAAGAAAGCATAGACATAAAAATCAGAACCAATGCCACTGCATCATGTCTTTGTTAATGATTTCTTTGCCCTATGCATAATAAACCCATGTAGGTCTAAAGAACGAAAATCAATATATCCTCGATGGAGTAAAAAACATACAGAAAATTGCTTTTGATGGGGATTTATTATTTAAATGGAACTAGCTTTGTCAGTGTGCACAAAACAAAAAAAGGAAACAGAAGCAGAGAAAATATTTTCTTTATAGTATATTGGAAAGAAAGAGCTAGATGCTAAGAGAAGCAGAATTTTAACTGATTCAAATAAATCACCTTTGTGCTTATCTGCATGTAAATCTATTAAAAGATCCCTCTAGTATATTAGCTGTCTTTTAAATACAGCAACACAAGCTACATACAGTTATAATCCTTGGCTGAAATACCACAATTTCATTAAAAGCATATTCTTTGCTTATATATAAACACTAAACTGACAGAGAAAACAGTGCTTCAAGGCAGATAGATGACTGCAGCTGCTGTCTCACATATTAGAAGCTAACCAGAGCAGGACATGAAACTGCCAACAGCAGCAGCCATGACCACTGAAATAAACCAACTCCATAGAATTACTGCATAAAATACTTTATATGCATGTAAAGGCACATAAGGAACCTTATTTGAACCAATCTCTTGGTCTCCTTATATGCTACAAAGTTAGAGGAAATGTCATACTAAGCATCATGACCTTATCAAATCCCAGGGGAAGTCTACAGCAAGGAAGACATAACCTTGATCATGGTCAGGGAATACTTAAACCAGCTGAACATACATAAGGTCACGGGTCCGGATGGGATGCACCCATGATTGCTACTCTTCATAACCTTTGATCAATCATGGCAATTAGGAAATGTGCACAAGGACTGAGGATGAGTCCATCTGTGTCCATCTCACCCTCACCATCTGTGAGGGTGAGTAGGAGCCCAGTGAGGTTGTGGAGAGTGTAACTTTGAAGATTTTCAAAATCCATCTGGACATGGTCCTGGGCAACCTGCTTTAGGTGGTCCTACTTGAGCAAGGTGGGTGTCCACAGTGAGTTCCAAAGGTCCCTGCCAACCCTGACTGTTCTGTGATTCTGTAAAGAAAACTAATAGTTATTTTACCTGTCACTAGGTATTTTGAACTGGAAGAGATGTATGTGCAAACACAATGAGAAAATGTTAACTAGTTCCATGTAATTCATCCCGTATGACTACACATACATAAGAAGAGTCCCCAGAATTATTCATATTATCTTAAACATGAAGTTTTAATTTTTCATTGACTGTTTTACTTGGTTTACATGCCCAAGTACTAGCAGTAAGGTGCCTGCAGGGGGGCTTCTGTGAGGACAGAAAAGTGCCAAAAACACGTGGTACCACATGACCAGCGCAGAGGACTAAGCCCTTCAGCCAGGAGGGTGGTACCTCTGGTGAAGTTACAAAAACATTGCACAGTAGAATGTGAAAACCACAGAAGAGGGGCAACCCTGCAGACACCAGGGACAGTGAAGAGAGGAGGAGGTGCTCCAAGCAGCAGGGCATGCAGCCCCTGTAAAGCCCCACACTGAAGCAGATACCAAGCTTGCAACCCATGAAAGACCTCACTGCAAAGCAGCTGGAGATGCCCTGAAGGAAGCTACAGCCCACCCATTCTTCCGTATTTTCAACTGGCAATAAATCAAGTTCCTTTTCCTCAAGTTAACCTCTTTGCTCATGATGGTAACTGACGAGCAAAGTTCTGATCTCCCAGTCTTTTTAGCTTGGGCTGTTCCACTTATACTTTCTAAGCTCATCCTGTTAAGGAGGGAGAGTGAAAGAGCAGCTGAGTGGGGATCTGGCGAGGCCAGCCAAGGCCAACCCAAATGAAGATTTTAAAATAAACAGGCCATACTCAGTAAGTGATTGACACAATTGTTCAGACTCTGATTTCACCAAAGTAATAACGCAGCTGTGAAACAAGGCAATTCACTTTTCTATGTGACTATGCCAATCCAGCATCAACTGAACTTTTAAGCTGCAGAGCAGAACAGTCAGCAAGTGATAACTGCAACCCTTGATAACTACTATCTATTCATTAAAAAACAAACAAAAAAAACCCCAAAAAATCCACAACTTCAAATAGAAGTAATAACCAGATATAACACTTGGAAAAGATCTCTACTTCAAAAAGCACCTGGTCTAAGCATCAGTTCCCTACTAATAAGTGAATATACGCTATTATAAATTGAAAACAGATCTTATGTTCAAATAATGTATACACACATACTCAGAAACTCTTCCTAAGCAAACGCCTGCAGGTTGTATGTAGGTCAAGCTGTTTTGACAGGGATGAGAAGATGAAATAAGGCACAAATGTTGATCTACATGATTTGAACATCAACCAAAGAAAAGATTTAATGCTTTAATGCATTGTTGTGAATGTACAGGTACATCGACTAACAGAATGAACATCTGATACTATTAGAAAATACATTCCATTCTTTGGAAACATTTGCTCCTGAAAAAATCTAGTAATGCAAATACAAAAATTCAGGTGCAGTTTTCAACAGTGGCCTTCTGAATTCAATGTAACAATAACTCCATATTAATGTCTCCAATTCAATTCTCAAGAAAAAAAATACCACATGACAGAAGTAAATAAAATTTAGAGGAAACAACAAAACTAATGAACTACAAAAAATTAGTAATACAAAACCCCATAACCTACAGAAAACCTGACCAATTCAGAAAAGCAAAAATTAGATAGAAAAATATTTTTAATATTTTGAAGACATAACTGAGGAAGCTGAGAGCTACTTTTAAAATCACCAAACAATGAAAAGTAGAAATACAAAAAAAAAAAGGAGGAAAACCAAAACACTCTCAGAAATGTGGGAAACAGATAAAATTACCTTTCAGTAATATTATTTTTTAATAAGCAACTACTATAAATGTGACTGACAGAAAAAATAAAAGGAACCAAGAAGACCACAAGCACCTAAAGTAACAGTGCTAACATTCTGATACTTGTGAGGAGTACTGTCAAAATAACACTCCTTCTCCTCACAGACATAAAAGGTTTTGACAAGACAAGATCAGGTGATAGATAGTTATCTGAAATAAAAGCAATAAAGAATAAAGCTATCATTCCTTTAGTTTCTTCCCTCTCCCAACTTCTTTGATATTCTAGAGAAGAAATGCACAAATTTCAAGTTGGAGACTGCCTGTCTAGAGCAAGGGAGAGAGAAATTAATGAGAACAACTTTGAGAAAAATTTAGTCTGCACTGAAAGTCTTTTTTGTTTTAAAAAACTGGTTTAAGAAATAAAAAAATTGATACTGATTAAACAGAGATATAGTACAATAATAATAGAATAAAAGCCCAAGTAAGAACCAACAGAGAGGATGGGGACCTGGACTCCACCTTACTGGTGGAGTAAATAGCAGTGACAAAGGTGGCTTTAAGCCAAGGCTACTCCTTTTACTGTCTCATGTATTTGTCAAAATTACCAACAAACCTGAGTAAACAGTATCTTATACTTCACTACCAATATACCAAGAAACATGAACCCTGAAAAAATTTCTTAGCGTATTTCAGTGAACATAAATTCTTCAAAAAGCACTCACATCTAACAAGATTACAATTTACAGCCTATTTTTAAATTATATTGTGAACAAATAGCCACTAAATGGATAGACAAAAGAGAATCTCAGGAGAAGAAATTATAGAGAATAGGGTAACTAATATTGAGATTGCTTGTAGCAGCAAAACATTCAAATTACCCAAAGACAGGAAACTGTACTTATGCAAGCAAATACAGCTGGGTTTGACATTAATTAAATTATTAAATCCTGTCTGTTTGCAAGTTAAGGCCTCAGGTGCTATGTCTTCCAAAACCATTCAAATCAAGGGAACATGCTTGGCCAAGGTCAGCTGCTCTTGATTCACTGTTAGGCTGTAACAGAAGATACTACAGAACACTGGAAGTTCATATTCATCATCATGCAATCACTCCTCTCCCTGGAGGAGTGATGTGGCAACTGGAAAACCCTGGTGCAGACTTTCAAAGGTACCTAAGCAACAATATTGGCTTGAGAGCACTTTGTTACTATTGCTATACAAAGCTCAGGTTTTATTTCACTTTATCTAAGAGCTCTATGACCAGTGCTGCTCACACTGGTAATGTGTTTTTTTCCAAGTCTCATGTTATGCAATTTAAGTATCAGAGATGGCAATAAAGGAAGTACCTCAATGAAAATTGATTTCTCTAAACAGAGATAAATACTATTCCACAACTGCTAGATCCATTTCCTACCTAGCCAGAGTTCTGGATCTACAGCAAGACCATTTGAAAAGCACCAGGTCTCCGACTACACTGCACTCTAACTCTAGAGTTATAGGCTCATCTTGAAGTGTTGTACAGCTCACAAGTTCCATATTGACAGCAGTACAAAGAAACAGTCCTCTCAAGTACGAGGCCATAGCCAAAGATTAGTTCCTAAGATTAATTACAATTTAATTCTGCTGAGAGGGAAGTACTTATACTTAGGGGAAGCAACAAAAAAAAGGAAATGTTTTAATCATCTTCTTGAAGCTCAAGGTTGCAAAACGGAATAAAGCATTCACATAATAAATCTACTGAGAATATCAGCAAGTTTTCTACTACTTCATTGCGTAAAAAGTGAAAGAACTGATGCTGGAAGCTAATTATTTACTCCTAAACAGCAAGAACTGAACAAACCATAGTAAAAGCCCTTGGGGAAGACTCAAGAAACAAACATTTTCATAGATCAAAAATCCTCTCCCATAATCAAGCAATGATATGAATCTAAGCACAGACACTCGAGAAAAATTATGCCAGATCAAATCAAGTTTTCCAAAACAAATAGTTTCATGTTTGCAAATAATTTATGATCCAGCAGCTACTTCAAGAAATAGTCACAAGTAATCAACTGAACAGACAACTTCTTGCAACAGTAGCCAACTATGAAATATATTTTTCAGCAGGTAAAAAGATGGTAAAAAACAGTATCAAAACAAATAATTACTGGAGTGCACACACAGGACCCACATGGCTATCCCAACAGTAAGAGTATATCCAACAAGTTGGTAAGACTTTTGTAGATGGCCAAAAAAACATTACCAATTCTAACACATTGCTAGCATTGATGCCTATCTAAAAATAAAATAAAGAGACTAAGTACATGTCACAGACATCTTTTATGAAAAATCCTTTCCTCAGGATTTCTCCTCCTGAGAAGCTGATAGGCCTCAGGAACAAAATGTAAACAATGGTTATCTGCTGCTGTGGAATGCAACAGGTAGATCTGTGATTGGTCTCATGTGGTTGTTGCTAATTAATGGCCAATCACAGTCAGCTGGCTGGACTTTCTGTCTGGGACACAAGCCTTTGTTATTCATTCTTTCTTTTTCTGTTCTTAGCTAGCCTTCTGATGAAATCTTTTCTTCTATTCTTTTAGTATAGTTTTAATATAATATATATCATAAAATAATAAATCAAGCCTTCTGCAACATGGAGTCAGATCCTCATCTCTTCCCTCATGCTCCGACCTCTGTGAACATGGTCACATAATATAATAAGAAAAAAAACCAAGGTCAAGTGTAAACGGTGCATTTCTAAGCTTACATCTCCCAGCTGCAACAAAGTGCCTTAGATGAGAAAAAAATTGTCTTGGGTAACAACAGTGTGCCTCTTCTTTGGGCATAGCAATTCCCACTGTACAAGCAATTAACCCAAGAGAATAATGTTTCACTGACTGGACATCAAGAAATGCAGAAGAAAAACTCCAGTGGAAAGCAACACCCTTGAAACAGCTGAGCTAACCTTCCTAACCTGTCAAAGAAAGGGAGGAGCAAGCAATACATTGAATTCATGGCTGTATCTATGCTGCAACAGCAATCTGCTTCAGAAGTCTTGGTTCTAACTCTTGGGCTTACAACGGTTTCACACTGTGGTCTAGGAAATGAGAAGCAGATGACTGGATGATACATGGTAAACCTCACTGGGGTCTGGTGTACAAAAGCATTGCTTACTTAGCCATGAGAGACATGTAGATGCCTATACTGCAAATCATGGTGAGCTACTGCCGGAACACAACGCTGCTGCTGCTGCTCAGTTACCTAAGATACATATTTCTGCAATAACCACTACTGACAATGTGTCAGTTGAGTGGACTCTCCTAAGAAATCAAGTAATTCAGGGATATTTGCCATCTACAAATGGAGACAAAATAAGAGGCAATCCTTGCTCCAGACAGACCATTCTAAATGTCTTTAAGAATACTTGCAAATAACAGAAGCAAGAAAAACTGCCACAACAGTCTCAGGAAAGATAGAGCACTCGGTGGTCTCAGGCCACACCTGACAGATACTATGCACGGCCATTTCTAAAAGGCCAGGGCCTCTGTTAAATACTGGTGCTGGCATGCAACGATTTCATGTCCCACATGGGACAAGCAGGCAGCAGACCACCAGGAACACTGCACCCTCCAGAGGGGCTCTCCAACAGATGGAAAAAGGTCTCCACCAATGGACTGCAGTGGAACATTGGAACACCGTGCCAGTGGTCTCCTGTCAGCAGGCAGATCACGGGAGGAGACAGGGGACATAAAAATAACTGCATCACAAGATCTATCTTTTGGGTCTGGTCTTTTGGTCATCTGCTTCCTGCCCTGGCCCTAGCCTGTTTTTGTCCTTTTTGCCCTGGCTCCAGCCTGCCTTTTGGCTCTTCGCCCTTGCTGGCCCTCCCTCTCGCTGGGCATTTGGCAGGACTCTGGCTGACCTCCGAGCCTTGTGTGCAGCCTGTGTCCCGCCCCACCCCTCGCCTGTCCAGCCTCCCTGTGTTCTGACCGATGCCCTGCCTGCTTCGTTCCTGCCTGCCTCTAGCCCTGCTTCGCCGGTGCAGCCCGCCACCATGATCCCCACCGCCACCTGTCCAGCGTTCCGGACCTCCCGCCCGAGCGCCCCCTCCCTCCCTCACCTGGGGTCCGGCTGCCCGCGGCCGGGGGAGCTGTGCCTGTGGAGCCAGGCCTCTCCGAGGGCTGCGCAGGCTCCCCGGCAGCCAGCGGGCCCACGCTCCCTGACACCGCGCCCTCGGCGGCACTCCCTGACTTGGGGTGCTAATGCCCAATTTTTCTCTCTGTCTCCTCTTTCCCCCCATTATTTTTCATCTTCCTTCCTCCTTTTTCTGTCTTTTCTAGTCCTCTTTAGTAAATCAACTCCCTCTTTTTTTGTTACCAATAAACAGTTCTCAGATACAATACTGTCTCGTTTGACTTATTTTCATCCTAGACCACCTGTTTTTCTAAGAACTTCCAACAGTTCCCCACAGTGGAACATGACACACACCAAGCTGTGAAACTTATGACTTAAGGAAAACATGAAAGATAATTATTCTTTCTGAGAAAATTATATAGGAAATTCCTTATGGGAATTATAAGGTGATTTCACATAAATTAGTACATTTTACTTTAGCTTATTAACTTTACTAACAATTTAAGCCTACTTTAGATTTTGAGATCACATCCTAAAGAAACACATTTTCAGGTGTGCAAAGCCGTCAGTAAAAACAGCCTCAAGCCATTTCCAGAGGTGGACCCTTACCAGGTAGCAGCAGTAGACGCAGCACACAGGTGGAGTCCAACTGTGTAAGAGACAGGGACATACAGCACAAGACTCTGGTGGTGTTCACAGGGGCCCCAGGATGAGGGAAGAGATGAGAATCTTGACTCCATGTTTCAGAAGGCTGATTTATTATTTCATTATATATATTATTTTAAAAGAAAATTATATATTAGAACTTATTAAAAGAATAGAGGAAAGGATTTCATCAGAAGGCTTGAAAGGAAAGGAATGGAATGAATAATAAAAACCTTGTGACTGACCAGAGTCTGAGACAGCTGGACTGTGATTGGCCATTAATTAAAAACAACCACATGAGACCAATCAAAGATGCACCTGTTGCATTCCACAGCAGCAAATAATTATTGTTTACATTTCGTTTCTGAGGTCTCTCAGCTTCTCAGGAGAAAAAATCCTAGCCAAAGGATTTTCATAAAATATGTCCATGACACAGGATGCAAAGATGACAGCATCTGTCATATAAGGAGAGATGGGACTGTTTACAGCCTGAAGAGAAGGCCTGCTTAAGGTGGGGTAAAACCTAATCAATACATGTAAACAAAAGATTGTTCAACACGGGATGAAAGCATGTCAGACTTTCCACAGCAGTGTACACTGACTAGAAAAGAGTCAACAGGGATAAATTGAATCAGAAGAAATTCTACACGCAAAAACGAGTACACTTGTTCATTATAAGAGTGGTCAAGCATGGGAAAAGGTTGCCAAGAGGAGTTGTGGACTCTCCATCCATAGAACTAATCAAAACCTGAGTGAACACAGTCATCATGAAACCTGATACAGCTGGTCCTATTTAACTGAGGATGGAGTTACATTACATCATTTCCAAAAGCTCCCTGGCACCTCAACCTGTGATCCTATATTAATCTCACCAGGCAGAAAGCTGGGTGAGACAGTCAAAGAAAAGACAAAAATACCTTTTTTTAGTTGAAAATAAACAAAACTGGAAATCACTGTTTAATTAACATTCTAGTAACTGTAGTGTGTAATAAAAACTATGTTATATAATAGCAGCTTTTATAAGAACAGCTAGGTTCTCCAAACTAGATAGTACAGCAAATTAACTTCTGAAAGGACTACAGTAAATTAACATTCATAAAATGGTGATTAAAATACATTGACATTGTCTCAATACAAACAACAGTAAACAAGCAGAAAGCAGTGAGTATTTCAAGTCAGGATAAAATGGATGCTTTCAAATCCAGCATAAATCCTTAATCTCTTCCATAATGAGACTGGAATGCTTATTACCATAAAATCCATCTCCTTAATTTGAGGTCAGGGTACAACATGCTCACAAAAGGAATTAAAACCAACTGAATTTAACCAATTTGAATATAAATAATTAATGGAAAACTAAAAAATATAGCATAGAAGTCTGCAACAGAGCTAAGAATTAAAACAAACACTAGCTTTCCCACCTCCCTTTAAGTGGACTGCTGTAAGCAGGCAAGGCTGACTTGATCTGTTTTCAAATTCCTTTTCTTCACTCCTGCTTTAGGGCACATGAGTGAGGTTCAGGGAGAACTCTACTAAAGCAAGCTGACTTGTAAAGCAAAATAATCACTGACACCCTGGAACAGTCACAAAGCAATAAACGTTGTTATTCTTGATAAAACACTCAACTACAACCACCTTCAGTACCTGAAAAGATGTAAAGGTGCAGTTTCACAAACTGTTAACTCAGCTGGGAAGGGACAGAGGGAGGAACCACAAATGACAGATGGGTATGTGCTTCTAAAAGAAAAGGCTATGGCTTCCTGAAAAGATGAGGATTATGAAGGTAAACATAATTGCATACCAGTTATGCTGATGCATGTTAATGAATCTCACAGAACAAAGCATTTGACTATTCTCAATAATTACTAATGTAATCCTTTAAATATGCTAGACATGAGAAGTAATACATTTACTGTGATATGGGCTAGTTGCATGACCCATTCCAGTCTTTGATTTTCTCTTCCACCTCACTTCACATTAGCCTGACTTTCAACCTTACAGTCTTTCACTTCAGTTTTTCAGTCCCTAGCTCATATAAACTGATCTTCTATTCCAGTTTTCTTCCCTTGATCCAGATTCTTGTCAGCCCAGCCAGAGAGTTCACAGAGTTTCTCCTTCTCCTACCAGGTCATGGTCCCAATGGTATCTGCAGACACATTTCTTTGCAGAGACTGAGCCCCATTTGCTCCCACAAACTGACTTTCAATGCAACTCTTCCCCTCCTTCCCAGTTCGCCTACTTCTCTTTATATTTCCTTCTAGTCTCTGCTTGCACTCCTTTTATTCTCTTCATAGCAAAATAATACCAACTTACAACTGGAAGACTTCAAAACCAATATGCAGTAACTTGTCAATGTTACAGCCTGTAGACCACAGAAATTTACTGTGGGAAGTATCAGACAGCCTTCTAAGATGTCAAGGCTGACCAGCATCCCATGGTTTAGAAACGTACCATGGACCTACTGTTACTTTCAAGTACATTAATTCACCCTAGTTTCAATAAGGATGCTTTATTTAAACTGAATCAAAGCAAAAAGAAAATTGAATAGATTCTGAGGTAAAAAATAATTAGAAACAGAAATTAGAAACAGAGTGGCAGAAAAATATATACATACATTATCTTAGCAAATTACAATATCTTTCTTCAATTAAGCAAAAGATCATTCCCCAAGACAAAAGAAAATGCAGTGGAGCTGGTCAGAGGTGGGGAGATTAACTATTTTTTTATCCATACTACAACATGGGAGATTGTTAAATGTGAGAAAAGTGGATTAGAAGAAGTAAAAAAACCCCACCAAAACAATTCAAAATGAATGGTTAAACAAAGACAATTAAAACAAGGTTTCAAGTGCTAATTTCATTAACTGTTTCATAAATATAACCCTGTATTTATATATCTGAACTTCCTCTGATTCAGCTCCATTCCTCTTCCTTGCATCCTATCACTGTTCCCCAGAGAGAGCAGATCTGTATCATCCGCTTCACTTCCTCCTTTGGGGAAGCTGCAGTCTGCAGTGAGGTCACATTCAGCCTGCTCTTTTCCAAGTTAGCCCAATAAACTCTTAGTTTTCCCAGTATGTAATGACACAAAGACAATCTGGACTTTTCAGCCCAACAACATGAAGTCTAAAAGTAAACATGACTCTTCTCTACACAGAAGTATATACAGAGAACAAAGTATGAATTAAGCTACTGAATGATACTAAACAAGAACAATGAATATATACAAAGACTGTGAATAATTTTGATTGAAAATTAGATTGACATTTTTGAAACAAGCCAGAAAGGGTATGCTGTAGGCCCTAATTTTTAAAATGAGTAATTGCATTATCAAATGGGTCGAAGGACATTACTTAGAGGCCTGCAACAGAAAGCAAATGCAGCTAACACCCCCCCCACCACCACCACCATTTTTATATGTGGGTGGAAGGCATAAGAGCAAAACAAATCTTCTGTAGTTTTGCAGTGGCCCTCTAGTGTTAACCTGGTCCTGTGCTCTGAAAAAAAAAAAAAAGGAAAAACACAAACCTTTTGTTCAATATAAATTCATTTCCTCATAATCCCTTTTTGTTGCCAAGTATGAAAGACTAATAATCCCCTTTTTGTTGAAGTATGAAAACCTGAGGCATATACAACATAGAAGACTGAAAGCAAGTCACTTGCAACATATGACCATCAGAAGAAAACTTTTCTTTTTCTTATTCAAGTCTGGCTTAACCCTACACACTAGGGACTCTTACACAGAGATAGACAATTTTACAAAGACAAACCTTTGAGATACCATTGTTTTGTAGGGATTTCTACAGAAAAGTACTTGTATTAGTACACTAGGACCACAAATATACAACAGCACAGACTAAAATACTAGAACAGGACTGAGACAACCAAGTGGAATGGAATGGACAACCATAACATCCAAAAAAGAATATTGATAACTGTGGAGTGGAACTGGGAGGCAGTGATGGAGTATGTGACCGCATCACATTCATGGATATGGATATAAATAGGATATGATTCTACACCACCCTCAGCACTCTTTGTCCAAATGGAAGAAAAATGCAGCAAAGATCATGCAACATCATTACCAGGCAAGAACAAACCAAAATACACAGTGAGGATTTTGTAAACAGCATCCCTTTCTCCCTTGTCACTGCAAGTAATCATACTGACAAGATAGCCATCTGTCCTGGTCCTCATAAATGCAGGACTGCAAAAGCAAGAGTATGAAAAGACGACAAAAATCTCATGGATTTCAAATACAAGTTTATGAAAATAATTTGTTCAAAAGCAGAAGTCATGCTTCCACCCATGCAGTGATCCATTGTGAGCTGCTGCAGTTAAACTCTCTTCTCATATGATGACACACTCTGTTTGGCTATTGCAGAACCTTGGTATCTTAAACCAGAGCACTTGCTAAGTTACATCTGTTGCCTAAAATGCAGGAACTTGATCATTGCAGCATGAACAGCTGAGGTTATTATTTATTGCTTTTTATTGCAAAACACACTTTGTTCTTTGCATAAAATAGTGGGTTCTGCTGAGTATTTTCATTGTCAATAAAACATTGATGGGTGGTGGGAAAGCAAGAAAACGCCTTTCTCTACAACGCATAGAAAGTGCTCAGAGGGCTTGGAGTAGTGCTGCAACAGAGCTCTTCCAACTAATGACTGCTAAGTGTCTTCCTTAGAAACAAACTGCCTGATCTTCACCTACTAAACAAATTGGAAAAGTGTGCATTCTCCTAGCATCTCTCAATATACAATCTATATGTATCCTTTCAGAGGCTAGTATTCAATTTTATTCACATTCTCACATAGATTTGAAAGAGAATCTCTACCCAGCTTATGTTTCTCAACACTAGTAATAATAAACCCCAACATTTAAGATGAACACCTGGAAAACAGTGCTTCAAAAAACCACACTAACTAATTTTGCTTCCCATATATCCTACACGATTTTTGTGAGTACTTGTTCTTTGCTCACATGGTCCCAAGTTATATCTCAAAATCCTACTTCATTTTAAGCTTCCAGAATATTGTCATAACAAAAACACTCCACACTTGCATTCCCACATACCTTTAACACAAATTCACCTTTAAATATTTGTTTCATATAAGTTATAAAGTAACCCATAAAATTTGAGATCTATTGAATTACATCTTTCTGCAGGAAAATGCTTTTAGTTGATTCAACATGCCTGAACAATTTATAAATAACATCCTCTCCTCCTTACTTTGGCCCACTGGAAGACACCGAATTTGAGTACAGGCAAGACTGAGAGAAAATGAAAGAGAGTCCTTCACTTACCACAGAGAAATTAAGGGGGTTATTCAATCAGGATTATGTTGTAAATTCTTACTGTCTCTCTGTTGCCTTATGCATTTCAATTCTTCATGTCATGACTGCCTTAGAAAGGAGATAAAAAACAAAAAAGAGGAGAAAAAGAAGGGGGAAAAAAGTGTGAAAGGGGGAGAAAAAGGTGAAAAGTGGTGAGGAAAAGCAAAACAGAGGGGGGAAACATGAAAAGGGGGGAGGTGACAGAGGAGGAGGAAGGCAATGAAAAAGCTATTGGGGAAAGAAAGAGTAAAAGACGGGTAAAAGTGAAAAGAATAAGGTAAAAAAGAGAGAGGATAAAGAGGACAAAAAAAATAAAGGGGGAGGAGAAAAAAGAGGGAAGCGGGACAGGAAAAAAGAGAGAAAAAATGGAGGAAGAAGAGAGAAAAAAAGCAGTAAAACACTTAGTTGTGCCTTGAAAAACACCTTGCCTTTATTTGATTGGCTCTGAAGCATGAAGAAAACGTTTCTCAGTAGTTAGAGAATGTCCAGTGTTTCTTTTGGCCACTTTAACATTAGATTGAACTTGGATGCCTTACATAGAGACATTTTTAAAATTATTCAGGATATTTTGACTATACAGATTGTCATACTAGACCAGGCTGGTAAACCAGTCTAGCAACAATTTGCTCAGATCAGCCATCACTATATCTTGTTCGCAAGATGCAAAACAACTTACATGGTATAGCCTATTAGTACTGAACAGAATATGGTAGATATGGTACAATCTTCTCTTTTAAGTATTTAATCCTAATTGCTAGCAATTGTTTTAAAAGCATACACTACGAATACTTTTTCTAGCTTGTTCGGCTTCATTTGTGATACATTTCAATACTCTGTCTGCAGTAGTTAAACTTTGGATAGTAATACTATAAACATCCCAGGAGATTTATTAATCTTAAATATCACAAGCAATGGTCAGATCCAATTAAATACATTAAATGGAAACCTGGCAAGTTATGAAATTCCTTTAAAGTATAGTCTTAATTGCATTGTGCATTCCATCATTTTTGAGTGTGCAACATGAATACTTCTGTCAAGCTATAAAATGAGAACTTCAGAACAAATCCCAGCCTCTTGGCACCTTTTGAGCCATGACTACATGTAAAACAGAAGCAATGCAATAAGAATTGTCTTCAATAAGTATGCATTTCACAACAAAGTTCCTCTGGATTAACCTCTAAGGAATCAAGAAAAAACATCCTTTCTGACCATTTTGTGGTATCAGCAAGGAACTAACCTCCACAACAAGCAGATTCAATCCTATCTTGTATTATTGGACACCTGGGAGCCCTGAGACACTCTCACTTGACAAGAAAGCAGATAAAGCATCAAAATAGTGGGTTTCTATGTTGGATTGGATCTTTGAGATTACTTTAAGCTTGTTTGCACATAGACTTGTGCAGACCTCTGCCTCCATATGTCAAAGGAAGTATCTTTTTTCGTCTACTTGCTAGCCCTTACCACCTAGATCTCATTTTCACCTGTCCCAACAGTGAGATCACCACATCAAGGAAACTAACTGAGTACCTAAGGTCTAAATTCAACAATTCACTTTCCATTTTTTCGGCATGCATTAGTCAGCAAACTAGTCAGCCTCAGTCTTCCAGCAAAGTTATTTCTGAAAACTAGCTCCTGAATTCAGATTTGCAGTACAAGACAGACTCATCATTTCAGATCTACAGCACAGAACAGAAATATAAATAAGAATCCAACACATCAGTACTCAAAAAAAAAAATAAGTTCAGTTAAAATTTTGGAATTAAACTGCTGTTTTCTGAAAAGTATACATTTCTTTTCGATGTTTCTAATGTGAGAATCCCTGCAAACACCGAAAAGGAGTGCCCCAAATCAAAAAGGAAAAAACACCTGATTCCTATTAAGGGACAGATCACAGAGATTTGTGATATTAAAAACGCCTGTGGTCTTGTAAGGAGACTTTCAATTCCATGCCAAATATTTTTTCTTTAGTAAGTAGCTTAAAAATTCTAATTCATGCCAGTGATATATATTTTTTTTTTACTCCAATCTATAAGAACACTCATTGTAAGCATACGGCAGGCAATGTGACAACAGTCTACAGTAAAACCTATCAACCTGGCAATGACAGCACCTCTGTGTTTGCAATCCATAAGTCAACCGCAGAACTGCCCATGGCTTTACCATAGCTGAAGAGCTCTGGGACCCCCCCTTCACACAGCAGTTCTCAGTTATATGGCACATTTAAAAATATGTATGAAGCATAAGAGATTGATACAGAAAGCATATATATTTTGATAGTAATGCCTGAAATTAATACATGAGTTTTAAAGGAATAGAATGAAGAGTGAAGGGTTACAAAAAAAAAAAAAAAACAAAACCAAAAAACCCCACCGAACAAAAATACAAACAAAAAAGCCACTCCCATGGACTATTTGGAACCATACGCTACCCTAAACAGCTGGAAGTCGAAACTAACAGAACGGCAGCACTTGAATGCTTCCATGCCTGCCACGGTTGAACACCCAGAGGTGAAGAAATGACAGTGCCAGCGCCAAGTCCGGAGGGGCTCTGCCTCTCCGCATTCAGCCATGTTCCTATCACCGGCATGCCGCCGGGCCCTTTAAGCCAGACCCGATGACGGGCGGGAGCCACCGGCCCCGGGACGGCCCCGTTCGCTGCCCGCAGGGTACTCGTGCTGGCTGCGCCGGGCGTCGCGGGAAACTTTGGCGACGGGGAGCGCGCCGTGCCTCGGCCGTCCCTGGGAAGCTCGTCCCTCGGCTTCGCACAGGACATGAAGTCCCGGCGGGGAGAGCGGAGGCTCCGCCGCATCAACCCCCTCAGGCGGCGCCGGCAGTGCTCAGCAGGGGACAGGGAGGACCGGATGGGGCAACCCCCGCCTCCCAGCGCCGCAGCCGCCGCAGTCTGCAGCAACAAGGAAAGAGCAGCTCTTGGCACCCGCAAGGCCGCGGCCCTCGGCGATGCGAAGCGGCCTCCGGGCGTCCGGGAACCCTCCCCGAGGCATCCGCGGAAGGCGCCGCGGCTCTTGCAGCGCGCAGGGGAGCGGCGCCGCCGCCGCATGTGTGCCCACGCAGAGGCAGCGCCGAGCGCGGCCGGGCGAGTGTCCGGCCAAGGCACGGCACCGGCACCGCCGCGGAGCTCGAGAGAATCACCGCAACTCAAAGTACCCACTGCTTCTCCCCTCCCCGCAGCCCTCGTGCCCGAGCGAACGCGGCGCAGGTGGAACTCACGAGAGGAAGGCGCGCCACACCGCTGACTCCCAACCGCTGCCAGCAGCGCCACCGACACCGGCGTCTGCCGCCGCGACCCCCCCTTCCTGCCCCGCCCCGGGACCGCCCCCCCTCGCGCCCCGCCCCGGCTCGGGGGACGCGGCGGTGCTCACGTCGGCCCAGTAACTGCGTCGGGCTAGGCCGCTGGGAGGCGCGGTCCGGGCCCGCTGTGCTCTGATGCGCGCCGGGTCGGGCTGGGCGCGGGGCCCACTGGGTCTGTGGTCACAGGAGAGAGGCTGGGGTTTGCACGGGAAGGCCTGAAGTCCTCAGGGAAGGGTTCGGTGTTCTCAGCAATGGGGCTGGGGTCACAGGGGAGGGTCTGGAGTCCTCACGAAACGGGTTCGGTGTCCACTCGGAGGGGTCCGAGCCTTGAAAGCCCGCAGGGAGGGAAAAAAAGCGCCCCGTGCCCTTTTGACTGCCCTCGGGCAGGAACGGGCTGGTGTGCGATCAGTCCCGGCGGATGAAGGCCCTTAGTGCCGGGAGAGGAAAGGCTGTGGTTGCGGGGTCGCAAGCGGTGGTCAGCGAGTTGAGGGGAAGGCTCTCCAGGCTTCTCTGCGGGGTGTAGGGGCGGGTGGCAACACCAGCTCAGGACAGCGGGGAGCCAGGGCATGGTCTCCTCCGAGGGATGGGTGCTGGACATGGCACAAGGCAGATCCTGATAACAAAGGATCCAAGGCAAGGGTGCCGATTGTGGTTGTAAGCTTGTCGAGAGCTTCAGTGTGCTTTAATGAAACCATGTTTTCAGTGAAATTTGTAACATAACATAGTGAGCTGAAGCTTGGGCATATGTTACAATGAGCTGTATTTCAACCACACATAGCTGCTGCATGGGAGCCCTATTCAACATCCCTTGCTGAGCAGGTTTGTGCAGGAGACCTTTGAGAGGTTTATCTGCATAGGTAAAATGGAAGAGTTAGGACCCAAATCTGTACTGTTTTTCAGGGGCATTGTGATGAAGTATTCATTTATCAAACAGGACTGTCCTAATGCTCCTTAAAAATATAAAAAATATTTATGGTAAAACAATTCTGACACCCTCAGACTAAAATAATAGCTTTTTTTTCTGAGTAGATCTGCCAACTTTGTTATGACAGCAAATCTGGGTAATTGGATTTGTGATGGATGTTTCAGTATTTCTAAAAAGGGTGGATCTGTTATTAAGATGGAGCATTTGCCTCATTCATATAAAATGGAAAATGCAACACAAATTAATTCTTTGAAAGTTTATTAATATTTTTAAAGTTAAAGTGCATCAGTAGAGTTCTGGCTTGGTCTTAATTACCTGGTTCTTTTTCTTCAGAAGGTGGAAATCTGCTTCTGTGGGTCTATAGGACATAGCAAGCAATTAGTGATTAATGTCTCCCAAAGATGCTTTCAGTATTTGATGACAAGAAATATTAAGCTCTTTGAACAGAAATGGTGACTTACTGGTTTCAACTGATTTGTAGAGTCACACCAGCATTTTTTGTAGAGTTCTTTGTCACATCAAGCTGTCATCAAAGTTTGTGCCTTACATTATTGACTGGCTCATGAAAATGAACACTGTAGGTGCAAAGGCCTGGTCTAAGGATTCCAGGACTTGCCCTGAACAAAGCACATGGTGCTTTGTGAAATAACAAATCAATAAACACCTGTTGCTGAGGCAAGAGCAACCCACAGGCTTGCCCCCACCTTAAGCTCTATATGGCATTAATGAAGGGTGCAGCTTTGCAGTCTCTAACAAGGGGCTACATTCTGTTCTAGAAGTGTTTCCCATGCTAGCTGCTCTTACGTAAATTCTTTAATTGGTGTAGATTAATATATTCTCAAAGTAATCTTTGCAAAGGAAAGCATGGACAAGAATTTGGAGGAGCTCAAAATAGTCTTTAGCTTAGCATGGGAATGTTCCATGAATTAGAAGGTTTTCTTTTATGACAGAGCTAGGGGCCTATGAATTCAGTCCTCTTTCTAAGTGTGGAATATTTGGCTTACAGGTAGTAGTAAAAGGAATCAAAGAATTTGGGGGGAAAAAAAGAAAAAGAGAAAAGCGTTGAAAAGATATATTATCAACTCTTTGAAAAGAGACTGTGAAAGAGACTAGCTTTGAAGCCTACTAAGTGGCTTTAAAGTTTTCTTTCTGAATTTTAAAAGTTTTTTCTTCAAAATTAGAAAAAATTAATTAAAATTTCAGCTTTTTATGACTACCTTTGTATCAAAGTCGTTAGCTTGAATAGAACCTGTCAAATCCACTAGTTTTATTTATGGTTAACATAAGACAGTCTACCTTAGACTTCATGTTTAATGGCTCTCTATATCATTCTACTGAATTTTCCTCAATCTGCTCATACTGCTTTCATTAGTCCGAGAGCTGTTTTCATATCACTTCACAAAGGCAATAAAAATGAATACAATAAAATGTGATGCTTAATTTTTGTCTCTTTCTGAAATCTGAGACTTGGCTTACAGTGTCCTGTTCTTTGAATTTGAAAATTTCTAATGTAGAAAAACAAAATAACTCTATTTTGTGGCTTATGCTGTTACCTCCTAGTGTGAAGCACTGAAAAATAAACAAAGCAAGCCTCATATTCTGTAAAGTGCTAGATTTCCTGTAAGACTAACTTCACTGAGTTGAAAAACTATTTCTCATCTTGCATGACTGGATATCTACTTTTATAACAGCTTTGCGTGGGGAATAAAACTGTGGGGTTTTCTTTAGCATGCCAGTCTTTTCATCTGTATTAGGCACAAATTCAGCAAGGACTTGAAATTTAAGATTAGATACATGCTAAAGCAATTAATTTTAGACCTTTGACATAAAAGTTACATAAAAAGATAAGATTGGTCTGTGGTTGTAATCTCATGATAAAGTACTCTTGCTTTCTTGTATACAGGAATAGACTTAATATCCTAAGCTTTTGCATTGTCGCAAACTTATCTTGAAAGTTTTCATTATCCATGCCTGAACCATGCTACTGAACCATCACTACCTGCCATTTATAGATCTGTGAGAAAATGTTCTTTCAATTTGTGCAAAACCCTTTTGAGTCATACAGTCTTCTTACTTATACTTCCATAACAAAATCATATTGTTCCTGGCAAGCAACAACAGTAAATATTAAATTATAAAGGTCAGTATCATATATCTTGATGAAGTATTTTAGACAGGTAAATTGATTCCAGGCTCTGAGCTCTTAGCTTTGAGCACAATTTACTCTATTTTTGCCACAGATACTTAATTTCCTTTTACCATGGTTTTTTGGATTTTGTTTTGTTTTCTTTTGTTTTTGTTTTGTTTTGTTTTTAGGAAAAAAAGATACAAACTTTCTCTTTATTCTCTTGCATATGTGAAAGTACAGACTGCGTCATACACTCGAGAGCTGCATGGAGATTTTACTTTGCAAATGGAGCAGCATGCTGGCAGCAAAAAGGATGAAAGCCTTTGAACAGCTCCTTTGATGATTGAAATCAGCCCACGATCTCCTTCAGGCTGCAATTTTACTCATCGCTATTTCCTAGGTTTTTTTCTAGCACCAAGATAAATTTCAATGTAAAAAAAGAGTCCCAGTGAAAGAGATATGTATTATAAAGGTATGTAACACAGTTGTCGTTAAAGTACTTTACATACCTTCATATAAAGCAAAAATACACAAAACAAATACCTTTATATTGGAGTATTAATTTTTTCCAGGTGAATGAGGTGAATGGAAAAGTGCAATAAAGCCAGTTATGCAAGCTTGCATCCGTAGCAAAACTTCAACTCTCGTGCAGTAAATGGTCTTTGCAGACTGCAGATGAGGTTTGGGTCACTTTTGGATCACTGATGTTTATTTGATGCCTTTCCCATGTGTAAAGGATGTTCATCTCTACCTCTGGTAGGACAGTGCTTAATTAATAAAACAATAATTAATGTCAGTGTTTTGAAGACAAATTATTCATAACAGCATCTTACCTAAAGTGATGCCATATTTTGCATACAACTGAAAATGATTTCTAGTTGTTTCAGAACAGAAAATGTTTATTGTTGTATCTCTGTCTTCTATTTGTGTGCTGCTATCCTTTGAATCTCTTTGATCACTTGTAAGTGATCACTGGTGCCTCAATGCAGGTAATCCAGTTGTCATTAATTTGAATGTGATACCTCAACTGTCCTTGGGAAATTGTCTATATTTATCTTATGGCTTTTTCCATGTTTTTAAATAATCTTACTCTTGCACTTTTGCCTCTGGGATATCTACATAGGTATCTCTGAAGGGTTGGGATTTTTTCTGTACTTATCTTTTATTTGTTTGCTTGTTTGTTGTGAGAAAAAAAATATCAGATGTCTGTGGCAATAACAAAAGACTTGCAAAAATGTTGAATTGAATTAGAACTTGCATTCCATCCTTAGATTGTCTCCTAAGAATTTGGAATAGGAAAGCAGTGGATTTGCATTCTTCGTTCTTACCTAATTGTATTAAGCAGAGACTGAGACTATGGTCCTACTAAATTAGAATGGTGCAAGTTGATCAGTAGAACAAATTTTTGTGCTTAGGCAGGCCTTTTGGATCTTAGGGAAGCAAGTAGTGGGCGGGAAAAATGCATGAGGATGAATACTGCTACTATGCTATTTTTCTTACATTCAGAAGTTGATAGTGAAGTAGAGGGTCAGTAAAACACTTTGGTAGTATCTGTCTTCTGATCAAAGTATGGTAAGTCTGAAGTTTCTATCTGCTCAAGTGATGCTACTGTGATTTTATCCAGGTAGGAAGTCACTTGGAAAGTTGTTTAACACAGAATATGGCTACCTATAGCATGTGGTTTTGCTACAGACACTTTTCTCGTGATCCCTCAGTTAAAGAAAAGAAGGAAAAGAAGGAAATAGGAAGGAAAAGAAGAAAAGGGAAGGGAAGGTTCCGGGAAGGGAAGGGAAGGTTCCGGGAAGGGAAGGGAAGGTTCCGGGAAGGTTCCGGGAAGGTTCTGGGAAGGGAAGGGAAGGGAAGGGAAGGGAAGGGAAGGTTCGGGAAAAAGAGCACCATCCTTTTAAGAAGATACCACCTGTCTGTTTCCCTACGTGTACATATGTATCTTTCACCTTTATTCCAGTACATCAGTGTTGGAGAGGTTCAAGATGCCTGTCTTCCTTTCCTCCTTTCCTTAAGCTCTAGTATTTCCTATGACTCAAATGTCGAGAATTTCATGTTCAACATGAACATGCTCCAGCTCACTCTTTAACTTAAGGATTTTTAGGACATCCAACTCTTTTTCCACATGGAGCCCAGGAGGCTAACCCTAAACCTCGGTTTGTAAATCCTCTAAAATTAGTGCTGCTGATAGGTCTTGTTCTTAATATGTGAAATATTGCCTTTGTACAAGTTATAGTCAGCCAATCTTCCTTTACTTGAACCTTCCTTTGCACCTCAAATACAATCCCCATTTCAGGAAAGAAGGCATTAGTTCTATTAAACCACAATTTCTAGTAGTAGGCCTTTTGTTTGGGGTATTAGAGGAATAGAACACTAACACAGTCTGTCTCTTCTTGAACTTTATACTATAGATCATAAAACAGAGTAGCTACATTTCCATTAAAATCTATTAACCGTAGGGATAGAGTTGCATAATTCAGACAACCTCCCAATAAATTCTTCATTTAAACCATAGTGGAGAGGTCAGTGGGAAATAGCAGTGTAGAAGGTTATTCTATGCATTAATGTGAATTAGTGTGACTATTTACTATAGCCTTCATGCAAGAAATAAAAGGGAAATACTCCAAGAAAATTGCCACCCTTGGTATACAATTAGCAGACTTTGCTGAATAATTTCTAAAAAACAAACCCAAAAGACACAACAAACCCAAAAAAGCCAAAGCCAGATGAAACACTATAGGAACTGAGAAATGCTTTAACATTTCCTCAATTACTCTGAAAATATATTTGAACACTTTTAAATGGTCCCTAATGACTGCTTAGTCATTTTTCCACTAGACTTCTGGAGTACAAATATTCCAGAATAACTTGGGTCTAGGTTTTCTGTTTTATTATAACAGATTTTCCTCAAGGTAAAATGAATACTTCTATTCACACAATACGAGGATTGAAGTAAGCCTGGTCTCACTCCCTGAAAACCCAAAAACTTTTTTTCATGCTGTGTGGGAAATCAGACTTATTTCTACAAGCTTTCCTTGGTAAAGACTCTTAAAATAGAGAAAAATATGATCAGAATATCATAGTATAATCTTCCTTCAAAGTAAGTGATTTAGGTTAGGAACAAACAACTTTTAGGTAAATTACCACGGAGACCCTGGGGGGCATCCCCTGGGTTGGGGAGACATAAGAAGCTTCCTGCAAAAACCTGTTAAGATCCCAATGCCTCCTTCCCCTGTTCCTATGTCTGTTCCTATGTCCCTGAGCCACTCCTTTCTTAATCCCCGATTGGCCCTTATCTTTGTACTGTCCCGAGACCAGGGTCAGCTCCTGCCACTTGTGAAGGAGAAACCTTGAATCTCCCCACAAGTATGCCTGGGGACTCAGAACATCTCGCCTCACAGCTGAATTAAACATCTGTGGATACCATGCAAAGGCCCTTTTTGCTACCTTGCCCTGGACTTTACTAGCAGTTATTCAGGCAGCAACAAATTACCATGGCTATAATACAAATTAACTCATTATTAATTAACCTTTTTCACTTGAGAGTATATCAATGTGCAATACTAAAAAGTGTTCCATTTATTTCAATTTTATTTTTCAAACCTCTCAGAGGATAGAAGAATACTGCTGTATTGTGTATTGGGGTAGAACTGCAGCATGGGAGCCTAACATTATATATACTAGTAGTCATATACTTTCCTCTTTTTTGCAGTCACAGGAGATAGCAAATGAGGCACTTAAGACAGCGTTTTTACACATTTTTAACCTCTGCTAGGACACAGTGAAAATCACATTCCATGTTTCTAAAAGCCAGCTGTCTGAATTTAATTACCAGGAAATAGAGACCCTGTGTTTACCTCTGATGTTTGTTATATTAGGTTCCTGCTCTTGATCCAGGTGGAAGGGTTACTGTTACATTTGGCCTCTACTTCAGCAAAGGGAGTTTCGCTGAAATTAGTGCTTGCTGATAGTGCAATCAACAGTAGTGATTTTCACTTAGTGAAAAATCTTCATTGGAAGTACAGTTCTGCTGGAAATACAGTACTCTGTCATACTCACAAACACAGAATGGTTTTCTTCTTTCATAAATTAATGCAGAACAGTGAGACATATTTGACGTTGTATAAAACAACTTAATGGAACAGGTATCTGACCCCTGTACTTGAAATACGTTACCTCTCTGTGAGCTTCATAAAATAAATCACAAACACTCTCTTGCAGGGGTCTTATTTGTGTCTGCAGACTAAGAAAACAAAAATACAACCTAAGAAAATAATTGACTTTTCATCACATTTCATGCTAAAATACCTCACAAAATTTTGAAAAATATTTAGACATATCTAGAAAATGCAAAGGTTTTAGTATTTGCAAAGAAACCCTATGCTAACACTGGTACCACTACAGTGCTTGTACAAATCCTGGTTTTCCTTTCTCAGTTAAAACTGAGGGAAGAAGGTTACCTGATTTACAATGTGCCAAGTTTCCAACAAAAGCTGATAAAAAAGCTATATTCTGTTTCTACCTTTGTGAGTGGTCATAGCTTGTTTAAAGAGGTGGTTAGGCATGCTGCCTCAAATAAAAAGAAATTTTCCATAGCTACTTATGCCAGTGATGGATTTTATTTCTCAGATATTATAATATGCAATTATCAACCCAGGAGACAGCAGTGCAGGAGCAACAGTGATGTCATTGTTCTCTCTGTTGCTGATGTGTGTTCCATGGGCTTCCTGTTGATGCAAGACAGAAGAGAACATGAGGATGAGATTAAAATTGGCACTGGCATAGTAATGTGATTATTGATGCTTTGGAAATTTATAGTGCAACTTAACAAAAAATCTGTTAACAACAATTTAAAGGGCAATGTATTCTCAAATTTAATGACACAATCACAAAGTTATTTGCTTTGGAGTATATAAATACCTAGTAGTTCTTCTCATGTAGGATTTTTGTTCATTTGAGAGGTTAGGTAGCAGTTTAGTAATTAAATTACACAATTTACTACATGAGACTTCCAGTTATGTAAAAATTTACTTCAGTTTTATTTCCTACTTGTCTAAGAGACTTTTGTCATGGGAATATGACTATAATAATTTAGAGATGTGTCTTCTGTTGCTAAAATTTCTTAGGCAATTATGTCTCTGTTATACTGAGGGCACACTTGTGAAAATCAAGTGCACATCAGACCCTCTTTATCTCTTTGATTGTGAGCTAAATTCAACCTTGTCATTGAAACTACCCTGGGAAGGTTGATATTGAAGAGCAAATTAATTGTTCAAATAGATTTTCTCTTGGAGAAGCATAGGCCATGATGGCAACCAAGCCAGAGCTTCTGGCCAAAATGAGAAAGCTTGCCCTCAAGAGCGTTACAAATCTCCCCACTGAATAATCAGGCATCTTTCTTCCTTTTTGGAAACTGTCAGAGAGACTCGTACTGGTACATTCTTCCAAGCATCAGGCTTAACCACATGGTGTTAGGAACAGGTCACTCAAAAGGGAAGAAGGGGAGAGAGGTAAAGCACATGAAACAGAGAATGAAAATGAAGTTTTGATAAAAGGAATGGGAAGTAGGTAGGAGTGCTAACAGAACAGAGATGAAATGTAGAATTCTTTGTCAGCTGGTAGCCATGTCATGAGTTTATTCTCAAGGTTATGAAGTTGGTGCTGTTTTGTTTTTCTCCACCCCATGCACTTAAATGTGTAATACTGTAGTGCAGTGCAGAGCTGTGTGACCCCTGGAAAAGGTGTCACTGACACTGCTGGGAGATGTGGCCAGGGTGGTGAGCCTGCCTAATCATGGGGGATAGGGGAAAACTGGATCATACCCTGGGGATTTGGACTTGCAGAACTGCTTCCAGAAGAGAAGAAAAATGTTCTAGGAAGATCACACATATTCTTATCTCTTTCTTTCCCTTTTCCCTCAATCTATTACAAAATAAATTGCCTAAAATAAGAAAGCATTCTAAAGCCAAATTTTTTAAAGTGCATTGGATGTATGAAAGCTCGTTTTATATGGTTTAGATGCTGGATGGGATGATGTTGGCATGTTGAGAATCTTCCAGAATAACTGTTATTTCTTCTGTTGGACATAAAAAATTAGGTGGACAAGATTTTCCATGGAGAAGTTTCTGGTGCTCTGCATCTCATTGTGTGTGTGTGTGTTGTGTGAATAAACTGAACCAAAAGAAGAGCTAAAAACTAAAAAAAAGCTATATAGTTGTCTCAGTCATGCCAGGGTGGAAGGCTTTTCTTAACAGCCTTCAACTATGAGTGCAGATGAGTGTAGCAAGCAAAATATACATTCAGAGAATGAATTGTATGCCTATGTGTAGGTGGGGCATAAACTCTAAAACTAGCTAGCAGGTGAACAAAATATGGCAATAGTAGATTTCACTGTCTCAAAAAAGAGATGCTTTGTTAAAACACTTTGTAAATATCTATCTGCAGGCTTCCTAAATTGACATCAAAAACTTCCTTTTTGGTCAAAAAATGTATGTAACTATCCTCCCTAATAATGCCCATGTGCCTGGCCAATAGTGCAATCATATATTGCTGAGGTTTTTTGTTTTACATTACCCATCCAAACTGTTTGGGGCAGAGGAAGTTTTTGCCATTACAACAGAGAAAAGGAAGAGGATTTTCTTTGTACAGAGAGTACAAACATTATTTGACATCTTTACTCTTTTTTAGCCCATTAAGTAATCTTTAAGCTTTCTTTTTCTTTTGATTGCAGTTCATGATATGTTAGAGATCTAACTGAGAGATATCTAGAAAATTCAAAGGTTTTAGTATTTAGTATTTACTATTTAATATTTAGTATTTCATAGACTGTTAGAAATCTATTACTTTAAACAGAAAAAGAGGAACAAAATCTTATGCAGAAACGACAGAAAATTAAGGAAATGAGAGGTCAAATGGCTTTCTAAAGGTAATGCAGCTTCTAGCACTACTGGTAGCATCCATATTTCTTGAATCTTTTAAATCTCACAACAGTAGCTTTGTCCCAGGGCATCTAACTTGCTGTTTTGCTATTTTTCTAAGATTTGTTCTTTGCCTATTGAGTTTCATGCCAGACAAATCTAGCCTCTTCATTTTTTAGCCTTGTATTCCATCCTGTCCAAACTAATTCAGCCATCCCTTGAAATTAAAACTGTGAAACTGCTCAATTAACCTTACAGTTACCCCCTCATTTTAATAATCATAATAACAGTAATCACAATAGTAATATTAACAATAAAAATAATAATAGGAAAATATTGATTTCTTCAAAAAATTGAAGTACATTTAACTATTCACAGCTAGGAATAGATTAGATCATCAACTACTACTATTGAAAAATATTCAAGGAGAATATAGTTGGACATGATGCATTATAGATAGAAATGTGTTTTCATTACAAATAATGTGTTCTAACATCAGAAATAAGACTGATTATTATCTTTTTATGACTTAGAATATTTAGAGAATATTATAGGACACTATTTGGCTCAGGCTCCAGCTACTTTCTCTTTCCCTGGGATGATGTAGCACCATACCTATTCCCATATCCATATTTAAAACGAACCATTTTCTGAGAAAGTAAGATGAACTATTACAGAGGAAGCAGAAAGCCCGTGCCACCACAGCTGAACAAAAATATTTTAGCAGGAGGCCAGCACTACAAAAGAAAAATCTCCCCAGAGGTTCTTGCTTTATTCACAGCTAGAATGACCTAAAAATAACATATTGCTATATAGAACCACAGCTATATTATTCCCCTTGCAGTGTTACCAACACTTCAAGCTAAATTAAAGAAGCCATTCTAAATTTAATTTTCAGAAACCTATCTTTCCTCTTCTCTGACTTCTGCTTTATAATCTACTATTACTTTCTTCTGGTTAATTAAAGAAATACTATTTAATTCCCTACATGTCTGTCTTGATGATGACATATTGATCCACACTTTCTCCTGTAGTTCTATTTCATAAAGAAATTCACAAGGTTTTTCTAGGATCCAGGTAGAAGCTCAGCAGTTTCCTAGTTTCTGAAGAGTCAATAGAGAGAGTAGCATGGAGGTTAATTATAGCATAAACTAGGATTTTCTGACAGGATATATTTTCTCTTATTTTGATTCATGGGATTCACTTACTTAAAAACACATCATGGTACACCTACTTGTTAAAGGTCAAAATTATTTCATAGTAAGTCAATGTCATGTAGATTTTTGTGTTAGGCAGTTATTTTTAGCACCTTATTTACTGCTACAATGCTAATGGTAGCTAAAAAGAAGGATGTGTATGTTAATTAATGTTCACTGCATTTTTTTTTTCAATGTAGCCTCTTGTTTCTGATTTGCATTGTATAATGCTCATGAGACAGTGCCAAGAACCTTATGTGTATCAGCAGCATCTTCTGGAACATCAGTGGCCATATTCAGTTGTTGTACAGTGTAGGTGGAATAATCATCCTCTGCTAGGAAATTATAAAACTGTCATTTGATTGCAATTACATCCTCACTCATGCTAAGGTGCTGGCTTTAAAGTGTTCCTATTCACACATCTAACTAATAATTTTTGTTGGGTTTTTTTTCAGGAGATGAGTTGAGAGGCAATAAGTAAGAGCTCAAGTCTCTGCAGGACACAGAGTTTTGCAATGGTTTTTATTTATGTGCATTTACTTCCTCTATAAAAACTTTCTGAGAGATTAAACAAGACTCTGGAGAGGAAGAATATAAACTTTTCCTCAAGACAGCAAAAAAAACCCTCATCATTTCCTGCAAAAAAGTCAACCATACTTCCACAGAAGAAACAGATACACTTTAGGCCAAGACTGGTGGTGAAGGTGTACAACTTCTTGTTACATGAAGTCATTGGTTGGAGACAAGGACAACACAAACTCTCAGAGATCCATGCCACAACAGTGATGGTTTGTTATGGAAGATTCCTTATATAGGGGGTTTGAAACTCCAGGGTTTAAACAGCTAATTGATTGGGGTGTCTCTCCACCCAGATCTCTGGCCAGTGGTGCTTCTGCATCTAGGCTTGAGCAGGGCTGGCTGAGGGTCCCTGTATAGGTTTAAATCCAACCTATCTGGGGACTTGTTTATCTGTTTTCTGGAATGAACCAGGCTAGCTGAATTGGATTTGTGTTACGGCTAGATTTACCTTGTCCAGCTACAGACCAGCTGTAGCTGTCTCAGTACCGTGACACTTTCTCAGTTTCTGTACAGTAATCTCTGTACAGGTTGCTGAAAATAAGCAAATGCTTGAACTTGGAGGATGTAGTGCAGCTATAGCTGTTTGGGTACTATGGACTTTGTCAAAGTACTATGGCCTATAGTATATCAGCTCTCTTTTCTGATATACTATCAACTCTCTGTTACTTCAAATTATTTTCATTCCTATTTAAAATGTTCCAAAGTGCTTTTGTTTGGATAGGGGGCAGAAGCATCGTTACTCTTCCCCCCAAAGTCAGCTATGCTTCTTGCACCAGAAGAGTGAAGCATCTACTGGAAGAAGAAAGCCTCTACACTGCAATAACTGCTAATGTCAATGTTTAAATAATCATCTCTCAGCATGTACATTAATTCTTCATGAACATAAATGAGGTATATAACCCCATTTCATGCTAATGTTTCATATTTGTTCTTTATTTGGTCATATTTCCAATCCAGACTGCTGCAGTCTGGGGGGAGAGAGGGGGAGGAAAGAATGAAGGTGAGAACGGCACACTAATTTCTTATGAAAAGTATGTCTAGCATGTATTAACTCTATCAAAACTCAGTCTATTACAAGGCTGAAACATGAGCTGAGCCCCTGAATGGCTGAGATGCCATTGAGCTTGACATTTCTAGGGCTGCCTGGAGCTGGGATTAATCTCTGAATTGACACTTTTGTGGGTTAAAGGAGAGGAAGAGCAGGTAAAAAGAAATGGAAATGGTGGTTTGTACTCAGTTTCAGCAAATCAAATTGATCAACTTTTTCTTCAAGTGCTAAATTTGCAGAAATTTCCTAGAACAAGCTCATTGCATTGATGTATGTGGAAATGAGGGCAGTATTGAATGACTTTTCAGAGGCAGACTTGAAGTCATGTGAAATTATCTCTAACAACTCCACTCTAGTCAACATTAATCCATTACTCTGTGTTACTACTCCAGATAGTAGTAACTGATAGAGTCCAGATAGAGCTGTAGCTTTTCTTGCCTGAAATGAGAATCCACTATCACCTTCATCATACCCCTGCTATTTATTTAACTTACTGCACTTCAAGTGTTTCCATGGCTTTTTGGGAAATGAAAAGGGATTTTAGGGCTTTGGGATGATTGGTTGAAGGATCAGGATCATAGGTAGTGTTTTCTTTGTGTCTTTCAACAACAGCAAAGAATATTGAAAGGAATGAGCAGAGTCAATAGATTAACATGCTACTCCAAGGCTGGTATCACTGACAGAATTTGGGGGTTTTTGATCATAGGATGATCTATACAATGTCAGGTTGGCTGACACCTGATGAGATGCACCTTTCTCAGAGGGGAAAAAAGGTGTTTTTCACAGGAGTTAGAAGGGCTTATCAACAGAACTTTAAACTACTCTGGAATGGAGAAAGGAAAAAGAGAAGACTTGCCACTCATAAGTAATGGGGACGGACATGAAAGTTTGAGGGACTACGTGTTAGTGAGATCCTTCAGTCTTCTCCATGGAGCATTGGCTGCAATGAGATGCACTTGACCAACACATGCAGCATGAGTCCCTGAGATACCTCAGTGCCATCCCTGGTGGAATGAGTCCTCTGACAGAAGTCTGTTGTTGGGTGGTTATAGGCTGTTCATGAGGGATAGGCAGGGCAGAATAGGCAATGGAGGTCGTGGTGGCAGGGTGGCATTGTGTATAATGGAGGGGCTAGAATGCGTGGAGATCACATTTGGCAATGGTCCAGTTGAGAGCCTCTGGATAAGTATTAAGGGACAAGCAAGTAGTGCAGAATTCCTCATGGGAGTCTGCTATGGACCACTGAGACAGGCTGACAGCACTGATGAATTATTTGCTAAGGAACTAAGAGACACCTAATTCAGCCACCCTTGATCATATGGGACAATCTATCTTGCCAGATATTAACCACATTATTAGTACAGGAATTATTGCCATATTATTAGTATGGGAATAACACACAGGTGGTGCAAGAAGGTCCAAAACACCCCTAAAATACTTGTGTTTTAACTTAACTGGAAGGACACAGACCTGTTAAAATGAGTCCAGAGAAGGGTCATGAGGATGGTTATAGGATAGAGCATCTTCCCTCTGAGAAAATGCTTAGATAATTGGCATTGTTCATCCTAGAGAAGAGAAGACTCCAGAGAGTCCTTATAGCAGCCTTCTAATGAGGGCCAACCAGAGCGCTGGTAGAGGGACTTTTTGTATGGGCGTGTAGTGATAAGATAGCTTTAAACTGAAAGATAATTGGTTTAGATTAGACATTAGGAAGAAAGTCTTTACTTTGAGGATGGCGAGGCACTGCCCACAGCTGCCCAAAGAAGCTGTGGGTGTATCATAGAAAGTTCATATCATAGAAGAGTTCAAGGCCAGGCTGGATGGATCTTTGAGCCACCTGGTGAAGGGGAAGGTGTCCCTGCCCATGGGCAGGGGGATTGGAATGACATGATCTTAAATGTCTCTTCTAATCCGAAGCATTGTATGAGTCTGTACTTCATGGTACAGTTACTGAAGGAGACAACTATGACAGGTGCCCTTCTTGGCTTGTTTATTTTTAAAAGAGAGATTCTAATGAGTGAAGTAGTGACTGGTGGCTATCTTAGCCACAGTAACCATGAAGGAATCAAGTCTGAAATCTCTGACAACAGGAGGAAAAGTGCCAGCAAAATGTCAGCCCTGGACAAGAGGAGAGCAGACTGCTCAGGAAACTAATTAGAGAAGTCCCTGAGAAAATGCTTTAGAGGATACTGGGGTACATCAATGCGTGTCACTTTTTAAGCACCGCTTCCCAAGAGCACAGGAATGGGCAATTCCAAAATGTTAGAAGTCAAGTAGGGGAGGCAAAAGGCTGGCTTGACTAAGCAAGCAACTTCTTCTGGAACTAAGGTAAAAACAAGAAAGTGTATGGCCAGTGGAGGAAAGCTCATGTGATATGAAGGGCATACAGAGATACTGGTCACCACTGTAGGGAGAAAATTTGTGTGTCTGAAAGTCTGTTGCAGCTGAAGAAGATCAGAACTGTGGGGGACAGTAAAAAGTGTTTTTTAGATGTTTTAATAGCAAAATAGCAATAGGCAGAAATAACATTGTCCTAAAGATCTGGCTGATGTTATCATGAGGCCTTTCTTTTTCATTTTTGGATGATCTTGGGCTTCTGGAAATGTCCTGGTCAACTGGCAAATTTCCAAATTCCAGCTCAGCTCATTCTATGATTTACAATTTACTTCCAGGACCCTGCACACAGGTTCAGAATTCTCTTGAACTGAGTGTTATGTAAGATGTGGGCAGGTATAAAGAATTTTTGTCTTTTCCTACTCTCAAATATTCAAATATCAATCCCAAGTGTGTGATTTTTCGACTGAAGGGAATCTGAATCCTTAAAAACTGATTTTCCTTTACTGTTCTCTGTACTGTTGCCTGTACAGAACCTGGAGGACATTGCAGAAATATGATGCAAGCTGTGAATCATAGGAATCTTATTGTAGATGCTAGTAGAAGTTGTTTCAGTAAAGTCACAGAGGGCTGTAAGACAGTATTAAATACTGCCCACTCTACTAAACCGTAATGTAGTTAAATATTTCCTGTATTTTGACACATGATTTAGAGAGGAACATGGTATATGACACAGAAACAAAATATAGAACTCACCTTTACAAGATGTGAAAATATATTGTGGCATATATTAGAAGTTATATATATCAAAATACAGAAAGCAGAAATACAGAACTTACACATTAAATTAGTCATAATAGTCACATAAGGCTGGTGAGTAGCAAGAAATTTGGCAGGATGTGCTTGACAACATCATCCTGCCTTAGGAAAAATTATTGTTACAGAAATATTCCAGTATTTGCTTCTCAATGGCAGACATCCTCTGAAACCTCTGAGACACTGAGGCCTCAGTAGGCACAAAAAGGCACATGAAGAGAAAAAAGAACATGTCCTTTTTAAGAACAATCACAAAAGTATTCTATATAGCAACTGGAATTAAACACAAGCAATTTTTGAAATTGAATCATAGCTATGTTCAGGGAGAGGACTTAGAGATTTGGAGACTTTGCAGCAGATATTTTTTATTGAAAACTCATACATGTTCACTTTAGTTCAAAAGAAACTTCTAAACAGAGAAGAGAAAAATCTGATCCATTTTTCTCCATTTAAAAGGTAGCGAGTGAAGAAAATAAGCCTCTATCACAAGCATGTAAATCAGTAAAAATGCAGTGTCTAAAGCAACTTGTTCCTCCTGTTTACTCAGTGTGTCTTTTCCTGTTCATGCCATTTATTTGTTAACTTCTTCATATCTTGTTTGGTTTGGCATTTAAACTCAGAGAAAATTCATGTTGTTTTGCTAAAAAAAGCATTAAAAAGTGAGATATTCCAAATTTTACTTCCTAAGGTGCATCAATTCTTATCTAGAATGATTAGATCTGGTAGATCCTGGCTTTGTTCTTTCAAAGCTCTGTTTATAATCACTGTGAATTTCTTTACAGGACAAACAAGACTGTTTTAGTAAGTCAAAACAGTAACCTGTCCTATGAAAAACACAGGCATCAGTCTGAATCTCTTCTCCCTATCATGTTTGTAATCAAGAGGGATTTAAGAACAAGGTATTTTCCCAAGGTACTAATGTTTTCTTTTTTCTGCCCTGCCTCCTCATGCAATATGTCTACCTGATTACGTGTCAGCAGAGTAGGTATGGAGCCTCTGCCATTTCTGTAAGACAATTCTGTATGACAAGTACAAAATTTTAACTTTGAATCAATTTCAGTTTTAACCTTGAATCTAATATTTCTTTTAAAAGAATTCCTTGATTTATACACACAACAAAAAGAATAGTTTTGTTGTAAGCAAAAGTTTTTAGAAAGGTATGTTGCCTATTGTAGCTCTCAGAATATTACAAAATGGATGTCTAAGACTTATACAGCAGTAAAATCAATGTGCAGGAGAAGAGCAATCAATTCCTTCTGTGGAACAAAATAATTTGCACGCACCTGCTTGTTCATGCGGCTGCCTGCTTTTCATGTTGGGCTGGAGTGAGAACAGTGAGTGCACAGCCCATGCACCTGTATATTAATGACATGACCTTTACTACCTTTTGAAATGTTATCCTGGAAATACTTAATCACAGGATTGAAGAAACCACTGGGCCACTTCAAATTGATACTGGACAGTTTATAAGGAGGAGATACTCTAACACTGGCAGCGTTGTTAAACACTTTGCATCTCTCCTTACAGAGAAACATAGAAAAAATCAGTTCAAGTCTGAGATCAGTTTACAAGTTATGACAGAGTGATATAGATGTGTACAGATTACAGAATTGCTTCCTAAGAGGTCAAATCCACTTACTGCATACAAAGAGTATTGTCTTGATAAAATTAATCTTAGAGGTTGCAAGTGAGGAAATACGCAAAGGGGTAGTTGTCTGTTTCTCCTGCTTTGGGATTTGGTTTAGGGGATTTGAAACTAGAGAAACAAATATCCCTATTTTAATTGTTTGAGATAAAAGCAAAATATACCAGTCTAAATTAACTTAAGAGTGATTTATTTTATTCTGGGGGAGTCCAGGCTACCTTAAACAAAACAGGAGGCAAGAAGGGGAGAAAAATATCAAAAATAATGGAGAAAAATTTAACTTCAAAACCTTCCGCACTACTTTGAATGCAGTAAAATACCTGCCAAGTATCTGGACATCCATGAGTATGATTGACTGCAGATCAAAAAAAGTAAATCTGAATTTTCGGAGTTCCTAGTTGCTCTGTGTAAGTAGTTACCCACCATCTGTACAGCATCAGCATGGGCCCATTGCTTGATGTGCCAGCTCCTGGCCCTTTTTTGGGTGATCATCCTGGTATTCATCATATAAGATCAAGTATTTGTAACATTAGGCTGGTAGTAGTGGAGAAGTTTTAGGGGGCAGGATATACACACAATGAAAAATAAAGAATCTTACTGCTGGCTTTGCATCAGAAATGAGCCGATGTTTAGATTAATGAGTGAAGAGGTATGCCTCCTGCAGGCATAGGCCCCATCTCTCTGCAATCACAACAGATTTGCAGCTGGCCTGACAGTCCCCCTAGGGGTGTGGTACAAAGCAGAGAGCTAACTAGCCCATCGGTTTTAAAGGCATTTAGAGGCATAGGTGAATGAGTCATGAAGGAAACCACATTTCCCACTAAAAGGCCAGATTTTTCATGTGCGCATTCATACTTGCTATCATTATCTTCTCATTTTAATGTCAATTGCATTATCAATGTTTTGTTGTGATGTCTGGATGCTCTACCGAAATGGAAGATGCAATGACTTGGGAATCGAAGTTGGTTTGTTTCTATCTAATACTTGATTCACTTCCAGGTTGTTCTGTTCATATTCTGAACAGCAGAGGAAAAAGCAATGCTATAATTATTAATTTTTCAAGACCTGCAACTTACTCAACATAGTTTTCTTCTGAAGCTGTAACATTACCAGGAGAAATTATAAGAGAGATGGTAAACTCTTCTGCATACACAAAAACCAAATATATTTAAAAACAAATATATTTCATTGAGGTGACAAAAGTATGCAGGAATATGAAGAATTCAGTAATGGTCTTAAACATGCTCTAGTTAATATGAGTTTCACTCACCTCCAAAATCTCTTTGGTTTAAACTATCCAGGTAAGTATCAAAGGCTGTATCTTTGGGTTAAAAAAAAAAAATCAAAAATAAATAAAAGGATAAATCCCTTTATTTGGCAGGGGGCTTCTTATTACTAACATGAGAAGCATTCTCTTCCACTGGTTCTTCATTTTTGTAAGTCCTTATCAAATACATAGGAATTTGTAGTACTTGAAAGCTACATCACGGGAGGCAGGTTAATTTTCCCCCTTTTCTGTAAGAACAGGAGAACGGACTGCTCATGTTAAGACACACTTTAGCTTTGGACACTAATTGAGTATCACCAGGTCTTACAAACTAGAGATGAATAAAAATTCTCTTGGTAACCTTTTTACAATGTATGATTTTTAAATATGAAATCTAGGTCTTATGCCATAAGTAGAAAACACTAAAGCATAGTAGAAAACACTACAGAAAATATATGGAAATATATTTTCTAGAACACTGGAAAAAAACTTAGAAAATGTGATGTTGATACCTACAGTCCATAATTTATATAGTAATCAGAAAAACAAAAAAGTCAGATATACTGTTACACAATTCACTCAACTGCAGTTTTCATCTGAGCGAGTAATGTGACAGCTGGCTAGAGCAGTTTGTGCCTCAGTAGAATAAATGGAAGGCTGAAATTGCATTCAGAGGGGAAAAGGCATGGGGGCCAGTCATGTGTGTGTGTGTGTACATGGACAGACATGTATGCACATGTCCTATCAGATGTATTTCATTCTCATCTGAAAGAATGAGACAAAATCGCAAAGCTGTCTTGAAGAGCAGCTTCTAACTGGGTTATTTCAGTCTTTATCATGAGGTAACATGGATAAAGACGTGTTAAACCACTGACTCCTGGCTTAATGAGATCCGTGCTCCAGGAGAAAGCCCAAAACCCCATCTGGCTTGCTCTCAGCAGTGTAGAAAAAGTCAACTACTCTACCAGAGGAAACAGAGGATTGAATTTAAAGAACTGAGATAGAGGAAAAAGAAGGAAAAGACAACGAGCCTGCAAAAAAAAATAAATTGCTTGTCGGAGGAAGGAGACCCAGACACCAATTGGTTCATCCAAGTCCAATTTATTGATCGAATACGGCGGGTTAAATATAGTTCTTAATAAGCTTCATACATATTGCAAAAGTTGAGCTCAGGATTGGTTAGTTACATATCAGCAACTACGCCTACTTCTACATTCTTGTGCTTATTCTTCCGTTACATTCTGCAGATATTCAGGACTAATCTCACCTCCCTTTCCTCATGTTGCAGCAAGGTCATCCGGCACTCTTGCCTGTCAGCAGTCACTGAATCAGAGACTGCTGACCTCCCTTTCAAGCTTAACCAGCGGCATTATGTCAGTATGGCCTTTCTCAGCTAACCAACTCTTAATAATTGCTGTCAGTGTCCTACTGATATATTCAAGCATTCTATCCGTCGCTTTAAAAGAAATAATGAAAAATTAAATAATAATACCACCTCAGACAGACACCATAGTTACATTTCTATAAGAGAAATAGATATTTTTAAAGCAATCCTTGAAAACAACACTCAGCAGCTCAGGGTTTCAGCTATTATGAAAACAACTGGGTATTTTGCTATTCCTAGCAGTCTCTAGCAGGTCAGTGCAGACATTGCTGAGTTTTGGCTGCCCTCCGTGGAACCTTATTTTCCAGCACACATTCCACTGATAAATGTTTCCATGTTGAAATTAAAACCGTTACATGGAAGTTAAGACCTCACTGGGGGCTTAAAGCCACAGCATTTCTTCTGCCCAGGAAAAGTGATTAGAGTGTCAATGGTAATGTAATAAAAAACAGAACTTCTGTTAATAAAAATGGAATAAAAAAAAATAAAATGGAATAAAAAAATATTGCTATATACTAAGGTGGAGATAAGGGAGAAAAAGTGGGGTTCTCTAGAACTACTGCATGGGTTTTTGGTTTTGTGGAGTTTGGAACACATGTTGCTGCAGGACTGTGCTACTCTTCAATGGTGCTCAAACCAGCCACAACAGCCCAGCTCTCCTAGGAGATGGGAGAGGCCCAGGTTCAAAGAGAGTCATATCCCTACACCAGAATGTCCTAAAAAACAAACAGCCCAGGCTTGCTCAGACAATGGTGTGAGTGGATTTGTGTCTTTTTAGGTGAAAAGCTATAAGAATGAGCCACACTGGAGTGCAGAATTAATGAAAGTGTGGGAAATGATGATGTTTTCACTTCTGTAGAAATTAAACTTCCACAACCCCTTAAATGCTTTTTTTCTTGGCGACCAATGCAGCAATTTGTAATGTGGTACACTTAGCCAATATGTTTAAAGAAGGAAATGTGTTGTGGTAAAGGCGCTTGACTAACTTTCCACTTCTACCTCTACTAAAAAATGTCTGTGTGACCCTGAGAAAGAATTTTACTCCTCCAGCAAGACTTGTACTGCATCTTCCAGGTATATAATTAATTTGGAATACCAGAAGCAGAGCTTTGTGAATGGTATGATCACTACACAGATCAGCAATTTTTATTAATTCAGAATATTACGGAGTAGATGATCTTATGGAAAACCCCCAAAACCTCTGCCTATCCTCACAAACCTACTCCAAAAAAAAAAAAAAAAAAAAAAAGAGAAAAAAAAAGAAAGAAAAAAGAAAGAAAAAAAAAAGCAAAGGAAAACAAACAACTTCCCTCCACCCCACCAAATCTCCAAAAATAACACCCCAAAACCAAACCAACCAGTTAGAAAAGAAACCAAACCCATAAAACCAAATGGGCATGAGGGGGGAATAAACCCCTATTTTTCTTATTTGAAATTAGGAAACTTTTGAAAATATCTTCTTTCCAAAGTCACAGCATTGTTTCTTTGTTTTCCATTTGCCTTTTTCTTTTTCTTTTTTTTTTCACCTGTGCCCTAAGGAAAGAGAAGCTGCTTTCTCCCATGGTCTGCACTCAACAAACCTATCTAATTTAGCTCCTAAAATCACCTTAGCAGCAAGAGGTGGAGAAAAACAGCTATTTTTTCTTTCAGTTCAATGTGAAAATATCAAACTGCTGTTACCTCAGTTACTGCTCAGGTTACTGTTGGATGTTTGAACTCATTAAGCCATATAAAGCAAATTTTTAAAATGTCAAATCTGTTCTACCAGACTGTCCATGGAGACAGAAGGGGTGATATTTGTGCTGTTGTGCTAGTGTTATCTGCCTAGGAAGAGGAATATAACCAACATCATGTTTAAACTGATAAATATGACAATAACAGGATAAAATTCCTTAAGCACTGATAGCATGTACTTGTTACTCTAGGCCCATCTTGGCTGTTATATCAAGTAAAGGAAGCCAAGAGAGAATAGTTACAAGGAATAGACTATGTAAGAGGATTAGACAAAGGAAAGACTGGCATTCAAATATGTCCTTCTGGAATACAAGTTTTCTCCTTAGATACAGGATTCTTCTCCCCCCGCAAAATAAATTCTGTAACACCAACAGGTTCTGTAAAAGCCCCCTGTATAGAAGGATAAATCACAGCAGTCCCAGCAGCAGCAGAGCTGCAGTCTGCAGCACCAATGACAGTGGATTTCTTGAGGTAAATCTGCAAATAAAAGAGAGCTGTGCCCCTGTTTCCTCTTCCTAGCATTTACAAAACCCAATAGCACAAATATAAGCATCTCATATTTGAAACAGAAAATCACTCAGCTGACAGAGGGATCAGGAGCTACTGAAGCAGGGAAACTACTAAGTGCAAATGAGTAGCACTTCACAAAGATGACTCACAAGAGATCTCTGCTTAGGGGGCTATGCAGTTTCAGGAAGAGATTTAGTTGTGATATTTTCAGTTTGAGGGAGTATTTTTGTTATTTAAAAGTTAAAAATCATCTTTGCCAACATCTGGCTCAAAAAACCAAACAATCAAACTCAGTTCAAATCCTGTGCAGTTCTTGATAGCATTACGAGCTTTTACAGTAATTTCTTCTTCTCCAAATTATGGATGTATTTCACAAAGATTAAAAACAACATTTCCCAGAGTTTATCTGATGGTAAATAATCAGGGAGATGACCAGATGGGAACACAGAGATTTCAAAGAAGGTGAATTAGTGCACTTTTATTGCACATTTTCTTGTGCTTGGGTTCTTGTTATGTGATGTTGTTGGCTGGAGACAGGGACAACATGCAACATGAACTCACTGAGAGTCCTGGACAAATAATGTGTTTTATTGTTCAGAACTTCTTTTTATAGGGAGTTTGAATTTCCTGGGCTTAGATAGTTGATTGACCGGGATCTCTTTCTGCCTGCATCTTTGGACACTGGTGTTTCTGCATCGAGGCTTGAACAGGGCTGTCTGAAGGGCCCCTGTATAGGTTTGAAACCAACCTAATTGGGAACTTGTTTGTCTGTTTTCTGGAATGAACTAGGCTAGCCTAATCGGGTTTGTGTTTACCTTGTCCAGCTACAGACTGGCTGTACTGTAACAGTACTGTGATAATTTCTAATTAGGATGAGATTTTATATGAAGCATAGAGGCAGATTAATTTTTTTGTATCTGTTCACCTAATGGTGATCAAAGGTATGATGCACAAGCTTAGTTAAAACATTCCTTTTTGTTTGGTCAGGGGTTTTTTTGTTTGATTTGTTTTGATTTTTGTTTGTTTTTTGTTTTGTTGGTGGTGGATTTGGGGGGTTATTTTTGTGTGCTTTGTTTATTTCATTTTGATTTTTGTTTGGTTTGGTCTTATTTTGTTTTGTTTTGTTTTGTTTGTGGGGTTATTTGTTTTGTTTTTCCTGAATGACAGAGCATTCTGGGTAAAGGAAATTTGAGGGGTTTGGCTCCATTTTCCTCTTATAACTGATAATTCACCTGTATGGTGATTTGTAGAGACAAGATTATAGTTTTCTCAGTCAGCTCCACTGAGCACGTTGGAGTCCTGAAGCTGTAGCTGGGCAGTTTACTTCCCTTCTTGAGCTGAAATGTGTGTTTAGCAACAGACAGCTCTCTTTGCCACCCTAGAGGAAATACAACGCTTAGCTCACCTATTGTCTCTTCTCCATTTTTCTAACTGCCAAAAGAAAAAAAATGGCTGGGTGTAGGAAAATTGAGTGGAGAGTGCTTTATTTACTGAGTCACAGACACCAGTGAAAGTGTTTTACCTGCTTGGAGGCTACGCATTCAGGCCGTAACAATGTAGGTCAATCTGAATGAAATGTGTTTTTACCAGAGGAGAAAATCTTAGAAGACATAATTTACACTGTTTGACATAATTTAAACTGTTTTCTTCCTACAACTAGCATTTCTTTTCAGGAATGATACAAGTTTTGATGGTAGTTATCCAAGGTGAAAACATACAGACTAGTCAACTGCTCAAGAAAAACCTTGTGATGTCAGCTGAAATGCATATAACCCCCCGAACACTCATACTTAACACACCCCTATATGCTCCAGATTTTAAAGTTATCAAAATATTATGGGACCTTTTGTGTTTTGAGAAACTCAAGTTTATACTCCATGATTAAGGAGATACCCTTAAAACATGATTATCAATTATACTTTACAATAGTTTTCTAATAGTGGAAAAAAATATTATTGCATTATATCTACACCTGACCAAAAAAGGCTGGCTACATTTCTGAGGAGAGCTGTGCTGAAAAGTGACACAATGGTAACTGCAACCACAATTGAATTGTTCCCCAGGCCAGCAAATGGAATAAGTGAGCATTTAAATGTAATACCCAATGAATGCTTTTCAGGAGATTAAAACCACTCTGCAGGCTACCATGACTGCTAATCCATTCCAAGCCTAGGGAAGCAATGAGCATAAATCATCCATAAGATGCTTTGGCAAACATTTGCTAGACAGCTGAAAGATCATGTGGAATACCAGCTTCAGCTAAACTCATTGCCTTCTTTCCTTAATCCAATACAAAATAAAAATTCTAAGTTAACATTTAGAGTATAATCACTTCTTAAAATTTAAATTAGAAATGGAAAAACATTGATTTCAGAATTTGTTTTACAAACTAAAATAATATTCTCCCTGTCTTTATAACTCAATGCAGATCTTTTTAGACCTTTATGCAGCAAATTGGTTGTTATGTGGAATTTTAAGGCAAATTCAATGCCTAAATGGTTTTGCAGGGCTAAATACTAATAACTTATTATTTTAATTAAATTTGTAATCTCATTTTTCCAAACACACTTGAATTTGAGTGCTATGCATATATAATACACTTGATAAATTTTTCACATCCCTGTCTGTTTTTAGCACAGCAGATCTCCTTCATAAACTGTGTATGTTGCATTAGATATCTAATCTGATGAGAGTTTAATTGCTTGGATAAGGAAAATTTTGTCCTTGCTTACAACTGTGTAACTCTAAAGTGGTTTTGTGTATTTTTATAGTCTTTAAATGCTAATTTCAAAATCTTTTTCCTCAGCATAATTGTTGACTTGAGAAATACAGTAGCATGGGTAATGTATATATAAAATCTAGTTTAATTGAGCTTTTGCTCTATTAAAAATGTTAAAGAGAGCTGAGCAAGATTTTCAAACATCAGTTCTGGACCAAATTTAATGAATTTCAGTGAAATATATAGGCCTAGAAAGCTAGCATATTAATTGGAAACTTTCCCCAAGTGTAATGTTAGGAAAAATACATAAATGAGTCTCCTACACTCTCCCAGCTTCCATCAGAAATACATGACAGGAGCATGCCAAGCTTTTATGACAGGGTGAATTCGTGTAAGTGCTCATCCAGCTCTGGCTGCTCTGAATCTTGCCGTGGGTAGCTTTTTCTTTTGATAGAGTAAATTAAACTTTAAATAATGCAAACCTATGTGTAAACCCAATATTTGAAATGTCTTTGTACCTATGCCTTGCTCTATGTCAGCCTCAATCTTGATGAAAAGGTAACTACAGGTAAGATAGGTAAAAGCATGTGTTGCTTTACAAAGAACAAAAAGCTAAATGCTTTTTCTTTACACTTCTTTCTATCCAATATTTTTATGCTTTAACACAATAGAGTTGTAAGGAGAAAGACCATATCCACGCTAAATAAGAGAAGGCAAATGCATAGCATTCTTCCACACTGAGCAGCAAAGTGCCAACTGACATAACATTTTGCTTGCACAGATGTGTTACAGTTAGCAAATAAGAAATATATGCATTTTCATGAAGCCCTTGCCCTTCATCCAGAAGGGCAAGCCTTAAAGTAAATAGACAAAGACAAATAAAACAGAAGGAAAAAAATACGTTTCTTTGGCACAAAATCAAATTAATGCAAAAGCCAAGGAGAGCTTGAGAGCCAATTTCATGCTAATAAGCAAATGCAATTGAAGTATGATGTTTGGTAAAAGATTTTCAAAGAGGTGCTTCCATATATCTCAATGGATTTGGAAGATAAGTATTATTTATCTCCATATCACAGACAATGCAAATGGATGTCATGAAACTCTTGTCCCAGGACATGTTTCACTAACATAGTGTTTTTTAATCCTTTCTCTTCAATGCTGCCATACCCCTCTGTATGCTCTAGCTTGAAAAATTCGGGTCAGAAAAAAAATATTTTTTCTCCTGGGCATTTTTGAAAATTTAATAAGTTTCTGTGCTGAAGTCTCTGCTTTTTTTATTAAAAGCAATCCAGGTCAGGAGACTATCACCATGCCAGCTACTCCAGGCAGCTGTAAACCATCCACATGGTGTATGAGAATTATGATCCTGATACATATTCAGTGTGTTTCATTGAGTACTCTGGAAATCAGATGCACTTCAGGAGTAAATTAGGAGGCAAGAGCAATCTGGGAACAAATCTGAGGCAGTAACCTGCCTTAAGTCTTCCCAGGAGCACTATAGCTTGAAGGAGATAATCACTAGTAAATGCAGCATGACCTTTCCCTCCTTTGACCAGGCCCACTTCTAAGGAACAATGCAACTTGGCCTCTCTTTTAGCCAAGATAAGTATATTTGAAAGTTTGGTTATTTCATGAAGGAACAGTTGAAAGGTTTCTGGCAGTTGCATCTCTTATACTCATTCTTCCTTCCCTTTTCCCATCGATATTAGTACAAAAGAGAAACTATTTTCTAATGTGCTCTTTCATCTTTTCCCCTGGCCTGAACGTTGATCTCCTGTTGAGACATCACTGCCACGGTCCTCTTTTGCAATGCTAACAGAAGAACAGTTACTCAACTAGAAGCTCTCTGGAAAAATGCTGAAGGTGGTATGAAGTAAGGTCTCACACTCTGAAGCCACAGAATAGATTTCACAAGAAAAAAATGTGAAAAATAACAATTTTTTCTCGTGCAGTTCTTTATTCATAGCAGTCTAGCCTGCTGTTGCCCTAGTGACGTCCTCAAGGGTTCTTGACTTAGAAATACAGCAGATGGCAAGAAGATGCCCACCTGCTCTGTCCAATCAGTTAGAAACATAACATTTTTTCCATGAGGACTCCTTTTCAAACAGAGATAAATAATTTATAGTAATTTGTCAATCCTTTCTGAGCTCCTGCTCTATGTCTTTCAGCAGCTGCAAATTGCTGCCACTCAAATTATTTCCTTCCCTTTTTATACTAACGTTGCAACAGGCAAGGTATCAAAGAATAGGAATACTTTTCAACCAATGTCATAACTTTAGAGTGTACCTTTGATTCATAAACATTATGTTATGTTATGCAGAGACATTTGCTATAGTTTTTTTGCTGAGAAAGCATTTTGAAGTTGAGAATAAATTTTGCAGAGAATCAAAACTGGTCCTAGGAGCTAGTCAGTAATTTTTTTAAATATAAGAATATTTATTGTGCTTTGATCCCAGCTGACAACTAAGCAGCTACTCCCTCACTCCCCCACAAGCAGAACTGGGGAAAGAATGAGAAAAATAAAAGTAAAAAACTCATGGGTTGAGATACAGACAGATTAAGAGGTAAAGCAAAAGCTACACAAACAAACAAAGGAAAGCAATTAATTCATTCCCCCCTTCCCAGGGGGCAAGCAGGTGTTCAGCTACCCCAAAGCAGGGAGGGCATCATCATGGGTAACAGTGACTTGGGGAAACAAACACCATCACTCCAAATGGTTCCCTCTTACTTCTTTTTCCTCCAGTTTCATGTACTGAGCATGACTCCACATGGCCTGCAATATACTTGTGGTCAGTGTCAGCTTTCCTGGCCATTTTTCTCCCAATTCCTTGTGCGCAACCTGCCCGTTCACTTGTGGGGTGGGGTGAGAAGCAGAAATGGTCTTCACGCTCTGCAAATGTTGCTCAACAATACCTAAAACATGTCTATATTATCAGCACTGTTTTCAGCCCAAATACAAAACAGACCCCTACACTAGTCACTGTGAAGAAAATTAACTCTACTCCACAAGTATCTAAACCAGCTCAATATTTAAAATGCTAAGACCTGTTGTACTAAATAGCTCTCTACTACATCCAGTATAAAAAAAAGATGATTCAATTAGTAGAAACAATCTTTTACTAGAATCCCTGCAATTGTAGGAAATACTACAATTAGAGTGTTTCTGTACATTCACTGTGATATTGTCTTCATTGGCATGACCTACTTATGCACATGGAAGAGTATTGGAAAGCAGCAAAGTTGTTCATTTAGAGAGGTAGGAACATGGGCACTTACATGGATCTTTCTTTTCTTTGAAGAGTAGAAGAGTTCTTAAAATCATAAACAACAGAATAACCTGAGTTGGAAGGGAATGGTGAGGAGCATGAAACTCCTGACTTCACACAGAGGAAACCAGAACTTAAACTGTTGTCTAAAGATGTGTTGAATACTTGGCTTGGGGCCATGACTATTTTCCTGGGAACCTCACTCAATTGCTTGACCAATCGCTCTCTGAAGAACCTAATTTCCTAATACTCAATCTGAACTTCCCCTGCTACAGTTCTAAGTCATTGCCATGGGTTCTTTCAATGGAGACCAGAGAAGAGATCAGCATCTCCCTTCCATTCATGAGGAAGGTTATACTGGTTTGGCATGGCCTGGTTTGTGGTCGCAGGGGGACAACAAGATGTCTCCTGTGGGAAGCTGTCAGAAGCTTCCCACCATGTCCAGCAGAGCCAATCCCTGATGGCTCTGAAAATGGACATACTGCAGGCCAGGGCTAGGCCAATGAGAGAGGCTGGTAACACTTCTGTGATGACATATTTAAGAAGTAAATCAACACAAAGTCACAGAGTTTTTTGCTTGTAGCCAAAGAAGAGAAGAGGAGAGGAGAGGACAAGGTGAAAACAACATGGAGACCACAAGGTCAGTGGAGAAGGAGGGGGAGGAAGTGCTCCAGGCACTGGAGCTGAGATTCCTCTGCAGGCTGTGATGAAGACCATGGTGAAGCAGCTGTGCCCCTGCAGCCCATGGGTGCACAGGGAATGCAGAGATCCACCTGCAGCCCATGGGGGAGCTGCCCATGCTGGGGCAGGTGGATGCCTGGAGGAGGCTGTGACCCAGTGAGAGACCCAGTGGAGAGAGGGCCCTTGCTTCCAGGCTGGAGCAGCCTGTCCTTGGAGGAGTGCATCCCCTGGAGTGATCCATGCCACAGCAGTTTTGGGAGGAGTGTCTGCCTATGGTGGGAGTTCATGCTGCAGCAGGTGCAGTATGGCTGTTGTTTGTGAGAGTGGACCCACAATGGAGAAGTTCATGGAGAGTTGTTTCCCGTGGGAGGGACCTCATGGCCTCACAGGGGAAGGACTCCTCTCCCTGAGCAGTGAAAGAAAATCTCGGTGATGAACTGACCACAAACCCCCACGCCCTGTCTCCCTGCACTGTTGGTGGGAAGGAGGGAGAGGGTGGGGGGAAGAAGTTTTTAAGGGCTTATTTTACTTCTCATTATCCTCTTCTGACTTGGTTAGTAATAAATTCATTTTGCAACTTAAGCTGAGCATGGTTTTGCACTTGAAGTGTTTTCTCCCAGTCCTTATCTCACTCATGAAGCATTTGTTAAATTTTTTCCCTCTCTGCTGCTCTGCTGTAGGAGAAGAGGGTGAGTGTTGAAAGCAAAGGGAGATGACCCATCCTTTTTGATCAGCATCAAACTCCATTTATTGATCTCACTTATACACTTCTATAGTGGTGTTAATTAAGCCCATGCATATTGCAAAATCCGAGCTCATCATAGGTCACAGATTACACATTAACCCCTCCTTTTGTTTTCAATACCTGTGGTTTGTTATTGAAACCAAGATTTGTGTTCTCACCCTGATATGAAAGGTTCTCAAAACCTCCATGTCTGTTCCCAAAACAGCCAAGGACAGAATGTTTACCTGTTATGAGAAGACTAGCCTGAGAACTTAGCTGTTTACAGAAACAGGTTGTGAGAATTTGCTCCTCACAGCTGCCTTTTACTTTTCCATCAGCTGTATATGATTATGGCATGTCTGAACAAAACTCTATAAGCCATTTCTGAGCAAAATTCTCCAACAGGTGAGCGAGTGACCAATGGGTGCCTTGCATTGGGCCAGTGTCAAACCATGACAAGAGTATAAATAGAAATTAGGTAATCCTTCAGACTCCTCTAAGCAGAAGAAACCTAATGTCCTCAGCTGCTCCTCACAAGCCATGCCATCTTGTCCTTTCAGCACCTTTGTTGTTCTCCTTTGGACACATTCTGATATTTTTATCTCCTTCTTACATTGTGGAGAGGAAAACTGCACAATGTTTGAGGTGAGGACACAGTAACAGTGGATGTAGTGGGACAATGGACTTTGACTGGTCAGCTATATTGTGCTTAATGCACCTCAGGGGACAGCTAACCTTTTTCCAAAAATACAGTTTTTATCTCTTGTCCCCATTCACCTCAGAAATTCTTGCTTCTCTTTGGGGCATAAACCAAAAATTTAACAAGATACCACAGCAGAACATACCAATGATTGTACTCCACTTCTATTTCTGCAGGCATTGTCCTTCACAAATATTCATAAATTAGTCTGAAAATATCTTACATTATATTTACAAGTCAGATCTAGAGTGCTTCAGGCCAAATTTTTTGTAATGTTCAGAGACAAAATGTAAAACCACCAGGAACCTGTTTGAGTGATTCTCTAATCAGTGCCATCCTTTATAATAAGTCCAACCTTTGCAAGAGCTCAGAGATTGCTGTAAATGTATGAGCAATGTGTTGCTGTGAAGGGACCGTTTGTTATCTGAGAGGCAGCAAAATGCTGAATCTGAAGTTACATCCTGCTTACATTCTAGTCCATGTGACTTAGCTGAACACATTAAATTGAGCTAGCTCCAACACCAGCCAAAGAAACTTCTTGCTCTTTTCCATCTCTCTTTCACAAAGAATTAGGAAAAGGTATTTCTGAAGCTAGAAATCTGACTTTGTTTTTGGGGATTCCTGATACAATTTTCTTGGTTGTTCATGAAGGTTGTTTCCCCTTTACCTCCACATACTATCAGTATCTCCCACCTCCAAATTGTCAATTTCAGATGCAAGGCAGGAAAATGGATGCTTATAAGCAGGGCCTTTTCCATTACTGCTGAGGGGGAGATGGGGTTTGAGAAGGTTGAACACAATATTTTTTCTCTGACATTACTAATAGCAGGACTGACTGAGACCTACTTGAGGTAGTGGAAGTTTTGTCACATCCTGTTTAAGTTAGAACAGTGTAAGGAAAGCTATAATTTTATGTCTAGTGCTCTAGAAAAATTAACTAAAATTTCCAGGCAGTGATAAAAATCTCTGAGATATGATTTGTATGAAAAAATTATCCTCACATGATGACAAATTTTTATCTGACCTATTTGATGACCAGCCTTTCCACTGTTTGGGCTGCATTGAGCTATTTAGTGACAAAAAGGCGGAATTTACAAGAACCTTTCAATAATATAGGATCATATTCTGTATACATAGGCTCACTTTCTTCTACTGTTTCAGGAATAGAATAAATTCTGTGGTACCGTGTGAGCTGATATGTAAACTGCTGCCATTACAACAGTCTTTTAAGTAACTTTTTGTTTATGAAACCCAATATAATAATTAGTATACTACACCTACTAATTAGTTTAAATTTATGATTTATCATAAGTAATTTCTCACTTTATTTGTTGAGAATTCATTGTGATTTATATATATGCTTCTATATTTAGTTTAGTTATTGAAATAATGAAATCTGCATGTAAGCAGATTTGCCTGCTTTGGTTTAGTACGAAAGGTCACTCTATACTGACAAAATGTAATCTATTCTTATAGATCTTCCTTTAAGTGCTCCAAAAAAGTTACATTATTGTCTGTTGAGTATACAGTCCAGAAGTTCTGACTCTCGTGGTGAATACCACCTGAAACCCCTTTTCCCTAGTGATCAGTATTCTCCAAATATTTCTGAAGCCTTTCCAAAGCCTTCAAAGTGTCTCTGTGGTTCTGTCCAATAAACATGGTCCTATTGGTTTTCTTCATTCACATCCTAAAATTAGCCCTACTAGGTTAATGGAGGTTATTCTTACTGAGTAAGAGTAATTTTCCTGTTTTTCTTTAGGAGTTAATTAATTCATTAGAAATCCAAGGCATCAACTGAAGAAAGTAGGTGTTATGGAAAAATATTGTTGGATTATGGCTTGGATACCTTATAAAATGTAGTTAAATGATTGACTGGAAATAAAATATTGGAATAATATTGTTTCAAACTTGAAATAGCCCTAGTGATCTTGAAGACTAAAATAATATGCTTATGTATTACATGCAGAATAAGCTTATTTCTACACATGATGCCATGAAAAAAAACCCCGCTAAAATTAACAATCAAAGAATGTGAGGTGTGACTTTATATAGTAAACAGTGATTGAGAAAAGAAAACAGCAGGAAGCAAATAAATTCATGCTAGATTTTCATTCTTGTAGAGAAATTAAATTGTCCACTTCCTAACCAGCACAGCTCCCTGCCATGTAAATTCTTTATTTTGTATTTAATCTTCAATTTTTAGAATAATTTGTTCTCTGTGGAAGTCCAAATTTAAAATTCTACATGTTCAAAATTTTCTTCTTTTAATTGTTCTACAAGAGCATTTTTTTTTTGTATTACTTTGAGGAAAGCACCATGCATCTATCATAATTCCTTTTTCTTGCTCTTGAGAATATAATTTACTCCTGTCTCCTGCTTTATTTTTTTTCTGCTTACTTTCCATAGAAGCGATGCTTGAGACTATGCAACTAGTGCATCTATGAAACACAATAATACTTCATCTCTTTTGTGGGATAAACTCTATACTACTTGAAGAGTGAATCAAAATCACGAGCTTTTAAACGATATATAAAACTAAAATTCAATCAAGGACAAATCTTCAAGACTAAAGACACAAATAGATAATGAACTAATTTAAACATCAGTTCTAACATTCTTTGTTTTTTATTGAGTTTGGAAGTGAAAAATATGTTCCAGATCTTAAACTAGCACTTCCACAGATCATTAATACATCAAGATTGTGCCTGGAGCAATGGACTGTTATTTTCCCACATCCAACTGAGTCTTTAAATATAACAGTATGAATTCCATCCATTCTTCTGAAATGGTAGCCACAAATATAGACAAAATATAAGTGCCCATTATATGCTCTAAAGGAAGTCTGAGATAAACCAAAGCAATTTGGAAATGGCATCATCATTATACTACAAGATAAAATATAAGCTTTCTATTGTACATATTTCTTTAAGTTTTCCTTGGTATAAGGTGTTCTTAACATATTATACATGCAGTTAATGTCATAGCATAAATTGTTATGATAATTATTTGTAATTCATAATCTATAACCTCTAAAGGTTGTAGATCCAAAGCAACGTAATATTTCAGCTGACTGACAGATAGAAAGCCAATGAGGTGATTTTGTCAGAACCTCATTTCCAGGATCAGGTCATGGTTAAGAAGTATGTTCTTGGTGTGTTTTGCTGAGTTGGAGCCAAAGTTCTGTCCATGAGCTTTTAATTTTGGAGCTGTTCCAAGTGTTGGGATACAATGCAGCAGAATTGGCAGATACTGTGACATTTCCATTGTTTCAAATGGTTATAATTTTTAACTGATTCTTTCTGAGAAGTACTTATCAGATTTATATCCCTGAATATGAACGTTAGCACAATTTGGCCTTGAGCCAGGACATTAAGCTCCAGCTTGAAACCTTATTCACATCTAACTCTGAACACCTCAGTTCCTTGTTGATAATACAGTATGGAAAGTGAATTATCTTGCAGCCTGGAGAGGTGGTTCATCAATACAAGGATGATATATGTTGTGGCGTATCTTTGGAAGGTCTAATATGGAAAAAAGCCTTTGAGACTTCTATGTCTGTATCTATCTTCACCGCCACATTTCTTCTGGCATTTTGTATTTCTGTTTTAAGACTCAATATTGTCATTCTGACATGTATCTGAAAAGATGTGAACCTACAGTGGAATTTTATTCTAATGTCTAGTTGTAGCTGAAGCTTCTAGAGATCTATCTGAATTAGCATTAATACATATAACTTGCTAAAGGCTTCCATAGTGCTTGGAGTTAGTTTTCAACTTAATCACCTCAAGCTTTCTTTCTGGGTAAGCTATTAAAAAAATTTAGTTTAGCTAGGAGAACTGCCTTCACCATTTTTTACCTCCTCTCTGAGGAGGAGAAATGAAAAATTTGTGTTCTAGACCTTGTTTTCTACTTAATTCTTCTTTTGACAAGCTAACATGTGGACAGCTCAAAATTGCTGCATTCCCATTACTCATGGCATGCTGAGGGCATCTTCAACTAGTATCTCCTTCCACTCTGACAAGTAAAAATTAAAAAAATCTAGATTATAAAGTTGGTTTTTAATACAGTCACAATAAATTAACAGTGATTTTGGAAGATTTCTAGTCTCAGTTCTGTTTTATTCATTCATTCTTGCGCATGCAAAACTTGCATTTAGTATTTTCTATCTCATGAGCAAAATTTTTCACTATGTCTCTAAAACACAGACCCTGTCCACTCTATAAGGATCACTGTTATGTTACTATATCATCTTAGCTCAAACGGTAGAAGCCTTAGTGCCTTTTAAATATGCTTCTGATGTCCTCTCCATCAAAAACACTTTGGACTCTATTTAGTATACTTCTCCAGTATACCAGCCCAAACTCTTTCCTCTGGAATGCATTACCTCTGCATAAACTAATAAAATTGACAAACGTTTTATGCTAGTGACATTTATCACTGTGGCAGAGAACTTCAAGATCTGTACTTGAAATGCTGCCACTCTCTGGTAAAGTAATAGATGTTGGTTTAGTTTGTTTTGTTTGACACTGTTTTTCTGCCTGCTCTGTTGTACATACATGCATGCCTAAGTAGAGAAAGAGAGTGGATGAACATTCATTGTCAGGTGCTTATTGGACAAGTCAGTATTTTTTTGAGGACTGGCTACCACTGCTTACTCATTTAATTTAATGTCTGTTGATTTGTTCATACCATTTATTTCAGTCTTAGCACCCTATCAAAGTTTATAGTAGAACAGAAATACATTTTAGAAAATCAGAAGGGGCCCTAAATTTTCACAAAGAGGCAAGCTTCCAAAATGACAAGGACATATTACAAAGTTCTGTGTACTCATACAACAGTATGAGTGTTAAGTTCTGCATGGTTCCCTATAGTAAATGCTCACTCACCATTTCAGTAGTGACATGCATTCTTCATCTTAGTGATCCAAAAATTGAGTTGAACATTATAATGCCATCAGTCGCTGCAGTTAGACATCAGCATCCTGACATTTAACAAACTGCTCAGAAGTACTTTGACCTGTGGCAACAGTCTATGCCACTAGCTGGTTTTAACAATATCCTAGAAAAAAATATGCCACCTGCAGGCGCTGGGAGTACCTCAGATGCAGTGGATAAAGCCTTGGGAAAAGTGGGGGAGGGAGTATCATTCTTGTCTTAATAGCAAGTTTTCACTGATTAAGAAATGCCATTATCTTAGGCTTTTGCTCTTAGTCATAGGTTAAAGGGCAGCGCTGTATATAGTGTAAGACATGACTACAAAGGAAGTCTCTGTTGATGAGGTATTTTAGTACAAGGATAACAAAATTTGAAAGTGAATTTTTGATGCCATCTTCCATGTCTTAATAAAATAATTTAGAATTCTGTCTCAGATTCTTCTATAGATGTCTGCAGGGTTGCCAGGGGAGCATCAAGCAAAACAGTAAAATGAAGAGATATGATCTTTGATTGTCTATAAAAATGGAATTGCTTCTCCAAAATCTTCCTTACTGTAGTTTACATTTGATTTTGAGAAATCAAATCACTTTACTCTCAGAAAAACACACCATCTATTAAAAAAATTTAAAAATATTGTGAAAATATCTTTATGTATTCTAAAGCTATTGCCATCTTTTGTACTATTTGCTTTTCATTCCACTGAAAATGCCTTTACTTCTCAAAATATTGCAAAAGACATAATTACAGGTATGTCCCTGAAGTGGCTACACTTTGTAGAGAAGAAGCAATTAATAAATAATGCACATTACTTTCAGTCATAGGAAAGGGGAAAAAATAGGCAGTGCTATTATTATTTGATGCAGGCCTGCCTTGAGTGGTATACTTCTGTTGCTGTTAAGTAGATCTCCAAATCTGTACTGAGTAAATACTTTTTTTATTATGTTTGTGCAGACTCATTCTTGAGCTAGGATGAATCACCAAAGCTGTTTCATCTCTTAGTCATCCCAAGGACTTGTTTCTTTCTTATATGGCAGAAAATATGAAACTCTTAGGATGTCAGAAGAAAAAAATGCATACCACTTAAAAGTGATGGAGCTAATTTTATAATGACTTGAATTCATGTGCTTGGGCTGATTTATGCTGAAGAATCTTAAATATATAGGACCATCACCACTACCCTATCCACTTCCCAGTTTTATCAATATAAACTTTGTGGTTTACTCAGCAATTCCAGCAGAATCTGAACTAGAAGGATTAAAAAAAATTGGTGATTAAAACAGCCGGAAGGGTCTCAAAATCTCTTAAAGTCTTAAAAATTAATGAACTTATTATAAGAGAAGACTTATTTGCATTACTGTTCCTAAATAAGCCTTGAAAACATAGAGCAAGAACAGCTGATAGATGTTTGGATGTTTCATTTCTGAGATGTAATTTTTATTACCACATTACTCAACTCATCTCTTTATCTCATTAAAAATTCATCCCTGCTGTTCTTTGTGTGCCATCTAATGTTATTGTGAGATATTTCATGTCATAAGTTACTCTCATAGCAAAAGGCAGTCTTGTTCATAATCTGAAAGTAAAAGAAGAATTTCTATGTTAATTTATTGACTTAGCTAATTTTTTTAAGGCATAGAAAAGTGTGAGCTTGCTAGAGAAAATGGAATCGCCTACACTATCTAGAAAGTTATAGAGCAAAGTTTGTAGTGTAATTAAAAAATAGAAAGCATTGGGAGCCTAGATTTTTGGCACAGCAAACCCTGAAAGAAATTTCAGTCATGACCTATATGAAAACAAAACTTCATATTTATCAGCTGTTGTACCTCTAGAGAAGGAGAAGTCGGATTTTTTTTTTTTTTTTTTTTTTTTTTTTTTTTTTTTTTTGCTGAGGACATTTTTAAGTTGAATTACAAAAATTTTCCTTAAGTATATTTGAAAGGGTAATGAAAAAACAGTTCTATTTAAATATAAACAAAAATTGATGTAAAATTCATTGACCAGCCTTGCTTTTCCTTGCAAGAAGGTAACAGCAATGATAATGACTGCACATTTTCCTCTGCTACGACAGGCTATGTGAGTCACTTATGCCACTGATGTCTCAGAATGCCTGAGTGGCTACCTAGAACAGAGGCTAAACAGAGTTAAAAGAAAAAAGAAGATATTTATTAAAGGCCTTCAATAGATATACCTTGGGCAGTGCAAAAGCCTATCAGAGGCTATACCCCAGATGGATGACAGTCGTGAGCTGCTCAAACAGATATAAGTTTGGTCTCTTTGCATATCAGAGGTTAACTGTCCAATTATAGCTTCAGGTAATGAAGTCATATTCTCCCGGTTTGCTTTCCACCCGATGCACTTTTGTTAACACTTTCCAGGGCCTGAGGCAGAAGGTGTCATTGGTTCTCAGGTCTGGAAGGATTGTTATGTCTGACAAAAATGAAGAGAGCTTACTAATACTCTAGATGGAGTTCAGAGTTATACACTAATGCAATACAGGATCTGAAAAAACATAAAAGCTAAAAACTTGAGTCATCACCATGGGCACTGAAAGCCCTGACTGTCCCTGCCTGGCCCCGCTGAGGCTCTTGTCACCTGTCCTCAGCCCAGACTCCATCTCAGTCTCAGAACTGACAAACTCTGCCCCAGCAATGCTGCCGCAAGGACCTTGTCTGGCTCCCCACAGCTCTGCCCTGCTGATCAATGGGCCCCACTGACCTGGGCCTCTCCACAGGTGTCCCCATTTCTGGGGGGCGTGCCCAAAGCCCAGGGCTGGCCATGGTGCCCTTTGCTCCTAGTTAGGGCTGTAAGAGCACTCAGGTCCAGCAGAGCCACTCATCCATGCCCTGGGAAAAACAGATGCATCAATGGTTTGTAGAGTTAATCTTTCATTTTGTGGGAAACAAGATGATTGTTTGGTAAGATTAGGCTGGAATATTCTGTGCTATCAATTTCCTCTCAGCAGCATGTTAGAAGTGATGAAGATGTGTCCTTATCTGGAGGCTTCTCAGTGGTGCCAAATATAGCATTTCATTTCTGGAGATGGGTCAGAGTAGACAGAGGTCACCTACAGTGGTCATGGAAGGAAGACAGAAGACAAAGGAGAAGGAACTGCTGAATAGAATGGTAGGAAATGGAGGGTATTTCCGCTACTGTTTCTGGTCTATTTCCTAGAACACAATTAGACCATCTGTTTCTGTGAAGGGTTGCTCTACTTTGCCTTTCATATCCCCACAGGTACTCTACCAGTCTTGATCTCTGCATCAGCAGGCGCACTGAAGGATGCCAGATGTTTTTCTACTGCAGGCAATTTGCTGCCTTACTTTTGGCTTCTGCCCAGAGCGGCCCTGTTTTCCTGGCGAAATGTTCCCATTTTCTCATCTTTTCAATGCATTCACAAAAGATCACTGCAAACACACAACGCTTCTCTCTGTGAGAAGCTCTCTTTAAGGGGCTGTCTACTGAAAGCCCTGAAAAGAGGTAAGCAGTTACTCACTCATCCTGGATGCGTAAGTAGGGACTAATTATTGAAAAACTCCCACCATATTGTATCAACAGTAGCACGGTAAAGTAAAAGAAAAGGTCTTGCCTCAAAAATGTTCTCTACATTGTGCAGGGAAGAAGATAAATATTTGACTGATCCGTGAAAGATGTTGCAAGATCCAAATCTCTGTTACAGCTGGGAAGGCCACTTATTCTGGGTTTGTAATTTCAAAGGTGTGGGTGTAGCTGTGCTGCTACTGGGCACAGCACCTGGAGTCCTTCATGGGCATTAGGAAGGCACTTGGGCTAAGCATGTCCTGGCATGTATATGATGCAGCTGGATAACTGGATCTAGTAACTGTGCAATTGTTTTGTTCATGTTTCATTTCTTCCTTATGCAGCTACAAAATCATGTGTAAATAAACAATAGTGTTTCCTGCTTTAAACAAGGCAGGAAACTTTCTCAGTAAAAACTCAGATCAGCAGTTTAGCAAGTGAGACAGGAGGAAGTACCAGGAGGGTGCTGCTGGAGCTGGGGGTGGCAGCGGAGCAGGCAGGAAGACAGGATGCAGCCCCACAGTGTTGGGGGATAGGGGACAGCAGGGAGCGGTGGCAGCAGCCAGGGGCACCCAGCAGGACCACTACATGAGGATAATGATGTCAGTCCAGGATGGGTCACAGCTGAGTGCAGGGACATGCATGACCAGACACAAGAGCACAGGGTTACCTGCCGGAGAGCTCAAGCCGGACTTTATCCAGAACATGATGCGGTTCCCAGGAAAAGCAGAGAGTGTCCCATGGGGCTTCTCACACTTTCTGCTCTGCAGCTGTGCACCCAGCAACTTGGAAGCACAACTGTGCTTTGTCAGAGCAGTCATGAGCACAAACGCACAAACCCAGAGAGGGGATGGATGGGTGGAAGGAGGTTGCAGAATCTGGTAGTGCACTGAGGGTCAACAGTGACTGCCAGTGCTCATACAGACGTTGCACTTCAGCAATGACTAAGGTGGCATACAAGGGGTCCATTTGTGAACATTTTAACAAGCCAATATTGGCAAAGATAATATCATTATTTTTGTAACTGTTTGGAATTCTCCAGGGTGGATTTTTCAATGGTCTGAACTTCCTGTGCAGTCTCACAGACGGTAGAAGACTGGGAGTGTCAGAAGATAAGGAGAGTAATTTGAGGAATACTAAGCAGGAAATTAAAATTAGAAATAAACCTTGACAATGGTTTTCATGTCATCAATGTATAAATTAAATACACCATGAAGTAGGAATAGTTAATTAAATCTTAGAATTATTGCCAATTAGTTGTTTTTAAAAAACTGATGACAGCCATTAAAGTATGTTGTTGTGAAAGGAATTCTGCTCAACAGATCTAAAGCAGTGTTTTCTGCTCCATGTAGAGTCAAATTGTGATTTTTCGGAGTATAAATCATGGGGGAGGGGTGGCAGTTTCACTCCTTGTCTACATCTTCTGTATCCTTTTTTGGATAGTTTGACCAGTTGACAATAAAATGCTTTTCCCAGCACTTGATTTATGTCTATGACTTGAAACATTTTTTTCCTGGGTGCAACAAATTCTTCTGCTTTTACAATGACACTGGTTTATAAAAAATTTGCTGAGTGCAAGCACAACATATTCATTCTCAAATCCAGTAATTCTGTAAGTTGTTAAAGAACTTTCTGAGAAATATTTATGCATTATGAGGCTTTGAAATTCTTTCTTGTAAAGAATATGCAAAGAACAACCTACAGGCTTAATTTTGTGTGGAGGGATGATGTATTTGCAGAGGCAATTTACTCAAATATATATGATAGATAATGCAATTGCATTCCTAAAAAAAATAAAAAGGAATCTTCCTTCAAGAGTCCCTCTTAATTGGCTACTTCATCTTTTTACTTATTGGTTTTCAGGTTGCTCTTTAAATCTCAGAGAAATTTTAACTGAGATAATAAACTTAGTGCCTGAATAGTTATGTTCTTTAAAAGCTATAATCAAGTTGTCTGCTTAACATAAATAGATTGTATGTAGATCTGTTTAATGTTTTACAAGTATATCATTTTTATGCAGAGCAGCTTCTTTACAGGGAACGCAGCCTGTCACTGGATGTCTAAATTTTCAGTGTCTGTTGTCATGGCAACATGAATTGACTCTGGTACCCACTGTGCTCAACATAAATTAATTTAAAGTCATAGTACCTTTCTTTTGCTTGGATTTATTGTGCTAAAAATAGCTGCACTGGCAAGAGAATTCAAAATGCAATAATTCTCAGCTAATTATTGGTTTTACTTGTAGCATTTATTAAATTGATCTTAATAAATAATGTACCTATGGAAAAATTTTCCTCCAGTTCCTTCCTCTTTCGTTCCTCCATGAGTGGAATCATACTTTTCAAATATTAAAATTGACTCATTTTAACCATTATTTACATTTGAATTCTCATGATTTTAGTTCCAGTGCTTTCATATTTTTTGAACTGACAAGTAAATTTGTAGATTTTAGGATTTTCTGTAATTTCCAGATTCTGATTATTTCTGCAGTACTGTCATGCCTCCACAAAAACTGCTAACTAATGTTTTATGTTTAATTTTATCCTAAATGCTCTATCAGAAAAATCTGTAAAATGTAGTTATGTATATATAAATAAGAATTGGAGAGAGTCATGTTTTGATCCCTTGTGATTCTCATGGTTCTTAAGAGGATTTAGAAAATATATTAAATATATGTGGTATACTGTTCCAGCCAGCATAAAAAAATTATTTTTTCTTCTTGATATTTGTAAAGTTAGTTATAGCCTAATCTATCCTCTAGATAAAAAAAACCAAATAGCTCTTGATGTATACTATCATGCAGTGCTCCTCAGTGCAGGAGACTCTCTATGACTGTTTTGTATGACACTGACATTTTAAGAAAATTCTGTGGCCTAACCTTCCTGATACAAGTAGGTGTTACATGTTTCATTCCATATATTTCCTACATATGTCCACTTCTCAGAGGATGCTAAAACCATTCTTTGAAAGAGTTGTGTTTCAGTTTTATTTGATGTTGAAAAGATTATTTAATGATTTATAAATTGTGTGAACAAAATGCCATCCTTTTTGATAATGCAGACATCTCAAATAAAGTTCAGTTTGAGTAAAGTGGGTGTTTTGTGGGCAATCACAACATATTTTTTTAATATTCATCCTGGAGAGACTAAAAAATGGACATGGTTCTGTTTGAACAATCATCTTCTGGATATTGAGTTTTGCATAATGAAACCTTTGACGTTGCAATAAAACATGGTTTTCAGATTCTATTTAATTTCTGTGTGGAAAACACTGATTAACCTTTAGAGATTTAAAAGTTACTGCTGAAATTCAGATGTTACTGTCTGCTTATGTCTCTATTGCCTAGCAGTTGCAACATTGCCATATTGACACATACTCTAATGAGACATTTAAGAAAAAAGAAATCTACTGCAGCTTGCATGACTCATTTGCACCAGCCTCATACATTTGTTAATAACCCAGCAGAGAGAGCAAATCTCAATATAAGGTTTCTCTGGGGATTTGGGTTGCTGCATTTTCTACAAAAATCTTAATGGCTGCAAACTCTTCTCATTTGGATTAAATCTGCCAAACTCCTCTGTTTCTTAACGAGTATGTTGTCATTCACTGTGTTAAATCTTCTGTAATGAACTTGAAAGGAGAAATACTAAGGTCACCACTTTCACCTGTCACTGACGGGACAATTACAGTTTTATAACTGACTTCATTTGTAGTCTGCTTGATTCAAATTGGGAGTGAAATATAATATTCTTATTCCTGAATTACTGAGAGAGGTTTTCTTCCCAATTCAGTAAGTATCACAGAGTTCACAATAAAGATATAGAATCACAAGAGTATGTTCTTACACAAATGTGGATTTCAGTATCACATCAACAAATGTATTGCATAGCACAGAGCTTCATTTTCAAGTTCACCTGGTTGCTCAGTCAATGAACTCAGTTTGTCTGGTCTCTCCTTTCCTGGGTGAGAGTTCCAGTTTTTTAGTGTCAGCCAGGTCTGGCAGTAGGGATTTACAAGCTCCCTCAAAACACCACATAAACCAATACTTTATATTATGTTGCATTACTTTTTAAAGCACCTGTCTGATCAGGGAAGTTTCTGGTGATTAAGGTGATATTTTTCTTGAAACTGCTTATTAACCTTAAGTAATCTTTCTGTACAAGTGTATGTAAAGGTAGTATTTCTATAAGATAAGAAATTGTAATACTGAAACACTCCTTTTATTACAGGTCTTATTTTACTAAATTACTATTTTCATACAGCCAAATTTCATTCTCAACTGCAAGGATGTAACTCCTGGCAAATAATGTGTAGCTTATCACACGCTTAATTTCACCAAGGAGATGATAAAAACAAATTAGAAATAAAATTTGTTGCCTGTTGGAAAAGCATACCATAAGCCTCCAGAAAAATTCTTTCTATAATTTCTTTTCACAAGCAGAGAGCAGAGTCCAAGGCTTTTTCAGAAATACCAAATGCTATTGCTAGGAAGATATTGTACATTTACTTTTTTAAATGGTTTGAATTTTTTCCTAAATAAACCATTTTGAATGTCTGTGCTATGACCCTAGATAAACCTTCTGCCAATCACACATGTATTTGAATACAAGCAGCTAAATCACATAGCAGAAATCAAACTTCCATTAACAATTTTCACTTATCTGAAAAGCCAAGACTTGCCAAACCATAGTTCAGCAAGGCTTTTCTGTCTGTTTCCAGAGACTTTATAGAGATTGATGTTATATTTTCATGCTCTTATAAAAGAAAAAACACCAAGCCAAAACAAACCAAGCATGTTAATAAATACTGATTGTTTTGACTTATATCAAGATTACTGAGTTTTGTAGTATTCCTGGTTTCTCCAACAGTTATTGATAATATTTAATTACTGCCTAATATTACTTCCTTTTAATATTTGAAACATTTCTGTTAAAGTGAAAAGGACAATTCAAATTCAGATGTAAGACAGCTGTCTTTATTTGCAACAAATAAAGTCATTTGCCTGACTATAATAGTTTCCCAAGAAATTCCTGAAATTTGTGCTTGTTTTCAAATGGATCTTTCTTGGACACTTGCTGATTAATCTTTAGTCTCTTGACAAAGTTCATGATGCATTCTTGTTAATCCCGAACTGCATTTTTAACCCAAAAGTCAGTGAATACAGAGACAAATAATAACACTTGCTTCTTGCTTTATAGCCTGAATTTCCATAGAAAGAAAAAAGAAGTCATCTTGAATTTACTATGAGTTTCCTTGGTTAGTTTGTCTGGTACGCTACAGTTATGTGAGTATCGCAGTCAGGAATGCACTCAATGCCTCAATGAGTTGATTACTCTTAGGATGGTAGTTCTAGCTCTTTCAGACATAATTTAGAACAAGATTTTGATCTTCTGTGAAATGAAAAATCACCATATAAAGTATGGAACAAAAAACCAAAATAAAACCAACCCCACAAACAAACAAACAAACAAAAAACCCCACAACAAACAAAAAAAACCATTACAAACAGCAACAAAAAAGTCTGCAGCTGTAAAATCAATAGATGTGGGCAGGAACCAGGGAAGTACTCATCCATTTTAGAGTAACATGTGCAGAAATACCTTTCCTGTGTTTGTGTTTGACTCTCTGTGCATTGAGATTCAGGGTCTCATTTGAACTTTCTCTCCACTATGCAATTAGCATATATTTCAGGAGAATGTGTTTTAATTTCTTCACTACAGCATTAACTTTCCTCAGCGTTCTTTCTGCTCACTGAACCCGATTTTCATTTACATCAAGAACCTCTTCAGCCAGTGGGTTATTTCAGGGCTTTTGTACTGTCAGTCTGATGGAAGAAGTCAGAGTGCAAGTGAAAAATCAAGGCTAGTAGATTTCTGGAAATCTTGTTGTGTCTTTTAAAGTTATCATCAAGAAGAGCAGAAAATATTACCTCCATTTATTTCGTTTTTTCCTTCCAAATACTGAAATTTTCTAAATTTATAAGACTTCTAAAAGAAGAAGGCTGCGAAGTTATTTTGAAAGCTATTAGAAACAGTTTCAGTACTTTCAAATTGAATGACATGCATTAATAAACATAGGTTTATTTGAAATAAAAAATTTAAAAATGAGGCTTTGTTCATGTTACACATGAATTTCTGGCAGTAGGAACAGTTAATACAATGGAAATGAGTAAAAACCAGGAAAGTCCCATTTTCAGTTCCTATAATTTACTGTTTATCATTGAAATTGTGATTGGTACATCTTAAATACTAAAGATGTGAACCTAGGCCCACCACAGAATGCAGAACTCACACTGAATTAATAACCAAATGGCAAGCACATTTTCCAAAAAGCTAGTTTCACACAGATATTTTTATCAGAGATCATATGAAGTAAATAATGCAAGATCATTTCCATAGGGAGATTGTTCCACATTCTTGCAAACCCTCTTCTCAGATTTTTCCTAGTGAGGCAGTGTGTGTTTCCCTTACAGCCATATTAAACTCTTTCTGTTTCAGTCCTTTTAAAGGATTGTTTAATGCCAGTTTATTGTCACTGACATGTACAGAAAATATGAAGATTCACTGATTTTTGTAGAAAGCCTAAGAGAGGTAGATACCCATTTTTTTTATTCATATACTTTAGGAGAATAATTTTATTGGTAGGAACAGATCAGTAGACCAAACTACTTCTGTTATCTTTGTCCCAGTTCTTTATATGCCTATAAAGAGCTATCTCTTATGGCAGCTATAAAACTTAATAATTCAAACAAGACAATTAGTAATATTATCTATAGCTGATGCCCAGACTCTTGAATACCAGGCTTATCTATGAATAAAATGAAGATATTGGTTTCAGTAGAGACATTACAATACAAACAGCTATAAATCATATGGAAACACACAAATATTTAGCAAACTGTTAAATTCCATAGAGAACAGGCTCTGAAATCTTAATAGGATGTATAGGTAGCATTCAGGCTATCTTCAGGTCAAGTGTCAGAACCTTTTACTGCTATTTTAAGCAGAGAAGCCTCTCTTTGCAGCAAATAGTACATGGAGGTATTTCCTTCCTGTAGGCATAGTCTGGTTAGCAGTAAAAAATTGTCACTGTGATGTAGCCATGTTCAATGATTTATTTCATTTTCTAACTACCTTCTCTGACAGAAACAATTGAAATGAAGTTATATCCCAAGGACAAGTGTCCACTCTTTGGAAACATTTGCATCTCAGTGTTTATGTTCATTAACTGTTTGTCTTTCTTGGCTTTCATCCAACAGCAGAAGACTGTTATCCTGGGACAGGAAAGAATGATAATTACATTATCCCTAAATTAAAATATTGCATGGACTGCAAAGGTAAATGTTGTGTCTGTCCTATTTTCAAGCCCAACTCCATGAGTGATCCTGTAATTCAAAGCAGCAGTCTCTGTACATCAAAATACTATCTATGTCACACTTCACTATTACCGCAGACCCAATCCTTGTTCTACCAAACACATTGGAAATACTTTCGCCAACTTCAGAAGGACAAGAACAAAATCCAACAAGAATTTCTATCCAACAGAATAGCAAATTCTCAATCTCACTCACCTATACAGAACAAAAGCATTGCATTCTGCCAAGGATATGATTAAAATATATATTATTATCTTTCCTGTTTCCACTGGGACTGAAACTGACTGTTATGTCCTTGTCTTGTTAAATAAACCAGCTAACACAATATTTATTGCAGATTTGGTGGTACAGAACACCACATGATCTAAGTAACAATAAATTGTTCTAAGCCACTAGTCAAAAATAGTTTTATTTGTATTATGAATTATCCTACTTATTCTAAATCTTATGCTAGTCATAAAATGCTATACCATTAAAGATCAAGGAAAAACATTTCTAAACAGAAAACCCAGTTACACAATCTTTAACACTGATTTATTTCAGAACAGATGCACAGCTGAAGGAGATGTTTTCCATTCAAAAATTAGGTATAAATGTCTGCTGTGGGTTTGAGCCCAGCTGGCAGCTAAGCAGCACACAGTGGAATGGGGAGGAAAATTGAGATAACAAGGGTTTAAAAATTGAAATAAAGTAAAATATAAGAGTAATGCTCATTAAAAACCAACCAAACAAAAACCACCAGAAAAAACAAACACCAAGCAATGCACAATACAATTGCATGTCACCCACTGATGTGCAGCCCATCTCTGAATCTCCGTCAGTGTGTTATGAATGGATTAGTGAAAGATGCCTCTACATGAATTAAGGAGAAAATGAGACTATGTGCTGAAGACAATAATACAGTCTTAATTAACAGTGAATTTGAGTTAGAGAGATTGAAAAACTAAAAAAAACCTGATGCAGGGAAGAGAGAGAGAGATCAGCGAAAGATAATCACCACTGTTGGTCCCTTTTCACCCCAGGGTTTTGGTGTTGGGGGGTCTCAGAGTTGTTCTTCTGAGGGTACCACCTTTATACAGTACAAGTTCTGGGAATCCATGGGGTAGTGGTCCATTCTGTTCCCACAACTTGAGGTGATATATATATGAGCATTTACTTCCTTTACCACAGCTTGCCAGAACAGGAATATTTGTCTGTATGCATTAACCAGGATGTGCTAACCAGACCTCACCTCTGCCAGGCCTGGAATTAGCACATTCCTCTTGCAAATTCCTTATCTTAAATTTCTTCTGGTGGCTTATCTTATGCAAAGTTCCTTCTGTGGACTTTTGAGACAGGGAACTGCCCTCTTCAAGTCCTTATATGACCTCTCTTCTGGGTAACTCCCCAATTTTGTATACTGGGCATGACATTTTATGACTGGAATATCCCTTTGGCCAGTTCATGTCACCTGTCCTGGCTGTTCTCCCTGGCTCCATGTGCAGCTAGCTCCTCACTGCAGATAATGAGACACTGACAAGTCCTTAGCACTACTTAACAACAGCCAAAACATCAGTATGTAATTAACATTATTGTCATACTGAATCTAAAACACCAGCTACTGAGAAGAAACTAACTCTCTCCCAGATGAATCCAGGACATCATCAGCCATCAATTTCCATCTCTTGTTCTAGCTCTAATTTTCACTTAGAATCCCTTTTCACTTGCTGAAAGAAACATAAATTCCAGTGGTGAAATGCTGTAGTTATATGTTTGCAAAGATATAAACAATTGTAAGAGATACATTTGCTTACTCATGCAGAGATATTTGTAAGTGCCTGAATACTCAGTTAATAAATGTAATTCTGTATAGGCATTTAGTACATAAGGTTGTCTAAATATAGAAGGTATGTCCATTAGTTCATCTGAAAATTACACAGTTAGTTAGTTACTGGCATCAAAAACCTTCTGAATCTTCTGTCAACCTCCTAGGTTTTGTTCTTTTCTCCTGCTTCTTATGCTGAGCCTTTTTTTGCTCAGTAGATATCCAAAGAATCAGCCATAAATATTCCCCTTTTGCAGCATGAGCTATTTTATCCTCTTATCCAGGATACTGATTTTGAGGGCTTCTTCTGAGATACTGTGAAGCAGATATATCTATTATTTGAAGTCTTTCCTGTGTTTAATCTGTAATATCCAATGCACGGGGTGGTGCTGGAGTTCAAAATTACAGGTTTCTTAAACTGGAGCCAGTTTGCTGTCATTAATGCTGTTTTAGGCTTAACCTGAGATTAAACAAAGGCATACAATAATTTTAGCAGTAACAGCAACAACGACAACCACAACAATTACAATGACAACAATGATGATGATAATAATGATGAAAAATTATACTTGTAAACAATGAACACATCTATAAGGAGCATGGTGCAATTCTTGGTAATTCCTAGTTTTGTCTAAGAAGATGTAAGACAATTAAGAGCTCTCAGATATTTGGTAACAGTCCAAGAGCCCCGTCAAGTTCTATTCCACCAAAGAAATACTGGCTGTTATATGAGATGTGTTCAGTCTTCATTAGCGAAGTTGACAGAATGAAAAAGCCAGAGTCATTGTCCCACACAGATAAGGAGAAGAGAAGCAGAGCATCCTAAAATTATGTCATTGTAAAAGCTCTAGCAATTTTAAAGGATATTCATGAGATGGCATAGACTGTTCTGAAAACAGGCATCGGATGTCTGCTTTCATTATTACCAATTACAGTCCTTCCCATGCCCCAAAATATGCTCCTTAAAGTTTATAAAGATATTTTTAGAGGATTCCCTTTTAGACTGGGAGTAATGATTCTGCATCTTAGTTACAGATTATAGTTTCTCTGTTACATATTTGTAGGCTGAATAAAGACCTGCCATGGACAGTCAGTTCCTGGCAATGTTTTGCAACAGTTTGGAAAGTACAGCTTGGATGTTATGAGAGTGAAATCCCAAGTCCCAAGGTTTGGATAAGCTCTGAAATATCAATACAATTATTTAAAACAATGGAAACAGTTTCTGTTCCTCCAAGACTTCTTTCGCTTTTTTTCTTTGCATTTACTTCCTCCTTCTTCAGCTTTTAACTGTTTTCTTGCTATTTCTTACACGCATACAGGATGATTCCTGCTTTCTTAATATACCCTTTAGAGAAATGGTCTTTGGGACAGATGTTATTTTCAAAAGCTTTCCTTTATATCTATTGCTCCTGGTCTTTGAAAGCCTAAGAAAGACCCATTTAAAGAAATTGTGAAGGAAGAATACAGTTAAGATAAATCAGAGCAACTTTTTTTAATACAAAGTTTAGAGTTCCAAACACACAGCTTTAGAAAATCTGGAACCAAATTCAAACTCCTTAGTTAAAACCACTTTTTGAAAATTGTGATGGACTTTCTGTGGAGCAAAATAGTAAGTTACAATGATCCTTTCTGCTCCACATTTCTCTTTGAATATTTAGCCATATCTAGTAACTTATCTGCTAGGGCAGTACATGTTATTGAATCAGTATAAGTCTGATAAATTTCAACATCAGGTTCCTCTGCTCACATTTTGAGAATCAGTTTACATACAGAGCTCTCCAAATATTTCAGTAAACTAAAATTTTTCTTCCCATTAGATTTGTAAATATAGAATGTATGTTGAGAGCTTTTGCATTTTCTTAGAAAAAACCATACAATTTCTGCCTTTTAGCACTTCTCCCAAACCTGTGGAATACCAAAGTAGTTCTTTGGCCGAGAGTCGCTGTCCATTTAAAATTAATTGATGCCATCTTGTGGCACATAAAGAAATTGCAAAAACAATCAACCCACATTCTTTGCCACAACTTGAGTAATTTTGCACCACATCATTTTTGTGCACCTTCTTTTTTTGCCTTTTGTCTACCACGATGTGCATGCCATTTTGTTATAGCTCAAAGTCTAACCCAGTTCTACAGCTGAAAAATGGTACTTTAAAACCATAATTTAAGAAATCTTCTAAGAAAGTTTGTAATTTGTAGTTTGTAATACCTATTATGATCAAATTAAACCAGGATATATAAATGAATTGTTAATCTTATGGAACTAAGTTTAGTCTTTGACAATTTTAAGTTAAAAGAAATATTATGGAACGGCTGTGTTTGGTGTTGGCATGACTGCCATGATTACACAAACCTTGCAGAGACATAGGTTCAATACTCAGTGGAACTAATTGTTTTTCCTATTAACTGGAATTTCTAGTGCTCTTTGATTTCCAGTTTTGTATCAGAATTAACTCGATAATTTTTTTCCTCAGAAAGTTTCATGTCAGATAGGCCATCTCATCTATGGCATGATTTGACCACTGCAATTTGCAGTGCTACCTAATTGCTGCCATGAAATTCTTTGAAATATTTCTAGTATGTAATGAAATTGACCTTCTATCTGTAATTTACAGGCATCCCAAAATGATATGTATGTCCCACTGTGTCATCACATTGTCAATATTTCTATCTTATACTTTTATTGTCAATTATTTTAGTCATATTTCTGCAATAATAAGGTACCCAGCAAAAGAGTAGGCAGTCAAATAATTCATATTTCCTTAAAGGAGTGTCTGGGAACCTATGAAACTCAGACTTACCTTATCCTAGACTAGAGTATTTTTTTTCAATAGTAAATTTATGGAAGAATATCATATGAAGGATTACCTAAGGAATAGTTGCAAGAGGAGTACAGAAAGCCTGGCCCTTCTGGGGACAGACTTGTGACACTTTTTGTCTATGCATTTCCATCTTTTTAATCTTGTAGAACAGACAAGCTCTGCATAATGTTCAATCTTGTAAAAAATCTTGAGGGTGTGTTGTGAGATGGAGCTAATAAATAGTCCCTCTGAGCCCTATCAACATTTTGCTATTACCAGAACTTCCAAAACAAAATTGGTGGAAACATTAATTCAGCCTCATGTAGGGGGAGGGTGAGGACAACATTTTCATATTTCCTTCAGTCAAATCACACTTCTCTGACAAGATCAATACATTTTATATCTCTTTCACAAGGCTTCATAAGGCTCAAGGAGTCCTTTCTGTAATTTCATGGAGCACTCCATCTTTGTGAAAATCAATGGTGTTCTTGGTTTTCCTTCTCTGCAGAAACAAGCAGCAAATTTGAATTAACCGTTGTGTGTTTCATGATCCGAACACGAAACACACAATGGTTAACTCAAAGATTATTTCAGGTCTTTATTTCCACTGAACTGCATAAATGGTTCCTGGTACAATGACATAGATACTTATATGTCATTATACAATGAAGAATGTCAATGGATGTCACCGTGATATTTTCTGAAAAATCCCTTTGCCAGGATTTCTTCTCCTAGGAAGCTTCAGCTTCTCCCTATTTTGCTGCTTTGGGATGTAAACAATTTAGAGAATTGTTTACCCAGCATGTGAATTGTTTTAATTTAATGACCAATCACAGCCAGCTGTGTCAGACTCTCTGAGTCTGTCATGAGTTTTTATTACCATTCTTGTTTAGCCTTCTGATGTATCCTTTCTCTTTCTTCAGTATATAATGTAACGTAATGTAATATATAATATAATCACCTTGTCTTGGGGGCCTCACAATGCCACGAATAGGCAATTTTCTAATCAGGTCCCTACACTTCAAAACATACTGTATTATCCTGGGGTTTTTTTTAAAGCATTTTAAAGCAGGTTCTGATATGTTGGAATCCATAAGGTTAGAGGATTTTTAAGAAATGGTTAAAAAAAAGTATGTAGGCCTTAGATTGGAGTTTTGTTAGCATTGCAGAAAAGTTTCCCATGCAAGCAGAAAAGTTTCCCATGCAAGCAGGAAAGTTTCCCAAGCAGTAGACGTGACAAACAACAATAGGCCTCTGTAGAATTTGCTTTAGGATGGCAACAAGGTTATTTAATGTATATCTTTAGAAGATTAGCATGAATAGAACTCTGTTCTTTGTCTCTTATGAACTAGTCTTTGTTTTAGCTACCATTATGTATGTTTTATAAGATTGGATAGAATGCTTGTCAATATGTATTTTCTGTGTGTGATTGGCTGAAAATGTAGACTGAGATGATTTTATGTATTGCTGTATGAGCTCTCTTGGGGGAGACATTTTGGTGTGGATCAGTGAGCTGTCATGTCTCCATTTTGCATTTTGAGATTGATGTGCTGGAAATAAAAGCAAAAATCTCTTCACTGGTCTGGTTACAATGTTATCCATATTTGGATATTTTGCTGCGGCCTAGTGGGTTCCTTTTTTAAGACGTGGGTTCCTGACACGATTGGACTTATATCTACCCATCCCCTGCACTGATAAACCATGAAACTGCTGAAATGGGTCTGACCACCCAGTACTCCTTTTGTTTCTAGAATATTAATATTCTACTCAAAATATACATGTTAGTCTCAGTACCTAAACTGTGCAAATGGAAACTGAATAATGAAAATTTAATAGCTGGAGTATCTGCCTTGTGGTACTACAGTCACCATGGGGAAGGAAAGAATATATTTGTCAGGATATTTTTCAAATTCAGGGTCCAATATGCAGCCATACTGAATTTTGCCTTCTTTTGTCTATCCTGAAAAGAAAAATCCCATGCTTAAGAGGGTGGAAAATAGTAATGAAATTATAACCACTGTATCATGTGGTTGAAGGAATAAACAGGGATAATTATGAAGATGTGAAGATTATTTGTTCTGAAAGTTTCTTTGTAAAATCTTTCAATTTTTAATTCCAAGCAACATTTTCACTACAAATTAGTCATTTTTTAAAAGAACCATAAAGCCTTGTAATCACCTTGAGTAACATGTCACCTAGGCTTACTCTATGCTTAAAGCCATGTTAATCACACCTTCAATATGTCTAACAAAGGTTTGCTTAACTTAGTCCTAAGGACCTCCAGTGAAGGAAATACTACAACAGTACCACGAAATCTGTTCTGGTTCCTTATTGTCATCATTGTTCACCCATTTATCCCTTTTCGTTAACCTAAATCTTTTCTGCAGTGAATGTGCTATTCAGCTTGGACAGGTAGAACAGTTTTTCGATTTCCTGTTAAGAAAAGCCTTTACAAATTTTATCCCCCTTTATTTTTCTTTTCCTGCAGCTGCTCAAGCTTCCCCTGTAGATCACACTGTCTTGACCTTCTAACATCTCTGAATCTTTCATCCTTATTAATCCATATCTAAACTGAAGCACGGTGCAAAAAATACCCTCTAAATACCCAAATACCTCACTACTGAAGTATAGAAGGAAAATACCATTTATTGTTCTCGAATATTGTTTCTTTTTGCTGAACCTGTGGGGTTTTATGTTTGTTTTATAAATTATATTGCATGGTTTTGTTTTTCTTTATTTTTTTTTTTTATTATCTTGCATTGCTCATGTGGTCAGCTTTGCAAACAACTATGAACTCACATGGTGCTCTAGGAAACTCTTACCCACATGATTGGCTCACATTCTACATTTGTGCAGCTGTCAATTTCAGCCTATACACTAGTAAATTTACTAGGGCTAGTAAATTTGGCACTACAGGATTTATAGCTGCTTTGAAATTTCATCCCTTTTTTCCTCCAAATTTCTTCAAGTATATAAGATTAGTCCACTTTCTGCTACAGTTATGAAGAATCTAGACTTTCTAGTACACTTTCTAGTGTACTAGAAAGTCTAATTTCTAGCTCTGTTGCATGTAATTAAAAGAAAAGAGAGACCAGAGTATTGTCAGAAAGTTAGGAGAAACCTGACATACATTGTCTTTGAGAATGAACAATTGTTTCCCAGTATTTTTGGTGCTGAAAAGGGAACCAAAATTTAGAGGAGCCTCCCTATACTAATTTACAAAGCTTCCTTCCTTCCTTTCCTACTCATAATTAAACTGTTTGTTAGCAAGAGCAAGTAGAGACTCTAAGCTCTCTTTGGTTCCCACAAATGGAGTTTTCTTTGCACTTCCAGGTTTCACTCTAATGATACTGTGAATCTGTGAATTTGTTCCCTATGAATTGAAAATGTGATACTGTACTGTTAATGGGGTAGAGGGTGTAGGAAGTTTGCAGCGTGTTACAAGTATTTTTGCAAGAGACCATTGGATTATTTTCTCATGTTTGCTATATCAGGATTCAGGGTTACAAAACTGGATAACCCCTGAAAAATTTAAGTGTGCCAAAGAAAACTGATATGTCAAAATCAATGCATCAGCCTTGTTCTAGTGACATTTGTATTCAAAGGAGGTTGCACAGAGGAAAAATTAGCTTTAAAATAGCAAATATTCTCTAAGTACACAACCAATCTGAGGACGCCCTAAAAACTTCTTAGAGGTTTTTCAATAATAGTAGATATCTACTGTCATATTTTATAAATAAAGCATTAGATAACACACATGTAAAGGTATTGTATTAAACAAAACCCAAAGAAAATAAAAATTCTGGAATAATGCATTAACTTGCTGACAATAAGTCAGGAAACAACGAATTTTGGATGATACCAGAACGATGGTATTGTTTCCTGTAAGACAAAAGATCTCCCTCAGCAGAAAAGTGGATGCATTTGTTCTGCATCTGCAGACAATGAGATATCATATGGAAGAGTAAATCACTTCAATCTCCATAATGTATTAGTATTCAATAGAAAGATATCATTACCTTCCATTTTACAAATGTTCTTTTCATCATTCTAACTTTGCAAACATAGTCTACATTCAATAAATACAGTAAATAATGTTCATTAGTGATCCTCTTTTTCTCCTGGTCTTCACAGTACCTTGTGGGACAAAAGTAGGTGATTAGTAGGTAGAATGATGGCTGACACAAACATTCTTGGTAGATTATGTAGAATGTGATAATTATCAAATGTTAAAAGAGGGTTTTTGTGAGTATTAGGAAATCTTATAACCAATAGTGTAAAATAAGCAATAAGACACATGAAATTGGCATGGATTAAGCACTGTAGTTGATAGTTTCAGTACAAAATAGAAACATTCAATTTAATAAAAACGTTTCCTATTTATGCTATCATCTTTTTGTTTTCTACTTTAAAGCATATGCATACAGATAGAATAAAAAGCAGTTATGAAGTAAAAAAAAATCCCCATTGAAGTCAGTAGTGAATTAGACATAGTAGACAACTAGCAATGTTTTTCTACCAAAATTCTTCTAACAGAAATATGAAACTGTGATTTTGTTTTGGTTTTTGAAACAAACACTAATTTTGTAAAATATCTTTAAATGAATTTTGTCCTGCAATTATCTATAAGGGATTTTTCTTTTCTCTTCCCTAGAATCTGACAGAAATGTGGATTGAAACTAAAGCAAAGAGGAAAGACTGACTTTTAAAAGCAACTCCGAAAATGTAATGTGATCTGTTCTTTTTACTTCACAAAAAACTCCCAATTTTTTTCTTCATGTGGTGGTTTAACCTCAGCCAGAAGATACGCACTCGCACAGCTACTCACTCATTCCCTCTCTTGCCTACTGTAACAGGTAAGGTGTTGGGATCTATAAAATTAGAGGGTTTTGAGAAAATGGTAAAAAAGACAGGCCTCAGACAGCAGATTTGTGCAGATTGTTAATGCAGCAGAAAATTTTCTAAGCTGTAGTGCAGATGTGAGAAATAGAACAATAAGCCTCTGTGATTTGCCCTTTTTGGTTGCAACAAGTTTATTTAATGTATATCTTTAGAAGGTTAATATGAATGAGTCTCTGTGCTTTGTCTCTCATAAACAAGCCATTGTGTTACAGAATAAGTATTGTGTTAACTACAGTTACATGTGTTTTGTATGACTGGATAGAATTGTTGTCAATATGTTGTTGCTCTATGTGTGATTAGCTGAAACTTGGACTGAGATGGCTTTATGCTATGCTGTAATGTTACATTTCTTTAGCATTCCATTTGAATCAGCGAGCTGTTCACATCTTTTGTCTCCATTGTCCTAACAATGTACTGAGACTGATGTTTGAAATAAACAGCTCACAGCACTGATTTTGGGTGTCTTGTCCCTGTTTGTGGTTGTATATAACCTGCTGACAGCAAAATGGTGCCCCGTGTGAGGAAGATAACTAGACTAAGATAAAAAAGAAAATCATAGAAAAACCCACCTGTCGGAGACCCAAGTGTTAGTCAGGAGAAATATTTCATCTCCTCGTCTGTCATAGGAAGGGGACCAGGACACCAGCTGGTTCATCACAGGTCCAGTTTATTGAACAAAGTATCAAACACTTATACAGCAAATAATAGGCTTATGAATATTCTGTAAGTCAAGCAATCTATTGGTTAAAATATACCATGAACTCTTCCTCATTCCTTAAGAGTTACATCTCTCTTTTCTCATGTCTCTTTCACTATTTGTTATCCTACTACAGCTAGGCCCAAGGACACGCTATCTCACAGGTGCAGGACTTGGAATTAGCCACGGCTTTGTACTTTTCCATTCTCTAGTCACCTAAATTTCCCAACACTCGTCGTTTGCATCTTATGTGTTTGTAAGTAATTTTTTCTAAGAGCTCCTAAGTTACAGAAATAAAAAGTCATTTATCTAAAACAGAATGAGACCTTTTTTACCAGCTTGAGAAAATTTTACAAGATAAAAGACATTCAGATATCTCAAAAACTGAATTTAAAGATTGTTCATTTGAATCAAAAAACTAACGCTTAAGAGTCTGACATTCAAATAGTAGAAAAGTCTCCTTAAATTGTTGAGCTTGCTGCTGTAGTTCGAGCTTTTCAGCTTTTCCCTCAACCTTTTAATTTAATCACAGATTCTGTTTATGTTGCTAATGTAGTTAAGATATTAGAAAGATCAATTTTAAAAGATGTTAGTAATAAAACTTTATATTGTTTGCTTTCATGTCTTTCTACAACTTTGCAATATTGAACTAATCCATATTTTTGTTTCTCACATCAAAGCTCATTCTTCTCCTAGATTTTTAGTGGAACAAAACGCAAAAGCGGACAAACTGACAATAGTTATTTCAAACACTTTGCCAAAAATTTTTGAACAAGGAAAATTGAGTCATGCTTTTTTCCACCAAAATGCACAAGCACTTGTGCGAATGTTTCAAATCTCCAAAAGTCAAACTAAAACTATCATCAGTACTTGCCCTGACTGTCAGCTTGTGCAACCTCCTGTTTCTACAAGAGCTGTCAACCCACGAAGTTTGTAAAGTCTACAGTTGTAGCAAAAAGACATCACTAAATACCCTTCCTTTAGTAAATTTAAAAATATTCATATCTCAGTAGACACGTTCTCTGGTGCAATTTTTGCTTCTCTTCACACAGGTGAAACAGGCAATCATACCTGTCATCATTTTCTGCAGGCTTTTGCTTCATGGGGTGTACCCCAAGAAGTAAAAACTAACAATAGTCCCACATATATGTCTCAAAAATTAGCCACGTTTCTAAACTAATGGAGTGTTTGTCACATCTTTAGTATTCCTCACTCTCCCACAAGCCAAGCAATTATCAAAAAAGCACATCAAACATTAAAACGCATTTTAGCTCAACAAAGAGAAAGAGTTGAGGTCACACCACAGATGAGGCTGAACAAAGCTTCGTATGTTTTTAATTTTCTAAACAGTTCGGGTGCAGAACCTGATCCACCAATCTTTAGGCACTTTTTGAATAACACAAGGCAAAACTGAAAGAAAGTCCTCCTGTTTTAATTAGAAACCCTGAATCTGGACAAATTGAAGGTCCTTTTCAATTAATAAGCTGGGGCAAAGGGTATGGTTCTGTCTCTACAGATGCTGGAATTAAGTGGGTTCCTGCCAAAAGCATCAAATCATATCGCACCCCAGAACATGTTGATGAGTCCAGAACTGAGGAAGCAAGTACGCAGACATGAGCCGAACAGAGGGATCCCGGGTCACGCCTGACCTTCCTTGTGCCTGATGTTCTTAGTGCATGGGTGGAACCTGCAAACTCTGATTTTGTGTTAATGTTATTTATGAGTGTGTCAATTGTATGTTGAATGTTTGTTTAACAGAGCTGATTTTTGGCAAAAGTTTAGGGTTTTGTTTTTGTGGAGAACAAAATTTTAAAATTTATATATATGTAAGGATTCTGCCAAAACTTAGCTCACGAAAAAGATGGAGCAAATGCAAGTTGAATGTTGGTATTGGTGGATTTTAATTGTTTTTTGTCGTGCAGATTTGCCGGTAGAACAACCGAAAACAAATGTTTGGGTGACCTTAGCCAAGGCAGCCATCTCAGATACTATATGTTTGTCTAATTCGGAACCAGAAAAACCTTTTTCAACCTGTCTGGTTGGTGTTCCAGTAAGAGTTGCCTTTGGTCAAAAAACAATCCAATGGTAAGCCAGGTGGAATTGACAATGGAAAAAATCCCTCATTGAATTGGAATGTTTGGTCCGAAAAACTTCCCAGGAGAGCATCCTGAACCCCAAGAATTAGAAATCCTTAGCTCTTTAACAATGGATTTTTGCTTTACTTTCATAGCTAGTGCTTAGTGAAAAGGTGATCCCCCAAAGTACAATGTTACTCTTCATTATTTTGCACAATGAAATTTGCAAATTTTGCAAATTTTTTGAGATTTGCAGATTTTGAAATTTGAGTTTTTAGTGTAATTTTTCAAATAGTTGACATGTGCTTTCTGAGGCAGACCAATATCCACGGCACTTGCCGAAGGGGTATTAGTTCATTTGTGGAGACAGAGCTTGGCAAGGCATTCCAACACACCTTGAAGGTGGCCCTTGTAGCATTGAGATGCTCACTATAATTGCACCCACTGCCAAAGCGATCATGAAAAACAAACAAAGGAGAGTGAGAGCTGTTCCTCATTATGAGGAGAACTGTCAGAGTGATTTCGGGCCTTAGAAAGCTGCAAGAAGGGTTTCAGCAGGTATATTTTTACCACAATTGGCATCAGCAGTAGCATTGAAACAATTAGATTGAGTTGGATGCTGGCTGAGCAAACAAGCTAATGCCACATCCTCTGTTATTAGTGATATGTTAACTGACGATAGTGTTAGACATGCTACCCTTCAAAATAGAGCAGCAATTGATTTTCTTTTAGTGGCACAAGGACATGGTTGTGAGGAATTTGAAGGATTGTTGTACGAATTTGTCCAATCATTCTGAATCCATTCACAAAAGCATACAAAAACGGAAAGATTTGACAGCTCAATTTAAAGAAGATGGAGGTTCCTGACTGGATGATTTGTTTCAAGAATGGAGCTTTGCACCTTGTGCTAAGGCAACTTTGCAAGATAGGTCTTTATGTATTGGGTCTTCTGGTAGTGATACTGATAGTAATACCCTGCATACTTCAGTGTGTGCGGCGAATGATGAATAAAATGGTCCGAGAAGTTTTTGTCATACAAGAGAGAGAATTAGGAAGTAGAAGCACAGAGAGTGTTCGAAATCTCATGGAAATGGTAGACGAAGGTGTAGAAATGGAAGAGAGTTTTGAATGAAGACCCTGGAATTGACAAGAGTTTTTTGAACAATGACTTGTAACTATTGTCAGACGTGATTCATATCTCTTTCACTGACTGGGCCTTCACAGCATTAAGTTGCTGTGCTGTAACCTAGCAATGCTTAAGATCAGCAAGAATAGGCCTCCAGCAGATAGTAAGCAGAAATTTTATAATAGGGCTATGAAACGCAAGTAGTAAACGACATGAGTATGAAGGTTTCTTTTTGAGTCAACAGAGAGGGGGAATTGTTGGGATCCATAAAATTAGAGGGTTTTGAGAAAATGGTAAAAAAGACAGGCCTCAGACAGCAGATTTGTGCAGATTGTTAATGCAGCAGAAAATTTTCTAAGCTGTAGTGCAGATGTGAGAAATAGAACAACAAGCCTCTGTGATTTGCCTTTTATGGTTGCAACAAGTTTATTTAATGTATATCTTTAGAAGGTTAATATGAATGAGTCTCTGTGCTTTGTCTCTCATAAACGAGCCGTTGTGTTACAGAATAAGTCTCTATTGTGTTAATTACAGTTACATGTGTTTCGTATGATTGGATAGAATTATTGTCAATACGTTGTTGCTCTATGTGTGATTAGCTGAAATTTAGACTGAGATGGCTTTATGCTATGCTGTAGCGTTACGTTTCCTTAGCATTCCATTTGAATCAGCGTGCTGTTCACATCTTTTTTCTCCATTGTCCTAACAATGTACTGAGACTGATGTTTGAAATAAACAGCTCACAGCACTGATTTTGGGTGTCTTGTCTCTGTTCGTGGTTGTATATAACCTGCCGACAGCAGTAAGGGACAAGGAAGAAAAGCAAGAAAACTTGATGGATCAAGATAAAAATTACCTAACAGGTGAAGATAAAGATAAAACAGATGTGACAGAATAGCAATCCCTCACCACTTCCCACAAGCAGACCAATGCTCATTGCCACTCTTTGAGTGATGGACACCCCAGAAACCAAAAGCATCCCCTTCTTTCTTCTGACTCCAGTGTTCTTTGCTGAGCCTGACTGTGGATGTGACAGCCTGGTCAGAGTGTGAGAAAACTAGGTAAGTTTTCCCAGAATTGGCCTGGGAGACTTTGACGACTAAAAGACAAACAATGATAACTTATTATTATAAACAACCTGGCAGATGTTGTTTTCCTGTTCTCTGTTTTCTTGTTTTTCTCAGAGTGTTCATAAAAAGAGTGTCTTGTTAATTAGCCAATCAGTTGAAATGTATTAACTGAATGACCAATCAAGTCTACCTGGAGTGGGAACAATATGTCAAAAGGAGCAGTCCAAAATAAATGGTGCATTATTCCAGTCAGCCTTCTGGTGAGTCTGTGTATTTTTTTATTCAACAGTGACCCCTGACATTAATGAGGTATTAAATATCCTTTTGGCCAGCTGGCATCAGCTATCCTGGCTGTGTCCCCTCCCAGTCTCTTGCCCATTCCCAGCCTGATCACTGAGTGAGGGGAGTGCAGAATAGAAAAAAGATAAATCCTTGTTATTCTTCCCTGTTTAAAAATGGCCAAAGCATTGGTTGTAATTAACTCTGTTCTAATGACAAGTCCAGAACAACAGATCTGAACAATCATATGCTAAAAGAAGATAACTGCTTTTAATAACGTAGTTCAGAATTTTGCATGTATCATCTGAATTGTATAATTGGATGTATGATATAATTGCATGTATCATTTAATTTTTACCTTAGATATTGGTGACATTGACAACTTCAACAATTTTTTCCCTAAAGTAAGGAAAAAAGCATCTTTTCCCATCATATTTTCCTGTCTGTGACAGCAACCTGCAAATAATTTTCCTATGTGACAAGAGTCATAAACAAACACGAAAAATAACTTCTGTGTATTCTTCCTCAGTAAAGAGGATGCCACTTTTGCTATGATTCAACTCACTTACTTTTGATAATCACACATCCTCTGAACAGAGAGAGACATATATACATAATTCTCTCCCAGGATTTTCCTGGGAAGCTGTGACAAAGCTCAGAGAAAATGAGAAACAATTCTTATCTCCACTTGCTGACCCTGTTGTGGTGCACATGGGGAATGTGTTATGGAGATTGTTTACCAAAAGGCAGTTTCTTAATTGAACTCTGGTGATATTAATTTGGATTCATTGACCAAGTGTGTATCGGACTATCTGGCAAGGGCGATGGGTTTTTCTTAATAGGAGTGTATAGTAATAAAGCAATTGATCAGCCTTCTCCAATCATGGAGTCAATGCTCGTTATTCCCCATACAGGGGCTTGCTGCTACAATACTTATTCACTACCTGTATGTATAAGGTCTTCAAACACTAGTCTTTGCTAGAAAATGCTAAGGGGAAAGAGCTGATACATAATGATGTAGAGTTGAACATGTCACCCAAGAGTATCAAAATATCTGCCCAAATGGCCTTTAACAATTTAATGTTATAATAAGATAAGAATGCTATAATAAGATAAGATGGAGCCTTGTGGGATACTGAAGGTATAACTGCCTACAAATACTCTTTGTCAGTGCTCTTGGAAAAGGATCATATTCTTCCAGGATTACGTAGGGCACTAACATCTCATGATGACTACTAAATAGCCAACAGATAGCTGTAAATGAGTGTGATACAAGACCTTACCTCCACACACAGATCAAGACAGCCAGGCAAGGAAACTAGAGTAAATGTGTAGCAAAAGATCTCTAGCCTGACTTCATCACATTGCCATCAAATGAATAAAGTGGGAGATTTCAAGTAGATAGACAGGTGGGAAAGATGTCTAGGGAAAGAAAGGTAGTTCTGCTGCTTGTGATACCACCCTTCCATATGCTCATCTTGACAGACAATCAGTTCCTGAACTCTGCAGAAGGTCAAACTGCAACGTACACAGACCTTGCCAAGATTATATTTGCATTTTCTAAACGTATTACTTAGAATTTATTCCTAGCATTAATGTCTGTCTCTTTATAGCGTAGTCATATTCCAAAGGAATGAGTGATTCTTAGTCCTTCAGTTATTGAGTTACTCTCTCTAAGAACAGATCATAGCTGCTTCAGTAACGTGCCATCATTTTGTACTTAATGATTCACTGTTCTCTCTAAGTTTATCTTAAATCTTGAAAATATGTTATTTAACTGTAAAAATGAAAATATTTAATTTTTGGGGGAGTTATAAATATTAGGTTAGTTTCTGTTAAAATACTGCAAGGTGTATATTGTGAAATATTCACCTTATTATTCTTTTCAAAATGACCCTGGTTTTGGTACTTTTAGTGGGACCTCTTCTTCTGTTTCTATTTGCAGGAGTTAATTCACATAAAAGGAAGAACAGAATTAACATGAATGTATAAGTAAATATATGGCATCCTGAATTTTGCTCTTCAGTTCTAAAATACTGAAATACAAGTTGACAACAGACATTCCTTTTTTCAAAAATCAGTATTTTTAGCAACTCAGAATTTGCTGTTTCCAAGAAAGAATATTGTAAATATAAACCTGGTATTTACACTGTGTTTTACTTGGTACATTTTTATCAGCTCACAAATATTCAAGGTATATTTGCAATCTTCTGAGATCTCAAATCTAGATGTATGGAACACAAGCAGAATTCTGTGTATCTCTTTAAGCAGACTATTCAAGCCTTTTTTTTTTACTCTGTTACCAAATTCTACCACTTAGTTATGTGAGGACTGAGAAAAATGCATAGGCATTGCTTTAGAACTTTCACATACTGCTTGAAAAATTTACTAATGGCCTACTTTCCTTAAGACAGAAGGAATATACACTATTTATCTAATTAAAAATATTAATTATTAAAAAAAATGAATATTTTTTCCATTTGATTGGGAAGAGAAGAAGAATTAAGCGTAGCTGTTCAAATAAAGATGGCAATCTGACAGACCACAAAATTATCATGTTAACAACAGTTCCTTTTGACCACAGTCAATAGACATGAACATAAGGATAGAAGATGAATAAATGAGACTCTCCTCACAGTTTCAAATGAAAGTGAGAATAATAGCATAACTTGGAATGGGAGCAGAAAGAGGATTTTATAGAAAACATATGGAATTTGGTTTTGCCCATGTAATGCAGATGTACAGGAGGTTGATGCTGAAGTAAAAAATTAAGTGCAAGAATATGGTTGCTTAGTTCTGGACTGAAATACTGTTTATAGTGCAAGCAATTTAGCAATACATCATTTACAGTTTCCTTTTATCCAAAAACTAACTTGTCTTCCAGTGACTTAAGTAACTCCTCTTCTAATCCTGCCAGCAACCAGAAGCAATTTACATTGGTAGTAAAGGCTCCTCAATGAGTTGTTGCTTAATTAAAACTTTAATATCTTATTTTGCTGGAAGATTGATAAGAAAACCTAACAGCTAGGTGAAAGACTCCAGATTGTGAAATTTGGAAAACTTTTATAACATCTAGAGTTATGTTTGCCCAATTATCTCATCATAAAAATAACCAAACAATATTAAAAGTATTAGCAATTTTTATTGACTAGTTAAAGTAAAAAAAATATAAAATTAGATACAATATAATCTGATTAAAATAAGGGAAAATTTGGTTCCAATAATAGTGCATAAGCAAAAGATAACTGCGGGGTATGGAGTACAGGGCTCTTGGACTCTTACCACATCACGTACAAGCTTGCCAAGTGAAGATTCCCCTCTTTTATGCCATGTGTAAATGCCATCTCCTCCCATTTTCAGTTCGTCATATCTCTATCTCCACCTTCATTACTACCTTTACCACGCATGTGCCACCACTCGGTTTGGTGGTTGTGGGATCTCAGTCTCTCAGAACTGGGGTGCAGGGTGAACAAGACCCCCCCTGGGGGGCTCGGGAGTCCTGGAATGCTGCCAGAAATGTCTGGTGGCTGGACTTTGATCCCACATGGGAGATGACATCAGTATGAGGACGGGAGGATTTCACTGGGGTGAATGGTGAAGGGACAAGTTAATTGGAGTGTGAGATACAGGGTTTAAGATCCCTGTACAGGGGGGTCTAGAGAGGCAAGATGGAGGGATTGGGGCGTGCCCTTCTCCTTCTTCTTCTTCCTCTAGGCCTCCATCTTCTGTGGTGATGTTGGCACTCCAGGATTGGACCTTACTAGGGGAACACTGGTTAATAAGGGTAGAGGGTATTGGAGAAAAATGATAAATATTGTATACGTAACTCCGGGTATAAAGATAGGTGACCGCCCCAGGGGCTTTCAGTGTGTGCCCATGGCTGACTGCTGAGCAGAACTCTGTCAGGCCAAGAGAAAATCTTTTAGATAAGCAATTAATAAACACCGAGACCGAGAACAAATCTGAAGCTTCCTCTCGTCCTTTCGAACCCGGGGGCCCAAGGCCATCTTTGGGCTTTTTCCCAGACCATCTGAACAGCCCTGAAATCCAACAGGTGGTCGCACAAGTCTTTGGGGGTGGTCACTGACAAAGGCTCTGTAGTCTTCTTCTTTGTCTTTTAATTCACCTTTAGGTTACACATGCGTATCAAGCCAGTACAATGTAAGCCAAGACTAACATATCACTATATCTACATATCAAGGCAATAAATCCCTTATAATTAGCATTTTCTGGGACCCAACCAGGTTTTTCTTCCTTTCTGCTCATTTTTAGCAACTGTATCCTCAGCTTCTTTCCTCCTGTCCTTGTGAATATCTGCTGGGATGGGGAGGGGGGGTGGAGCCCATCCTCTCCCTCTCTTCTTTGGCATTACAACTTTTAACTATTTTATTATTCCCAATAAAATAGGGAATCAGCACGAATCAGCACAAATCATACCTATTTATCACATCTAGTATTTGTGTTCTCCATCTTCATATTTTTTCCTCAATTTTTACTGAAATGATTGAGTATAGAAATTCTGTTTGTGAATAGACATCATTCTACAGACAAAATTAATTTCCATCAAAGAAAATGCCAACATAAAAAAGTAAAGTTTCCCTTGCCACTAGGCCACCTGAAATCAGATGTCTATATGTTTGCAAAATATTTGTTAATAGCAAAGTAACACCTGTCAATTGAAACAATGGATGCAAAATATCAAATGAAATAACGCCAATAGAAAATGTAAAATATTTGTATTACTGAATATTTTTCATCAAACATCTAAACAAAACTTTCTACAAGTTTAATTTGCCATGGAGTGTGGTGTCGTATGTTTTAAAAGTATTTATATGAGTTCAGTTGTAAAGTTAGTTACCCCTTTTATAAGTTTAAGATATGGTTTGGTCCTCTGCTCCCCCCATGTACTCCCCTCACAATGGTTTCTCCTTAAGTTGTTTACCCCTTGGTAAACAAGCCATTGTTTTCCTGCCAATGGCTTGTCCCTCAAGATGACTGATCCCTTGATCCTCCCCTTTATGCCCTTATAAGTTTCTTTCCTCCCTCCTGGTGCCCACTTCCCCTGTCTATCATTGTAACCACCCTCCTCCTTTATTTTGAGAATTTTCTGTGTCAATCATCCCTAACTCAATGTATGATTTGCCTCCAGAGCCTCTTCCCTCCCCTATGTGATCCTCATTGGTCCAGATGTGTCTCACACTCCTCCCCTGATCTTCGTTTATTGGTTACTTTATGTCCCCTCCTATCATGCCCTCTCCCTCTATCAGTGCCTCCCCAAGGCCTTCCCCTCTGACACCTGTCCCTGGTCCCGCCTGGGAAATGAAGTTTCTTGGCATCTACATGAGTGTCCGCTCTCTCCTTCATTCGTCTCGGGACTTCGTAGCTACACTCTCACCTGCGCCACCCACACCGCAGATGGCACCATTACCCAGGGGTTTCCGAGGAGAACCTGGGAGTGGCAGATCTTGTGGCCCCCTCTGGCCACACACTGGGAGCGGCTAGCTGGCATTTGCCCAGCTCCTGCAGCCGCAGAGCAGACTTTCTACAAGTTTAATTTGCTATGGAGCCTTTTAATAAATACATTACCTGGGTATTGAGGAGAAAACTATTGCTGGTCTCATTATAATGCCTGTCCCGGGAACTATAAAGTTGAATAGGAGTCTTCTCCAAAGATAATATTTCAGTTCTGCTAGGTGAACATAATGCTTGAAGCACCCTGGATCTGACAGTGAGTTCTAATTGATTTACTTTAGGATCCAAAAGAGAAATTATTTCAGAAACTTAGCCAAATTCTGACTTCCGTATGTGTTTATTTAAAGCCTTATCTTTGCTAATGATGAATTCTTGGTAATACAAACAAAGTTTCACTATGTTTTATGAACTCAGAGTATAAGTAACTTAAACTCACTAACAAATGACATAGCAGCAGTCCAGAAATTCTAGTTTGTCCTAAAATAATACATTAAATATGTAAATTATACACCTCCACTACACTAATTATATGCCTATTTTGACCTTTAGTCAGCTTATTATCTGTCTTGAAGATGCCATTTGCCATCTTCAAGGTTACCATAAATTAAGATGGTGATATTGATATACTCCATTGGTTTACTTTACTATGGTTTATTGCCTTGAATCTTCAGGATTTTTTAAACTGATCTCAAACATAATAACATACTTCTAAAACAAAGTTTCAAGCAATGGTATCGGTCTTTTTCTATTTACATTCCCCACTTCTGTTGGTTGCCCAAAGAACTCTTGTGAAATTGCACTGACTAATTTGGAAAAAAACTACTCCGTCTCACCTCCAGTTTCAAGCCAAGAGAAAACTGAAGCGATTTCTGAAAGCAGAACATGGAATGTTGAAAGAGGAGAAAATTATTGTGGCCAAAATACTTAGCTGACCCAATACTGCTATGAAGGAAGAAAATAAGCTAAATGAAGCACTATGCATAGTTTGGGAAATCCAAAGACAGAGGCAAGAATAGCATTCAAAAAACACTGTTGAAGACTTTGCAGAAATGTGCAATGAACTGGTTTTTAGTACTGTGAAAAAAAATTCTGTTCAAGTAAAAACCGAATGTTTTCTACCATATTTTAATGATTTTATGGCTTGTACACAATTAAAAAGAGAATCCAACAAAAGGAATAAAATCAATATTTCTGTAAGTGTTAGCAAGGGTTGATGCGACTGTCCTCAAAACTTTTCTGATGCAAAAATTAGAATAGGATAGAGTTAGGGCAGAGCAGAGATGAGAAGCCATGAAGGGTCAGGTCGGTAGAGAGGTGTGGGTCATGATGCCATGTCTGCTGCTGATGAGAGGATTTGGTGCTCATTAAATAGTTGCCATGCTTTACGTCACAGTTTCCTTCTCAGCAGCAAAAACTGCAACCAGCCTGCCCTTTGAGGACTTTGCTTTGATAAAGTAGTCATGGACAGTGTACTGATTAACACGTCTTTTCCTGCATTTACACTTTTATCCTTTTATCAGCTATTAAAGAAAAGTTGGTTTACTGCATTTTCACAGATAAAGATTCTGCTAAGCTCTGGAAGAAGAAATGAGAGATAGCAGGCACTAGAAGAAAAGAGGAGTTAATGGACTTGCCCAATGAGACCCTGGCTGATGTATCACTGGTTGAAGCTCTTAAAACACAATGCAATGACAGCTAAAGAACTGGTCTCTCCTTTTCCATACCTGTTAATGAGCACACAACTGGCTTTTAAATATTTGTGCAGTGTCCAAAGAGACAGTGCAATAGTTTATTCATGGTAATAGCCCAACCCTGGGCAAACAAATGGGCTAGTTTAATATGTATAAATAATTGTAAAATAAACAGCAGCAGAGGTGACTCAGAGTCCTACAGCTTCTTTGTGTTTGCAGCAGCAAATCAGGTCATCCACATCAAGCAGTATCACCAGCAGTGGATGTCTGCTTTTCCTGCAGCATGAATTCTGTCATAGAGGCACATTTAGCCCTCTGACTAAAACATTAACAGAAAGAGATAATGCTAGAAAGACATAGTTCAGAAGAAGAACACTCTTTCTTGTCAAGGAATTCTTATGTGTTTCTTGTGAAAGAGTTCCTCTGTGCTCTCCCAAAATGCAGCTGACAATGAGGACATACTAGTTTCATTTGAACAAGATTAATATAGCAATTTTGAAGGTATTCTGTTACGCGAGAGGTTTCACACTACTGACTTCAAGTTCCAGAAATAATACATTTTAAAGTGGTATTATTATATTCTTGTAGCCAGTGGAAATATCATTCAGATCTATCACAAAAAAACTTCAAATCCCAATCCCAAATAATTAATGAATAACTCTGAACTTTTAGCATTAAGGTATTGGAGCAGAAAAATATATTATTTCATTGTAGACACCAATTATGAAACATAGTTATAAAAAAATTACTGTAAAACAGATTATCACTATTTACAGCAGACCCTGATGTTCCAAAGATGAGCAGCAATGCTTGCTGAAGCAGGCTATTATTGGAACTTCTAGCCACTGGCTAGATTGCTTTAAAAACTGAGATAGAAAAATTTCATTTGTTTATGTCCTGATAAAAGTATTGGCTACATCTAAAGCCCTGTGGGCAGCAGGGGAGAAAGGGGATTCTGCCCCTCTGCCCCACTCTGGTGAGACCCCGCCTGCAGAGCTGCCTCAAGCTCTGGGGTCCCAGCACAGGAAGGACATGGAGCTGTTGGAGAGAGGCCAGAGGAGACCACCAGGATGATCAGAGGGATGAGTCCCTCTCCCGTGAGGGAAGACTAGGACAAGTGGGATTGTTCAGCCTGGAGGAGAGAGGGCTTCTGGGTGACCTAATTGAAGCCTTCGGTGCCTGAAGGGAGGCCACAAGAAAGATGGAAACGGACTTTTTACTGGCGTTTGTAGTGATAGGACACGGGGGAATGGCTTACTGAAACAGCTTTAAAATAGAATCAGTTTAGATCAGGTACTAGGGAAAATTTTTTTCTTGTGAGGGTGATGAGGCCTTGGCACAGGTTGCCCAGAGAAGCTGTGCATGCCCAGACCCTGGAAATCTTCAAGGCCAGATTGGATGGAGCTCTGAGCAACCTGGTCTAGTGAAATATGTCCCTGCCCAGAGCAAGGGGGTTGGAACTAGATGATCTTTAAGGTCTCTTCTACTTTTAACCAGTAGATTCTGTGATTTCATGAGAATGCAATATGCAGTTCCCTCTTCAGTTACACAGCCACAGATAAATTTTCTCATTTTCTCACGTTGTTTGTTACATTAGTTTTTCTTTTTTAATCTATGATGAAAGGTATGTTCTAATACCATTAACAGCAATTTAAAAACTTTAAACAGATTTTGGATTTAATATGCACATTAATATGCAAACAACCAAACTGTCTTTCCATAGTGACATGATACAGCAACATGGCCAAACCTTTCCTCAGTGTGTGCATTAGAACAGAATCTCCCAGACTGCTGTCACTGGCATGTACTAGACAACTTACCCATTGTTGCTACCTCTTCTTGCTGTGGCAAACTTTTTGAAGCTGTAGTGAAATTGTCTTTAGAGACGTGTACTAAAAAAAAGCTGGTTTCTCCTGTTGACCATATCACTCAGATTTCTGGGTCACAGGTAAGTTCTTAACAAACCACTGCTGATATAACAGGGCAGTTGTTTTCCAGTTGGCTGAAACACGGATATTGACCTAAGCCCTATTGACTCATAGCACAGATGAGACCTGACACCTGTGCTTTGAAATTATCATGAAATTGTGAGCTCATAACCACTGCTCTAATGGAATGCACCATTCACCTTTAGCCATTAGGTGTTCTTAGGCCTTTAAAAGCTGGAAATCACACTCTAATAGATTACTGAAAGGCATCTAATTCACTGAACACCTTTCTTTCTTTTGTAAGGCAAACACATGTTCTCAGTTTTGTTTTGTTTGAAAAAATGCTCCCAAATAAACAAAATTGGAAAAAGAGAAACATAGGTTCTAAGGTACTTGTTTTATGAAATAAATAAACATTTTCCTAAATACATTATTAAGAAACATGTTGAGGTCTAACTCTACTTAAACTGGCTAATCAAGTACTGGCTTCCAAGCAGATGAAAACCATTGAAGTAGCAGCAAGTTAGGTATTTCCAGAGTGGACCAATGTTTGTAAACAACAATGCTAAACAAAATACTACTGAAATCAACAAGTTACTTCAAAATGTGCATTCATACTATCACACAGAATATGGAAATGACAATAAACTCTTGTTTTGTTTTTCTCAGTAGTCCAATTTGGAGCCCTCTCCTGGAACTTCCAAGTATAAGGCCAAGTGAAATGTCATTCAACTTCATACATTTGAAACCTTAAGCAGCCACTTCTACCTCACAGAATCACTCTGTTTCTTTAGTTTTTTTTCATTTGACATGATTCACACTATTTTTATCAACTCTTCTATCTCAAAAAGTCAGACATACAATGGTTGCATTGCTTTGGCAGGTTAAGACATTCTACTAAGTAATATTTTTTAAAGTATTATTCTTTAAGATTAATATGAATTTATTTTTTGAACAAAAAGGAGACTGTGGAAAAACAGCAGATTGCTTTTGCACACTTACAAATATTTTATAGATGTCACATTGTATTGAGGTATTTATTAATGGAAGATAAAATCTTATTGCTACAACATTTGAAGTTTATATTTGCAACATGGACTCCAAGTTTATGGATATGTAGATTTGAAATAAAAATGATTTTATAAATTTTATGTAAGAAATAAAGTAAAAGTGAATTAAAGAGAATTTGAAATATTACACAGAAAAATATCATGTGAATTATGTCAATAACACATATTTTAAGACATTAAAGTATTTAACAGATAAAGGTGGCTGGCCCAGCCTTCAACATAAAGGATGAATTAAGAAAGTTCAGAGTAGTACAAATATATGAGCAGGATATGAATAATTGCTTCCTTTAAAATAGCTGGGTTTTTTTTTCTCCTGCCTGCTTCTTCAACCTCTCCACATATTTACAGCAGAGTGTGTCTCACAGACTCAACAGATCAGATTATTTCTGAAGGTTGAGGCCAGAATTTTGGAATGCTTTATCTGGTTTGAAAGAGAGACTGAGTCCTTGTGGAATGATTTTGGCATAGGGATAATGCATCCCACTGCCTTTAAATCTTATTCAGACCAGATGTTAGTATTAAACCCATGGGATGACTGAGTGGGTAATTGTTTTTTTTTCTCAACTGCCAATTATTTAATTAATGTTGTCTCACAAACATGTCAAACATTCACTGCATTGGTGGATTTAGTGTTGGAGATTTAGCTTAAAGATTATGGCTTAAACAATTAAACGAGTAAGATTACAATTTACATATTGCCACATAACTTACAAAATGGGCAGACTGTATTTATGAATTGAATTTTAAAATATTTCCTATGTAACACATTTTAATGTAATGCTGCCCCTGAAAATTAAATGCCATAATACATTTCAAAAAATATCCAGAATCCATTTTTTGTTTAATCTCATACAAACAGGAGTCTATTTAATGTACTTAATTCTATGTTAATTTTAATAATTTCATATTACTTCCTATTTTTTTCCATAGTTTATACTTACATTTTTTCTATTATATTACATTATATTTTATTGTATTTTACTTGGCTTAAACTTAAATCCTGAAAACTACCAACTTTTATGTTTCCATTTAAAGAATTCATTCATCATCTACTACTAGAGGCACATGGGTCTTTTATCAGTTTCAGCATGTAGTGACCCTTTACATCTTCTAAAAATATTTCCTTAGCATTTAAATCTATATTGATGGCAGAATATTGCAGTTAATGAGAGTTCATACAGTCTTGACAGTGAATACACGTTGTAGTGTTCCTACTCACACAAGTGATTACTTGCTGGTCTTCATTTATTTAGAATGCTATCCAATCTGTTCAATTCCTTCTCAAAATTTTCCTCAGATGACTAACATTCTTCCAAAGAGAATATATTCTAAGTAGAATAAATTGTACACTTTCTTCTTGGTTGTAACCTAGTAATTTGAAAAATTTCTAAAGTCAGAATGAATTTTAAGAACTACTTAAGGCTTCTGCATCTTCATGGATGTGAGCTGCATGCTTGGAACAAGAAAAAGACTATCTAAGGTTCAAATAAGACTACTAATACATTCTTTTTGGAGGTAAAATAATAGGATACTGACACAACAAAAAAAATGTGTGTGTCCCCAGCTGCCATTACCATCTAAACAAGGGTGTGGAACAAAAGAAGAAAGACACATGATAGCAATTAAAGATGGGAAAGATGCACAGATGGTGCTATTTGAAGTGAACTAGTTCAAGAAAATTAGAACAAATATTCATAATATGAGTTCTTTAACCAGGTCAACAAGGATGTCCAGTGCTCCAGACTCCTTACTCCCATTTATCTCTTCTTCAGGTTTCCATGGATGTGCTCACACAAGCTCTGATGGTGCAGCTGTGCTACCCTAGTGTCTAGGCTCCTGCCTTGAAACAGAAGATGCAAACCTCCTCCCTCTGAATTATTTTAATTTTGAAATTAAGGGGCTCTCAGGCAAAGATATGGGAACTGATATAGGAAAAGATGTAGGAATAACAGTTCTTTACTAGGAAAATTAAAAAGCATAAACGCAATAGTACAAAAAAACCCAAACAACTCAGAAAACAAACCACTCTCAGAGTCAGAATACGACCTGACACCCTGTTGGTCAGGGTGTTGCTAACTGTCCAATTAAATGTTGGCTGCAGTCTTCCTGGAGTGACAGAGGGTGTTCTGTTGAAGTAGTGATCCTGTAGAAGGGTGTAGTCTTCCTCTGAAGGCCTGGTGGTAGTGTAGGTGGGCCTGGTCTTCCTCTGAACATCCAGTGGAGAAGCAAGCTGCTCCTCTGGCAATCCAGTGGGAAAAGGCTGCGTCTGTTGTTCTAAATCTCAGACTATATCCAGGTAGGAATGCTTGGCTTCTCCTTCTGGGTGGAGCATCTCACAATGGGACAATGTAATTTTATCAGTTATGCAGTGAGACTCAATGGACCATTAACAGAAGATATCTCCCCAGAGGGATGATTGGTTTTGAAAGAGATAAAGAAAATTGCCCAATTAACAGAAGAGAACTGCCCCACCTCTAACAGATGGCAAATGGAATACACACATACCTTACAACCCAGGGGCTGTCTCTGCTTCCCCTGGGAGCTGCATCATGCCCAGGTCTCCTTACCTGTGGTGTTGATGCTCTCAGTGCCTGGCGCCCCAGAAACTGCACAGCAGCAAGTGCTGCTGCTTGACAAAACCAGTCATGAACGTACTTTCACCATGCTCACAGGTCTAACAGTGATGGAGCTGTACTGCCTCCAAAACTCAACCACTGCTCACTTGTTTGCCCTCTATAACAGCTTTTTTTTATAACCTTCAATATCCTTTTTCTTATGACAGGTTGCAAATGTCCACCTGTGCTTCTGATTGCCAAGTGGAAAACACTATGGATTGCCCTCTCACTTTTATATTACCCACAATTATTCCTGAGATTTTGATTTTCCTCTGGTGACACACTCTAAGACACTTTGAGTCTGAGGCTTCGAAAGCCTCACATGGGGTCTGCACCCACACCTTTGCCTTCCTGCCTGCAGCCTGGGGCTTCAGGGGAGAACAGGGGAGAGGCCCCTGCCCTGCCTTCCTGGCTGTGCTTCTGTAGTTTCCTCTTAGCTCCTAGTCCCTGGCACACTCACTGGTCCTTTTCATTCCCTGACCTCAGATTAGGGGTTATGCTACCTGATGTCTCAAAAAACTGCTACTCCTGACACAGTCATTTGTTGTCATTATAGTGCAAGAGTTCTATTGCCATTACATTGCAAGATTTCCATATTGCTAGAGCTTCATAACTCCTTGATATTCCTTGTAGGCACCTCCTCTAAGCATTGTCCTCACAGCAGCCAACCAACTCCAGTTCCCCTCAGCAACCAATCTACTCTTTTATAACACGCTTCTTATTGGCTACAGCTGCGGCCTGTTAACATCAGGCCTGCTCCTAATCCTTAATCAGCTGCAACTCTTTAGGGAGGTAAGATTACTTTCTATACTACCTTTATTTACTTATGTTCTATCCCTCTACAGTCATTGATTACTTCACAACTCTCTGTGAGGCTAGAGGTGATTTTTGCTCCCTCAGGTCTCCTGAAATTTCACAGTCTCAGTGTGTCAGTGCTGAAATTGCTACTTGGAGAATTCAGAGTGTTTATAGAGAAATTTGACTAAGCCACTCTTCAGCTGATCCTTAGCTATTGAGAGATGATGACTAGTAGCAGAAGAACCATGGGCTGTTCTCCTGCCTACCTTTACAATGTCCTTTTCCAAGTTACATAAGTGAAAAGATGATAGCAACCTCTCCCCCATCACCCAAACTGAAGCCTCAAGCCATCTTGGGAAACACAAGAGGTTTCTGCATGTCATTTTAGCTATACACAACTTAGACTCGAAATGTTAAAAGCATCGCCATTGGACTATCAATAATTCCTTGATTAGAGGTCTAAGTGTGTTTCCCCTAGAAATATGAGCTTAACAAACTATTCAAAATTCAAGGAAGCTGTTCCAACTTGGATCCCATAACCTGGTGATAGTAAGACGGGCCTGTAGATCTGTCAAAATCTTCCCATGCCTTTCTGTTAGTGCCATGTCTCCTGAACCTTCTGGTGGGTATGTTATGCCCTCTCCTGTTGCATTTAGTGGGAAATCCTCTAATCCTTTTTCACCCTATAGCTCTTTTATCACTCTTGAGGCTGTTGAATAGATTGACTGTAAGGTTTTGGTTATTTAATCTTGTGTTGAATACAGCCCTTTCTTTTTGCAAGGTACTTTAACATCACCTACTTTATTAACTACACATTATACAAAAATGTAAATATGATTTATTTCACAGAAGACCATTAGTTTAGCTTTTTTCTGTTTTCTCAGAGCTTCAGCTTCCTAATCACGTAATCTTCAGCAAATTAGGTAGCTCTGACCCAGATACTTTACTTCTATGATCTGAAATAGAAATCTTGTTATTCCATTGCATTAGTCACTATAAAAGTAAAAAAAAATCTAGTACAAAATTAGACTGTATATGAAGCAAATTTTAAATCTGGTATATACAATCTCTCAATCAAAAATAAAGAAATAGAAAAGTATTATTATGGTTTCTTGTGACCAACACCTATCATATAATTTTATGTATAAATTAATTGCAATTTTAATTATTGTGCTATGGACCTCTAAAGTGGTACTTGAAAATAAACCATTGAATGAAGAACAACACTCTTTTCCAGTCAAATAATCACTTGAGCATTTTTGCAAAAAATAAAAAAGTCTTCTCATTATTTAACTTCATAATTTGGCTACTGCCTTTGTTAAGAGCTAACATACAAAGGGTTTGAGGTTTTTCTTCACTTACATTTGTTTGATATACTCCATGAATTATATCTACTTGCTGAACATAGTATTCAGTGGGCTGCTGAGTAGGTTAATTGCTTAATTTGTAGCTAAAATTATTTGAACTCCAGTGCAGTTTTTCAATTGACTTTGAGTTGTCAAGTTCTCTCTTTTTTTCTTTCCATTTAGAGCTTTTAATTTATACATTTGCTTTTTAATGTTATTTTCAGTATTTTGTTGTTTTCTTGTTTAAAACAAATAAAAAAAGGTAATTAATGTGTGCAGAGCTTAAATTTTCTGTTAAAAAGAGTATTTTTCTGTTCAAGTGTTCTAGTTTGAAAGCAAAACCAGTGAGAGACTCCAAGTCAGGAATACAATTTATTAGGAAAAGGGAAAAAAAAGCCTAAAATACATGCAATAATACAAAAGAAAAACCACTGGCAGAGTCAGAATACAACCTGACACCCTGTTGGTCAGGATGTTGGTGGCAGTCCAATTGGAATGATGGCTGCAGTCCTCCTGGAGCGGCAGATATGGTTCGATTGGAGCAGTGATCCTGTAGAAGGGTGTAGTCTTCCTCTGAAGATTCAGTGGAAAAAGGCCGCTGTTCCTCTGGGAATCCAGTGGAAAGGCTGTTCTGGGGTCCCAAAAACTTGGATTATATCCAGTTAGGCAGGCTTGGCTCCTCCCTCTGGGCAGAGCATCTCACAATGGGATGATGTAATTTTTATCAGTCATGCAGTGACACTCAACAGCCCAGTAACAGCAGGTATCTCCCTGGAGGGAGGGTTGGTTTGTGGAAGAGATAAAGAAAACTTCCCGAATAACAGAAGAGAACTGCCACACTTCTAACAGATGGCAAATAGAATACATATTGTCTTGCAATCTAGGGCATCAAGGAAACTTTTGAAGGCTTAATTTGTTAATAGATTTTTGTCATAGAGATATTTTATGGTGTTCTTCAGATTAATAATTTTCTGGCACAGATTTTTCAATTTGTAATATATATTAATACTGGTCACCTTTTATATTCCATGTATACAATTATCATGACTGAGCACATATAAAAATAAACCTGGAAACATTTTTAGCCAGGAGGATAAGTGAATGAAATCATACTAAAAATCTCCTATACAAACAGAAGCTTTATAAATTCAGAAAAATGGGAAAATCCCTGAAAAACCCAGGCAGGTTTATGCTGCATCAATAAAATCATGGGGCAAAATTGTGTAATTTTAGTTTTATTATACTTAATGTTAAAATTTTCTGGTAAAAGGCTAGAACAGTTGGAAATATTTGACATTCTGAAAATCAAAGCAACAAATTCAGAATTTATATATTTATCTGGATATACTCCTGGCATCTAGACAGAAATATCTGCTAGTAAGATGTTTTTAAGCAATGTGTGGCTGTGATTTGCTACAACCACCCTGTATGTGGAAGGGGCTAGCAGCGGGCCTGTTAGCTAAAGGAGTGAGAAGCAAGAAGAAGAAGCTGAACCAAGGAGATCGAGAGAAGAAAGATAAGAGCATTCTGCAGCTGGATGGGAAACAGCTGGACAGTGTATAAAAGATCAGCCATATTCACTAATAAAGTGTTGCCAACGGTTGCCAATGGTTGCCAATGGTTGCAAACGGTTGCTAATGATTGACAACTGAGACTGAGACTAAGAGTGCTTGTGGTCTCTGCTTTAATGTCATGACCGCCTTGACTGCGACATTTTGGTGATCCCCAACGTGATAAGAACATAGTCGGTGGGGGCCCATACGGGGTCCTAGCAATTGGCAACTGTGACCCACTGGGATGTGGTGGGGGAGGTGGCGTTGGTGCAGCTGAGAGTGGCAGGTGGAAGCCACAGGGAGGTCCAGACCTGATTCTCTCCAGTCAAGACACCTGGAAGTAGGTGAGCCACCAACTAGTAATAATGGGACAAAATTTATCTAAAGAGGAAGAAAATGTTCTGTCTACATGGAAAGTTTTGTTTAGAAATAAGGGAATTAATACGTCAGACTATGCACTTCGTAATGTATTGCTGTGAGCTAAATCACAGAATTTTGGCACTGATCCCGACACAGCATTTAGTGTTAAGGCATGGAAAAAAGTCGGGGACAGACTTTGGCAAGTCATTCGAGTGGGAGATAAAACAGTTGTTGATCTAGCAGTTACTTGGAACTTGCTCTTTGAGGCTTTAAAGGAATGGAAAATAGAGAGAAAAATGGAGCAAGATGCTGACGAAGAGTCAGGCCTGATAGCAGAACCTGACGGGAGGGCCTCTGAGGTAGAAGGGGGCTCTGAGGGAAAAGCTGCCAAAGCTTCTGGGAAAGCTGCCAAGGCTTCTGGGAAAGCTGCCAAAACTTCTGGACAACCTGCCCTAGCCTCTTCTTATCAGACCCCTAAGCCTCCTTATCTCACACCTGCGCAGCAGCTTGCAATAGTGCCTGTATATACTACACCTCTCCGCCAGTTAGCTGAAATGTCTCTAGCAGAGAGAGAAACCCAGCCATCTGCCCCCCCCGCTTCCCTCCTCTCTGGTCCAGCTGTCCGCCCCCCTGCTCCCCTCTGAGTGGCTTGAACAACCTGCAAGGCTGTATCCTCCTTTACCTGACAGTGACAGCAACAGTGAATCAAGTGATGAGTCGCCCGCAGTAACACCTGACTTGGGTCAAGGAGCTCTGGTCCCTTCATCTCCTAAGAGCTCTAGCCTTACTGCCCCATGGACTTTGCCTCCATGCCAAGTCACTGTGCTTCCTCGACACCCTCAGGAGTTTTGGGAATTTGTTAGGAGGAAAGCAGTTGAAGAAAAGAATTGGGACATCATAGAAAGGTTAGGTGCTCCAAGAGTACCTCAGGAGAACAGTGCCAATGCAAATGTTGCTTGCGATAATCCTATGGCTTTTCCAGTTTTCAAAGCAGTTCCTGGAACAGGACAGAACGACAGCCATCACGTCTTCACCTGGAGGGTTGTGCAAGACCTCCAATCGAAAGTAGTTAAGTATGGTATTAATTCCTCAGAGGTAATGCAATTAATATGTGTAATTAATGCAGATTTGCTTGCACCTTATGACATCACTCATCTTGCTACAATTCTATTCCAGCCAGTACAATATGGTGTATTTCAAGAAACTTGGAGGCGAGTGGCTGAGCGCACGGCTTTAACAAATATGCAGTTGCCTCAACATGACCCTCGTCATGCTGTGGGTGTTGATGCCCTACTGGGCTCTGGGCCTTTTGCTAATCCAGATTTACAGGCAAGGTGGGATCCTTCAATTTTGGCACAAGCTCAGCAAATTGGCATGAATGCTTTAACTAAAACAATGGAAATGGCAGCTCCAAAACAGAAATATATCACTATACAACAAGGGACGAGAGAACCATTTTTGCAGTTTGCAGAAAAACTTGCTGCCGCTATTGAGAAACAGGTAGATGATGAAACTTTGCGAGACAAATTGTGCGTACAATTGGCTAAAGAAAATGCAAGCCCAGATTGCAGAAAGATTATTGACACTTTGCCTGGGGAACCCACCTTGTCTGAAATGATTACTGCTTGCTTGAAGGTTGGTTCAGTTGAGCATAAAATGGCAGCTCTTGCTGCAGTGCTAAGACCTTCCGCGAAGTGTTATAATTGTGGACAACAGGGGCACGTAAAGTCACAGTGTACTGTCCGGAAAACAACTGGTATATATATATTTAGGCCAAGTGCAAGCAGTGATGTTGTATGCAATTGTTGTGCTAAATCTGGGCACTATGCTAATCTGTGCAGGAGTAAATATTATGCAAATGGTCAGCTATTGCCAGGAAACCCAAAGAGGAGCGCGAGGGGGCGCGTGGGGAAACAAATACCCCAACAACCACAACAGCAAACGCGGGCCTTCCCAGCCCTGCAAAGCTACCCATTTGTGAACAATACTCAGGGGCAACAAGCGGGTCCGCAGGGATTGATGTACCCACAGCTGACACAGTAACCATTTTAACAAAAAAAATATATAAAGTGCCTCTTGATGCCTATGGTCCGATAGGACGGGGATTGAGTGCATTTTTGATAGGGAGATCAAGTACTACACTTAGAGGTATTCATGTGCATCTAGGGCTTATTGATGCTGATTATTTAGGGCAGATTCATGCCATGGTATCCATTGATGATCCTCCTGTCACTATTCAGAAAGGAACTTGCATTGCTCAACTTGTACCTTTTGTGAGTTCTGTTCCAAATACAGTGGACCGCAGTCGCGGCACAGGAAGCTTTGGACTGACAGGAGTACCTCAAGTGTTTTGGACTGAGAAAGTAACAGAGAGCCGTCCAGAAAAGACATGCACTCTCACCACCAGTGGATGTCATCCAGGAACTATATCAGTAACAGGTCTGATTGACACTGGAGCAGATGTCACAATACTCTCGCGACTTTGCTGGCATCAATCGTGGCCTCTCACTCATGCAAGTTTTGGACACCTGGGAGTGGGTGGTGCTACAACAGGTGGCCTGTCAGCCATTGTAATTAATGTGAAACATCCTGATGGCCAACAAACTAACATCAGACCCTATGTTGCTAATGCTCCTCAAAGTTTGTGGGGACGAGGTTGTTTATCTCAATGGGGTGTCAAAATTACTACGGATTTTTAATGGGGGCCACTGTGTTGCAGGGCAATGAACGTCCAGTTGTACCCTTGACATGGTTGACAGATAAGCCTGTCCGGGTTCGCCAGTGGCCCCGACTACTGAAAAGCTTACTGCCCTGCAAGAATTAGTCACAGGACAATTGCAAGCGGGACACATTGAGGAATCATTCAGTCCCTGGAAAATCTATTCTTTCCTCTTGTCCTGACTGTCATATGACTCATGTCACTCAGAATTATGGTACCAACCCTAGAGGTCTTTCTGTGTTAGAAGAATGGCAAACTGATGTTACAAAAATGCCAGAATTTGGTCACTTTAAGTATGTTCATGTTACAGTTGATACTTTTTCTCATGCAATGGTTGCTTCAGTATTCACAGGAGAAAAAACTCGAGATGCTATTCATAATTTTTATCATGCCTTTTCTATTCTAGGTGTTCCGTGTCATGTAAAAACAGATAACGGCCCAGCATATGCTTCACAGAAAATGCAAGCATTCTTTTGTGCCTGGGGCATTGAGCATTCAACAGGTATTCCACATGTCCCCACGGGCCAAGCAATTATTGAAAGAGCTCACGGACTTCTTAAATGTCAGGTTCAAAAACAAAAGGGGGGAATGCAACAGGAGTCACCTCAAGTGAGATTAGATAAAGCTGTTTATATGTTAAACTTCTTGCGTCCCCTACCTGACTCACAGTTATGTCCAATCTTTTGCCATTTTTCTTCTTTGAATTCTAAGCAACCAAATTTCCATAGAAATGTTAAGGTATGGGTCAAGGATTTGATTACTGGTATATGGTCTGGTCCAGTGGAATTGATAACCTGGGGGAGGGGTTATGCTTTTGTTTTGATAGATAATGGTCCTCGATGGGTTCCTGCTCACTGTGTCAAACCTTACCTAGAGCGTGCGGGAAAGGACAGGATTGATGGTTCCACAGCTGAAGCAGAACGAGCGGATGACACTGGCTAAGACCATATATCAGTACTTAAAGATGGATGAAGGACAGGAACGATTGTATTAAGAATGGGAATTTTGTTGATGGTTGTGTTTGTGATTTTGTGTGTCCCCTCTCTGCTTGGGTTTTTGCAAAGGGCCCTGCAAAAATCCATAGCAGCTGTATTTACAGTTCAAAAAACAAAAAAAGGGGGAATTGTGGAAGGGGCTAGCAGCGGGCCTGTTAGCTAAAGGAGCGAGAATTAAGAAGAAGAAGCTGAACCAAGGAGATTGAGAGAAGAAAGATAAGAGCATTCTGCAGCTGGATGGGAAACAACTGGACAGTGTATAAAAGATCAGCCATTTTCACTAATAAAGTGTTGCCAATGGTTGCCAATGGTTGCAAACAGTTGCTAACAGTTGACAACTGAGACTGAGACCGAGGGTGCTTGTGGTCTCTGCTTTAATGTCATGACCGCCTCGACTGCGACACCTATGTAATCTTGATGACTTGAATTACAAAGAATGGCATATCAATTGACCCATCCCTTACAAAATAATGGGTTTTCCAAAACTGAAACCATAAATTTTTTAGAAAAATGTGAGATTCAGGAAAGAGAAATAGATAATTATTAATTATTTATTATTAATAGACCAAAGTCTCAAGTCTCTGCCAATTTAATTTAGAACTCAAATCTTATAAAAAACGGATTTTATAATCTATTTTTAAAAGTTAACTATATGGGCTGTACTTAGTACTGACTGGACTTCTTTTGTAGCCCTGTCTCTAGGATATTAGCAAGTTTCTTCTTTACACATTTCTGTCAGGGAATTTTTTTAACAGCCCAAGTGTAGATATTGATAATTTCTCTTTCTACATGCACATTTACAGCAGTGCTCTCAGTTAATAAAGAGGAAAAGTCAACTAGACTACTTCCTAGACTAATAACTAGAACTCTGACAAAAGAGAATTATTCCATGCCACTCCAAAATATGCACATTTTTTTTTCTGCTGTTGAAATATGTGTTTATGCAATAGAGCACCGAATCACAGAGTGATCAAACATGGCAGGGACCTCTGGAACCAGTCTGGTCCAACAGCCTGCTCAAGCATCACCTACAACCAGGTGCCAAAACCATATCCAGTCATCATTTTAACATGTGTAAGCACGGATATTTCCCCAACCTCTCTGAGAAACCTGAGAAACCACTTGAGCATCCTCACAATTAACTGATGTTACGACTACATCCTGTGTCTCAGTTTGTGTCCATTGCCTTTGATCCTGTCCCAGGGCACCACTGAAGAGTCTGGCCCTGATTTCTCTGCTTCCTCCCTTCAGGTACCTTGATAAGATCCCTGTCCAGAGCCTACTCTTCTCCTGGCTGAAGTGTGCTGTCTATTTCAGCCTTTCCACATAAAAGAGATTCTCCAGTCCCTTCAACATTGCAGTGGACTTTCACTGCACATTTTTCAGCTCCATTTCTCTCTTGCTGTGGCTCCAAACTGGACAGCTCCATGGGTGTGGTCTCACCCATGATGAGCAGAACTTACCTGGGAATGAAACTAGTGAAGCAGATTTAATACAGAGCGGCTGTGTTATGAACATTATATTTAGATCAAATTCACTGCTAAAAAAACCAAACTGCCATTATTGTAAACATAGTATGTAAGACAGAAGTGTTGTGAATGTTCCTGCTCTGGATATGCAGAATTTACTGTATATCATAAAACTTTACTAGCTGCCTGCCACTACAGGCCATCTATTTGCTGATGAAACAAACAATGAAGCAGATCCAATTTAATTTGGTTTTGTTCAATCTCTGAACCAGGAAAAAAGAAAAGAGAAGAGTATTTAGAAAATACTGAAACTAGTGTTTCTGAAAAGAAATAATTCATTCTTCTCTGTTGATCTACTCATTAAATTCCAAGGCTAGGAAAATTCCAAGGATGAAACTTACTGTATGAAAAATCAATCCCTCTGGTAGTGGTAGTAGTATCATATTAGATAGTGGCCCTGAGTATGTTTACAGCTCAAACAACATGAAGGTTACAGAAAGCAGGTGAGATTTGGCTGAAACAAAAAGATTATGGCATTGAGACAAAAACAGGAGAAGCCTTAAGTTTCCATATTGAGACATATTAGTTAGGCAGCTTAATAAATTATGGGAATAACTATAGGTATTAATTGTAGGATACCACTTTAACCCTCTTAGTATCACTAATCTAGTAATCAAACAAGCACAGACTTAAATGTGTTGCAGTTCAGGATATGTTGGTTGGACTTCCCAAGAATTAAAATGGGATGCCTTACAAAAGATTCAAGAAAATATCTCATTTGTCATATATTCAAAATAGGAAAGTTGATATTGCTTCCTTTGGCCCATACTAGTGTCAAAATTAGGTACAGTCCAAACGAAAAGCTACACTGCTGTAATTTATGTAGATACAAGACTCTAAATAAGCACTACTGTGGTGACGGAAGAGTATGATTTCCCTGAGGCACAATGGGATTTGGAGATACAGACAGCTACTTAGATCCTACAGAAGTGTACATAGCTGTAGGTTTTCTTTTTTCACTTAAAAAGATATTAGGGTTTTCAAAAGGAGACCAAAGCACATAATTTTTACATAAATAAGTAGAAAACTACACATGGGCAATAAAAATACGTTTTTTAAACATTATTTTGAGAACAAACACACCATCAGGACTGGAAAAGGATTAAGATCTTACAAACGAATGAAGATAGTCTAGAAAAAATAACTAATATATAAAATTCCTAGTTCTACAAGTCAATCAAGCAGGCTAATTTCTATTTCATTCTGACTCTCTCTGGTTACTAAAATTCCTCTTCAAAACAGGAAATACACTTGGTAAAACTGCTAGCTCCATCTTTAAATAGCAAAAAGTATGTAAAAATTCAAGACCAAATTTCATAACTAGAAAAAATTTAAAAAGAAGATGCAAGAGGAGATTCTTCGTTAAAAAAAAAAAGTAATACTGTTTTTTCATAGTATTCTTTGCATGAATTCTGACCCAGCCCAGTAGAAAATTATGCAGAGAGAGCTAGTGACAAAAGAACTAAAAAAGGAGGATTTTTGCCAGTGGCAAGGTATCAGAAATAAAGTTGTGCAAGCATTTGAAGTCTGAAACATTCAGCAAACACTCAGAAGCTGCCTGGAAACTTTGTTCTAAGGACCCCAGGTAATCTACTTTGCATCTTATTTTATAGCTGGCTGACTCAAAGGAAATATTGTATTGAAAAAATGTTTTACTGAGTTTCTGGGAGATAATCTTTCAATATGAGAGTGGGTTTGTGCTCTACTTGGCCTTTATATGACAGGGGATGGCTTTGAGATCCTTGAAAAAATATTTTGGATATGTATTTTCCCCTATCTGCCTTATCTGATTGCAAAATCTCAATTACTTGAAATTCAGAGAATGGCAGTTCTGAGACTTCATAATGCAGTTAATATTTCTTAAACATAACCACAGGTATTGTCTGGCATTCCCATGACTGCAAGAAATGTGACATGGCATGATAACATGCAACTGGACAACCATGACTTGTGAGGGTGCAGACTCAGTAGCTGATCAAACACAATACTGTGAAGTTAGAAGGGCCACAATTTTATAATTCTTCTAGAAATTTAGCAATTTTTTTCTTTAAAATGGTTGTTTTCTTTAAAATAGGGTCTCTGCAAGGTATTCCAGTTTGAATTTTATTATATTCTTCTGTAATAAATGTCCTTATTTGTCCCCTAGAATATGGTTTCCTATTCCTCCTAGATAATCAGTTCTCATTTCTTTATCCTGGTTATAACTTGATACATCTCCATTTGGAATTTTAAAGTTCTGTAAATCCATTACTACTATGTTCCAAAAACTCACCTCTACTGAAGATTAAAAGGCTTCTAATGCCAAAGAGAAAATTAATTAGTTGGAAAAAAGAAAATTAATTGTAGTCAGTTTGCTCATTTGTTCTGAAAGTGTCTGTTGCATTTTATCTTTTTCCTTATGGCTGCATATTTCATTAAACACTTCAACTTTTTAGATTGAACAAACTTGCTTTGTTCACCTTTTTGTAGAAAACAAACTTCTCTGTAATATTTCTGCACATTTTATCCTGCAAAATGGATTCCATCTGAAGTTGAGGATACAAGTAGTACACTATATAGAATAACATAGAAAAGAATTTTAGCAGATACCTCTGACTTCAATACACACATAAACTGTTGGTCATATTTGCCCTTTTGATGAGCATCTTTGGTCTAGGCAAATACCTCTCCAAATTCACCTCACAGTCTTTTTTTTTAATCTGAGCACTCTAGATACTATCAAAGAAACCACTTATATTTTGCCATTTTCAGTCTTAAATGCCATGAACTTAAACATCTGTTATGGCTTTAGATACTGTCTCCGAGTAAAGCAGTTTATAAAAGCTGGTTAAATCTTCCTCATTTCTCTGTAAATTGCTTTTGGGGACATAACCAGCACAAAAACACATATTTTATTCTCTGTCTCTCTCTTCCTGTTCCTGTAGGTTTCTCCTAAAATCTGTACTCTTCTAAGTTCAACCCAATTTAATTTCCTTGATTATTCAATTCCCTATTTAATTTTTAGATTAGATTTACACTGGATACCCCAATGCTACCCTCCTCACCAGTTTTCTTGAAAATGTTGTTTGCTTCATATGAACACTCTTTTTTTTTTCATACCAAGCTCCACTAGCTTCTCTTTTTGTCTTCCGTCCTGTCACCTTCCTGTGGTGATAAAACAATGCCACCAATTGACACAGTGACAACTAGATGAAGGCAACAACAAACCTAGCTGATCTGGCAGATCAAGGGAGGTTTTAATGTCTTATTAGCAGTATAATAGTTAAGCAATTTCATGGGTTACTCTTACTATACAAGCATGTAGGAACTCTAGCAAAATCAGGATGTTATTTCAAATGGCATGTCCTACTTTACTATAATTAGGAGGATATAAAAGAAAAAAAAATGTAAACACAAAAAGAAGTTCCTTTAAACAGACTGGTGTGCCAGTTGGTTTAGGTATATTCTTAGAACTCTCATGAAGCTGTTAACTGGGATATATCTTGATAGCCACTTAAGGAAACAACATTCTGGATTAAAGCCTGAAATTATAATAAATTTCAGGGCTTGGGATCATCAGTGAGCAGCAGAGGAATGCTTCACTGGGAAGCAGCTTTCTGCACTCCTGTTGGCTTGGGAAGGTGACTTCTGGCTGTGGGTGTGGGACAGCACCTTGGAGGGACCCTGAGGTGGCCAAGGAAGAGGGTGGAGAAGACTCAGGGAAGTCCATGCCCCTCCAGCTCCAGCCACCACACACTGTCCCTACAAGATGCTGCAGAAACATCAATAACAGCTGATTTCCCATTTTCAACCTATTTGAATAAATAGAAACATATTCTCTCATCTAACTTACTTGTTTTCATTTTACAGAAGAATGTCTCCATTAAGTTTCTGTGTTGTTATCTAAATACTGGAAAATGTTTGCTTGCATCTAAGAACAGTTGGGAATTCAAGGTGATGCCCTGGCTTTCACTCTGAAACCAAAGTCACTGCTGATGCCTCTGGTTTCAATCCTCTTCCTCTTGATTCTAAAACGTCTTGGACTCTTTAAAAGGGAAGAACTTTTCAGGACTGTCTTGTACTGCCCATGATGAACCTCTGTGGTGAAAGCTCTCAGTCTGGAGCCCCAGACTCTCTCCCAGTTATGCTTGTGAAGATGAGTCAATTTATACTAAATGCAAACAAACTCAGACTTTCTTATGCCCTTGATAAATTCTCATGATTGATGTCTGTAACTGAGCCGATGTGTTTAATGACTGGGAACGCCGGCATGTGGAAAGTTTCTGAGGTACAGGAAGAGAATAGCATTTCAAAAGGATAGCATCTGCAAGTGTCCAGAGTTTTTGTTGTGGGCAAATCATGTTGCCTCAAGTGGGAAAGTACTGTATCTGGTAAATTTTGCAACTTTTCCCTTTTTTGCAACACTTACACAGAACATTTAATGTCTTTGGTTTCTTTTCTGCTTCTCGAAAGGAACATTCCTGATGATTTTTCTCAGGTACGGGATTTATTATTATTACTATTACTTCTTTTTCCCCTCAGAAGAATGTTGTTGGAGAACATCTACATGCTTGTCCACCTGCCCACGTTCAGTAAATCTCTCAAAGCTGTAGATGTTACGAGGCCGCGGTGCGGGGAGAAGTCTCTGCAGGGCCGGCCGCGGGGCAGGAGTGGGGGCAGGAGCGAGGCGGGCCGGGGAGGGGCGGCGGAAGCACCGCCGCATGCACGGCGCAGCTGGGCCGCCGTCGGGGTATTTAGCAGAGCGTTGGGCTCGCGTGCCGGTTGCAACCGTGGCTGGCAACGGCTTTTTTGGGCGCCATGAAGGGCGGTGGTATCGAGAACCCAGCGTTCGACACACCCTCCTCCGACTTCGGCCAGCAGTACCACGCGGGCCCCGCCGGGGCAGGCGCCGGCGCCGCGGCCCCCGCCGGGCCCGACCCTTACCCCGGGGAGGGGCCCTGCGGGTGGGGTCCCTGCGCCCCCAGAGCTCTGCAGTTCTGCAACAATGCCAAGGGGTACTTGGCTGCTTATAGCCTGTTGGCCGTCTTCCAAGGTAACCTGTCCCTGCTGCCCAGGGCACACGCTGTTCCCCTTCCCGGGGCTGGGGGAGCCGGGCGGGAGCCTGGGCTGGGGAGGGCGGCGAAGGACTGGTGATGTTTTGGGTGGTGGGTTCGTCTAGTGCTGTGGCTGAACAGTGACGGTAATGGTTTGACTAAGGGACGAAAGTATACATTCTTCTGTGCCCAGGATGGGGACGTTCCACAGTATTCCTTGTACTTCATTCCTTTTGTCCTTTTCCTCTTTTCGCACGTACTTTATTGACCACGAAGTCCACGCGCCTGCAGGCTCTTTGCTTCACGCACTTGTCAGTGCTGCATCCCCACTGCCCACAGGGAAATAGCTCATCTTGTGCACACACAGGCAGAGGCTTAAAATCTAAGGATTAAAACACCAATATAAAATTGTAGCACCCCACTACTTTCTTACCTGCTTGCTAATTGAATTGAATCCTGGCCTCGTTGTGTAGGACTTCAGGTAAATTTGAAAACAGCAAAAAAATGTGATTTTGTTCTGTGAATCACAGTGCAGCCATCTTCTTAAAACTTAACTAATGATTTAAGTTGACCTTGGGAGTAACCTGAAGTTTAGCTTGCCCTAGATTCCTGTTTTTCAGCTTCAGAGATTCTTGTCCATACTTTTGGTTTCCTGTAATGATTGGTTAGGGCCTTAGCAAGCCTTAGACTTAGAAAGTAGAAATGCTCACTGAGGGGAGGAGAAGAATTACTGTAAAAAATATTAGAAAATGAGATTTGTGGAACTTGGATGCATGTCTGCCAAAGGGAACCACTGGGCCTATATTCATAACCTTTCAACTTTATTTGACTAGCTAGGAAAGAAAAGGATGTTTCCTGGACAATTTGCTTTGAAGCTCCTTGTTGTTACTCATAAAGGGATTTCTACAGAGGCATGGAGGGGACTATTTGGATATTTGATGTTAGAGGAGAGAGCAGCCTGTACCAAAGAAATGCATTATTTGGATGGCTCCATTCCATGGGGAACCACACTGAGGCAGCCGGAATGGTATGAGGAGAAGAGAATTGGAGACTCTGCTTAAAACCTAGAAGATTACAACGCTCCTTGTAATGCTTGGAGATTCCTTCCATGAAGTAGTGCCTTAGTATGTGTTTCTGAGAACTTTTTCTGGTTTAATCCCCTTCAGATTCTGATCTTGTCTTAGCATATAGGTTTAGTTTTAGAAAAGAAGTATTTAGAAAGTTTTGGGATAAGCCTGTTGTTTCTTGCTTGACTTTGGAAGGTCATGCTGTGGCTGTTAGGGTCAGGAGATTATTCCTGTTGCAGTTGTCCTGCCAAATTTGTTTTCTCTATAAACACAAAGAGGTGGGGGGTGGTGTGTCTGTGGAAAAACTTTTTACATCATAGCTTTCAGTAGTAGCTGAGCAGTAAATTACTTTCAGAATACACATATATAATTTTTTGGGTGGCATAAGAATAGGGATGAGCAATTAAAAATGCCTTAATATGATGCTGAAAAGATTGTTAAAACTAAATATAGTGTCTTGAATATTTCTAATGTGTCTGAATGTCTTAAAATCAGTCCTTCTGTTCTGATCTGATTGTTGAGCTGAATAACAAACTCAGCATACTTTAAAATCTTGGTTGTAGACTGGATAGGTTTCCAACTGTAAAAACAACTTGTATTATAAGAATCTCTGTCCCCTTAGGAGGTTATTTGTGTTGCTTGTGCCACTTGTCCAAATATTGTTTTGGTTATGTAATGCTATATGTACGCCAGGCACCTAATGAATGTAGTTCAGGTTTAAGGCCTTAAAGGGCAGAAACTGAATCATTTTTGTTTTGGAAGCAGGTGTAGGCATGGCTGTTACAGATCTTGTGACATTCCTGATGTGTTACCTGGATTTTCTGACAAGAATCTTTCCTTTGCTTGAAACATAAAGGAAACTGGGTGCTGAAGAGTAGCTGCAATTCTTTTTGAGATGTGTAAAACTAGGTTCATCGGCAAGAAATTCAGGCTTGTGTGTGAAACTTTGTGAAAATATTCAGGTCTTGCAGCTTCAGAGTTTAGATAAAAGCACACAAAACACACCTAGGGTTTTGAAGTTATGTGACCTAACACTGTACTCTAGTTTGGGTCTACCCTCCAAATTACAGAAACCATCACTGAGGAAGATAAGATATATCTATTAAACTTGCCTAATGTGCCTTTAGAAAAGATTATTTCCTAATGCATTGAGGATTAATGAAGTAATCCATAACACACTTTCGCTGAATGTAAGTTGTTGTCCTAGTCTTTCTAAATGAGTGAACATAGTGGATGATTATCTGTAGTGACCTGGTATGTTGTGAATCTAACTGAAAGCATGTATTTGTCATCTTATTTTCTAGCTGCTCTCAAAAATAGATTGTTGTCATTAGCACCTGATATGCTGTTTTGCAGCTTCTCGGAAGATTTCAGGTGGAACTTAACTCTAATTTCTGGCCATTTCTGTTTCAAGTACATGTGAAACTTGTATTTCCAGAGCACAAACACTTGTTTGCCTAGAATTTTTTTACATGACTAATACCTGCTTTCTCTATGGCACTTAGAGTTGCCGAAATGTATGATTGCATCTAGTAATACATTAACTGGATATGATGCAGTTCATAGCTGTAGTAGAAAACAAGGCAGAGATTATCTCACTATTTTGAGTACAAGAAGGACTGTTTATTTCTCATGTCATTAATGATTTTTAGTAAATAAAAAAACCAGAACCACAGTTTAAGACTGTCCAGTCTAATATATCTAAAATCTTTGTATATCACTAATATTTTATAGGCTGATTAGACCTGGTACTTTTACCAAGGCATTTTAAATTGTTACTTTTATGTGTTGTTAAAGCCACCATTCTTATGACAACTGCAAAACACGTGTTTTTTGTTGAATGGATGAAGAAAAAGAATACTCTTGTGTTTTGTGATAGCAAATAAAGTTGGTGTATAATTAATCTGGATTTTGTGTCAGTACACACTCTAGCTAAATCCCTAACAGATGTGGCAGGACAACAAGGTTTTGGTTGGTAATTTCTATACTACAGTTTTAAGTGTTGGGATGTCCTTACAGAATTTGGTTTTCTGATCAAACTACTATCAGTCAGATTCTGTCTTTCTTGAAGAGACTTTAGTGATTAATCACTGGATGATGTATCTGCGTTTTTACAGATGAAGTCTAATTATCCAGTATAATTAAATGGAAGGCTTTATGAGATTTAGAATGTAAATTAAAGGTAGTAACTTAAAATACCTGTAAAAGACAATGCCTTCTAGCTCTGTAATCCACTTGCTGTGTAGCACACCTTCACTCAAGTGTTTTAAGCCTTAGTAGGTGTTGAAGTTCTGGCAGGTGGGAAAAACTTGTTTGTTCATTCCGTCATACTAGTATTGTTATTTGTATAAGAGGAAAATAAAGTTACTGAATGTATAACTAATGGCACTGGAAGGACACCTGTATAGTTGTGTCAATCCCAAATGAATTTAAGTGTGATGACTAAACTAACAGGTGAAATTGTCAGCCTTAATAAAGAGGCCATAGTAGGGTATTGGAACTAAGATTGTGCGAAGAGTTGTTTCCCTATAGAAAGCTGACGTTTGGCTATTAGAAAATGGCTGGTTTATTTGGAGTAATTTTTAAAATAAATTAAAGTGCTCTAATGAGATGTTGAAACTTAGCTCAAGTAGTTGTACTTATGGATGGTTCAAAGCTTGTTGAAAACTAACTTAAACACATTTCTGTCACTAGTCTTATATTCTTTTCTTAGATAGACAATAGAAAAGCATGTTTTAATTTTAAAGTAACTGAAGGGCCTGTGTCAGGGAAGATCCTCATCAGTCGTCTGTAAGGTTACAGAACTGAAACATGTTTGTACTTCTGACTCTAAGACTTCACAACTATTTTTTCAGGTATCTCTTTTATTATAGGTACAATTTAATTAGACTATAATAAAGTTACCTGACAGTGTTATAGTTACAACTATTTATCTTGTAACTGAATCCTATTTTGGGATTGCTAAAACCAAACTTACCAAAGTTTAACTACCTAGTCTTTTTCACAGAAACACAATGTGAAGCAGTGTAGAAGATTTAAGTTAGTCTACAAACAGTGCTTGTGTAAAAATGGACAGAGAGTTTTTAAGCATGCACTGGCAATTGTGTGCAAAAGCTTAGTTCTACTTTCGGTTAATTTTTTTGCAGGTTCATCTGTGCTTTGGTAGGGCAGCTTGTGCAGTGACTTCTTTCCAGGTTGTTCTGTAACTTCAGGGAAGTTACAGATTCAAGGGGCAAACCTTCTTTGCTTAGTTGAAGTAAATCACCTCAGTTGCTCTGAAACAGTTGCAAAGAATTATTGAATAGCTTTACACTTTTTTATATTATGGAGGATTCATGTTTGTTCACCTTCTTTTATCTTCCCTTTGTGGTGGCAGGGAAGTTGGTGGTTTGCAGTAAGTAGAAAACTATGTCCTGAACTTGCTTCAGCCATAGCATGTATTCTAATGCAAGTTATAACTTTGACTAAAATACCTTTAATTTTTAAAGTGTCTTGTGACACCGTAAAGCATTCTGTTTGAAAGCTGTGCTTCAGACAAATACATAGGTCCTGTACAATTTGACTGGCTAAGCTGGCACTGTATTACCTACTGTGTACCTGTATCTTATAGCTAGTAAATACCTTATAAAGCAGCCTTGTATAAATATATATAAATTTAGCTCCGCAACTCTATTGAGTTAAAGTATCTTTGACTAATTATCTCCTTTTTTTTATTTTTGTAGGTATTGTGGTAAATGGCCTGATTAACATTAGTATTTCAACAATTGAGAAGCGTTACGAGTTGAACAGTTCCCTCACTGGTTTAATCTCTGCAAGCTATGATATTGCTTTTTGTTTATTGTCACTGTTTGTATCTTACTTGGGAGAAAGAGGGCACAAACCACGATGGCTTGCTTTCTCAGCATTTATGTTAGGACTGGGCTCACTTGTATTTTCCTTACCACACTTCAGCAGTGGAAAATACCAGTATGGAAGTAAAATTGAAGGTAAGCTTACAGTTGTTTTGAAAGTTAAACTAAAAAATTTAAATCTCTGTATTAACTTGGTGCAACTCCTTATTTTCAACTCCTTACAACATAGTTAATCTCTCTCAATGTCCTAAAACAGGGTGCTATCTGTAACTGAAAATTGATTCTTTGAAATCTGGAAGTTCAAGAGCTGCCTCTCTGCACAGTGAACTTTATTTTTCCAGAAGGCATATGAGTGTCAATATCGGTTCTTGCTATTAAGCAACATTTGAATGAAATGCTTTTTTTTCTTGCCTTGATGAATGCAATTAAAATTCACTAAAGAAAAAATTATGTGGCATCTCTTAGGAGATGGAATCAAGCTGGGTTAGCAAGGTAGGGGAAATGTTAAAGCTGTTAATCTTACCATCTTACCTGAAGGTGACTAGGGCTTGCATTTCTTTGTGGTTTTGAACTATTAAAGGCATGTTGATTAATTCATTAACAAGTTTTTCTAAGTTCTTTTAAAAAAGATGTTGATTTTAACTTAAGGATTTACTTGAAATAGAGAGGGAACAAGCAGTACTGAACTGTACTGAACAAAGCAGTACTTAAGTCATGGGTGTAGCTATCCCTCAGTTCTTAAACTTTGTTCACAAAACAAGACTTAGCACAGTGTGATTAATGCCAACAATTTGTATTTCAGTTTAGTGGCACACCTATAATACAGAAATGTTCAGATATGTTTAAAGCGGGATGACTTAATCTTTTAGGATTGTCTTGTTATTGCAGTCTTTAATCAAAATTATGCCTTCAATGACTAAACATATTAGAGTGCTCACTAAAAAAAAATCAGTAGCTATGAAGAAACATGATGAAAGGTTGTTGATCCTCAAATTGATATCTTCAGTAGTAATCAGTAGTAATTTTGTCCCCTTCTATGAGCTGTCTACTTGTTAGTCTAAAAAGGTGGGCAAGCTATTTTTTCCTATCTAATTAATGAGGATCTGAAATGGAAGTTAACTGAACAGGGTCAGAAGAAAACATCTTTACTGTTTTGGGGGCTATGAGCAGATAATTACTTGTTAGCTCTTGGGAGAAGGACAAAAGGGTCCTGGCTCTGTTACAGTCCCATTGCCCTGTAATTTTGGTTTCAGTATTCACCTTTCTACTGGATTTTGATGAAGGGGAAGCTGAATTTAATACATAATACATAAAAGTTTGATTTTTTTTTCATTTGGAACAAGATACTGACAGTGTGAGAGAGTACATTACCAGTTATTCCAACTGATTTTTCCCCTTTCAAACAATTTTAGTTGAAATTCCAAGGAGCATGTTACTGTTTTATCCAACATCCATCATTGAAGATGGCTGTATATATTGATAGCTTTATTAGGTACATGTTCCCCATGGAGTTTTGAAACCTAAAAGGAGTGGGGAATTTTTGGATTAGCATGTGTTTCTTCACCATAGCACTGTCAGGTGACAGCTTGCCTGCTGTTTTGACTGTTGTAATGCAGGTGCCTATGCTGTGCTGGTGGTGAACACATTCCAGATCTTAAGCTGACTTAAACAAAACACTATCAAAAATAAATGACTGAGAGTGCAGGGAATGTCAGCACTGGGCAGTCAAAATAAATCTTCAGGTGCAGTGCAACAGCATCTCTTAACTGTCAAGTAAACCACAGCACAGGTTTATGTGTTGTGTGGTTTAACTAGTTCTGAGGTTGATGAAACATTTTAGCTATACAGTTAGTTGCAGGATTTAATAGCACCACACCCCAAAAGTGTTCCTTTTAGTTATTTGTGCGAGTTGCTTATAGAGATCCTAAGTTTTTTTAAATTAAGCTTGTATTAAAATCCACCACTGAATTTTTTCTGAACAGGCCTTATAAGGCCAATTTATTTATCATAATACTACTTCCTAGAAATAGTCTAATCCATTTCATATTGAAAGATCTGCTAATCAATTGTCTGCCTGTTATTGTTTGGGGTTGGGTTTTGTTTCTTTGGGATTGGGTTTTTTTGGGGGGAGGGGGTGGAGCAGCGGAGTTGTTTTTTTTTGTTTGTTGGGGTTTTGCGTTTTTTTAAGACACCATAAAATGTGTTTTCTATTTTCCAGGAAGGTTTTAGACTCAAATTTGTAACCCAGGTACAACCAGCTGTTTGTTCTGGTAAATTTCCAGGTTGTGTGGGCTGCTGGTGCCTCAGCTGGCTGTGGTATGTGCAGTCAAGGGCTCCCCCTGCTGCCTTAACAGAATCAATTTAATTTGATTAATTAGCACGGAGGACTGTGAGAACCACAAATAATGTAAGCAGTGTACCTTTAAACTTCAGTCTTGGATTTTATTTTAAAAATTAAACATGTTTCAGTATGTCTGTGGCAGCAAATGAGAATCCTAGTTTCTCACTTGACACAAGGAAAATAACTTCATTGTGAAGACAGTCAAACATTGGGACAGCGTACTCAGGATACTTCCTAAGTTGAAAGGAAGGAAAACTTTAAAGACTCTTCCTTTTGATGTGAGGTTTTCTTATCCCACATGTTGGCCTGTTTCTGTGCAATGGCACTGTATCGCCTCTGTCTGCTAGAGGAAGTAATGATTTAGATAAGTTTTCTTTAAATACCTGGTGCATGGCTAGCACTTTCTTAAGCTTTGTTTTGTGAGACCATAGTGTGGATTGATCTTGGCTCTTCTATGTGTAAGTAAAAAGTGTTCTCAGATGTAAAAGGATCTAAGAAAAATAAAGGCTGTAATAATTTTGTAGTGAAATAATGTGAATTAATCAGTCTACTTATCTGATCTGGATGACATTTTCATATATTTGTTTAGTGGGGCTCATTACTACCAAATGGATGGGTTTATCCTCCTCCTTAGGGTTTTATGCTCTTATGAGGAGAACCATGGAAATGTTTCTCCTACATCTTGTCTCTTGGTATTCTGCTACCAAGAGTGCAATGATAGCAAGAGGAAGGAGAGGACAACACGATACTACCTGTTTTCAGTTCCTCTTTTCTCTTCCCTCCTTGTAGTGCCAAATATTACACCAGCAGACACAGCCTTACGCTGCTGTACCACTGCTTTCTTTTTGTGTGTGTGCATAAATGCAGAGGTTTTACGTTAACTTCTCCTTTTAGAGGCATTGCAGTGTGTGTTCTGTGAGAGAGTGGTGTAGGTTTTTAAGGTTTTCATAGGGGAACACTTTCAAAAGACTGAATGTAAAGGAAGGATTATCTTTGCTAATGACTTCACTTTCTGTCAGGCAGATTTCCTCAGGTTGTGCAGGCTGCTCTGTCACCTAAGAGTGGGAGTTGTTAGTGCTCCTCAGAACTGTTATAAGGTACAGGCACACAGTGAAGTGTCTGTTACATGGAAGTACTCAAACTTTGGAATGACCATTTGACAGGTGGTTGGTTGTTTGGTTTTTTTCATACAATAATTTCTGGTCAATAATACTTTCAATAAGCCAAAGCATATTTAGTGGGCCATTTGATTCCTGTTGCCAAAGCGTATTCATAAGGCTATTTCAATCCTGTTTCTTCATAGAGAGGAAAAAAAACCCAAGCCCCGCTAATAAATCTTTTGGGGGATATGATATCACAGAAGGCTTGGCACTGCAATATTGGATATATTAACAGGTGTGAAAATTAAAATAGGAGCCTGGCATAACAGCATTCATTGTAGTTTAGCTTTTAGTACAGATTATTCTTCAAGTTGGACTATGAGTTAGGTGACAGAGTTGTAAAGTCTTGCTGTCTCTGTTTTTCAGACACATGTCAAACTACAGAAACCACCTTTGCTAATGCCACTTGCAGTGCCAGCACAAGCTCTCCACTTCGCAACTATCTGTACGTCTTCATCCTCGGACAGCTGCTGCTGGGAGTTGGAGGCACTCCTCTGTATACTTTGGGGACATCTTTTATTGATGAGAGTGTCCCAAAACATAAGTCTTCCCTTTACATAGGTAAATTTAAAACTGTTTATAGAACACTGTCTGCATAGATTATAGACTGCAATGCATTTTAAGTATTTTTATGAATTCGTCTGATTTAAGAATTTTGTGATTATTACTTATGTGCATGAAGTATTTCTACATCAGTTACAATGCAATTTAGATACTAATCTGCTGTAAGTACCAAGTCTTACCAATTTTCATTTTGTAGAGCATGGTAAAGCTTCTTTGAGCACCCTCGTGTTACCTTTTCATGTCAGTAATTGAAAATTGTTAAATGGTTCATGTAGCTTGTCTGTAAATGACAGAATAAGTTGTTGCAAAAAACTTACACAGTATTTTTCAACACCTGTGACTAAAAAGTATCAGTCGGGTCAGTAGCTAGATCATATTATATCCTTTAATAATTTAATTTACTTACCTTCTCATAGTAGGCTGTCCACTCAGTGCATAAACACTGGTGTGTCTCATCTGATCAATCCCGTTCTGTAGCCACATACAAATTTGGCACTTGGCTGGAAGTACAGAGATTGCCTCACTAGGACTGTTTAAAAGCTAAGGAGTACTAATACTTAGCAAAGGTTTTTAATCTTTTTCAGTCACCATTCTCTAGGTTATATGCCATTTTATTGCCAAGTTCATTGCAGTCTAAGTGTGTTTTCTATGGGTATGAAGATACTTATTTCCCCTACCTCATATGTAAGCTGGTTCAAAACATATTATCTATATGTCTTACTTGCAGGAGGAAGTCAAAACATCTCAGGTTCCAGGACTGTATTCAGACTAGAACAATATTTTAAGGGGCAAAATTGAAATAATTATCTGTTTGCATGCAAATTTTTCACAGTTTTCCCAGGCAAGCTACTTGATTTGATGCCAACAAACAGGATAGGTGCCTATGACAACTCTGAGATGAAAAAGACAAGTTTTGTTTTTGCTGTTTCTTTATTTTGAGAGGGATGATACTGCATTTTTTCTTCCTCCCCTGAATCCAGTGAAATAAATAGAGCGGAATTAGGGTTGTCTGCATAAATGGGGAAACGAGAAGTGACATGAAAACTCAGGAGAATGGTGTCAGTGTTTATACTTTTAGAAAAAGATCAATACAAAAAACTAATTCATACACAGTCTTCAGGCAACTGAGTTGACTTCAGAAGAGCAGTGTATTCTGCCTAATATAACAAAACTGGAATGCAAGTGAGTGGGTAGGTAACTAAGCCTTGGTTATTTTCCTTGCTTCATGCAATGTGTTAAGTATTTAAGTATATTGTGTTGCTTTACCTTTTACAAGAAGGCTTATGCAGTGCAGAAAAAATAACAAAGCCCAAAAAAAACCAACCCACAAAACAAAACCAAAATAATCCCAGAACCCACCCCTAAAATGGTCCGTAAATAGCTGCCAGCACCTTTTGCTGTAAGCCTGCAACTTATAAGTTGGTATTTTCTCTATCCTCTATATTGGGTGCATGTTCATGATGACTGGTACATCTACAACTAAAGCTAAACAATTCCAAATGTATTTAAATTGAGTGTGTGGGAGAAAATAGGCACTTTCTAAGCTCAGTTTGAAGTTCTAAAGGATGAATATGAACTTCACTTAGAAAGTTCCTGTGACCATGTCACTGTTTCTGAAATATAGGAAAACCTGGGACATATCTACTCAGTATTTAATTTTACTTACTTGACTGTCACATTCTGCATTGCTTTGTCCTCTTGCACCCCTGTCACCCTCCTGGCTCCCCCATCATTTCCTCTTACTAACTAGAGGAAAATTAAGTACTTGTGACCCATGCACTTCAGAAACAAATGAGAAATCCAGATTATTCAACCTGGGGAAATGGTAGGAATGCATGTTTACTAATTAAAGATGGATCTAGTTGCTATTAATTGGAAGCCTTAATTTGCAGAGACAGTGTTCCTGCTGTCAGTGAGTGCTAAACTGCCTACCAGAAATGTGTCTGATAGGCCAGGAATGCTATTGTGACATCAAAAAGTCTTATACTCTTTTGTAGGGTATGGTTACACCTGCAGCTTTGCAGGTTAGTGATTTCTTTTTTAGAGGGAGGGGGTTAGGGTGTTTGTTTTTGTTGCTTGTTTGTTTTTTTTTTCTTTAAAACTGCCAGGAGCTGTTAAGAGCCTTGGCTTTGTATTTTAAGGCAGATATTACTCCAGTCACACACTTTGATGTAACTGTCTTCTTGTTTTAGAAAAATCTAGAAAACAACTTAAGATTGAAAAATAGAAATAAGAAAACTCTTAAAGATTGTGGTTAATACAGTTAACAACCAATGTTCATAATTTCACTATTTTTTTCACTAGTTATTTTTTAAATGTAGACACAAAATGGGGAAAAAAGCAATCTAATAATGCTTAAAGGTGCAATCAGCCTTTTGCTGAACCTGAAGCTTCTGAGAGCTGTGAATTTCTTTGTTGAGGCTTAATTGTAGATTTTGTCTTCTAGGTGCTACAACTGTAGTGACAGTAAAAGAACAGGTTGACTTACAGAAACCCTTTGGTCTGAAGTTGACTTAAAAATGTTATTAAAAGAAAGCTTAAAAAAATAAGTTATCATGAACTTGATATATTTTCTCTTCTAGGAGTTGGCTATGCCATGTCTCTGCTGGGTCCTGCAATTGGCTATGTCTTAGGAGGGCAGCTGCTTCAAGTTTATATTGATATCCAGATCCCAAAAAGGCAAGATACAACTTAGTTTATTGCTTCCTATTTTCTTTTTCTAATATTTTTTACTACAATATTCAAATTTTCTCCCTGTGAGGAGAAAATTTTTCAGAAAATACTGTGTTTTCAAAAGCTTCATTAACTTGGAAACAAGTTGCACTTGAAAAGGCTTCATGTTAGTGAGTTACTTCCTAGAGTGAGTAGTGACTCCATTGTGTGTGGAAGTTTCTCTGTAGTGCAGATAGTTCTAGCGTTTAAATATTAGCTATTCTAAACCTCAGTAGCAAAAAATGCTTTTCCTTTTGCTTAGTTGTGGAGGATTTTATTAAGAGTTGGTTAGCTGAGAAAGGCTATACTGACATAATGCCGCTGGTTAAGCTTGAAAGGGAGGTCAGCAGTCTCTGATTCAGTGACTGCTGAGAGGCAAGAATGCCGGATGGCCTTGCTGCAACATGAGGAAAGGGAGGTGAGATTAGTCCTGAATATCTGCAGAATGTAACAGAAGAATAAGCACAAGAATGTAGAAGTAGGTGTAGTTGTTGATATGTAACTAACCAATCCTGAGCTCAACTTTTGCAATATGTATGAAGCTTATTAAAAACTATATTTAACCCGCCGTATTCGATCAATAAATTGGACTTAGATGAACCAATTGGTGTCTGAGTCTCCTGCTGCATTGAAAAGTTGCAAAAAATTAAGTTTGCAAGTAACAGGACCAGTGAAATTAGGAGCAGCAAAACTGAAAACAGATAAGAAAAAGAAGGTAAGATAGGGAACGACCTCATCTAAATAAGGCTATTAGTGATTGCTAATTAGCTTTCTATGATTAGGGCAATTTCACATCTATGGGACCCTGCCTTGTGAGATGCTGTAGCTCCATGGGACCCTGCTTCGTGGCATGCTATAGGTGTTGAAGGACAAGAACAGCGATTACGAGATAAGATACATTTTGTATTAAAGAAGGAGCTTGAATTGGTAGCTGTATATAGTAAGAAAGCTGAAGAGGCTTTGCAATCACCACCATTGAACTGGTTAGATTAGATCACACAGACAAATTTTAATACTGATCCTTTCCTATATACACTTCCTTGTTATGTTTGCAAAAAGGATAATAATAAGTGCTATGCTTGGGTAGCTTTGCATTGTGCTAATTGCAATAAGGTTTATTGGTATTCACAGAGGACAGTAGGAATTTTATGGTGTCACCCTTGTTTTGGGAAGTGGATTCAAGATTTTGTCTAGGTTAGAGCTCTTGAGCAAAGTACTGGCCTGCCAAGAAGAGCAGGATTAAAGCTTTTTGAGAGTACAGAACAAGTGGCTATAGCACATATAAGGTAGAAATTACAGCAAGTACTTAGAGAGCTTGAAATTACTACATCCTCACGCATCATAGCAGCTCGCTATAAAGCTGATTTGCCTTTAAACTTACCTCACGCTATACTTGTAAGCAAGGATGCTGATTTAGAATTAGATCAGTGTATTCAGAAATTGACTCAGCCTTACAATAGACATTCTAACAAACCAGGGAAAAGACAACGAAGAAAGGAAAAACAGAGAAAGCAGAAAGAAAAATGAGGTTTGTTTTTATTATACTGCTTAACGCTGTAGCGATTAAAGCAGTAAGAATAACACATTTCAGTCAGCCAAGAGAAAATCTATGGGTAGCACTTGCTAATCAAATTAATCAATCATCGCTTTGTCTTAGTCTTAGAGAGTTACTAACCCATTTCGAACATGCCTGGTAAGACTTCCGGTGTGGTCTCCAGGAGAATTTTGCAGTTTGATAAATAATCGAATTTTATGTATGTCTAACATGTCAAACATCACATTGCCAGTGCAGCAAGGGTATACTGCAGGTCAGAGTGATGGCTATCGACAATGCTTACTAATCCAATCACTTAACACCTCTTTGCATTCTCCTCCTGAGGAATTAGATCTTTTTGGAAGTGCAAATGCCAGTATGCCTAACACCACGGCTGGCGGATAGTTTAATTTCAAACCCTTAGATGCCCAGAATTTAAATCAACCTAAAGACACATGGGCCACCTTAGATTCATCCCTGAATTTGAGTGAATTCTCTCCACAGCATTACAGTCAATGTAACGGCACAAACATCACAGCACCAATGAAATTACCTACAGGAATATTTTTAATTTGTGGAGACAGGGCGTGGAATGGTGTACCAGCTAAGCCACAGGGTGGACCCTGTTATTTGGGAAAATTGTCCTTGTTTCATCCTAATGTGTCTTTGCTAATGCGGTTGAGTCAAACATCAAACAAGAAAAAAGCGTAGTATACATGACTTGGACTGCAGCCAGATAAGAGATCCAAAGTTTTGGAGTACATTCAGGCAAGTAGTAGTTTCAACTGTTTTACCAGGAGGATCTGCCAATAAGGCTATAAATTTAGCAAAGCAATTAGAGTGCTGGGCAAAAAATGAGCTGAACAAAACATCCCAAATTCTAGACATGTTAACTGCAGATGTGCAGAGTGTTAACCATGCTGTTTTACAAAATAGAGCTGCTGTAGATTTTTTGCTCTTGGCACAAAGACATGGATGTGAAGAGTTTGAAAGAATGTGTTGCATGAATCTGTCTGATCATTCGGTGTCCATTCACACTAAGATAAAAGAATTGCAACAAGGACTTCATAATCTCAAAGAAGAAGAAGGTTTAGGAATTGACGAATGGCTTAAAAACTTAAGACTTAGGCCATGGCTAAAGAACCTTGTGATCTATGCTATAGGACTACTGGGTGTAGTTTTACTGTTTTTACTTATTTTGCCTTGTGTCTTTAATTGTATTCAAAACATAGTCAGTCGTATAATAGCAAAAATGCAGACTAGTCTTCTTGCTCAAGAAGAAAACGGGGGAAATGTGGAGGATTTTATTAAGAGTTGGTTAGCTGAGAAAGACCATACTGACATAATGCCGCTGGTTAAGCTTGAAAGGGAGGTCAGCAGTCTCTGATTCAGTGACTGCTGACAAGCAAGAATGCCGGATGGCCTTGCTGCAACATGAGGAAAGGGAGGTGAGATTAGTCCTGAATATCTACAGAATGTAACAGAAGAATAAGCACAAGAATGTAGAAGTAGGTGTAGTTGTTGATATGTAACTAACCAATCCTGAGCTCAACTTTTGAAATATGTATGAAGCTTATTAAGAACTATATTTAACCCGCCGTATTCGATCAATAAATTGGACTTGGATGAACCAACTGGTGTCTGGGTCTCCTTCCTCCGACACTTAGTTGTATATTCGGGGTTAAACCTCCATCTACTGATGTCTTGTGGAACTGTTTCCTTGAGCTGGAGTATTAGGATTAGGATTCTTAACTCCTAGAGAAGAGCTTGCTAGAAAATCTTTGTGTTGAATAACAGTCCATTTTTTAAAGAAGTGTTATAAATTGTACTAATAGTTAAACCAGCAGCTTCATTTACACTTTTGTTTCCTGTGTTTTAGAGCCTTCAGATTGATGCAATGGCATTCTGAACTTCTGAATTGGTTTTGGTATAACTCATTGATTGAGGAATCTTCCTAAATCTAGCATTCCCAGTACCTTCATAATGCCTCAGAATCTTGAAATCAGGGCCATAGAATTGTCTTGAAATTGGAATGACATTAACTAATGAGTTGAAGGCTACATTTGGTAGAATTCAGTATTTTTATAATTGCCCAGTGAAGGTGGTTTAAACAAGCAAACAATAAATTTAATACATATAAAACTAAGGAAAATAGCAATATTAAAAGGTTTATTTTAAAATGTATTAAAAGGAAATATTCCAACTCACTAAAATGTGAAATTCAGAAAGGTAAACCTGCTTTTTCTGAATTACTTTTCCAGTACAAAGATGGATCAAGATGACCCACGTTGGCTTGGAGCATGGTGGATAGGATTTCTTGCATGCTTTTTTGCAGTTTGGCTTCTTATAATACCATTTTCATGCTTTCCAAAGCACCTACCAGGTAAAGGTTTAGCAATGCTTGGCTACTTTGAAAGAGACATTTGTTCATATTTTTGGGTTATAGAGTACTGAACCGAATGTTTCCTGTTTGATTTTGTTTCTCAGTTAACTGTCTTTGACTAAAATCTGAGGACAAGTTTGTTTGTTTGTTTGTTTTGTTTCCCCCTCCAATATGCAGCCTTTAAAACAAGGTGAATCAGCTAGAGGGAGGATCTCGTGTATGGTGGTCTTGTCCATGGCCAGGGGGTTGGGAATAGATGATCTTCAAGGTGCCCTTTCAACTCAAATCAGCCCGTGATTCTGTGATTCTCTATAATGATGGGCTGGACTGGAAACAAATACCTAAGTGTGGAGACTGGTGGTCAAAGTTTGAAAGGTGCTTGTAGCTAAGCACCCAAGACTGTATTTAAAGCTTCTGTGTTGCCCAGCAAGAACAGTGTAGAAATTCCATGAGCATCCAAAGGGACTTACTATGGTAATATTGAAGGAGAAAAATGATAGAGGAAAAGAAAAAGAAAAAATAAAGTAGGAAATGGAGAATGTGGGGATGATTTTAAAAAAAAGGGGCTTCAGCATACTCTGAAGTTTTTAGGATGTCCCTGATAATATCTTCTTGCAGCCAAGGCTTTCCAATGTCCAATGAAAGTATAATGCTTTCAACAAACATCTTTGTTCAACAATACAGTATTGATCTCTTTAAAAATCTGTGCCAATAAAACAGGCAAGAAGACCTGTAATATCTGAAAGCACTTTCCCAACTAAAGGAAACAGAAGTTTTTGTGGTTCACATTGTCTAAGAGTGCAGGTATTCGGTGTTTTCATTGTTGATAAATATGACCATTTGTAGGAACTGCAAAAATTCAGGCTGAAAAAATCCCTGAAACTCATGATGATGGAGGTCAAGTACTGGTTCAGACCAACGATATTGGACAAAGTTTTAAAGACTTTCCTGTGGCTCTCCTGGTAAGAAAAACTTCAAATTTGCTAAAACTGAATGTATTTGGAGAAATGAAATTATTTTCCAGATGTTAGAGGCCTATAGAAATGGCTTATTGTGTTGTGAAAGGGAAAACTTCAATATTACTGATAACTTAAAGCACATTCATTTTGTTGATGCGTGAGATTGTTAGAAAGGCATATTACTGAAGTTCCATTTCAGAGGATCTCCTTTTAAAATATAATGACTTTAGTTGATACCAAAATCAAATAATTTCCAGAGTGTTATGATAATTTCTCCCCATAGATACTCTTGAGGAATCCAGTGCTCATGAGTCTAATAGTAGCCAGCTCCTCAGAAGCTTTAGTTGCCACTGGATTTGCCACATTTCTACCTAAGTATATAGAAAATCAGTTTGGAAAGTCATCAAGTTTTTCAGCAACTCTTGGAGGTAATACGGCTTTTTAATTTTAAATCTTATATATATATTGTGTTGAACACTTCATTAACATTAGAGGTGGAAGATTATATGAGTATCTTTTTTGTTTGGATGTTGGTGAATGTACTTAGGTGGAATGCAGTAATCAGAGCAGTACTTTTGTTATTCTTGCCTCCCCTTAAATATTTTAGTATTACTTAAGTACTCTACATATTCAGAGTAGACTGAGGATTTTGAGTGCTGATGAAACTTTTAGTTTATCTAGTAGTTTATTCCTTTCTTATTCTTGGTGAAAAACATTTAATTTTCCTTTATTTGAAATTGCCTGAAGGAGCAGTAGTATCTTAGTCCCTACTAAAACAATCAAGATGAAGGGCAACTAGGGAAAAAAAGCAGTGCTTGTCACAAATTAGAAGTTGATTTTGCCTTTCTCTTCTTTAATTCCACACTGACATTACAATGAGTTTGCAATAAAATGACTGATCAGAATATGTAGTAAGTCTGTGATATAACTGGCTCTGCTGTAGTTGGGTTACTGTCACCTGTTTTTACCTGATATGAAGTAATACGTAGAACAGGAGAGAGCTTCTATGAAAAACTGAGTATTGGAGGAACAGAAAACATCAGATGGAAGAGCTGTGCTCAGTAGACTCACGTTATTGACATAATTAATTCTGAAGAATAGCAACCAGATCAAATCAGAAATGTCCATAATGCAAACAGATGCTTGCAATATGCAGATTTAATATTCATAGAAAGTGTCTTGCTAAGCTGTAGAGTGCTGCACTATAACTGTGGTAGTTGAGCTGCTCTTTTTCCAACAGAAATGTGTTTGGGAAAGACCTCCTAAATTACTTCTTTGGGCAATATTAGATAGTATCATTGCATCAAAACAAATAATCTGTAATTTTTCATAAAAACACATTGGAATATATGCTCAGTTGTTAACCAAAGACTAGGAGTGAAGTGAAAAGCTGAGTGTTGCATTTTTTGTCCATAGACCTTGATTCAATGTCTTTGAGTTGAAAATATTGAGGGTGCCTATTAAATGTACAGGTTTAAAGAAATTCCTGCAGTAATGTTGAAAGCTGGCTGTACCTGAACTGAACTAATTAGTCTAAGCATTACCAATGATTGTGGAAACTATTTAAACTGTCATTGACTGTGGTTTGTGGAATTCCCAGGTCTGTGTCCTAGGCAGTTTTGTCACTGTACCTGAACTGTTTGTAAAGTTAACTGTCTCAGGTTGGTGTAAGTTATACTGAGTTCTGTGTTGTATTATAGATTAGCCATATAAAAATGCTCAGTTATTTATCTGGAGTGCAAAGAGGATAAATCATGGTGGACTACATAGACTATGACAGCAAATGTGACCCACTGATCTAGACTTCTTTAAATCTTTCAGTAGATATCTTCTTGCATCTTGTGTGTCTTGTATAACAGAGTTTATGTTCTTTTATTAACAAGTTCATAACAGATGTATAAGAAAGAACATGGACATGTCAAAAAACCACTGAAAGAATGAAACAGGATTTTCTGTTTTCGTGGAGACACCTACTGGTGTTCAGAGATTCCCACCCCATAGTGCTCCTAAGTCATCTAGTTTGGCTGTATTGAAGTTGGATTTTGGACAACTCTAAATTATACTTTCCAGTTAAAGCTCTGGAAAGGCTAAAGGTGATGTAACAGTACAATAAATTACTCATGTAGTTAGATTCTGGTAGTATGGTTTGAAAGCAGTATCACATGGACTGCTTTTTGCAGGTAACTGTTTTGATGTTTGTTTTTCTTAGCATAAAATTGCATCACAGTTAAGTCTTGCACTTTTATGTAACTGCTCCTTGTCTTGTTTTCCTCTAGGAGTTGTACTGATTCCAGGAGCAGCACTAGGCCAAGTCATAAGTGGTGTCTTGGTTTCCAAGCGCAAAATGGATTTGAAAAGCATAATCAAGTTCATGATAGTCACCTGTACAGTGGCCTTAATATTAAATACAGTGTTCTTATTTGCTAAATGTGGGAATGAACCTTTTGCAGGTGTCTCTGAAACATATAATGGGTAAATATATTTTAATGCACTCTTGGCTTTCATATTAATATTTATTCAATTGCCATAGTTTCAAATAGTACACACCAGCAGTATGTAAAAGCAGAAGGAGGGCAACTAGCTATTCCAGAAGTCTGCTCTCAAGTGGTCAGTTATCCCATCATAAATTAACAGAGGCAACAGCAGCTGTTTGAAGGTCTGTCAAAGAGCTAGATGGGGCTGTGCAAGATAATTCAAGTAGTCTGGTACTTAGGAACTGATAGATGCCATCTAAAAAAATCATAGATGTCAATTGTATGCTGTGTAAGTTGATAAATAACTTACCTATGCCTTTTTATTGTTTTCCCAAATCCCTCATTTTACGCAAAGGCTAGATACTGCTATCTTGTATAAAAGCATAATCTGATGGTTCTTCTCCAGTGCATAAAGAGACACTTGAAGCTAAATGAGATGGGGAAGAGGAGTGGTGCAGTTTGCTGACACATTAGCATGATATGTACCATGAAAACAGAGGAGATGGGTTGGGGAGGAAATTGGTTTTGTAGCCTCAAATGCCCATGCAAGTTGGTGGAAAGTAGAAATTTACTGGTATGCAAAAGTATGCAAAATGAATCAACAAACTTCCATACACTGGTGACTGAAAAAAAAAAAAACCTTGAAGCCCAAAAAGGCCCAAGTTATGACTCATTCTGATTTCATCTTTACAACTTGTTATATAAATTGACAGTATATTTAAAGGCCAGTGTTGAAATTGGATGACTAAAATATGGCTTTGCAACAGATGACTTAGACAACTCAGAACTGTGAATCATAATTTAGATTTTGGCTACAGTTATAGTTACATATTTAGTGAAAGAATCTGTAGTCATCAATAAAATGCTGAAGATATAGTATAGAAAATGGTATATGAAATTACCTGTATTTTTATATCAGGTCCTATGGTAACAGGCAGCAGACAAAAGTTACAGCTGAACTGATTTTCATCCTAAGTTAAATACCACTAGCTTGTATTTTACAGTTTTGTGTAACTTTATCAGTTATGTAGCTTAACTATTGCTAAAGGCTACTTATCTACAGCAAGTTAACCAAGTTGGAAGTTAACCAGTCCTGAAATATATCTCTTCTCTTGGTATCCATTATAAGAAATGGCTCATTTCTACCTTATGCAGTGTTACCGGTTGGCTTATACTTTACTGGATGTGTGCATCAGAATAGTTAGTGGCATTAATACAGTGCCAGTTCTTAAACTGTTTTCCATACAGAAATAAAATATGTTTTAAAAGCAGTAGCTGTTTTAAAGCAGAAATTTAAAAAAATAATAAATGTGTAAACTTGTGCAAGAACAGCCAAGTTCTTTGCCTTCATGCTACTGAACAAATGCTTCTGAATGAATAAGTTATGAGACTATTCTGAGGGTTGACTTAGAATTTGATGTAGATTTTTGTCGAGAATTTAAAGAAATCCTTCATGGCAAGCATTATCTTCTTATTGAAAAATAGCTCAGAAAGGTGAGAGAAGCTTTTGCAGGTTTTGTCTCAGAATTATGAGTACAGGATCACTTGTTTGTGTTAATGAAAACAGCATCTTACTTTTAGTAACACTATTTATTACTAAATAGGCTATCAGCAGAACTAACATAATTTTGTCCAACAGGCACTTCAGGGAATTGCTTTTGCCATATTCTATTGCCCAGTGCTTCCCTTAAAACCTGAAGGAACAGAAATGCAGTGATTATTGTGTCTCTGGGTCTCTTGATTAAAAACTCCTATAGAGTTTTTTAATGAGAATTGGTGGTCTCATCAGTTAGATTTTTTAGGAAAGCCAGGAGTATCTTTTTTGTTTTATTTTTCTCTGACTGGGTATAACTAAATGTTCATTCCCTCTTTGGAGGTCAGGGAAAGAGACACTGCACATGTACACAGGACAAATGCCACCAAATTGATTAAATATTTCTAGGCTTTGCATGCCTCTCAGGCTAGGAAGGCACTGAATGTACAAATCTGATTAGTGAATTTGCTTATGGTGCAATGTAGTTCATTCTTCATACTTAGAAGAATTGAAGTTAGTTTGCTTAGGCTTAAAGCACAAATTAATTTAGTGGAGTTCTGCTGAATTACAACAAAATGGATTTTATATGTAGTTATGATGTCCCTTATATTCCATTTGAAGTCTGACTGTATGTAAGTTAATTCCTACATAAACTATTTCTTCTATTAGTATTTTTTTGTAATCTCAAATTCTCACAAATAAACATACCTTTAGATAATTAATGTGGAACTTTAATTTTACAGTACAATATTTAAACTCTAGTGGCAGTGCCAGAACTTGGTTTTAGCTGACTGAACTTTTAAGCTGTGAAAATTCTTTACTTATTAATGGACTACAATTTGAAAATCAAAGGATGTTTTTATTCTCTCTGGTTATGCCTTAGGACAGTCCTCACACAAACCAATGTGATCTTTCATGCTAATAGTACAGTGGGACTACTTCAAATAAAACCATGCGATTACCTGTATTAGAAGTAAATTGAAAGTAAATATAGTGTGCAAGAGTTAAAGTAAACTCTGTTATTAGTTATTCCTTAAACAGCCAGAGGAAATCTTTAAGTTCCTTCAGAGTGTCATTGCACTCTGCATTTAACGTGTACAGTTGTCTTTGTGCTCATACAATTTAGATGTCTCCATGGCAGTGTTAGAAATAGTAAAAATAAGGTGGCTTTGCAACTGGACTCAAATCAAAAAAGGGGAAGAATGTTGGAGTATGATCAGTAGAATAAACAACTCCAAATACTGGTTTTAATCTTGTATTTTTTTCTTGAAATTATAAATGGAAGAAATTCAAATACCTAAGTGGGAGGGGGAGGATGATATAAGAGTTGGGCTGAGATGCAAATTTTGTAATCTCTTTTTTTTAAGTGGAAATGGGAGGAATAATCTTTAGATAGAATAACAGCATAAAAAACCCTAGGTGTATAATAAATGGAAAATCCAGAGCTCTAACTACTATGCTTATTTTTAAACAACTAAGTGCATAAGTAACATGAATAGAGTATTTTAAAATTTATTATGCTATAAATATTGCTTTACTTGTTTACATATCTTCTGTTTTCCAATTGCTTTTTAAAAAGCCTATTAACTTCTGCTTTTCAGAACAGGCACTCTGTATAACTTAACAGCACCATGCAATGCAAACTGCCGGTGTTTGCGCTCCGTATACTACCCAGTTTGTGGCAGTGATGAAGTCCAGTACTTTTCTCCCTGTTTTGCGGGTTGTGCCTCATATCTTTTAAACAACATGAAAAAGGTACTTTATGCAATGAAGATAGCTGATGTGGTTTGTTCTGGTTTCCTGTAAAATGCACTGTATTTCAAGATGTCCTTCCTACAATACCAAATATAGGTTGTATTTAACAAAATCCAGCAATTACAATACACAGTTCATTTACGGTACCAGTGTGACTCCCACTGCTGATCTCTTAACATGTTCACTGCCACAGTGCTGGGCCTCCCCAGTTATTGGGAAGGTATTCATGGGTTGAAGCCAGGTCAAGCCCATTACTCTCTGAAATGTTGCTGGTAGTTGTCTAGCTTTTTATACTGTGTGTTGGAGTGAGCTACACTCCCTTCCCTTCACCACCCCCCATGTTCATGCTGGTCTGGCTAACTTAGGAAAATGTTTCCACTCTCTTAATGAACTCAGAGAGAAGCAGTTACATCTCTTTTGATTCACTGAAGTGGCACAGCTATTTGTTTTCTGTATAGCTTTCTTTGCAACATTTCTGGTCATTCACAGCCTGCGTTGTTCTGTGAGTTTTCTGGGCACAACAGTCTTTCCCATCTCTTGGCCTTGTTTTGTTGTAAGGGTTTACTGGTTAGCCACAGTGTTTCTCATTTGTGTGATGCCATTCTCCAAGTGTACATCTACCAGACTTCCTAATGCTGAAAATAAGTTAAATCTAAATGTACTTTAAATAGGATTGACAATTGGAAAAGTCAGCAATTGTCTTGAGGTTCTGAAGAACCTGCAGTTCTTATCTAGATCTTTAAGCAAAATGCAGTGTTTATTGTATACATTTACATGACACCCTGTTTCCGTGAGTTTTGAAAACTTGAATCTCAGTAGCCCCTGATGCAGGAATGGTGAGCTGTGAAAGTGCCTAGGTTATTATCAAGCCTTCCTGGAACTGAGGGGCTTTCTGGGCTTATCTCTTCTAGTACAATAGACTCTTGAGAAGGGATGTGGGAGCAGTATAGAGAGATCCAGAAAGCAAGCTGACCCAGGAAAGGCCTTTATACTTCTATATTGGAAAATGAGAGAAGGTATTATCCATAAGAAAATGTAGGAGAGTAGTCAAAATTTGCAGTCAAAATTTCACACTTTGTTGACATGTTATATTTTTCTTTGAAAACAAACTCTGTGAGTTTAGATAAAGAGCATATTCAATTTGTTCACCTGCATATAGAAGTGGTACTGTATTGCTTCTGTTCTTTCCTGCTAAAGTCTGAAGTGTAGTGCTTGCCTCTCTGCATATGGTTTGCCTCTAACCTCTGCAACTTTTTTATGAGTGTAGCTAAAAGCTTACAAAGCATACAAAATGGAGGCTGTCACTGTCTTTTTAGGTCAAAAATCCAAAAATACCTTTTGCTCAGGTGAGGTGGATCAGTCAAATTCTGGTGAGCCAGTTTTAAAAATTAATCTTATTGTCATGTGCTCATCAGGAAATTAACTGTTTCCCATATAGTAAGGTCAGTGTTTATTCTTGTCTTCTGTCATGCAAATGTAATGAAAATTTACCAAAAGGTGTCATTTTGTGACATTCTGGGAGCTAAATTTTGTCTTATAAATTATTCGTAGACATACCACAACTGTTCCTGTATTGGGAAATCAAAAAGAAGAAATGGTTCAGAAGACTTTCTCTATGAAGCTGTTCCTGGGAAATGCCCAACAAAATGCAAACTTTTACCTTTATTCCTGGTCTTCTTCTTTTTTACTGTTGTTTTTACATTTATGGCTACTACTCCAACAACCGTGGCCATTCTCAGGTACGTTTTTTGGTCTGCAAGAAAGGTGACATTCTTTTGAAAACTACTATCAGTGAAATACTTAATTCTTTTGCTTTGCAATGCAGTATTTTAACAAGGTTATGTAGTAAGCAAGCAGTACTTTAAACAGAGCATAGTCATACCACTGTTCACTCTTGTTAGTAGACGAGTTTTGAAATTATTTTTAAAAAATCTCTCTAGCGTGCAGCAAAGTCCATTTTTTGAATTTTGAGCACTCTTGACTGTTTTAGTTGAAGCAAAAAGGAATAAATGTGCTTTGTGCTTTGATCAAGAAATATTTGTCTAGCCTATTGATAGTGTGGGCATTTCAAATTGTGTCAGGAAAAGGACAAAATAACAATTCGTCTTCTATTTTCTACCTTAGATTCCTGTCTCAATTCAGAGTTCTAGCTTGAAAAATTGTAGTCTGTCAAGAACTGTAGACTGTTTCCCATGATACTGATTTTGTATGTATGGTGGTCACTAATATAAAATGTGATAGTGAGTTAACCAGTGGTTTTGCTGTCTTCCAAATTGCTGAAGCTTATATGCATGAAATATAGTTTTTGTTTGTTTTTATTTTTAAAATGTGCTTCTCATTCTGAATTCAGAGCTCTTTTGTGTTTGTTGAAGTCAAACTACAAGTTTGACTTGTAGTTCTAATACTTCCAGTGAAAAGATAACCATGATGCAATAGCATGTTGCTTTGTGAGGATGTGGCTAGATGCCCTTTGGCGAGAGGCTGAGGAAATCAGTAACATCCTACCAACAGTGCTTTGTAATAGCCTCGTGTCCAGGTTTGGTGTAAATCTGGAATTAACAGCTTGTCACTAGTGTGGAGGCAGAATAGTATAAAGTTCTGCATTATCTTCAAATTTGAGCTGACATAGTTTTATTTCAGTAATTCTAAGCAGTAACATTTGGATATTTGAATCCTTATATAATTCAGCTGAAATAGTGGAACAGTTTTTTATGAAAAAAAGGACTGTAAGTAGATTAATTTTCAAAGACTAATTTAAATAGCTAAAATGTCAGTAAATTTTACAGTATATTCCAATGTCTTTTCTGTAAGCCGTTTTTGTGCAATTTCAAACATAAATTCATATATTCATGACAGTGTTCTACTGCTAGAAAAAATCTACTGCATGATGTGGAACTCATTCTCCTTCTCTTAATTGCCTTTATGGATAATAGAATCCAACACTTACTTCTTTATGTATAGTAGCTCTGGATTGCATCCTAACACTATTTTAATTTCCTTGGTTATTTTATGGAAAAAATGTTCATATCAGGACGCTGATAGCAAGCTTCCTTTTTATTGATACTATTTTGTTAAACTAGTTAAATCTAAAATTTCTTGATAGGCTACTGGTGTTTTTTCTGTCTTTTATCTAAACACCGTTTTAAATAGTTGGATTACTTGTTCTGCACACTGGATTTATAAACCCTTCAGCATTTAACAGGTTAAAAGAGTATATAGAGAAAGCATATTCACTGAGGGACACAGCACAGAAGTAGAAATTGTTTACTCTGTCTTAAACTGCAAATCTTGTTTACAGATGTGTGCCAGATAAACAGCGTTCATTTGCTCTTGGAGTACAGTTACTGTTTCTGCGAATACTGGGTATGACTTTCTTGTTGAAACATATGCCTTTGAGTAATCTACTTATTTGACATTTTTCTCTCAACTTTAAAATAATGCCTTAAAAAACTTTCAGGGGCGCTTGAAGCAGTCTGTCATTGGCTTATGGAATACACTTGTAAGGTTACATCTGGATTCAAATTCATTGTTAATAGGGCATTCATGCTCTCTTTAGCCTTTCTCACTCTTACAAGCACAAGCCAAATAGAGGTAACTGCCATTCTTTCAGTAAAACACACCTTGTGCTACTTTCCCCAGAAGAAGGCCTATTCTGAAAACTGAGATAGGAAGAACTGATGTAATAGAAAACAGTTTCTTGTAACATCTGAAATCCAGAAGTTTAAAAGAAAAATGAATATGTGGAGCCTTTCCTCTTCTTCTTCCTTTAAAATGTCTTTTACTAACTTCAGCATTTCTTAAGATAGATAATTGTGCATAATTAATTACAGAGTATCATGTGGGAAGTATAATACTTTAATTCCATATCTAAGCATCTCCAGCATTTCAGTAGGACAGATGAATCTTTTTAAGTAAAACAAGGGTAAGCATATGTATTTTCTGGTCCACGAGCATTTGAATTTTCTCAGACATAATGAAAATTCTTGGTTTAGTAGTAGACAGTTTAAAAATGGTATATTTAATTCAAGACTGGGACAAGACACAGTTGCTGATTGCACTTTCATGCCAATATTTAGTACTGTAACTTCAGATTACATATCTAACACTCACAGTAGTGAGTTCCGCCTTGCTGTATTCGAACTGTGATTAATATAAGTTATTCTGCTGATAAAGTGTAATAAAACAAACATCCCCACAGGCAGAAATAAGCTGGAAGTCTGTGATCAGTGTTGTATAAGGGTCCCTCTGATTCACTTAACTCAGAGTTCAGATATTTATGCTAGATCTCGAACTCCTGACTTCACTGTGGAGTGATAGAACTTTTTGCACTGCTTGTATTATGGCTGAAGAAGGCAGTAACAGCGTTACTTACCCGCAACATATTTTTGCTCTAGACTTTAAGAATTGCACAGGGGTTTTAGGCTGAAGACCTAGTGAGGGACATAGCTACTTGGTTAGCTCTAGGAGAGTTTAGGCCTTGGGTAGTTGGGTAGACATGCAGTGATGTACCTGGTGTGTTTATTCTAAAATTGGCTGTACTTGGATGCAATACACTTGTGCATTATAACACACAAAAATCACATGGAGTTAATAAAATCTGTACAAGAATAATTTTAAACAGTGCTTTTGTTGGTGAAATTTTTACTGGAAGCTTTGCTACATACGAGGAATAGGGAGAAATGTGTAACTGAACATTTAACCTAATTATATTTTAGTTCTCATAATTTGGAACAGGATGGTATGTATGGTCAGAAGAAAGGAACTTTTTTCCTTTCAGTTACATTCCTGATTTCTTGATTAGTTTTTTCACCATTGATTTTAATTATTTTTTTCCAGTGAATACAGAGGAAGTTAAGAGGCTCAAGTCTTTGAATAAATTTCTTGCTTAACAAAGTGAGAGCTGTATAATGAATTAACTCTCTGCATCCTACCTGTTAACTGAGAGCATTGCTAGGTGCAGACTTACTATGTAATATGAAGCCTATGACTTTGATTAAAATTGTTACATTTAGTGTCTGGTTTTCCCATTTTATCTTCCCCACCAGCTTAGCATTTCACTGTCTGCATGAAAACTAGTATGTCAAGTAACTCAAACATTCTAATGTGTTGCTGTGTTTTTTAGGTTCTATTCCTGGACCAATTTTGTTTGGTGCTGCTATAGACAACAGTTGTACTCTGTGGGATATTGATGAATGTGAAACTAAAGGAGCTTGCTGGGTATATGACAATGAAAGAATGGCTTATTTGCTCATGGGCATAAGTAAGTCTTTTATATTAAATACATATACTAGGTAATATATATACTGACCTTGTCTGCTAGATGGGGATTATTTTGATATAAAACCTTACACTTTTTATTTTTGGCAGCAGTGTTTTTTAACTTACTTTCATAAATGATCAGCAAAATATTATGGAAGGAGAAACACCACAGTCAGTAAACCCTAAACATTACTTTTAAAACTCATTTAAAAAATTACACAAAATAGTTTTGGTCTTTGATCTTGCTTCATTGTCATACTTATTTACTAGATTTTTTAGGGACTGGCTCACACTTCAGTCTGTCTTCAGGGCAGTGAGCATGAACAGGGGTGTGAAGATGATGAGAGGGATGGAGCACCTCTCCTATAAAGAAAAGGCTGAGAGAATTGGGTTGGTTGAGCCTGGGAAAGTGAAGTCTCCAAGCTGACCTTATTGAGGCCTTTCAGTATCTGAAGGGGAGCCTACAAGAAAGATAAATGGAGAAGGACTCTGTAAGAGAGAATAGTGATGGAACAAGGGGTAGTGGACTGAAACTCAGAGGGTAGGTTTTGGTTAGATATTAGGAAGAAACTGTTCACTGAGAGGGTGGCCAGGCATCGGAACAGGTTTCACAGACAAGTTATAGATGCCCCATGCCTGGAAGTATTCAAGGTGTGGAGCCCTGAGCAATCTGATCTAGTGGAAGGTGTGCCTGCCCCCAGCACAAGAGTTGGACAGACTTTAGATTCCCTTCCAACTCAGATCATTCTGTGATTATCTGGGTTGCGTGTTGGCAGTTAAGGTCTGGGGAGCCTTCTTTCTCTTTTTGTATCTCAGTTCTTTTCTGTAACTTATATAAAGTTCTTGAAAATATGTCTGAACACTTGTCAGAAAAAATCCTGACTTGTTTAAAAATTTGTTCCCTTCAAATGTGTGGTATATATGCCAGTGGGAGAGAGGGTGTAGGCTAAGCTTGCATGAGATTAAGTGCTGATGTCCTGTCTTCTAGCAACTGTGATATTTACAGTGTGTGAGCTGAAGTACTGATGTCTAATCCTGAAACTGAAAAAGCAGCAGTCACAACTTGAGGATAAGGATCTCAAGGCATATTTGTGATCAAATACAATCCCTCTGGTTTTGCCCTTCTCCTTGGCCTTCCAAGTTGTGCAAACACCTTTCTATAGCCTTCTAAGACATCTGACCAGAGAATACTTAAGAGATATTCTATGTGGGAAGCTTTAGTTTCTGGAAAAGAGAATATTGATATAACAAATTACAGTACTGAAACAAGAAATAAGAAAGATTTGCACTTCAGGCTAGAATGGGGTGAGGAAATACAGAACTGGAGCAAAGCAAAAATTGGCAGGCAGGTGAGTGGTCTGAATTCAGCTGTATGACTGTCTTTATCTGTCCTTTCTCATTCATGTAGAGTACATTTAAATGAAGGCTGTGAATTTCAGTCTTACAGGGTGTATGTAACTCACCATATGAAGCTTTATAAATGAGTGAAACACTGCCTCTGCTGCTGAAAGTGAGTGTGATAAAAACTCTCCTGTTCTTTGCATTCAGGTGCTGCTTGCAAAATTGTCACAATCATCTTTGTGATCATGGCAGTGCATTTCTACAAGCCTCCACCATTAACTAAAGCCCTGCAACAAAAGACTTCAGAAAAGATATCTGCTATACACACATAAATTATGAGCAAATCAGGGACTTTTGAAAGAAAACTGTAAAAATAAGCATTATTACAACACTTGTACCAAAGTTCTTGTACACTGTTGCCTAAATACAAAAGATGACATTCAACACTGAAGAACTTGAAATATTTTGAATCTGCGCTATTCTCTAATTCATTTAGTATTCCATTGTGGCTGTCCAAAGAAGTCACACTGAAATTTGCAGTCTAATTTTAAAAGTCTAGTATGAAACTTAATTGAAGTAAGATGGAATAGTCTGATCATAAAACAGGAAAAATAAAGTGAACTGAGCTGTGTTTATCCCTAAATGTTACTGTAGTGGGAGAAAACAATTGACTTGGTATATTGAAGGGAACTGTGTATGTTTAGAGAGGACTTAATGTGCACATAATTTGGGCTAGTGCCTTTGGGGATTTTTCTGTAGGAACACTTGGCAAAGTGTGAGTTTGGCTATGTTTTAGAAATATTTTTACATGTTATCTTAATGGCATAAGTTCATATTTTAATATTTGTAGGAGGATGTCAATAGTTATGATAGAATAGCTGGGTTGTAAAATCAAAGTATTTGTTAATTTATGTACTTGAGTTTGTCTGGATTATATACAGAAAGTTGCTGTCCAGCTGCTTTATTTCAGCAATCTAAAAATGCTTCTATAAAATTTTAAAATAAAACCTATTTTCTTACTGCATCTGTGTATGCTTTGTCATTTCCAAATGTGACTGAGTTCTTCTTGATTCCAAGAAACACAGTGATGAAGGGCTAGCAAGAATGTGTATGGAAGCATCAAAACTAAAATATGGCTTCATTTTCTTTCTGACTTAAGTTTTATTAAGTTATAAGTCATGTTATTAAAGCCATATTTGTATAGCACAGTGCAATTGGTCACAAGTTAGCCACTGTTACCAGACATTAAACAATGTTGCCTACCTCTGAAGTATCATTCAACATTGACAGGATAATTTTAATGAGTAAGTTACCCTGTACACTTGCTTTACTTTGGTAGTATTTTTTTTCCTGTTGCATTGGCTGTTCATGTGACTCTTATAAAACTGTGTGCCTTCTTCCTTGGGTTACAAGGACTGTGTTCAGTGACTCAGTCAAGATTTTTAAACAAGTGCTAGAACAAAGGATTATGACATGGCTCAAGTTTCATCTAATTCTCTAAATATAGCTGTTAAATTAGGTAGAGGTTAAATATGCAACTCAAGAAGATCCTCTATTTGTAAAGAAAGATTCAGAAAGAAAGAAAGAAATAAAAAAAATGGTAAAGAAAGAAGTAAAAAAAAATTGACTGTACCCTATGTGAAAGCACAAGACTTCATGGCTTTTGAGGGAGAGAAGAAAAAGGGCAGAATTTGCTTGCTTCAGTATAGATGAATGTCTCCTGATAAGTTTGGTGCTTGTTTCCTGATGAATGGGCTCCTAGCAAGAGATTAACTAGCCCTGAAAGAATGAAATATTGATCCTCCTTAATGTTTGGCAATGTGGCCTAAAACTCTGAATTAGTTTTGTAGCTCTGACATGGTTTGTGTGGGGTGTAGCAGATCATTAAAAGACATATAGTACTGTAGTCAACTGGTAAACTTGTCTCTTTTGTTCTGTCCTAGACTGAGATCATAGTTTAGTTTCTGCTGCTTAATGTGGTTGCATAAATTACAAAACTTTTGGGACAGAGCAATGAGAGCTTTCTCTTCTGAAGAAGTTATCAGCAGTCTTGCTCTGGAGTGGTTATTTAGGGGGAGAAAGAAGGAAGAATTGCTTTTGTAATTTATAATCTGGCTTTATGACCCATTAAAGATTTCCCTTGCTGGTTTAGGATTATCACAGTAACTAGAAGACAGGCCAAACAGAAGTATATCCATTTACCTTGTTTCACAGAAATACATAGTGGAGGCAACTAGATGTCGTGGGGGCCAGAGGTTTCATAAAGCAAAGGTAAACATCACTGTGAAGTGTGTTGTGTGTATCCAGACAGGGAGGGTGAGCTAAAAACTGACCTGTTAACTGTGCCCAAAATGTCAAAGCATGAATCCAGGTTGAATCAAGTCACTAGTGCTGAACCCCACAGATCAATACAGGGGCTAGTAAAATTCAACTCTTTTATGATAGCCTGAATGCTGGGATATGTTGTGCAGTGGACAAGTGACTGATTGCTGCTGTTGAGAGGGACCTTTACAAAACTGAGGAAGGGGCAAACAGGAACCTCATGAATTTCAAGAAAGTAGCAAAGCCTGCACCTGGGGGAAGAATAACCCCATGCAGCAGTAATATGTAGGGGACCACCCAGCTGGAAAGCAGCCCGTTAGAGAAAGCCCAAGAGTTCATGGTGGACAAGCTGACCACAAGGCAGCAATACACACTTTCTGCAAAAAAAGGCCAGGGGTGTCTTTAATCTGCGTTAGGCAAAGCGCTGACAGCAGGTCTAGGGAAGTGATGCTGTCCTTACTCAATGCTAGTGTGCTCACATCTGGAATGCTGGGACTAGTTCTGGGTTCTCCAGAACAAAGGTGTTACAGACTCACTGGAATGGGTGTGCTGCAGGACTACAGAGGAGATTAAGGAACAGGAGTATCATTCATACTGCAACCTAGGGAAGTTTCTTCTGGCCAGCAGGTCAAGCTAAAGGGAGTTCTGAGACTTGAAGAGGTAGAAACTACACTGCTGTTAATTCTCAGCTTTCTGGACAGTTAGGAGGCAGTGCACACAAAGTAAACACCTGAAATTGCCTCTGAACACAAGAAATTTTTAAGTGTGAAAGTGGTCAAACACTGCAATAAGTTTTTTCAGGAATTTGTGAAGTTTTCTTGGTGATTTTTAAAATCTGACTGGCCATGATTCTGAGTGATCTATTCTGGCTGATTTTCCTTGAGCACAGGGTTTGGACTAAATGATCTCAAGTCTTCCACCCTGAATGATTCTGTCTTTCTGTGAGATGGTCGTCGGTGAGACTTTTGCCCCATTCACCTTATGATGTGAAGCTTCTATATGTGTTCTTACAATGACAGAGATCTATCTGGTTTTGCACAGTGTTTTTTGGTTTATTTTCTTGGGTTTTGTTGCTGTTTTGTTGTTTGTTTAACATCAGCCTCTATTTCATATTGATATTAAACAACCCTTTAGCAAGTAATATTCTGTGTATGTCTCACTGGGTGATTATAGTTCTTTTCATGGTAGCAGTGGTAAAACATTTCAAATAGAAGTTGTGATTTTTACATGCTCTGTGAACTGCTATTTAGAATGGCTGGACTGTTAAATTCATGGACTCTGTCTTTGAGGTTATATGAATTACCACAGATTTGAGGTTTTAGAAATTCAAGTATTGTCCAAAATAAGGATGATTTAACATAACTTTTTGAAAGTTATGTCTTCTAACTAGCATGATTACTTTTAGAAACATATCCTACTGTAAACAAGACTGTCTAACTAAACATTGTAGTAGAAGAAACATTGTAATTCATCGATGAACCAAAAGTAAGCTTCTAAAACTAGGTACATTGCCCTGTATGGCTAGTGCAAATGAATTATCCAAAAGTTTATTAGAGCCTCTGTCCAGTAAATATATAGGATTCCATGAGTCTTACAGGGGAGTGACTGTATTTAACTGTTAGAGGTGAGACTAAACTGATCTAAACTTTCTTAGTTGTTACATGGATTTTTAATCTCAAAACCAAGACTGCAAACTGCATTTTCTTTCATTTGAAGAGGAAGAATGATGATAGGGTAACCTCAGCCTCTGTCTGGACAGCGAAAGCAAGCCACTTTTAAAAAAGCTAATTCTTCTTGTTTCAAAACTTCTCTAAATTTAATAGCTTAACACCAAAATTTACTTGCAATGGCAAGAGTACATTCTTTCTGGTGTTGTGAATACTGAGAAAGGGGAAAATAATAGGAACTTTGTTTTGCATGTGGCTACTATAAATATAATTACTTAAAACTTTAAAATATTTTGTATACATGCCTGGTTTGTGAGGTCTCTTTGCGCATGATTAGAAGTATGTTAGAATATTAGAACCTGAAATATGTTGGTTATGAACACAGTAAACCAAAGTATATCTACTGACTGATTATGTACAGAAACATGGGAACCTTAGCAATGCTGCAGCTTATTAGCTGGTTTTACATGTTTGTTGACCATTACTGAGATGATGACAGTATGAAGAACTGGTAGTTAAAGCAGTTACCTTGTTTAAGGTAGGATCAGGTGTAAGCAACTGTAAGAAAATTACTGAAAAACATCTGTGTCTGAAATCCTTCAAAAAGGGCTATGGGTTAAGTAGTATTTCCTTTTATGAATTAGTGAGTATAAAAGACTGTCTTAATCTTTAAGACAGACAAACATACAGTCAGACATTAAACTTTAGGTTTTTTGTTTGTTTGTGGAGGTTTTTTTTTTCATTTATTTGTTGTGGATTTTTTATTGTGTGTGTGTGCTTTTTCCCCTCCCCACCAGATGGTTCTGTTTCTGCTAAAACCAGACAATTTTGTTGGGTTTTGCATGCAATATCACAATTTTTAGAATGCAGAGCAATAATATGCAGCTTTTGCAAAAATACTCAGTTAATGAAAGTCTAACTTTGCCTTTTGTTGGTTTGATTTCTGCTTTTGCAGTGGCAGGGATTCTCTTTTTTGTGGTAAATAAATGAATATGTTTGTTTATGACTTATTTTCTTTTCATGACATGTCTGTGAAGCACACTATACAGCTCTGTTTTTATATGGGTGGAGGTTTTTTCCCCCGAAAGACAGAAATCCACAGGCAAAAAAGATCAATGTTAGATTAAAAGAAGCTTTAGAAAGTTACTGTTACTGAGGAATACTGTCACTCTTGTATCTCAGTAATATATGATGAAAAAATTGGGAATAAATTATTTGTGTGCTGCTTCCATGGGAAAATCCAGCCAGAAGAATGAGTCTGCTATACAGAGGAGTCTTATGAATTTGGATAGCCTACTCATGTGTATGCCTTTCAAAGTCTGTATAATAGGAGTGTTGGTAACTGGTTATAATTCCTCTCCAGTCTACAGAATACCTTAGTAAATGCCCAAAATGGAAGTACAAGTGGTACATATAAAATTTCTTTCTGATAATTATTAATCTTTGAGCTTTTGTAATGAACATATTAATTTTTAGTATTAAGTGGAGCTCTTGAGGAAAGGTGAACTATAAACCAGAAAAATCATCATTCTCTCCAAATTATTCAGGTACCTTAAAAAATTTCTGGGCTCAATTGCTCCTTGTTTTGCCCCCAGTATTTTATTCTGAGATTGTCTTTAAAAGACACAAAATGAAGGAAGTATCTCATTTGTATGGAAATAAAATCATAAAGTATGGGTCTGAAGTTTGTGAAATTTTGCTCTTTATTTAAGGGAATAAGGGTGCTTAGATAAATTGCAAAAATAGTTGTTTGATGTGTGTTGTGTGATGTGTGTACCATGTATCTAGTTGGAGAAAGTTTCTGTCACAAAACTGAAAGGGTTTAGTAACCTGTAAACCTGGTAAGAAATGACTCAGCTATGACAGAAATGCAAGCTAGAGATAGAAAATTAGTGCTTTTCAGAAATTTTTTTCCTACTTAGTCATTTTTAAAAAGTGTCTAACTTGTCACGTTTTAATTCACTTGATGTAGAGTTTGGTTTCAAATATTAGGAAAAGCCTCCAGATTAAAACAAATCCACATCTCTACCTTTGCACTTCACATTACTCAAGCATGTATTGCTGTTCCTTCAAATGGCAAGGTGTCAGGCTACAGATAATGGAGGATCCAAAACTGAAGTAATTACCTGCAATAAGTGAGCTGAAGCAGTTTGTGCAGGATATTGGCAAATAAACATGCTGAAAAAGCTATATCAAGAGATAGGAAATGAAACAAAACAAGTGCAGGCTGAAAATCTGACACAGGCAAATTCATATAGGATATTAAGAAGATTACATTGATGATGTATTTTATTATAGTCAAGTTAATGACCTCCATTTGAAGAGCTTTGTAAATCAGTTATTTTTGTCTACCAGAACACAAGGACATACAGTTGATAATTGCATAGGCACAAAATCTTCTGGAAACAAACCTGGTAGTGGGAACATTGCAGTATGTAGTAGATGTTGTGGTTTAACTCCATCTGGCAACTAAGCCACAAAGGGCCACTATTTTACTCCATTCTGGTGGGAGGATGGAAGAATTGGAACGGTAAAAGTGAAAAAACCTTAGCATTGAGAAAACTACAGTTTAATAAGTAAAGCAAAAGTCACATATACAAAGAAAGCAAATCAGGGAATTCATTCACCCCTTCCCATGAGCAGGCAGGTGTTCAGCCATCCCCAGGAAAACAGGTTTATATCACTTGTAATGCTAACTTGGGATGAGAAGTTAAACACTCCGAACATCCTCCACTTCCTTCTTCCCCAAACTTTATATGTAAAGCATGATGCTATATGATCTGGAATATCCCTTTGGTCATTTGGGGTCACCTGTCCTGGCTGTGTCCCCTCCCAACTCCTTTTGCACCTCCAGCCTGCTCACTGGTGGGGTGAGAAGCTAAAAAGCCCTTTGCTCAGGAAGTTGCAGTGAGAGAGGGATTGGTCCCTGCTACTGTGCCTGCAGAGAGGACCAGAGGCAAAGGCCTCAAGCTGATACACGGGTGTGCTGGTTTGACCAGGAAATGGGAATTCTGGGATGCTGTGGTCAAACCAATAGGTGCTCAGATTTTGATATTGGCACCTGATGTGGCCATTGGGGTTTGGACACACCTCTGAGAACACACAGGGGTTAAAAACCAGAGCTTCGGCCCTGGGAACTTCTCTTGGGACTTCGAGGTGAAGAGGTCAGATCTCCCTCCCCCGTCCAGCTGCTGCTGCTGGGCGGGGGAGGGGCAGCCCTGCGGTAGGCCTGGGCCTGGACAGAGATGGGGGGTGAAGAGGCCCTTGAGGATGGAAGGGTGGAAGAGCACCAAGAGACATCGGGCAGCCACCCCCCGCCCCTGCAGGAGAGAGAGAGGGAGAGCCAGCGACAGAATGTGATAGCAATGTTATCCTGTGGAGATTCTTCAGAGTGTTTGGGTGAAGCTCTACTGAAAGACTTATGTCCTCAGCAATCTGAAAAATAAAATTCACTTAAAGAGATATCTGAAGGGACTACCCATGTGTGTGTCCAACTGGAGTACAACATGCAGGTAGCTGAGCTCCATTTTAAATACTCAAGGTAGAAGCAACTGCATTTATCCAACAACTTCTGCTTGTTCAGGCAACTTGAGGTGAAGTTTTCAATGCAGATCTCAGGTAATCCTGAGTTTTAATTTCCATTTAAAAGCAAAGTTTTCTGTGATTCCACTATCTGGCATTCTAAGTGTTTATTTGTTATTATAACAGGGAGCCAGGTCTTGTTGAAGTAAGTAAATTCTCTTCAGAAAGGGTATTCTTCTCTTGCTTCAGAGCGTAAGAGTAATTGAGATGGACAAACAGGGGCACTGAGATCCCCTTCTTCCCCTCCCCCGGCATATACTTCTGAACTATTAAATTAACTAGACTGTAGTGACTACATAATTTAACAATACAAAACTATGCAGTTGCTGCTCTCCTAAAATATGATCCTAATTGGAATTTATGTCTTCAAACAGAAAATTCATTTGCTGAGAGCAGCATATTCATAGCAGAAAATTAAAATGGAAGTAAAATTGTAACTGTCAGCATCTGATGCAGAGCAATGTACCAGTAACCATTATATCTTCTTGTTCTCTCTGCAGGGGGAAAGTGATGATGAAAATTACTTATTCTAATACTTCCACTTCAACCATGTTGCCTGTTATAAAAAAATTATGTGCTTGAACAAAATTCACTTTTCTTTATACAGTATTAGCCTCAGATTTTCCCTCTATAAAGCTTCTTACAAATGAGATTTACTATTTTCATAGGCTGAAGAGAAGCAAAATCTGAAACATGGCAGGTCAGCCTCTTTTCCCTTGGCAAATCACAACATTTTAGTGGAGTGCAGTGCACTGGTGCCAGAACTTTTGACAGGTGTATAGTACCACACAATAGTCCTGTTCCCATTCCCAGCAGGAACTATATACACACCCACTCTGTCAGGGGCTGTGTACATAGTGGGTCCAAATGGCTCTTGAAAAGCTGTGGAAAGCATCACATCCTGATGCTGCATGCTTGGCAGGGATTCAAAAGGTTTGGTGTTCTGCATTAAAATTATTGTTGAATTCTGAATAATAGGCCTTAAGTTGACAAGAAAATACAAATCTGTAGCTGTTCTTGCCATGCTCAAAATAGTGAGATGAGCCTTTATGTTCTTCTTTTTTCCCCCTCACTTAGTTCTTCCCTCTCAATACTTTTGTATTTTCATGGTTTTATCTTCAGAATACTGAAAGTGTATTCAAATTTACTGTGATTATCAACTTGTTTTGAAAGGTTGGAACAATCTCTGGGTACGATTGGAAGTATTTTTGCTTTTGCTTGGTCCTGTGTTTTCCTGTGAAACCACATGATTGAAGACTGAGGTTAAAGAAAAGTTAGGATATGGTCTTGGATTGTCTTTTTTTCCCCAACCTTCTCTAATGACCACCTTAATTCCTGGCTGATTTAAGTCATCTATTGATGCATAATTTTATACTTTTACCACAGACAAGTTTATAGTATCTACATTTTACAGTAGACAACACTGTTTCCACATTGCAAAACAAAGTTAGAGGAGAGATTTGTGTTTTGATTAGGGATAATTTTATTCATTCTTTAGTGTGACTCAAACATCTCATGCTTTGCTTGTGGAAATACTATCTAGGCTTCCAATACCATGGGGGCAGCCATGGGTCAGTGTTTGACTCAGTTCAGTGATAGTCTGTTTTAATTTCATGCTTTCATGCCAGATTGTAGATATAATATCTATGAAAATGTATGTTGATGAAGATACTCACTTTCTCTTTAGTATAAGAAAAATAATAAAAACACTAGTTCAGCTTTTCTAACACCATAATGATTTCTAATGCCTTAATAGTGTAATTCAGAAATATATTTTCCTGTTTCATAAAGGCATTGAGAACACAGGGGGAATCAGACTCAGTCTCAGAAGATTACAATGCCATCACAAGGCTGGTAACAATGAGACAACTCCTGGCCCAGCACAGCTTAACCCTCCTTGACAGAGCTTTGTGTTATTCCCTTGGTTCCAGGGCAAAGAAGGCTTTAACCATCTCTGCTTTGTGTAAGTCCCTGTTCAGTGAAGTGACCCTCTCCATGATGTGACTGGCCAATGTTATTTCTAATATCTATTTCTACTCTACATTTAGCTGTTAACATGTTTCTAAAAGTTCTTGTTATTGTTGCAACAGTCTGTTGGAGGTTGGCTTATTTCTCTTCTTTCCTTGTTAAATATGGAATTTTGTTCCCATTGAGTTGCTAATAAGCACAGATGGTGAGGAGGGGGAACTCCTTTGGGTTTGGGGAGTTTCTCTGGCGCGGGGGGGGGGGGGGGTAAGGGGGCGCAGGGGGCGGTGACGGGGAGGGCAGAGATACCACCGGGAGAATGGGAGTAGGTAAAAAAGGAGACGGGGTTGGGGGCAGTCCTCTCTCACTTTGCAGTATCAGAGGCGGACTGCCAGGCTGTTGCTTACTGCGAGGAGAATTCAGCAGCACCACTGTATCTCAGCCCTGAATGACCGATCACTATCTGCTTGTGGAATCCTGAACTTCACCTCTCCTTACTCTTCTCAGAGGCGGGCCACCGCTGTCCCACCTCCGCTGTTCCTTCGTTATTGCTCTGCATTTTCTCCATGCTGTAGCCTGTACCGTGCTGCCTTGCCGGCATGTCCCCACAGTTCCAGCTACTGCGAAAGTGCTGATGTATCTTGCCCACAAGCCCAGGACTTTTGCTCATTGCTGCCGACTCTGATAGCAACTGCACCAAAGGGCAGAGGGACTGCCGGCAAGGGAACTGTTACCGGGTCCCTGGTTCTGTTTGTTGTTAATGCCATAAATATTGTAGTTTTGTTTTGCCTTGTTATACATACTAGTAAAGAACTGTTGTTCCTATTCCCATATCTTTGCCTGAGAGGCCCTTAATTTAAAAATTATGATAATTTGGAGGGAGGGAGGGAGGGGCTTTACTGTCACAGACATCTTTTGTGAAAAATCCTTTCTTTAGGATTTTTCCCCCTTCAGAGAAGCTGTGGCCTCAGCAACAAAATGTAAACAATGGTTATCTGCTGCTGTGGAATGCAACAGGTGGATGCGTGATTGGTCTTGGGTGAATGTTTGGATTTACTGACCACTCATGGCAGAGCTGGGTCTCACTCCCTGCTGAGACACAGCCCTTTGTTTATTCATTCCTTTTCTATTCTTAGCTTAGCTAGCATTCTGAGAACTTTTCTATTCTTTTAGTACAGTAATAATGTAATATATATATCATAACCTAATAAATCAAGCCTTCTGAACATGGAATTAACATTCTCGTCTCTCTCTTCACCCTGAAAACCCTTGCAAGCCCTGTAACACTCTACCTTCTCCATTCTAAGGGAAATTTTCTGCCTTCCCTAGCAGACACCTTTCTTGTAAACCAAGACACAGCCCTAGACAGCTTCAACTCCAACTGAGCTTTGGATACACAGTTTTTTTGCTGTAGTGGTGACCAGCACACGTCTGTACTCCTCCCACATAATCCAGCCTTGCTTTCACTTTCCTTTTTGTCACCTTAGCTCCAAAGATCCCTGCTCTGCCAAGCGGACCTTCTCTCTGACCTGCTTGACTTACAGCATTTTGGAATTGCCAAATCTTGTCCTAATGGAAAGTGATGCTTAAAAAGTGACCAGCAATAATGGGCCCCAGCACCTTCCAAAGCATTTATCAGAGACCTCACTATTTCTCTAGCAACCTGTAGGCTGTGCTCCTCATATGCAGGAGGAGATTCTGAATATTGCCTAGGAAAACTTCGTCTTACAATTAATTGTGAGAGATCATTTGTATGCAGATGATTTATTGGTTTCTTTTTTTGTTTGTTGGTTTGGGTTTTGTTTGTTTGTTTGTTTTCTGCTTTACCTTTAGTATTTCTAGTCACTGAGTCTGGAATGGCCTTAAGTTCAGCAAGCTGACTTGATTCACCCTCTCCTTCAATGCCTTCTGTGACCTGTTGTGTGGGGCACCATACGGCTGTTTTCCACTTCCGGTTCATCCCCATGATGCGACAGGAACTGTCAGGGAAAAGACCAAAGCGTGTTTCCTCGCTGGTAATTGGTAATTGGTTCTATGGTGGAGCTTCTTCAGCACGTATCACTTATTCCTGCTTCTCTTCATCAATGAGACCAAAGTTTACACCTTCTGGCCAGTTTGTAATTACTTCCAAAATCCCAGGGCAATTTGGGTTTTTAATACAGGTGTGCTAAGAGCAATCCATTTGCTCCATGTGGTGCCAATGGCACAGTGGGTAGAGGGAACTTCTCCTTTAAACATCCACCCCAGCACTGGTAGTCGAGGTGCCAGGAGTTTTGTTTACATGCCAATCACCTCTGAGGCAGCTTGAACTCCTTCACAGGTGGCCAAGATTTTGTTCTCTGTGGGACTGTAGTTGGCTTTGGACCTTCTGTAACTTCGGCTCCAGAATCTCAGTGGCTGGCCTCGAGTTTCCCCAGGCATCTTCTGCCTCAAGCTCAGGACAAGCCATTGTTCCCAGCTGCAGAGTAAAGCACATTCTTCACCTCTGGTCCCATCCTGACTGGACCAAGGGCTATTGCATGAGTGATCTCCTGCTTGATCTGGGCAAAGGCTGGTTGCTGTTCAGGGCCCCAGTGGAAACTGTTGTTCTTAGGGGTGACCAGGTAGAGAGGGCTCACAATCTGGCTGTACTCAGGGATGTGCATTCTCCAAAAACCTGTGTTTCCTTCTTGCTGGTAGGTGGAGACATTGCTGTGATCTTATTGATGACCTCAGTGGGAATCTGACGCTGTCCGTCTTGCCACTTTACTCCCAGGAACTGGATCTCTTGCGCAGGTCCTTTGACTTTGCTCTTCTTGATGGCGTAGCCAGCTTCCAGCAGAATCTGGATGACTCTCTCCTTTCTCACACACTTCCATATATGTGTTCCCCCACACAATGATGTCATCAATATATTGCAGATGTTCTGGAGCCTCACCCTTTTCCAGTGCAGTCTGGATCAGTCCATGGCAGATGGTGGGGCTGTGCTTCCACCCCTGGGGCAGTCGGTTCCAGGTGTACTGCACGCCCCTCCAGGTGAAAGCAAACTGAGGCCTGCATTCTGCTGTCAGAGGAATGGAGAAAAATGCACTGGCAATATCAATAGTGGCATACCACCTTGCTGCCTTGGACTCCAGCTCCTACTGGAGTTCCAGCATGTCTGCCACCGCAGCGCTCAGCGGTGGTTACTTCATTCAAGGCACGATATTCCACTGTCAATCTCCGTTCTCTGTCAAACTTGGGACTGTTGAAGGTTGAGTGGGCTTTACTGACCACCCCTTGGCTCTCTAGCTCACAGATCATTTTGTGGGTGGGGATCATGGCATCTCTATTGTCCATACTGTCGGTGCTGTGCCATCGAGGTGTCAATTGGTACTTGTTTCTCTTCCACTCTCAGGAATCCTACTGAAGATGGGTTTTCTGATAGTTCAGGCAAGGTGTTCAACTGCTTAATGCCCTCTGCCTCTACAGCAGCTATTCAAAAAACCAACCTGCGTCCCTTTGGGTCTTTGTAATAGCCATTCTGGAGGAAGTCTCTGCCTAGAATACACAAGGCCTCTGGGCTGGTCACAATAGGATGTTTTTGCCACTCTTTCCCAGTCAGGCTCACCTCAGCTTCCAACAGGGTCAATTGCTGTGATCCCCCTGTCACCCCAGCAATGGAAACAGGTTCTGCCCCAGCATGTCCCAATGGCATTAGCGTACACTGTGCACCAGTATCAACTAACGCTTCATATTTTTGTGGCTCTTATGTGCCAGGCCATCAGATCCACACTGTCCAAAAGACCCAGTTTTCCTGTGCCTCTTCCTAGCTAGAGGAAGGCCCCCTCTAGCCCTGGTTATAACTTTCTTCCTGGGCATACATACTAGAAGCTCCTTCAAGGGGTTCTGACAGATCATACCCAGCAGCTTGGTCATGGGAGGTTGAGGCTACCTTCACTTTAGTTGGATCTCCCTTGGTTAGTGTTTCCCTCAGGTTGATACACCTGTGCTGCCAGGAGAGAAGTGGGTTTCCCATCCCACCTTCCCATGTCTTCCCCATGGTCACACAGAAGAACCACAGGTCAGCTTGTGGGGTGTACCATCTCCCTGGCTGGGGAACATTGGGGTCTGACTTTGGAGCCTGTGACTCACATTGGTGCCATATGAGAACTGTTCCTCCTCACTTTCTCCCTCATCTTGCCTTGGAGGCTCTTAATTACAGCAGAGACATGAGCCTGCTTCAGGCCATTGATCATACTCTTGTAATTTCTAAGCTTGTTGGCAACAGAACCCACTGTCTCTTGGTTGTTATTGGCATTAATTGTTGCAATGAAGGTGGTGTATTGACCTTGTCAGGGTCATTCTCATGCTGTTCGTTCCTCCCAAAGAGTACCTCCAATACTGCCACTTCTCTCAGCTGTTGGATCCCTTCCTCGAGGGTCTTCCAGTGCATTCTATGATGATGCTCTTGCATTCTCTCTGTGGAAAAACCTCTTTCTTACACTCCTTAAAAGCCACTCCCAGAGGGAAAGGGAACCTGGCTCCCTTAAAAATACCTGATTCGCACCTCAATCTTGGGTCAAGGGTCCCAAATTCCTTACCTCATCAGCATCCTATTGCATGCCTGTACCCTTAAGTTCCCAGACTCAAAGTAACAAGGTTGTACATGCCTCACACCCCTGTCACACAATGTCCTTGTGCAGATTATAGAGACTGTCGTACGTCAGGGACTTGGTGATGATCTCAACCGTTGGCTCCCCTGCGAGTTGTGAGGGTCCTCCTTTCTTGTACTTATTATCTGGGTTCTTTGACTTCATCTTAGACTTCCTCATTTTCCCAGGGGCAACTGCTGCTGGCTATGACTGCCTTTGTGATTCATCTGGAACCTGGATGGTTGTAACATCTGAGGATCCCATTGCTGCACCATTAGATTATCCCTCTTCGAGGCAGGGGGGAGGATTTCCCACCAGCTGGGGAGATGTACTCCTTCAGTATCTGGTGTATCTTCTATTATCCCCAACCAATCTGAGTGGTTTATTTCTGAGGTGGGCTGTAGGGCAGCGTCAGGCTCTATGGCAGCTTCCCTAGTCTCTGGTGCTGTGTCAGGTTCTGGGGCAGCATCCCTATTTTCTGGTATCAGGGTGGTTATCCAAGCCAATCTCCCCTTCTCTATGAATGCTAAATAGAACAAGCTTAGCAGGTGTATCAGCAACACCAAGTACTCTATGATAACATTAGCATCTAGTGAGGATCTGAACCCTTTGAAAACTGGTGTGTCAGACCCAAAGAGCTGGTTGAAGGGTTGGGAGAAAATTTCACCCAGTGTCATTTCTTCACAGTAGGTACCATTATTAAAGTAACCCCAAAAACATACAGTTGGTGTGTGATAACTCTGAACCCCTGTGCCCGCCTTCCACAGAAAGTTAAAAATCCAATAATTCCTCAGCTTATTAACCCATAAAGAAAACTGGATAACAGCCACAGCGGCCTTAGTTATAGGACCCAAATTTAGATAAGGGCCTGCAAACAGGAGAAATATAGCCACGACCATGTGCCACCCAAACCATGGTAAGCTAGACCACATGGTGACACCTAATGAGGTTTCTATATCCAGTACACAAAAATTAGGTTACTCAATAACTGCTATTCCTTTTTTCACCGTTTTTCTCTTGATGCCGTCGGGCCCCATGGTTAGGCGCCAAAATCTGTCTCAGTTTGAAAAGAAAGGTGTCTGCTAAGGAAGGCAGGAGCCTCCCTTGAAATGGAAAATGTAAACCCCCTCCCTCCAAATTATTATCATTTTGAAATTAAGGGGCTCTCAGGCAAATATATGGGAATAGGAATAATAGTTCTTTATTACGGAAATTAAAATAAAAATGCAAAGTACAAAAAAACACAGAGTCAGGATATGACCTGATACCCTCTTGGTCAGGATGTTGGTAGCAGCCCAATTAAATGATGGCTGCAGTCCTCCTGGAGTGACAGATGAGGTTCTGTTGAAGCAGTGATCCTGCAGAAGATGTAGTTTTCCTCTGAAGATTCAGTGGTGGCGTAGATGGGCCTGGTCTTCTTCTGGGAATCCAGTGGAAAAGATAGCTGCCCCTCTGGGAATCCAGTGGCTGACTGTGGTTCCAAATCTCACATTATATCCAGGTAGGAATGCTTGGCTCCTCCCCCTGGGATTACATCTCACTATGTAATTTCATCGGTCAAGCAGTGAGATTCAATGCACCATTAACAGAAGGTATCTCCCCTGAGGGAGGATGGGTTGTGGAAGAGATAAAGAAAACTGCCACATCTGGTTTTAACAGGTGGCCCGATTAACAGAGGATAACTCCCCCAGCTCTAACAGACGGCAGTAGAATACACACCCCCAACCATATCTTGGATCTGCAACCTAAGACACTCTCTAAAAGGGAAAATTTTGTAATGGAGTTTTCATTTTCAGGCAGTACCAGTGAAGAATGAACATTCACATTGATGGTTTGGCAATAATTTGCATGCTGAAATAGTATTTGCAGACTGTCAAAGGAGTGGCATTTTAGAGTACCTTGATGCCTTAAAGAACCTAGAAATGAAACATACACTTTCAAGATAGTATTAGTACAGGAGGTAGTACTAAGGCTGGTCTTTATTGGAGACCTCCAAGGAGAAGATATGGAAAGTACCCAAATGCACATCCCCACAGGAGGTGAATAAAGTTTTTAAAGTTTAGCAAATTAGCATAACTGACAAAAATCCCCAAGCAGACGCATAAGTGGTGATGTAATTCCCTCCCAGTTCAACCCTCTTCTAAATCCTCCCCCCTCAGATAGGAACAAAACTTTGTTTATGAATATGTGTCTTGAAGAGCTGGTTTCAACCTTGGCTCCCAGGAATAAGCAAGGTCGGTTCTTGGGGAGGCCTTGGACCTTTAGCTTGGATCCTCTGGACTGTGATTCTGCCACATCAGGGTAGGGAGATGGTAGGGGAAAGTACAGGGGCTAGCTACAAATACAGTAAGGGGCCACAGAGGTACAAAATATGTGCAAAGAACATAGAGAATATATAAAAGCAAAAAAGGCAAAAAATCAATTTGGCATCAAACTAAGATTAGATTTATAGGCTGAAGTCTTGTACAAATGCACAGAAGTAAATTAATTTTTAAAAGGGTAATTATTTATGGTTTGTATGTTTTTAAGTGTGTAAACTTCCCAGAAACAGGGTTTATACTATTATAATTGTTGTATAAAATGATGTATTATTGAATAATACACTGCAAAATCTAACAAGCTGACATGTCTATCATATTCAGAGATCATAAAACCACTGAATTAAAAACAATTAACTGCCCTCAAGATTAAATGATGCTGACAGAGCGTTTTAGCAGAGTTTGAGCAGTCCTTTGTTAGCAATGATTTTATTTATTGACCTGAAATGATCCAATGACTTTGTAATTTAAATGATAAAGCAAGTGTTAGGAGAAACACTAGTAGAAAACTATGGAAAATTTGTCTTAACTTTTTTATTATATTTTACTTTTAATAAGCAAAAGCCAATGGCATTTATGAACATAACAGATGTATTTTTAAGCAGTTACAAGGGCATTCCAGGATGTGAAGATGGCCTTAAGTTGTGTCAGGGGATGTATAGATTACACACCAGGATAAGTTTCTTCACTGAAAGGGTGGTAAGGAATTTGAACAGGCTGCTTAGGGAAGCAGTGGAATAACCATTGTGGGAGGTGTTAAAAAAGCACGTGGATGTGGCTCCTGCCATATGGTTTAGTGATGAACACAGATGAATTGGTACTGAGTTACCAATCCAAACTGATCATCTTAGAGGTCTTGTGCAACATAAATAATTCTATGGTTCCATAAAAGTCCTATGCATTAGTTTAAAGCACAGGAGGGTCTCTAGTGAAGATGGATTGCACAGGTAATTGAATGAAAGTATGGGTCGTGTTGTCACTGTCATATTTTCTGAAAAATCCCTTTGGCATGATTTCTTCTCCTGGGAAGCTGAGAAGCCTCACAGAAAAATGAAAACAATAATTATCTGATTCGCTGCTTCTGTGTTTTGCTGCTTTGGAATGTGGTTTGGACATTGTTTACCAACTGGTCATTATTTGATTGGTTTCATGTGAATTGTTTTAACTTAATGATCAATCACTGTCCAGCTGTGATGAGGCTCTAGAGAGTCACAAGTTTTTCATTAGTATCTTCTTAAACCTTCTGTAAATATCCTTTCTCTATTCTACAGTATAGTTTTAGTTTAGCTTTTTTTATATATAATATAGTATCATAAAATAATAAATTAGCCTTCTAAGAACATGGAGTCAGAGTCATTCCTTCCTGCCAAGGGGGACCCCAGGAAATACCACATCTTGTGAATTATTTTGCATTCTCTACTGTGACAGTAAAACAGAAATGCAGTAATGAAGCTAACTCTAATAGATTGTACTGCAAGCTGGTAGCTGGCTCAGTTCCAAGCAGTCCATTCAGGCTATCTCAAGATACTGTTATAGTGCTCCTAACTGCAACTTAACTGAACTTCTCTATCAACTTTACAGCATAAGTACTTTGCACATTTTAAAAGTAGCTGGCTATTATCTATGTCAAATAATATATAAACAGTTAGGTCATAACATGAATTGGTTTTGCATTTTATGGATTTTTAAAGGCCCTACTGTCATCTGAAAATCAATTTTACCATCATTCAAGTCTATAGGTTAACATCTAACAGACATTGCAGCTGGCAGGCCACAGTGGCGAGTACAGATCTCTTTTGTAAAAGGGTAAGAGAACCACAATAACTTCTTTGTATTAGTCATGTTTTGCTGACTAATACAAAGTCAGTCATGGCTGAATTTACGTACCAGATTCTCAGCCTCATTCAACACAAGCATTCTGGGAAGAAGAAGTGATGTCTTTTCACTGTGTTTGTAATGACTAAGGGGCCAAGATCTGAAATCAGCAGATCAACTATGTTCTCCCTCATGTATAAAAAAATTGATTCTAAAATTCTGTGTTAGATCCAGTGTGATAATGAGGAGCACCAGCAGACGTTATATTTCTGCTTTGTGTTTTGCTACTGCACCAGCATATATCAGGAAATCATGACATAAGTGCAGAAGTTATGAAATAGAGAAACAAAACAAGATCCTCCTCCCTGCAAGCCCCCCACACATTCTATCACCAGGTTTTGCTTTATTTGAAGAGGAATTGTGGAAGAACCTGGATACAGACTTTTTCTTGACAATCCTGGCGATTCATTGAAATTTTGAATGTTTTGCAGAGCATCATGGGCAGGTTTTTTTTTGGTTGGGGATTTTTAGTAGTGGGTTTTTTTTAGTTGTGATTTTGTTAGATTTTTTTCCTTTTCTTTTTGTTTGGTTTGGTTTTTATTAAAATAAACTGCCCTCAAGTATCAAGCAATACTCTGATAAATGCTGGAAAGGGTGATATATACTCCCTTCCAGGGGAAAGCTCTGACAAATCCCTGACCACTTGGCAGCTCTTGAGTCTTGCCGTGTGTAGGAGCGTAGGGGGGTAGGATGGTCAGGACAGTCGGAAACGAGAGATCTCTGATGCCAGGTTGTGGAACTTGTGGTTTATTGCAAAGGTTGTGGGTGCAGCACCCTGCTTGGACATGCCAGCTGCAGCTTGGACCAGGCCTGAGAGAAGAGAGTGGTAAAGAGGATGAGAGAGAGAGGATGAGAGGGTAAGAGAGTAAAAGGAAGAGAGAGTAAGAGGGTAAGAGAGCAAGGTCCCCATTACAATACAATAAATCTTCTTCTGTGTTGAATAATCTAATTCTCACTAACCAATCTAGTACAATATACAAATCCTATAGCATTTACATACAGCCTATAAGAATCATCACATTACCATGCTGTGTTACATTTTAAACCCTAAAAACTACTCTTTGGACCCCTTCTGCTAAGCTAGTAGGGTCTGCTCTGACCCTTGGACCTGTCTGCAAGCAGAGGGTCTTTTTTCATCAAAAGGGGATTACCTTCAGTCTGACCACACCATTGTTTTCCAGTCGTTCAGTAACTAAGGTATCTCAAAGCTTGCTTTCATTTCAATCTCACTTATAGTTTCTATATTCTCAAAATCTTTTGCCAGACAATCATATTTATAAGACTTTCCTGTTTCATCTTCCCCAACAGCTGTGTATCACATCCTCTTCATCATGAGGTGTTTTCACATCCTTCCTGGGGCTAAACTCTGAAGTGCTCAGCATTCATAGCATGCACAACTCAGGAAGAGCTAGCAGAAGATAATCCAGAGATATGAATTTCTCGTCTGCCAGCACTTGCGTGTTGCTGGTGTTGATGAAGCTGATTCTGGAGAAGTAACATCACATTGTTTTAATTTATTAGCAGACCTTCTGGACTAGTATTTGCTGGGCATGGACTTTTGTCTGATCTAGAGCTGAACCTCTGCCTTGTGATTAAATTTTTCCTGATACTGACAAAAGACCATTTCAAGAATATGAGAATATTGTTTGGAAAACATCTATGGTGAGAAAATACTGTTTTCAACTGTATAGACAGGTGTTCTCCCAATTCCTTGTTCTGATGCTACAACTTACAACAATGCCCTATTTTTCAGGCAAGTTTGCTAAAAAGAAAGGATTAAAATATACATATACGCATATTTGTCTCCCATGGAAGGCATACAGATGGTAGAACCAGTTGTCTAAAACCAGTTGTCTAAATCCCAGGGAAAAGGTAGATGAAACTTAAAGATATCACACCATGATATCTTAAAGTTTCATCCACCTTTTCCCTGGGACTAAGATACTACACTGTCTTCAAGGGTGGATTAACTGTCAGAGCACATTGGAAGTGAAAGCTGCCCATTCATATCAAACATGTCTTAATGAGCAGGCTGGTAATTTTAAAATTATCATCAGGTATGTTCTTTAGTAGCCTGACCCACTTCGTGACAGAAGATTCTCTGTGACTTGGAGAAGGCTTGTAAATACTTGCTGCATCACACAGCTCCATTTTGCTGCCATCTTATTCTCTGAAAGAAAACAGGTCTTTTGACTAGACCTATTACCTTAATAAAAGATCAAAGAAAAGTATGTTTTTTCATCTCAGCAACAGAACAGAGGTTTGAGATGACAGTCTTAAGGTCTGTTTTGAAAATTTTGATTTGCAGTAGTTGTTCCCTAATTACCCTGTGGAAGGACAGCAGAAAAAAGTTAATGATCAAAAAATCTCTTCTCTAGTAACCTAAAATTGATATATATCTACCTCCTACCTTCAAAATACACCACGCAAACCTATCATATTTTTTATTCTATGTTCTTAGAAGCAGGTAATGTATCAATTTAGTACATAAATCAAGTGCAAAGTTAACTGTAAAGTCTAGAATAAATTTATCACACCTTGACTTTCTGAAATTTCTCATTAACCACTAGGTAATACTTTTAATTATATGTGGTGTGTAAGCTTTACCTTTTGTTTGACTTTCACTTGGTCTCAGCACTGTGGCAGCTGCAGCACACAAAACATGTTACACCCTACTGCTTGTTTATGTTCCACAGATTCTGTAGGTGCAAAATTACTAAAATCAGTGGAAATGAAAATTATGCATCTGATGACTCAAACTCCTAAAATTTTTCATTATTTTCAAGAATAAAAGATGGATAATCCATAGAAACACTAAGCAATAATTTGTTATTCATCTTCCTCATGTCATTTGTGGCTTTATGAAGCTGTCTTAACCATCCCACATCATCTCTTTTCTAGGTTGATGGAGACTACATTTCTTAGTCTCTCCCCTCAACAGATGTAACTGTCCTCTGAACTTCTTCTACCTGCCCTTTCAGGGCCTATGAACGTCATATTTGCAAGTACCAATAGCAAAGCAGAAAAAAAATACCCATGCACCAGCAAGCAAGTACTCTGAAGTTTAGTACTCAGAAGTTTTTCCAGAATATCCCAATTATGGATGTTACAAACATGAATTTACTTTGTAATACAGCACAGAGATACTAGTATTTGAAGGAGATTCTGACATGTAAGTTTACTGCCAAGAATGAGATTCAATGAAATATACTTCTGTGACTTTTGAAATCTCTTTTGTATAAACAAAACTTCATTCAGTTAATGCTCTTCTGGGAAGTTTTCAAAAATAAGATATTACTAGCATAAGTTTCATTCAGTGTTAATTTATTGCATTATATTTTTTTCCTGTTGATGCCTGTGCTACAGTGCAAGAAACCAATGGAATCTTTATTTATGCCTCCATGTTGTTTAGTTTAATTTCTTGAACGGTGGGGTAAAAATCCATTTTTCTGCATCCAGTGGAAAATTACTAGAGAGGCTATACACGTTTGCAGTGTTAGCACATTCTCACATGCAGAGGGTGGCTAGCACTCGTGAGAGGGAGGAGACGGGCAATATTATGATCTCTAGCAGGCACCCTCTTTAGAAAATGGAGGGCAGATCTACCTCTGGGGAGACTTGGCCCAACAGCCAATATAGGGAGAAGACTTCCACCACTAGGCTGCACACAACTGCCCCGAGAGGCCAGGAAACCCCTGTTGCCAGGGAAGACTCCCCTGGGTAACCCACGGTCACCCTTAAGGGATCGGACTATGGGAGAAGCAATGGGATATAAAAGCAATTCGTCACAATTGGCCTAGCTCATTAGTTGTTTTTTAGTTTCTCCTAGCCTTGTTCAGTCTGGCTTGTCCTGCCTGAAGTCCTTCTCCCAGCGGTCTGGCCTCATTCACTGATTCCCGCCTGCCTGACCCTGCCTTCTGACCGTGCTTTCGCCCTGTCTTAGCTCCCGCAGCAGCCAGCCGCAGTCCTGCACCCTATCTTGTCTGCTGCTCCACCACCTACCGAGCACCACCTCACTGGTCATCCCGCTGCTTGTCGCTGCTCAAGCAGCTACCTCCTGCCTGCCGCAAGTTCCGGTTTGCATCTCTTCCCGACAGCCGCAAGACCTCCCCTGGCTCACAGCGCGCACTCGCCAGCTGAGGACCGGACGCTGAGGTGCGCCTCAGAGTCTCGGTGGTAACACGCTGTAGCGCTCTGTTTCTGTCTCGCTCCCTTTGATTATTACTTTCCCTCCTTTGCTTCTACTTTTTCTGTCCCCCTCTGGTAGAGGCACATAGTTTCTCTCATCCATAAATGGATCTCAGATATAATAGTCATCTCGTTTGTGCTTAATTTTGTCTGAGGTAGCTGTTTAAAACAATCCCTCACAGTTCCCCATAGCCTTCAGAGTTACTGACTGTGCATGCCTCTAGCAATGTACCCCCCACAGCAGAGTACTTGTATGGAAACATATAGCCTTCATGTCTTGCACCATGTTGAATGAACCAGCGTTACCGTTTGTTTCCTAGACTTGTTACTTATTCAAGTCTGGTTACGCGATCGTCAGTACTCTGAACTGGCAGTCAAAATACATATATTAACCCTGGCTCATTTCTTGACTATAAACTACTTACTTAACTACATGTACATATTGTAATCAATAAAACAGGAGAAAATAAATGAAACCCACAGTGAATTAATATAAAAATACAAAATATCTTCAGTATTTACTCTGTATTTACAATACCAAAGGCCTTTCATTTACAATTATTGACATCATAATATCAAGTACCATATGTATAAGTACCATGTTTATGAAAACTATGAATATGTTTATACTTTGATTATTTATTCTGGGAGCAATTGACAGAAATTCCATTTGCTTTTTCTTTTTAATGACTTTACTAGTGGTAGAATCATAGAATTGCTTGGGTACGAATGGACCTTAAAGGTCATGTCATCCCAACCCACTGCCAGGGAAAGGGACACCTTCCACAAGACCAGGTTGCTTATAGCCTCATCCAGCATAACTTCGAGCACTTCTAGAAATGGGGCAGCCACAGCTTCTCTGGGTAACCTGTGCCAGTGCCTCACCATTCTCACAGTAGAAAATTTCTTCACTTCTTTATCTAACCTTTAGATTAGATAATTCTTTTTCAAAATATCTAATCTAAACCTTCTGACTTTCAGTTCGAAGCTGTCTCACTTTAGAGACAAGTTTAGGAGAAGAGCACCTCGGAATGAGTGTTTCTGCTAACAAAAAAAGGGGTTTCAACAATCCTTTTTTGCCAATGAGAAAAGGAATACTAGTGGATGAAAGTGTAAAAAACCCCAATCATTTATTGACAGGTGTCCATAATGCCTGGGGAAAAAAATTAATAAATGCTAGATATTGAATTCACAGAATTCACAGAATGACTACATTGAAAGAGACCTTCATTAAGTCCTACTCATGCCCTAACACCTCACCATAGCACTGAGTGACATATCCAGTCTTTTTTTAAACATATCCAGGGATGGTGACTCTACCACCTCCCCAGGCGGACCATTCCAGAACTTTATCATTCTTTCAGTAAAAAACTTTTTCCTAATATCCAACCTGTATTTCCCTTGATGCAGCTTGAGACTGTGTCCTCTGGTTCTGTCAGTTGCTGCCTGGAGAAAGAGACCAACCCCCACCACCTTTCAGGAAGTTGTGGAGAGTGATAAGGTCACCTCTGAGTCTCCTTTTCTCCAGGCTAAACAATCCCAGCTCCCTCAGTCATTTGTAATAGGGCTTGTGTTCCAAGCCCCTCACCAGCCTTGTTGCCCTCCTCTGGATGTGCTTGTGTCTACATCCTTCCTAAATGGAGGGGCCCAGAACTGGACGCAGCACTCAAGGTACTGCCTCACCAGTGCTGAGTACAGGGGAGGAATGAACTCCCTGCTCCTGCTGGGCACACTCTTCCTGATACAGGCCAGGATGCTGTTGGCCTTCTAGGCCACCAGGGCACAGTGCTGGCCCCAGCAGGGCACACTGCTGGCTCACGTTCAGTCAGCTGTTGACCAGTACCCCCAGGTCCCTTTCTGCCTGGGCGCTCTCCAGCCGCACCGTCCCCAGCCTATAATACTGCAGGGGGTTATTGTGACCAAAATGCAGGACTCGGCACTTGGACGCCTTAAACTTCATCCTATTGGACTGTGCCCATCCATCCAACTGTTCCAGGTCTCTCTGCAGATCCTCCTACTCTCCAACAGATCAACACACGCTCCCAGCTTACTGTTGTCCACAAATTTACTAATGAAACACTCAATCCCCTTGTCCATGTCATCAATAAAAATATTAAACAGAACTGGTCCCAGCACAGACCCCTGAGGGACACCACTGGTGACTGGCCCCCAGCTGGATGCAGCACCATTCACCACCACTCTCTGAGCCCGGCCATCCAGCCAGTTCCTAACCCAGCAAAGAGTGCTCCTGTCCAAGCTGTGGGCTGCCAGCTTTTCCAGGAGTGTGCTGTGGGAGACAGTGCCAAAGGCCTTGCTGACGTCCAGGTAAACGACAGCAACAGCCCTTCCTGCATCCACCAGGTGGTTCACTTGGTCATAAAAGGAGATCAGGTTGGTCAAACATGACCTACCCCTTCTAAACCTGTGCTGGCTGGGTTTAATACCCTGGCCATCCTGTAAATTCTGTCTGATGACACTCAATATAAACTGTTCCATAATCTTCCCTGGTACTGAGGTCAGGCTAATGGCCTATAATTAACAGGATCCTCCTTCCCACCCTTTTTATGAATGGGTGTCACACTGGCCAGCTTCCAGTCATCTGGAACCTCACCAGTGAGCCAGGACTGTTGGTAAATGATGGAGAGTGGCTTTGCAAGCTCATCTGCCAGCTCTCTCATTACCCTGAGATGCATCCCATCTGGTCCCATGGATTTATGAATATCCAAGCGTCTCAGCAGTTCTCTGACTGCCTCTTCTTGGATAACTGGGGGACCATTCTATTCCCTGATATCATCAACCAATCCAAGAGGACAGCTATCCTGAAGGCAAGTTGTCTTCCCACTAAAAACTGAGGGAAAGAAGGCATTGAGCACCTGTGCACTCTCCCCATCTGTAGCTGTCAAACCTTAGCCCTCACACACATATACCTCCCCCCAAACCAGAACAAAAAACCCAAAATGCCAGGGAAAGAAAAAAAAATTCCTGGCCACGTGACAGGGAGGAACAAAATGGTGCCAGCTTTTGTATCAGCAAAAGGAAAAAAGTTCACACAACAGCTTGGGGGAAAAAAAACAGATGGGAACTTGGTGGATCTCCAGTGTTGGTCTCCTCCTCACATATGACAAAGCTGGTGGATGCAGGGTCCTTACTTTCACAGGTCAGCCCCTTTTTAGGTCTGGGCTCCAGATGAAGCTCCTCAGATCTCACTGGTCCACAGCCTATGCTTGTCCCATTGATTCGTCATCTCTGATCTCGGACCAAAACCAAGCTGAACAGTTCAAGAAAAAACAAAAGCTGCTGGAGAATTGCACTCTCCAAGGCCAGGGAAAGGCAAAAAACTCCTCCTCTTGCCTACGCTAAGACCAGAGCCCTAAGGATCCCACCCCTTGCCCAACCCCATCTTAAAGCTACAACACCCATTTCTGGCCATAGAGCAGATGATATAGGGAATAGAGGATCACCATAAAATCACTGCAGAACAGAAGCCATTCCTCCATGTCCTATCACTAGAAACACTTGTAAAAAGTACCTTTCTGTCACGGGGGCTCCCTTCAGGCACTAGAAGGTCATAGTTAGGTCATCCAGAAGCCTTCTCTTCTCCAGACTGAACAATCCCAAGTCTCTCAGTCTTTCTCCATAGAAGAGGAGCACCATCCCTCTGATCACCTTGGTGTCACTCCTCTGGACTCTGTACAACAGCTTCATGTCCTTCCTGTGCTGGGACCCCTGAGCAGCAGCTCTGCAGATGGGATTTTACCAAAGTGGGGCAGAGGGGCAGAATCCCACTCTCCACTGCTACCCACTGGTCTTTGGATGCAGTCCAAGATACATTCGGCTTTCTGGGCTCGGAGTGCCCATGGCTGGCTCATGTCCAGCTCTCACCCATAGCAACTCCAAGTCCCTCTGGGCAGGGCTGTTCTCAATCTGTTCATACCCAGCCTGGGTTAAAACCAGGGGTTGCTTTGATGCATGGGCAGCACCAGCACTTGGTCATATTAAAATACAGGAGATACATATGGGCTCCCTGCCTTCTGGTTGTGACTACCAAACGAATCCCTTACCCTCCCAACAGCCGATCTACTGAATCCATCTTTCTCTAATTTATAGAGCAGAAAACTACTTATGTAGTTAGCAATTGAACAAAAAAGCCAGTTTAAGCCAGAAGATTTTTTTCTGAGGTGCTGAAAAGTTCAGCACTATTTACTTTTGACAAGATGAAGGATGCTGGAAAAGTTGACAGTGCAATTACTTTTTCTACTAAATCACATTATCTTAACATTTATTTAGGCTTTATTTGCATATGTGGCATCACATATTTGTGTGTGTATTTTTTGTGACGTTTATAATTTCTGCCATTTGAAAATATTGGTAATTAGATTGATACAAAATATCACTAATGAGATTATTTGTTTTGATTGAGGGGTCTTTATACTATTATCTTGCTGTGAAGATGTGAGAAAACCAAGGCAACAAAATTAAAATGTTATGGGGTAAGAGGAAAAAGCACTAGTTTAGCTTTGCATCTGTGATCTCATGACAGTGCCTAGAATAAAAGTCAGCTACAGAAAAGTTCAATCTGGCTTGAATTTACAGGGTTTAGCAGCAAGTAGAGAACAGCAACTCACAGAGGCGATGGAAATACCTTCACTATATACCATAAGGGTAAAGGAAGAGACAAAGCTCAGCTTTACCTACCCAGGGCTATGTGATCTCATGGCCTTGTGCCATTTGCTGTGTGGGAGTTAAGGTGGCCTCCAGGACGTGCTAGTGAAGGTGGGTCTTCATTATTTCCCACATGGGTCTATGTGGGTCTTCATTATTTCCCAAACTGGTGCAAACAATTTACAGAGAAGACAGAACCTGTCCTGGAGGAATTTGCTGCACCTGGTTGATTGTGGAAGTGTTTTTGGATTGACAGTTCCCTGACACTTTGGTGCTGTGAAATTCCTGCAAATTTCAGTCCTCTGGTGTCAGAAATAGTTGTCTTCTCTCCAGCTTCAGTATTAATCTTTACTAGGTGTTACAGAGCTAATTTCAATTTGGGTGATTACTGATCATTTCACCGACATAAACTGTCCTTTAAACTTGTTTGGCAAAGTTAATCCGCAGATGAAAGATGGAGGGTAAATGTTATGAACAAAATTCGGGTAATATTTTTTTTGTGAGAAAAAGTTACAAAAAGGCAGCCAGATCACTGTAGCTGCCGAAGTTCTTCGTGTTTTGTTATTGTAATCCCGGGTCATTGAGGCTAATTGCTCCTTTTGTATTAGCAGAGCCTTGCCCGAGGCTAAGGTGTACTTTTCCCAGAAGGGTGAAGAGACCTGAGAAGGTGAGGGGGGCTATGCAAAGTGACTCCCAAGACCAGAATGCTTTGTGGGACCCCCAACTCCAAACTCACGGAGAAACCCCAAAAACAATGAGCCACCTAAGAGTTGAGAGACTGGAATGATGTCTGGACATGAGGAGCCGAGTGCTGAGCCTGCAGAGACGCGGAACACAGTCGGAGCCTCTCGCCCTGACCAGGAGAGACGACCCCGGCGGTGAGACCAGGCCGACTGAGTGGGAGGGGCAACATCTGGCGGGGGACACCACTCCTAAACGCTCCCACGAGGACTGGATTCCCCCAGCTCTGCCCCTTGTGGACAGAGCTGTGCATATCCTCCTTCTCTGAGTCGCCTTGGGAGACGACGGGACGCTGCAGACCTGCCGAGCCACCCAATCCTGAGCTGATCACTTTTAATAAAGGCATTAAAAAGGAGAAGAAGTCTCCTGGCCCTGTTTATTTCAGTAAACCTCAATGATTTATGTTGAATTTATTGATCAGGGTCAGCATCCTTATCACTAGGGTTGAGAGCAGCTTGTTTTTGTTCAAAGATCAAAATTGATAATATTCATGATGTTTATATTGCTTTATCACAACTCATAGATTCTTAAAAAAAAGAGACAATTATGTGTCACTCAGAGCAGTAATTGCTAACTGATTAACTTTTAATAATGAATTTCATATGGTGCCTGAGATTTTTATTGTTTTTTGAAACACAATTTTAGAGTACTCTTTGTCTTTTTTTCTTCCCCATTACGTTTCGTTCCATGTTTTAAAATGCCTTACAGCTGCAGAAATATTTTACAATGTGTAAGCATTTAAAAGTCTGTGATTTTTGGTTGCTATAGTTTGTTTTTATTTTGACTGTTACTGTTGACTGATCCAAATAAAAGATCAATTCAAATGAACTCCAAATACCATGTTTATAGCAGAGTTTTGATGAGAAATGCAGATGTGAAATTCAGTTCAGGGTTCAGGCTACTTCTTGGAGCCATTCAGTTTCAGTGGCAAAGTATATGCCTCATGCTTCTTGTTGAAAGTATAATTTGTGAATGACCATTGGAGTCACTGCTGCTGCTACATATATACAGATCTATACAGATTTTTTACCACCACTATCAAAAAAGCAGGCATGAGCATCCATTTAGGGAAAAGAGGAACTCCTTGCAGTAATTTAAGGTCTGCATTTTTTTTTCTTGCAACATGGAAAAGGGTCAGCCAGAAATGTTGTGACTGGTATCTGTAAGGGAGAAACTGTAATTTCCACAGATATTCTGCAACATCTAATGTGTATAATTAGATGCAATTGCTCTGGGGTGATTCTGCCTAAAATATGTGTCATGGTTTGGCATGAGAGACATTTAGGGAAGTGATGCAAACCTTCCAGTCCCTAGGAAGCTGGACACGCCTCTGTGAAAAACACATGTTAATGACGAAAAAAACGCGTGAACTTCCTCTTTTCCTTCGAGCCTGGGGACAGGTAACACAGCCCACAGCCCTCCCCAGCCCTGCCGTGAGGCGGGGACCCCTTTTCCCAGGCCGTCAGTCGCCCCCCCACCTTTCCCCCATTGGCTGCTGGGCAGGGAAAGGGGGGTGCTCCGGGGCTGGATGGAGCTGGCCTTGCTAATATCTGGCTGCTTGCTGTATCCCCTCCGGCGAGAGGTCCAGCTGAGCCAGCTGGGCCCTGGGAGCAATCTCGGGGCACTGGCAGGATTTTATCCCCGTGGAAGCTGCCCGTAAGCGTTAGCAGACGGAAGGAGAAGCCCCTCCCTGCTCCATCTCCAACCTCCAGCATGCTGCTGCTGCTGAGACCTGGCCTGGCTGATTTGATCGGAACCGCTTCCCCAGCGACAGCTCCCGCTGTCTGTAGCACCCTGCTCGACCCGGGTCAGGTTGACTATCTGCAGGCCCCAGGCAGGATGTTAACCCGTTCAATACTGTGAAAAATGTATATTATATTATTGGCTTTTTGCAAATATTAAAATGAATATTATATGTGTTATGTTAGAAAGTTGTGCTGTATTAATCTTTTGTGTGTTAAATATAGTTTTAGGCTACAATATAATATTAAAATAGAAACGATGTGATGTAAGATACTTTTTTAACTAGCTCAAGGAATGGATAAGATAACCGAGAAATTCATTGCACAGAGATAACAGCAACAAGACACTACAACCCCAAAGAGAAGAATTATTGCCTCCTTACTGAGAAGAACCAAGCTTCTTCTACATACTTTTAGACTCCATGGAGTCAAACCATGATTTACAAGATGAAGGGGGAGAAGTTGACAATAAACAGAAAAATCCCTAGTTTGAAAGGAACGTTTGCATCATATATGAGATATATGAATACGCAAGAGGCTATTGCTTTTAAGGGTTAATCCCTTGTTAGCGGACATGCTTTTTTGAGGAAACCATCTGAACATTCATAATTCTTTGCTTTTTTATTGTTCTTTACTGTCCTAACTCTGATTGTCCAAATTCTTACTGGTCTATTTTTATAACCATTTTATTACTATTAAAGTTTTAAAATTTTAAAACAAGTGATTGGTGTTTTTCACAAGTATTTCTATCTTCCCTCAGGTGAGAGAAAGGAACAAGATGGAAGCATGTGAAGGAACAACATGAAGACATCATGGTCAGTGAGGAAGAAGTTAAATCCCAGATGAGAGGGATGAGGACATGCCTTGATTTTGGAGCTGAAATCCTCTTGTAAGCTATGGAGAAAGGCTATGCGTTCCCTATAACGCATGAAACTATGGGGAGATGAAGGGTTCAAACTGGTATCAAGCAAAGGCCTCCAGGTTAAAATAAGCAGATGTTAAAGTAACTGTGATCCCATGAGAAGTTTGAACAGAGAAAGAGCGAAGAGTAGTCCTGTGCCCCCAGGAGAAGATCTCTGTTCCCAGGGATGAAGATGACTTTGGAAATAGATAATGAGAACTTTTGCCTTTGAACAACTCATCTTTAAAACAGTACCCCATAAGTCAACATGGCCCATCGACAAGATGTGGGAAGGTGTGTGTAAAATGGGAGGAACTTCACTATGGCAGGGTCCCCTGGGCGGCTGTTATCAGTGAGGAAATTAAGAGCCGTGAGAGAAAATGCTTTTTTGTCCTCTTGTGGAGAAGTTTCCATAACGTTAACAAGAGGGGTTTCTCTCCCTATGTGAACAGAAGAAAGACTATTTCAGAGGTAGTAAACTGGAAATTTTAGGGGTTTTTTTCTTTACATTGTCAGTGGAAAAGAAAAGGTTGTAGGGGGAAGAGAAGTGTTCTGAAGGGTTTGTTTCAATTCTTACTATTTTCTTTTAGTTACTGTTAATTAATTTTCTTTTAAAGAAAGATTTTAATACCCTGTTAAAGTTTTGAGCCTGCTTTGCCTTTCTCCTAATCCTGTCTACATCAGGAAGTGAGGGCATGTGTGAATGGCCAGCACTGAAGCCCACCACACTCATCAGCTCATTGGTTGGAAAATCTCAAAACTGGGGTAATCTTAATTTGGTGAACCAAACCACTACAATATCGTTTTTGCCATTAAGGGACAAATTTCTGCTTAAGTGAAATCAAACATATCTTTGTTAAGGGAATAAAAGTTTACCCTGTTCTGCTGCTATTGTTAATACAAAGGGAGGTATGGTTGGAAAAAAAAGAACAATGAAAATCCTGAAACTGCAAAACAGCATTACAATTAGAACTCTTCACATATTTGCTGATGACTTACATTACCAACAAGCATGGCAGGTGGCCTGTGATCCTTGAAAGGCTGATATGTTTCATATAGTTGTCAAAATCAAGTGTGGTTTCACACTGGGTTGAAAATACGGCTCTGGTACTATAACATGCACATGTTATATTTAGGCTCTCATGCATTGGAAGGCTTTGCATCTTCTCAGAAGCACACTGAGTTTCACAAGACTTATTTCAGACACAGAAATCTGTTTACACAGAAGTGCTCAGTGCAAAAAATAGATACTACAAATCAGAAAGAATGTATTGCTTTAACATCTTTTGTATTTGAGAAATCATTGAGAAATCAGATCAACTGTATATATATATATATGTATATATTTATGTGTATGTGTATATATATATATATATATATATATATATATCTAAAAATGAATGTGATTAGACAGTGTTTACTGCACTTTGTGCTTATGCATCTTTTTTTTTTCTTCCCAGTAACAAGAATTTTATCTATGATCTTTTTTCTTGCTAGGAGTAAACTGCAATTTTATCATAACTTTTTAGATCACAGACATGAATTTCATATATAACTATAATACTACCATTTTGCAAGTTCTTCAGATATTTGTAGACTTCAGCAAGATAGCTTTTTCTTAGCCACTTAAATGTTTAAGACTTTTCCTTTCATGGAGTCATATAATTCTGTGTAGGCACCTATGGGTATGACTTACATGGATAATGCTAAGTTTAAATTAGCACAATGTGTCCTGTAAAATTTTTATACTGTCCTTGTATTATACTGACTCAGGGTACTGCTACTATGCAAGGAATTAAGTAAAAATGCACCTTATTTCTATTCACATAAGTTGTTTTAAGTAGAATGAGGAATTGACCCTAAGAGTATACAGTACAATGATTTTGTAGTTTCTGGATGTTCCCACAAATTATATAAACAGCAAAGACAAGGGGCAAAAAATGCAACTTACTTTATTTTTGAAGGTGGCTTAACTTTGGACATAGGCAATCATTGAAGACTTGTTAAATAAATTAGATTGGATAGGACCTATAGTGGTTCTCTAGTCTGACCACTAGCTTAGCCTATAGTTGTCAAAGCTACTATGGGTGGCATAGAATCACATTCCTTTGATTTTTAGGCATTTCTAGAAAGGGGATAGTGTAATTTCCCTTGGCCACAAATTCAGTCCTTGTGTATTGCCACAATAATAATCCTTGTCTCTGAGCAGAATGTATCCCTGCTGGGCTGGAAGCACAAAATGCCATGAAAATGTGCTGATGGGTGGGTAAACTGATGCAACAGTTGTAAAATGCAATAAATCTCACAAGCTCTAAATGCTGGAAAGTATTTTTTTAAGTGGGTTTTTTTTCTTTTACAAGCTGTCTGTACTTTATTGAAATTAATGTTCCACTCAGAGAACTGTTGGTCCCAGAACTTGTACAGTTTTCCACCCTCAGGGTCATGATTGCTAAGTTATTCTTACTAAAAGCTAAAATCAGCTAAAAAAGAAGTTGTTTTTTTTCCCTCTGTTTTCAGTTTTGCCTCACTTATCACATAGGGTGTCTCAGTTCTTTATTGCACTATGTTCTTGTGGGATTTTCCTATGCACAGAGAGGTTTGAATGATGACTGACATTTTACAGTAATTCAAAGATAGATAACAAAATGGCAATGATCTTCCTTTATGATCATATTAATATGAGAAGACAAACTGATGCTGGGTACAGCTGTAATACTGAAGGATTATTTAAAAGTTTCAGGATTTAAAGGGGATGATAAAGAACCTGTGATTTCTAATGAGATGGGAAATTGTATTACTTTCTGTTCTTTAGAAAAGTCTACAGATCTATAACAAGATCTGGCCTGATCTTGTTATAAAAGCCCAATAATAATTCAAATCCTTCCTGTTACTGAGTTGCGAGCCCCTGTGCCATAAAAATCTAGTAATAATCAAAATCCTTTTGCATTTCATGCTTATTGTGGAGATAGTCTTTACTCCAGGATGCTTTAAATTTAAAAAAGGTGTTCCATGGTTCAAATTAAAATGTTCACAAGATGACAAATTATGATCGGTGTTTCTTCATAAGAAATAGGCTGTAGATACCTCAATTTGATTACTGCTGGCAGGGGGTTACAGCATTCTTCTACTTCCTTAGCCTGTTTTCGTCAGTTGTATTGCACTTTTTAATTTAACTTGCAAAACTGGGAAAATCTTTCCCATCAGTTACTCAATATAGGGCCTACTGGCATATAATGCCACATCCTGAATGCTCAGGATGACTTCTCACAAGCAAAATCAGTTGCAGTTCCAGGGATCAGCAGCAAAAAGCTGCTGATCCCTGGAAGAAGGAAGATGTGCTGCCCACAGTTGAGGACTGTGCAGATTTTGGTACCCATCTTGCTTGGAAACTTAGCTGTGCAGTGTTAGTTTTCTCTTTCTCTTTATGATATGCTCCCGTTCTCTGATCTCAAAATGTTTAGGTTTGAGTCCAATATCACTTTAGAACCTCTGCGTGTGCTCCTATTTGTTTCAAACAAGGTCTACTATGACATTTTCAAGGAGCCAGTTTCAATAATGATGTGTTAGGAGGAGGATTTGCAGGATTCTTTTTCTAAATTGATTATCTTCCTCCTTCCTCCCTCACACACATGTTGTTCTCTACTGTTTCACTCCTTGCTTTAGAAACAGGAAATAAAGTCACTTTTTCTCTCTGCTACTTTGTCCATAGAGCCCAGCATAAGTACACAACATGAAAAATGTGTCTCCAAGTAAGGCTGCTTCTGCATGGCTGAGAAAAATAACTAGTTTCCTAAATGGCCACTTACAATAAGAAGGACTCTTTATTTACCTATTTCAGTCTCACAAAGTCTTTTTCATCAACAGCTCCATTCACAGTGGACAAAATATACCATTAGGAGGTAGTAAGTAAGCTGGGAACACGGATGTGAAAGTCTTAGAAAGGCAGAAATCCTTGCAAGGAGGCTGATGAGGGAAGATGTCTAGAGGCAGAAAGAATGCCTCAAGGAGCAGGCACTAATTACAGCAAAGCAAGGGATGGATATTTCTATCCCTTGAAAATTTCCCAGAAAGAGGGTGAAGATTCTGGGGCTGGATCACTGTGAATAGCTTCCAGAAATGACAAAGCAATACAAAAATTCAATAAAATGTAATATAAAAGATTAGGAAACCTATCTTTTGGTATTTCAGGATTAGGAATGAAGACTTCATAAAGCTAGTATCAGCTGTTCTGGAAATGTATACAACATTTTCTGAGTTTTTTTCTTATAAAGAGCACATCTTCATTAGGATAAAGTTGGCTACGGCCTCTAAAATCCAGTAAACTGGATTTTAAAAGAAAGACCTTTTTAAAAGGTGTAGACCTTTATAGTTTAACCCGACCTAAAATCTCCAGTCCAGTAAGTAGAGTTCAGTGCTTTAAGAGAGTGTACATGGGGCACAAGCTCTGAGCTGTGGTAAGAGTTATGCCAATGGCTCTGCATTTGTATTCGAATAATTGCCCTACTTGCTCACACAGTTTTCCTTCCCACTGAGACTCTGTGAGGTGGTACTGGCTCTCTTTTGTCTTTTGCTTCTGGAGACCATTTTAAGCAGAGAAGGGATGTACGTATTTGTAGTGCTCTCAATGCATTGGTTTGGTGGGAGTATGGTGCTGCTCAACATGAATGAAAGGTACCATGCAAGCTGAGCATTGACCACCATTCCCACTGAAAATCATTCAGTATGAATCATATACTTTTTCCTTGGCAGTACTGTCCTGCAAGGCACTTTATGGCTGCAAGCAGGGCTATCTCCTGTAGCCTATTTCTGTGGTCAGCATGGCTTCTGTTGCCTTTTTACCCCTATGTTTAAATTGTTTGCTGACTTCTGATAGACTAAAAATAATACATTATCTGTCTAATGCAAAATTTTCAACAAGTTCAATACAAGGCCAGATTAAAGTAAAATAGCAGATTTGACAATACTAGTTGAGTGGTTTACCTAAAAAATCTATATATATTTTTTTCTCTGCTTTGAAACCAGGAGGATTAATATTTTGTGATATCATGGTAGAAGTTTATCTCATTGCTTCAAATATTACTGACAACTCAGTAGTTTTAATGAAAAAAAGTTTTAATGAACAAAACTTTTTATGTATTTTGGTTTTGTAAATGTGAGCTAAACAATGGTAACTATACATTCCTTCAGTTAAAATTTATATTCTTACCTATACATGGATCACTACCAAGCCCAGCACTGGGAAGTAACACACTGATGACTCTACTTATTAATTTGGACAATGTGAAACTGGAACTGAAAACCTCAGTTCAGTGGTAAGCCAAGTGTAAAAGCCAGCTGTTGAGATTGGATGATCTGAAATAATTGTTTCCTTATTTTAAAATGTTCAGATAAAATGCAATATTTCAAATTTCATATGCAGCAATATGAAAGAGAATCAAATAGCAAGTGTTTCCATTTGTCAGTTTGATCACAAATGTACATATGTGCAATTATGTCCAGTAATAGAGTGGGAAGACAATGGAAGGATATGATGACTGCAATGTCTTTATAATAGTTATTTAAAATGTATGTGTTCTGGCCTCTGTTGTGAGTGTCTTATGTAATGAAAAATTAAAGATACATTGGCTGGGTTTTCCCCCTTGAAGCAGGTATCACAGAAAACTAGATTCAAAATTCTTTTCTCTGTAACAAAATATATTCAGTGATTTGTTTTTTGAGGTGACAAAAGAAACCCGACACAGAGAAACTGCAGCAACTCTGCAACTATATTTTTGTTTGTTTTTAATGGAAGAGTAATATGTATAATTCTTCTTTTGTTACTACCCCTTAACAAATAAATTAATGCTCTTAGATAGTTGTTTTTTATCTCAAGGTTACTTAGTATGATGTGCAGCTAAAATTTTTCTGCAGGCTTGAATCTCCAAAATACTGGATGTGCCATTTGACTGGTCATAGGGTAGCATTTCTAGGGTGTTAAGACCTGATATATTACTGACTTCCAAATCATCAAAGTGGTGAGCAAGAAAGAAAATTCAGAAATCAGATTAACTGACTTATTAATCAAGACTGTTAGTCCTGTGCTGTCATTTCAAGTGAGGGATCTATATGCAGTTTTTCTGTGGAAAAAAAAAGAAGATAACCCAAATCCACAGAATTCCTGCAGTGGTTAGAGCACTTCTCTAGCATGTGGGATGACATTCAGGTCAGTTTGTTTCTACAGGCTGTCCAAATTCCCCTAAAAGGTAGCACTGTATGCTTCTCAGAACAATTTGCTGTGATCCACAGGCCTGCTGAGGGGGATCAGCAAGCAAAAGGTCTCCTGAGATTACAGGTGGGGATCAGAGTAGTGTTTTTGGCACCTGCAGGAGGGAGTTTCCTACATCATTCCCATGACCTTACTCTTTCCTGCAGACATTAAATTCAGACTCAGCTGATCCTGGCATTCCTCACTCTTGATCAGGGAACTATGGTTATGCTAAAGTTGAAGCTGTGGAGGTGAAACAGGAGCAGGCTTCCAGCCTTCTTCACCCTGCTAATTCCTGTCCTCCCTCAACACTTTCCTCTCTGTATCTGGACTCTGCAGATTCTCTGCTACAACCCTGGTAAACTCCCACTCATTCTCTGGGGAAGAACATTCCACTCACCACCCTACAAATTCTTTGCAAGCACAAAAATATGTATCTCAGTTTGCTGCTTATGGAAGTCATAAACACCATGGCTTTACACGTACTCTCCATAGTATGATTTCTTATTAAAGCTACTGTCTCCTAATGGTGTGGTGTGCACTATTTCTTCCTCCTGCCCAGGAGAAAACTGCTTGTTTTCAAATCCAAGGAGATTTTTCTAATTCTGTGACAGTCAATGAAGTTGCTATTTGCATCCGTGCTTTTTTCCAAAATATTTTGAACTTTATAACTCTTGTGAAAAAATGCTTGTTTTCTGAAGCAGCTGCTTGGTAAAATAGATTTGCAGGGAAGTGGAATATAATTCTGGAGATCATGAGCTGTGGTAAATATTTTACAAAATCAGCAATCTAAGAATTAATGAAAAAGCAATTAAGCTTTTGTAGAGGGGTAAGTGTTGTGAGAAATGAAGCCCACTTCTCTAAAATTTTAAGAGTTTAATAAGGGATAATAAGGGACAGATCAATAAAGCAAAAGTAACAGCACAGGGCGGCAGACAGCAGCCAGAGGCACATCCACTTCTTCAGCAAGCAGTCCTTTATACTATTGCAATTGCATTACTTCCTTAATTGTCTTGACACATTTTCAGAACCCGTTGACCACAACTCTGCCTCAGGTTGCCACAGCATTGCATAAGTCCACATGATGGGCCACAGGGAGGCAGTCCAGGGTGGTCTTCAGATGCAACTTCAGACTTGATATTCTCCTTTTATGGTCCTTTGTTCTTTGCCTAATGCTATCTTGGATACACACTTCACAAGACCAGACATACCTTATGAAATGACTGCTCTTGCAAAATATACACCCTCAGACAACACTTTGCCAAAGCAATCTTATCTTGTGATACACTTTCTGCAAGTCTGCTTGTATCTTGTGATAGCCTTGCTTTATGCCTAATTCTAGTTTTCCGATCTGCAAAAGTGATTACAAATTTGAGCTATATCTAAAGCCAGTTACAATTTATAATCATTATCTATAAGCAATTACAGTGTTTAATAACTTACAAAAGCAAATACATAGTGAAAGCCAACTATTACATAGCTGATTATAACAGTGTGAATGAAGTGGTGTCCTGGTTTGAAAAGGAAGAATTTTTTGAATTTTTTGGGATGCTGCAGCCCAGCTGTGGGCTGAGTGGGGGAGGGGAAGCCTTGCGGCCGGGTGAGGTAGGCTGGGCGTTGGACAGAGAGGGGAGGTGAAGGCCTCTGCAGAATGGAAGGGTGGAGGAACACTGAGTGGCATCGGGCAGCCACTCCACCCCTGCGAGAGAGAGAGAGAGGGAGAGAGCCTGTGTCTTTTCTTGTGCCACCTTGAAATTTAATATCATGTGCTGACAGCACAGCTGGCCGAGAAGGAGAAGTGGGGGGGGGGGGTGCAGCAAGAAGGTGCCCGGCTGTGGGAGTTCTGGGCAGGCAGACACCAAGATTTTAACCCTTTTCTTGGACAATGAAAACGTCACAGAACATTAAAGCCTCCAGGAAAGAGACAAACATAAAATGGAAGGAAATAGGCAAGTGTGGTGAAAGTTTGAGCAAGTAAAAGATGTCAGAAAAGTTGAGAAGAATCCTAGGTGGGAGGAGATGATACAGTGGCCTTTAGCTGGACTTTTCTTGTATAGCCATAGACAGAACCATTTTTTTCCTGTGACACAGACTGCATTTAGGGGGAGGCAATGGCTTGGAGCCAAAAGAGTGCAGTGATGTTATGTGAAGGAGTAGCATGAACAGAGACAATGGATGAAGAGGGTGGTGGTGCCCTCAATCTTCAGTAAAAAAGAAGATCTCTGTTCTCGAGACCCCTCTTCCCCAGGGGGTGAATCTGGGGGGGACTGGTGTCCCAAGAGAGACTGTTGCTTTTTTGGAACTGGGCAAAGCATCCTTAAAATGAAAACCCTAAAAACAGCTCTAGACCATGTGCAGTAGTGAGAGCACTATACATGGAAAGAAGATGTCACGATAGCAAATGTTCTCAGGGCAGTGCTACATGTGACACAGAAACACAAGAAGTTTCAACTGTGTTTCCTAAAGAAGCCTATTGTACAAAAAGAACTCTCGTCTTGATGAACTGAGAGTTGATTATCTGAAGGGTGTTAATAAACTGAGAGTTAATTATCTGAGAAGTAGTAACTGGATTGAGAATCTAAAGTTCTATTTCGTGTATTGATGGAAGTTGTGGGAAGGAGGAGGAATGGTTTTGGAAGGTTTTCATTCTGAGTTATGTGATGGTTCCTTTTTACATATAGTTGTAAGTTAATAAAGCTTTTTTTTCTTTATTTCTAAGCTTGAGCCTGCTTTACTCTCTTTCTAGTCACATCTCACAGCAGATATTAGAGACAATATATTTTCATGAGAGCACTGGCATTGTGCCAGTGCTGAACATTCAGGCAAACAAAAGAAAGAATGTTTTATCCAAGATACTCATCAGAAGCCCTTTGAGTGACCACTGCTTTAATTGTTTACACAAGTGTAAACTCCTGTTTGCTAAATGAGAAACAATGAAAACAACTCTCAGCATCAAAGTCAAATATTAGTTTTAGGGAGCACAAAGGAAAGGTGCAAGAAGCATCCTAAAAGGATGCAAGTTCAGCTTTGGCCAGTTTAGGTACTACAAAGAAAAGCTTACCAGGTCAAACATTCAGCATCAAGCCATAACAAGTGGTTTGGTAACTTTCTTCACTGTCATCTATTGTTATCACAGATCAGTATTTCATCACAGTTCGTAGCTTTCAGCTCTCAGAGGGAAGGGAAGGTACCTAAAATACAGATTTTTAAAGGGGTGAAAGCATAAATTATGAATTACGAAGATGGAGATAAAACACAAAGACCAATTACTGACTCCAGTGGAGGGCTGTTGGAGTTAATGAAAGGGTTGTATGTAATTTTTGAGCCTGATCATAAAAGAAATAGCAGAAATTGATGGTAGGATAGTAGTCTTGGAAAGACCAGAGCTTTCCAACTGAAGTCAGAGGTATAGTGCTTATGGTGCAATAGATTTCAAAGATACAAGAATAGTACAAAAAGATTTGTGAAAATGACTTCAAGAAGATTATGGTAAGATTCATTTTAAAAATGTTGGAATTGTGCCAGGTTTGGATGTTGATCAAACTTCTGTCATTCTGCTATTAGTTGTGTGGATTTAATAGGGAGTTCATTGGAATGATGTCAGAATGGAATTTATCTTATGAAGATCAGAAAATAAGTGTGTTGCCAGGTACATCTGCAGTTGTGATAGCTAACATTTCTCCAAATTCGCATAAAATACAAATGATCTTGATAGCTTCAGATTTATCTTTGAAAAAAAATAAGAGTCATTAAAGACTAGTTCACTGTAAATAAAGAAAAAACGGAGGCAAGTATGTCAGCTGCAAAATAACATCAACTCACACATTAGAGGTGAACTTCATAAAGTCAAATGAATGAAGTTAAACACACTGGAAATAAATTAGATTAAATATACAAAATAGCTAGAACTTGTGTATTAAACAAAGAAGAAAACCGGGGACTAACCAAAATCTTCAGAAATGCAAAAAGAACTCCATTTTCTGGGCTTAATTTTTTACTCTTAGACACATGGAAAAATTAAGAGTAAGAATTGCTGAAAATTTGGTCTAACTTTGTAAAGCAAGTAACCCAAAAACCTCAATGTTCTTCAATTTCACCAATTAAAAAAAAATAGGGTGAACAAACATAGTTTCACATCCTGAAACTAGAGGTTTGGAGAAGTCTAGGCAGAGCTCTTAAACTGGGTTTTCAATTTTCACCTAGGATAATAGAACTTCTTATTGGAGGTAAACACTAAACAGTAGAGGAAGGGTTAGAATATGAAAACTGCTTCCACTAGGATGGAAGTGAAACTCAAATGAATATTTTCAAACCAGGTTATCTAACCTTTTCTCTTGAATGATGAAAAAAGTGCCCCACGTTCCTTCACTCCCTGTATAATAAGTTTCATTGTAAGTTGTACAATTTTAAAAAACCACAATCTACTTAATGGATTAAGCAAAATTAACACATCAGAAAATAATAATAATAATAATCATCTTCAGTTATTTGAGAATATATTTTGTAAAGGCTTTAAAGTGCTTGAAGAGGAAATTGCATCGGCCTGCTCTGAAAATAAAATTATGAGTTTGGAGGAAAGTTACAGAGATTCAGACATGAGTCTTCGGACCAATATAATTTAATATTTTCATTAAAGTCTTCAGGAGAAGAGAGCTAATGAGGCCTGCTGATAAAACAAAGTTGTTCAGCATGATCGAAAAAAGGGATGAAAAACTGGATCACTTTGTGAAATAGCCTGAAGTGTATGAGATTAAATTTAATAGTACAGCTGCTTAGTCCTATCTTTTGGAAGTGGCAATAAGAAAATTCATTATTAGCTGAAAACTGTTTAGTTGGAAATGACAAAAGATAACGGCAATTAAGGGTAACAGTTGATAACAGAAAAAGTACAAGTCAAGAGTTACGAAAAAAGATGTTTCCAAGGAAAGGGATGATGAGATCCCAGGATTCCTTGCTAGCATGCTATAGGCTTTTACAATAGGAGTGTTTCTAATAGAGTCTTTAGGAAAAGGGATACAGGCAAGGGTCAATATGCAGACTGTTGTGGGCAGAAATGAAATTAACTATGGTTTGTTTGGCATAGCAAAATAAAAGCATGCCCTCTAGAAAGGGAAAAGGACTAGTTCAGCTATATAACAATACTGATAAAGTACCAAATAAAGGGACTACATTAAAGTTTAGAAAACCAGGAAAAGTGTTCAACTATCAGAAATAGTGGAAGTCTGGAAAAAATCCAATAAAGGTAGTGGAACTTGACAGTCTAAGTACTTTTAGGGCACTTTGATGAGCTTGTCACCAAGCAGAAAGTATAAAAAGCTTTCTAAATGTGATGAAATACCATGAGCAATTTTCTTTCAGCCTTTGCATCTATTAACTAATTTGAGCTTTATTGAATATCTAAATATTCTCCTTAGAGCTTCACTGCACTTGTTTCTGTATTTACATATATTCTGTAATGGTCATTTACTTACGAGCTTCTTTGGTGCTTGTGGATGGATTACTTTTATTGCCCCTAAAAACTAAATCCAAAAAGTTGGCAAGCAAACCAAATGGGCTGGACTACCTTTATGACTGTTCTTGATTCTTCTTTATCTTTTCAATTCTTTCTATTTCCCTAGTCCTTCCTTTTCAGTGAGATCCTTCTCAGCTTCTCTTACAGTCATCCGGTTGCCATGCTGACACATTAACACTTCCATTTTCCTCACTTCCTAACAAATCAGGAGTGAAATTATGAAAGCCTCATGTTTTGCAGATTTAATTCTGAAGGGAGCCCAGGCACCTTACACCTTAAAACAGTGTTTTTCAACCTTTTGTAGTCAGAATCTATGTAGTCATAGTCTATGCCAGTTCATACCTGGTATAAAAAATTAATTAAAAATTTAAAATGTTAAGTAGGAACATTAGGAAATTTATTTTGCAAGCAATCCTTCTCTTTTCAAAAAACTTCGTGATGTGCATTAAGTCTGCATGAATTCATGGCAACTTTTCTACAACAGTTTGAGATTCATAAACCAGCACTACATAATACCCCTAGATAATTCCTAGATAAATCAAAGGGAGTAAGGTTTTCAAATGTCACTAAAGCTTACAAATCCATGAGAGATGAGATCTTGACCCTTGTGCAAGTGGCATGCAGACCCTTGTGCAAGTGGCATTCAGAACCTAAGGAGTCTCAGAGTGGTGCCCTCTGAGACTATTTACTATATGAATAGTCCTAACAGACATCCCTATCTTCCCATAAGGCGTTTTTAAAACTAATCTCCTTTAGAGGGAGCATAATTCTTACCTCATGGGTTTTTTTGGCAATAAAATAAAAGCAATAAACATGCTGACAGAGCTTCACAGAACCATAGAATTAACTAGGTTGGAAAAGACCTTTGAGATCATCAAGTCAAACCTATAACCTAACACAACATTTTCAACTAAACCATGACACTGAGGTTTGGTGCTGAAAGCACCAAATGTAGAGAAATAATCAGTATTTAGAAAGAGGAAATTATGAAAGAAAATTATTTTCTTTTCCACTTTTCTATTATAAGCTACTGTGTCTCAAATGTACATGGCCATGACTGCATTTCAATTTGGATTGAGTATTTTTTTATGCCTTAGCCATGTGCAGGATTTTTTATCCTAGGAAGATTACTTATATGTATTTTGAATTTTTCACAAGCACTTCCTACACAGATTTTGCTAATAATACACTGGCTTAAACTTCGTAAGAGTTACTATATATCTCTACTGACACACTATACTAAACTGTGTAAGTTCATGCCTCTAGGCAATGAATTTCTTAGTGAGACTGATAGTAGAGCCCTGGAAAATGTTCAAGATAGAACTCTGAAAAGGCTTTGTGTTTTCTCAGATCAGTGCACCTGCGTAAGCAGTATGATAAATGATATAATTTTCAGATGTGATGATTATTATATAATCATAAGAAGCATCATGAGAAACTATGTTGGAAATTTAAAGAGGGGCTATGTTTAGCTGAAATCTATGTATACAATAGAACAATATAGACCATTCATCTCAAATGTATGGTCGGAATCAGATTTGGGTTCTAATACCCTGATTCCCAGAGCTCTTAATAAAAGCACCTGCATATAATTATGTGTTTTTGAACGCCAACATTTTGGCAACCCGGGATAGAGCCCTGTGATTGCTGCTGAGTGAGTTCGCAACTTGACCACGCTCCAGTCGGCATCGAGGGATTCTCGCGGAGCCCATCGGCCACGACCGCTCCTGCCGCTCACAACGTCCCCAGGAGAAAGGTAAGGTGCTTTTTACTTTACTTTTGGGTGCCTGCCAATAAGACGCAGCGAAAGCTACGTTTGGCTGGGGTAAAGGAATTCCTGGTGGTATAAAGCCTAGGGGCCGTCCATAAGACAATTGCAAAAGCGTTATGGGTTTGGCAATTTGTGGTATATTTGGAATGGAGAAACTTAAAGGGATTTTGGGCAGCAATGCCTCTATTCTGCAAACTTCTCCTTTGGGGTGCTTATTAGCACATTGGAAACAGGGAAATTTGGGGGAAGAATTACATAAAGCTAAGTTGATTGAATATTGTACTACATGGTGGCCAGAATATGTCTTGAAGAACGGTGAAAAATGCCCAAAATACAGTACTCTGCAGTATAATACTGTTTTGCAGTCAATGTCATTTTGTAAACAAGAAGGAAAATGGGATGAGGTCCTGTATGTTGATTTGTTTTTCTATTTACGGGGAAAGTCAGAATGGCAGGATGAATGTGGATTATTGGTGGTTAAAACATCTGCAAGTAATAAGTGTGGGGTTTGTGACGAACGTTGTTTAGAACACTTGGCGTTGAAAGAAGACCTGAGTAGGGAAAATTATACAGATATTGATTTACAGGTAGCTCCAATAAGACCAAGAGAATCTAGCCCCATCCCACATGTTTCATCTGTCCCTATCCCACTGCCTGCTCCTACCCCACCTAGCCCTGAACCTGTCTCGTCTAGTACACCCTTCCCTCTTTACCCTCCTCTCCCACTGTCACCTGATACCTCTTCTTCAGAAGATGAGCAAAGCCTAACCGTGATAGAAAGGAGAAAGAGGGATGCAAGTGAAACAGATAGCAATGGTAATAAATCAGTGACCCCAATAGCCCACAGAACCAGGAGTCGGTCTAAAAAAGATAAAGGCAGACAAAAACGGACTGTGGTTACCCCTTTGCAGCAAGGTGTAGCAGGGGAAGGGCCAGTATTTGTAAAAGTGCCTTTTTCCCCTGCAGATTTAGTTATTTGGAAACAGTCAGTCAGAACTTATAGAGAAAATCCTGATAAAATGGCACGAGTAGTAAAAATGGTTATAAAACGTCAAAATCCTGACTGGGATGACATACAAATAATATCAGATACTTTGATGGATTCTACTGAGAAAGAGATGGTACTTAAGGCAGCCAAAGAGAGAGCAAGAGAGGATATCAGAAATGGGCTAGTAACAGGGAATTTAGATGCGAATTTCCCAACTGAGGATCCAAATTGGGACCCTAATTTATTTTGCGATATGAGGAAATTGTGGAAATATCAAGAGTGGATCCAAATAGGAGTTCAGAACTCTGTGCCCAAAACTATAAATTGGTCCAAACTATATGAGGTTCGACAGGAAAAGAAGGAATCTCCCACTGTGTTTTTGGAGAGGCTTAAAGAGATAGCAAGGAAATATACAGATCTCCAAATGGACACAGAACAAGCAAAGGTTCAGCTCGCTCTCATATTCTTGGGCCAATCACAGGACGACATTCGTAGAAAATTGCAAAAATTAGAAGGGGAAGAACTAAGGAATTTGGATAAGCTACTTGAGGTTGGTTGGAAGGTATATAACAATCGGGAAAAAGAAGCTAGTAAAAGGCAGCAGCAGAATCTATTGGCAGTAATACAAGGAGAAGGGAACCCAAATTTCAGGGGACATAACAGGAATATTCGAGGAAGGAGACCAGTCACGCAAAGGTTAAGCCTGAATCAATGTGCATATTGCAAGCAGGAGGGCCATTGGAAGCAAAATTGTCCAGACTTGAATAACTGGTTTCACCAGGACAATCAGTTCCAACAGGTTACCAAGGAGATTGTCCTAGGGGAGTATACCAGCTGACTAGGCATAGAACCAGTAAAACAAATTAAGGAACCTGTTATAAATATACAGTTAGGGCATAAAGAGGTCAGATTTCTAATAGATACGGGAGCTACTTTTTCTGTATTGAATGATTTGCAAGGACAAATTTGGGACAAAGAAACAATAGTCAGATCTACAGGGAAAGAGGAGAAACGGCCATTCTTGCAACCCCTAGATTTGTGTTTTGGAAACAAGGTTATAACACATGAATTCCTATACGTACCTATTACAGCGACCTGATGAGGGTCTTCAAGGTGAGAGAGAGACGAGAATCTTGGTTCATGATCAGAAGGCTGGATTTATTGATATATGATACATAATACATTACGACTATGCTAAAAGGAATAGAGAGACAAGTTGCAGGGGCTTGCTAAGCTAAGAATAGAATAGAATCTAAAAACAAGAGAGTTCTCTGTCACTGTGTTCCAGAGAGCTTGCCCTGTGATTGGCCCTTAATTTTACACATGGCCCATGAGCCAACCACAGGGGCAACCTGCTACATTTCACAGCAGCCAATAACAATTGTTTACATTCTTCTTCTGGGGCCTCAGCTTCCCAGAAGATGAACAAATCCCAAAGAAAGGATTTCTATGAAAAAATGTCTGTGACATGTACCTGAGTGTCCAATTCCTCTTTTGGGGAGAGATTTGCTAGCGAAACTTGATGCGGTAATAACCTTTGAAAATTGAGAGCTTATAATGAAAATACCTGAATCAAAGACGGGACAGATATTAATGATCAAAGAAAAACCTGTTCCCTCTATCCTTAGGGAGATAGAAGATGCAGTGATTCCCTCTGTATGGGAGACAGACATACCAGAGAAATCTAAATTGGCACAACCAGTGCATGTAGAGTTAAAAGAAGGGGTGAGGGCTGTACAAGTCAAACAGTATCCCATAAAACCAGAAGCACGGCAAGGAATAGTAAAGATTTTTGAGAAACTCTTGAAATACAGAATTTTAGAAGAATGTGAATCAGAATTTAATACACCAATATTTCCAGTAAAGAAGCCAAAATGGTGAATGTAGATTAGTGCAGGATTTGAGAGCAATAAATAAAATAACAAAGGACATTTATCCAGTGGTAACAAATCCTTACACATTGCTAACATCCGTAAAGGAGATATAGAAATGGTTTACTGTAATTGATTTAAAAGATGCCTTTTTCTGCATCCCCCTTGACAAAGAAAGTAGGAAACTGTTTGCCTTTGAGTAGAAAAACCCAGGGAACAGAAGAAAGACCCAGCTCACCTGGACAAGACTTCCACAAGGCTGCAAGAACTCACTGACCCAATTCGGAAACCAACTGGCAAAGGAAGATTTGGACTGAAAATGGGCAAGTACCAAGAGACCAATACTTACTGTTGCAGTATGTTGATGATATACTAATAGCTACAGAAGAAAAAGCAACCTGTATAAAGGTAACCATGGAGATTTTAAATTCACTGGGAATGGGAGGTTACAAAGTATCCAGAGGAAAGGCACAAATTGCTCAACAGACTGCGATATACCTGGGATGTGAAATTTCACAAAGGCAATGAAAACTAGGTACTAACCATATCCAAGCTATTTGTGCTATTCCAGAGCCCCAGAATTTACATGAGCTGCAAGTCTTCCTCGGAAGGGCAGGATGGTGTCACCTGTGGATCATAGACTATGGACTGATTGCAAAACCCCTGTATGAAGCTCAGAGGACGCAGCCACTCACTGGGGCAAACCACAGAAAGAAGCCTTCCTAAAATTAAAGGAAGAACTGACAACTGCTCCAGCATTAGGGTTACCTGATCTGTCTAAAGATTTTCAGCTGTTTGTACATGAAAGGCTTCGCCTAGCACTAGGAGTCCTGACCCAACGTCTGGGAAGCTGGAAAAGGCCGGTGGGCTACTTTTCCAAACAACTTGACAACATAAGTGCTAGGCGGCCTCCATGTCTGTGGGCAGTTGCAGCCACTGTCATGCTGACACAAGAAGCCAGGAAACTTATTATGGGAAGGCACATAGACGTCTATGTACCACACATGGTAACCACTGTCTTAGAACAAAAGGGGGGCCATTGGCTATCTCCTAGCAGGATGATGAAATTCCAGGTAGTCCTGACTGAGCAGGATGATGTCACATTAAAAACAACTAACCTTTTGAATCCAGCTCTGTTCCTAGGTACCACAACTGAAGAAGGCCCATTAGAACACGACTGTGTAGAAGTAAGAGAGTACACTTATTCAGCAAGAGAAGACCTGAAAGACGTCCCACTAGAGCAGCTGGAGTGGGAGCTGTTTACAGATGGGAGCAGCTTCGTGGAAAACTGAACCCGATACGCTGGATATACAGTAACAACAGTCAATACAGTAGTGGAGGCAAAAGCATAACCACCAAATACATCTGCCCAGAAGGCAGAACTGGTTGCTTTAATCAGGGCACTAGAATTAAGTGAAGGGAAAAAGGTAAATATCTGGAGTGGTGCATGTACACGGAGCACTGTGGAAAGAAAGGGGACTATTGTCTTCTCGGGGTATGCACATTAAACATCAGGATGCAGTCCTGCAATTGATAAAGGCAGTACAAATACCTGAGCAAGTAGCAATCATATACTGCAAAGCACACCGATCAGGAAACTCCAAAATCTGTGAGGGAAATCAAAAGGCAGACTGGGCAGCTCGACAGGTTGGTTGAGAGGTGTGGGATCTCAGTCTCTCAGAACTGGGGTGCAGGGTGAACAAGACCCCCCCTGGGGGGCTCGGGAGTCCTGGAATGCTGCCAGAGATGTCTGGTGGCTGGACTTTGATCCCACATGGGAGATGACATCAGTATGAGGACGGGAGGATTTCACTGGGGTGAATGGTGAAGGGACAAGTTAATTGGAGTGTGAGATACAGGGTTTAAGATTTTTGTACAGGGGGGGTCTAGAGAAGTAAGATGGAGGAATTGGGGCGTGCCCTTCTCCTTCTTCTTCTTCCTCTAGACCTCCATCTTCTGTGGTGATGTTGGCACTCCGGGATTGGACCTTACTAGGGGAACACTGGTTAAGAAGGGTAGAGGGTATTGGAGAAAAATGATAAATATTGTATACGTAACTCCGGGTATAAAGATAGGTGACCGCCCCAGGGGCTTTCAGTGTGTGCCCATGGCTGACTGCTGAGCAGAACTCTGTCAGGCCAAGAGAAAATCTTTTAGATAAGCAATTAATAAACACCAAGACCAAGAACAAATCTGAAGCTTCCTCTCGTCCTTTCGAACCCGGGGGCCCAAGGCCATCTTTGGGCTTTTCCCCAGACCATCTGAACAGCCCAGAAATCCCACAACTGGTGTCCGCTGTGCGGGCTATCTCCCACCAAACCTTTCGGGGGGGGGAAAGCCCTGAAGAGCTGAAGAGCCAAGTGAACAGCACTGATAACTCCAGAGGAGGGAAGCCTGAAGAAAGAAAGAAGAAAAAGAAAAAACCGGCCGGGAGAAGCTGCAAAAATCAGCAGTCACTGAGAAATCCCATCTCTCAGCTTCTGCTGAAGACAGCTCGTAGCAGAGCGGCCTGGACTGGGACCAGAAAGGCGCCTCTGATCCATCCCTCGTAATCTGCTGGACGGAGAACAAGGGCCTCCAGACCACGCTGGCGACAGATTCGGTAAGAAGGCCAAAATAATATTATGGGGGCAACACTCTCCCAAGAACAACGGGAAATCTTATCCACCTTACAAAGTGTAGCAGAATTATATACAGAAGGGATCCCAAAGAAAGAATTAAAACAGCTGTTATTATGGGCAAGGCTCAATTACCCACTTGCAGAGACATATCTTTTGTTCGAAGTCGGGTTTTGGCAAGAGATTAATAGGCATTTATATATTTTAGCAACAAAAAAAGATGAGACAGCGTTAAAGCTACTCTCGCCGGCAAGAATCATGTTACAAGGTATTTTAGTGCAGTCTAAAAAACTGGAAAAGCAGCGAGAAGCTGCGGTACCCTCAGAGCAGGGGGCGGAGCGGCAGAGCTCCGGGAAAAAATTAGCTCTGGCTTTAAAAGGCCAGGGGGAAAAGGCTCTCGAAAAAAGAGAGCAGGAAAAAATATTAAAACCCCCGATCAAAAAATGCAACAAACCCCAAGGGCGTCCTGAAACTCCAGAGAGTGTGGAGGAGTCAGGAGCAGAAGGGGGGGAGCAGGAAGATAAGGGATCGGGGGGGGGGCCTGCTCGCGGCGAAAGCGGCGACGCGGCGGCGGCGGCGGGCGCGAGCAGCGCCGGTGAGGATGAGGACACGCCCGCGGAGGGCGAAACTCGCAAAAACCGGGGGATAGACTCACATACCAGCGCGGGGGCGGCGAGCGCGCAAGGCGGGCTGAGGGAAAACGCGCAGCCCCGGAGGGCCGCCGCGGCGGGACGCAGGAGGCGCGCGGGTGTGATGTCAGAGCCGGTGCGACGATCAGCTCGAATCGCGGGTAGAGCCGGGGTGCCGGCGGGGGAGGCGAACACAACATCAGAGGAGGAGGGGTCGGATTCTGGGACAGACCGAGGGGCGGGAACTTCGGAGGTGAAACAGGGGGGAGACGATGATGACGTCACCCTGGGGGACACCGGAAGTAGCTCAGAGAGCACGCACGCGCAGAGAGTAAGACGCGGGCGGGCCCGAGCCCGGTCCCCTGCGACGTCGCGGGTGAGGAGGGGCCGTGTTAGGGATTCTACGTCCCGCGGCTCCACACCGTCTCCAGATCTGGTGCCTTTAGTCTCGAGCCTCGGAGTTTCAGTTCCTTCCCCTCACGGGAGACGCCGAGCCGGAAGAGGAAGTAGGGTAGTCGAGATTGCACCGTCATCCGAGCCAGGGGGGCCGGTGACAGCGCCACCTAGTGGCAGGAGGGCAGAAGTGCACGACATGCCGGGTCGGCTCGGCGGAGCCACAGCGCCATCTCGTGGCGAGACTGCAACAATGCAGCAATTTTTTCCAACAATATATAAAAAGAAAAGCACCTCGAAGAAAACAATGTTAACACGACAAAGGGATTATCCATCCACTTCGGGATTTCATGAAGATGATGAAAGCTCAGATGAAGAACAGCTACAAGGGGAAGATGTCATAAGGATCACAGCATCGGAAGGTGTCCCAACATGGATGCTATCAGCAGCAGAAGCAGCAAAAAGCTTCTTGCATTCATTCGATACAGTAAAGAAGAAATATCAACAGGATCCTCGAGTTTCCTTTTCGGATTTAGGAGCAAGGCCAAAAACCTCAAGGCAAAAAATGAGACACTATGAATCACCGATGACATCTACAACACCATTATTCATGCAAATCCCAATGGAATCTGATGAAGAGGGGTTTCAAGAGCCGGTGAAGACAATGGATTGGAGGCAAATCAGAAAAGCATTGGAAAAGGAAAAGCATTTATTCCCGGGATCAGGGGATTTGACAATGCCAGTGACATATGATGCCCAGGGACAGAATCCAAGGTGGGAAAGGATGGGTCATGAGACACTCAAAGACCTAGGGAAGGCAGCTCAGACTTTTGGGCTGAACTCACAATACTTCAAACAGCTATTAAGAGGGACATTCTCTATGTATGATCTCACACCATATGACATTCGAAGTATTGTGGCAATGATCCTCACTGACACACAGAGTCTTGTCTGGGAAAAAAGGTGGAGAAAATATCTTGCTGAGTTGCGGAACAGATACCAAGGTGGGCCGAATGCGAACCTCACAGAAGGGCAATTAGCAGGGGATCCTCCAGATGACAATCCAGGGGAACAAGCAGCGCGGCTTCCACGGAGAGTGTTAAGCGACATCAAAGAAGCAGCGCGATTGGCAATCATGCAAATTACGCCGACAGGAGCTCCGGATGTCCCGTTCTCTTGCATCAGGCAAGGTCCCACAGAGCCATTCATGTCATTCATCGACCGACTCACGCAAGCCGTGGATCGACAGGTGACAACAGAAGAAGTGAAGAGGCCTCTCTTGGAGAATTTAGCTTTCGGCAATGCCAACCCGGATTGTCAACGGGTGATTAGCACCATGCCAGGACGGCCATCCTTGGCAGAGATGGTGGAGGCATGCAGCAAGGTGGGGACGCCTCAGCACGTCGCAGCGATTGTAAAGGATGAACTAAAAGAGGAATGGGAGAAACAGCTAAAGGGACGCTCAGAAGGGCAATCAGAGGACAAGACATTGGAGAAGATGTTTGAGAAATTACTCCATCAGCAGGACGAAAACATCAACAAAATTCTCGCGGCAATGCAGGAAGAGAACAACCCCCAAGGAGGACAGTGCTACAGATGCGAGGGAGATCATTAGTGCTTATCCAGACTGTCAGCTTGTGCAGCCACCTTCTTCTACCGGGGCCATCAATCCGCTGGGGCTGCAAAGTCTTCAGTTGTGGCAAGCTGATGTCACGAAATACCCATCTTTTGGGAGGCTCAAAAATGTTCAAACAACACATAGGCAAAGCTAAGGGAAAATCGTTTGGTTTTGATCAGAAACCCAGAAACAGGTTAAATAGAGGGTCCTTTCAAACTAATCATTTGGGGAAAGGGTTTTGCTTGTATCTCCACAGATCGAGGTCTGAAGTGGGTGTCGGCACGGCATGTGAAGCCATTCCGAACGCGAGAACACGAGAATGCTGATCCAAGAAGCAGAGAGACGAGTACTCAGACAGAAGTCGAGACTCGGGCTGCGAAAAACGACCCAGAAGAGAAATGAAAAGAAACTGAGGACTTTGGGGGGTTTTCACATAAAAGCAAAAAAAGATCTTCTTGGTGCAAACAGAAGGGGGAGATGTGGGATCTCAGTCTCTCAGAACTGGGGTGCAGGGTGAACAAGACCCCCCCTGGGGGGCTCGGGAGTCCTGGAATGCTGCCAGAGATGTCTGGTGGCTGGACTTTGATCCCACATGGGAGATGACATCAGTATGAGGACGGGAGGATTTCACTGGGGTGAATGGTGAAGGGACAAGTTAATTGGAGTGTGAGATACAGGGTTTAAGATTTTTGTACAGGGGGGGTCTAGAGAAGTAAGATGGAGGAATTGGGGCGTGCCCTTCTCCTTCTTCTTCTTCCTCTAGACCTCCATCTTCTGTGGTGATGTTGGCACTCCGGGATTGGACCTTACTAGGGGAACACTGGTTAAGAAGGGTAGAGGGTATTGGAGAAAAATGATAAATATTGTATACGTAACTCCGGGTATAAAGATAGGTGACCGCCCCAGGGGCTTTCAGTGTGTGCCCATGGCTGACTGCTGAGCAGAACTCTGTCAGGCCAAGAGAAAATCTTTTAGATAAGCAATTAATAAACACCAAGACCAAGAACAAATCTGAAGCTTCCTCTCGTCCTTTCGAACCCGGGGGCCCAAGGCCATCTTTGGGCTTTTCCCCAGACCATCTGAACAGCCCAGAAATCCCACAGAGAGGTACAAACAACAATGGCATTGATACCTTTAAAGCTTAATGTATCCCAATTCAATTTACCTCCAAAACAAAAATATTCAGTAGAAAATGAGAGACTGGCACGTTTGCTAAATGCACAAAAGAATTCAGAGGGATGGTATGTGACTGCAGAAGGACAAATAGCAGTACCCCCCTTGATAATGAGAGAAGTTCTACAAATTAAACATAACGAATGTCATTGGGGAGCAGAGGCATTGGTAAAATTGCTAAAGCAGAGTTTTATTTCGGTACGGAGGTTAACAACGGCAAAATCAGTAATGTCAAAATGTGATATCTGGTTGAAAAACAACCCAGTGCTAGGTGACAGGCACAGCTAGGAAGAATTCGGATAGGAATAGAGCCAGGAGACTATTGGCAGGTAGATTTTGTAGAACTACCAAGGACTCGAGGATACAAATACCTGTTAGTGGGGGTTGACACATTCTCTGGGTGGCCAGAGGCCTTCCCTGTCACACAAACCAAGCAAAGGAAACAGTTAAGTGGTTGCTACAGGAGATTATTCCCAGGTTTGGGGTACCCCTAGGGGTATCATCAGATAGGGGGCCCCATTTCATGGCTACAGTAGTAAGAGAGGTAAGTAGATTGCTGGGGATAACTTGAGACCTCCACACACCGTGGAGACCCCAGTCAAGTGGACAGGTAGAGAGGATGAATCAGACACTAAAAAGACAAATCAGTAAAATATGCCAAGAAGCCAAATTGCAGTGGCCCCAGGCTTTGCCAACAGCATTGTTGAGAATTCGGATAAAGCCTAGGAGTGGGATGTCAGTCAGTCCTTATGAGATTTTGTATGGGAAACCATATGAATCTCCTGAGCCTAACCCTAATGTACACGTCACAGGAAAGCAGGAAGTGTATAATTATGTTCTGTCTCACGGGAAAACTTTAGCATGGCTCCGGAGCATCCTTGTATGGAACAAACCACTGATTCTGAGAATCCAGTTCATAACATACATCCAGGAGACAAGGTGTACATCAAGAACTGGAACGAAGAACCGCTGAAAGAAAAGTGGAGTGGACCCATCAGGTACTACCAACCACCTTTACAGCAGTCAAAGTAGCTGGCGTGGACCCCTGGATTCACTACACCCAAGTGAAGAAAATCCATCCGCGATCAAGGACTGTGTAAACTGTGGAACTAACAAGGCTGCAGATAAGATGTGTTTAATTATGCTATCAGTAATTGTGCTAACGTTATGGTCATTAATGTCTTTGGGATGTGGAATGCAAAATGATCAACTAACTACTCTTCATTCTAGAATGAAGAGAGAGGTACAAATGGAAACACAGGTGATAAAGGTTTCTAATGCAGTTTGGGCTGAGAATGTAATGATTGGATTAGTCAAAGATTTTGCCAAAATGCAAAACACCAGTAGAATAACTGCCTGTCTGCCAATACCAAAGGCAGCAGGAAACCCAGTAAATTGGGAATCATAACATCAAAACTACCTGAAATACAAAAGAACAAACAATTGCATGTAAACAGGTACCCGAATCGAGGCAAGTAATCAAGGAAACTTGGGAGAAAATAGGGACATGGATGAGACCCATGAGCCAGAAAGACTGTATTCTAAGTGATGGCATACTAGGAACCCCTATGGGAGAATCAGGAGGTGTCACACAATGGCAATGCTATTTGCCACACTATAAAAACATTATAGAAAATGTTACAGAAACCACTCTGGTATGGAAGTGTGAGGCCAAGGATCAGAAAGATCAGATAGAGCCTTGGGACAGTGCGTGGTCTGTGAGTATTCTTCAAAGATTCCAATATGTGGCAAACACCCCTTGGTATATTAAGTGGGAAGGCCCCGAGAATGAAACAGATCCAGCAATAACGAACACTGCCACTAGTAGCAGAACGAAGACAGACAAAGTAAGTTGGTGGGCATGTAATAAAACTTATGACTGCACTTTGGATAATGCAGAGATAAAACAGATGCCACCCCTGGAAATAGCCCTAAAAATTGGTTGTGTTTGCAGAGGGATCAAACATAAACAAGTCAGAGTGAATTATAAATTAATTACAGGATGTACCAAGGTTACAGTCCGAGGTCCAGGACAATTTGTATGGGCAGCAAGCAATGGCACCTGGACAACACATCTGCCTGTAGATGCGAAAGTAAAGGAGATTACTTTAGGCCTTCCAACCTTATGCCCAATTTGGAAAAAGTCCCCATTTAATGGACAACATGAACTTCTGCAGATAAGAGCAAGACGAGAAGTTCTAGACAATGAAAATCCAGATGACATTTGGCAAGAACCCTCTAGTGGAGTGAAATTTGGGTGGGCCCTAGAGTCATTGCTTGGTCCTATAGCAAACTATCAGAGTAGAGAGAAGCTGTACAAACTTACAGGTCAGGTAGATAGACTGGCAAGAGTCACCCAGGAAGGATTTAAATAATAAAACATACAATTACAAGCTACCACAAAAATGACTTTACAAAATCGATTAGCCCTAGATTTTCTACTCCTGAAAGAGCATGGAGTATGTGGATTTTTAAAGGGACAGGTTGATCATTGCTGCATTCACATCCCAAATGTAACTGCAGATGTAGAATATGACATGAATCAGTTGAAACAAATAGAGCATGAAGCACAAGAAGAGCAAAAGGACTTGACTACAAGCTGGTTGGGAAAAATCTTTAAAGGATTAGGGTGGAATGTGACTTCATGGATTAAATCTATCATTGAGAGTGTGATTATCTTACTAATTGTATTCTTAGCAATTTGGTTAGTTTACAGCATCCTAAAGGGAGAGATACAGAAGAAAATGTCCTGGAACCAGAAAATAATAAAGGCACTGACACGAGATCCACGCCCACCATCTTCTGGTTCTCCAGTTCATGATAACATCCATGACAATGTTTACGTTAACCCTGGATTTGAAGAACCAAGTATAAATTGAGGAATAAAGGAGTGCATCAAGTGAAAACATTTACACCTATAGTGAAGTGAAAATGCTTTCAAAGTGGGGAGAATGATAGTGGAGCCCTGGAAAATGTTCAAGATAGAACTCTGAAAAGACTTTGTATTTTCTCAGATCACTGCACCTGCATAAGCAGTATGATAAATGATGGAATTTTTAGATGTGATGATTGTTTAGGAAATAAATATAATTATTATATAATCATAAGAAGAATCATGAGAAACTATGTTGGAAATTTAAAGGGGGACTATGTTTAGCTGAAATCTATCTATACAATAGAACAGTATAAGTTTAATAATTAACATGAAGGTTATACAATGATAGAGTATAAAAACATGTTCATCTCGAATGTATGGTTGGAATCAGATTTGGGGTTCTAATACCCTGATTCCCAGAGCTCTTAATAAAAAGTACCACATATAATCACTTATGTGATCATGTGGTTTTGAACGCTAACAAGACTAATGGTGAATAACAGCATATTCTAATGCTATTTAGAACTTTGAATCAGGATAGTTGACATATGCTTGAGACCATTGAATAATTCAGAATTCTGCTGCTGTGAATGTCATTTATTCTGAAAATCTAGAATAGTTTCTAGGAATCTCATTTCCTGGCCTAATATTCCACCTGAAGATCCCAAGGGAGCACCTCCTTCCTACTGAGATTTGCAAGCCTTCCTCTTGTCGCCAGTCAGCCGTATTAACTGCAACTCTGAGTATCATCTGAACTGAATGGGAACTTTGCTATTGGTTTGGGTTGTCAAAATACAGAGAAGTAAACTTCAGAAATATCTTATTATTCTGCATGTCATCCTAATGGTTTTTGAGTTAAAGAGGGCAGCTTTTTTAGAGCTTAGGTCTTTTTGGAAATTGCAGAAGTGAAACCTAAGTTGGTTTTGACTTTGTAGAAGTGTGCTCAGCTTCAGCAGCACTCACTAACTCAGTAGAGTTCTGGAATAAACCTTTCCTATGAATAAGTGCAGATTTTTCCATTTTTAATAAACCACATGGTCGAATAGCATATTCTTGCTTGTTGCACAGCTGTTTAAGATAATGTAGTGATAGCTAACTAGCTATTTAGAAATAATATTTTCTCATTGGTTTCTAGAAAATATATTCCAAAATACATTCCTTATTTTAGTTGGTATTCTTTCAATAGTAACACCAACAGGAAAAAGTCTGCCTTGGTTTGTTGTTGGTTTGTTGGTTTGCTTGTTTGGTTTTGGTTTGGTTAGGTTTTGTTTGGTCTGGTGTGGGTTTTTTTGATAAGCCGAAATATAAATAAATCTTTTGCTTTGTTTGGAATTTCTCTCCTCCCAAATCAAGATTAATAAAGCATTTGAAGACATTAAGTTGTTCAGGCTGCAGAAGCAATAACTCTAAAAATATGTTGCAGTTTTATGCCCTCTTTCTTTCTTGTCTTTAAACTGAAACTTAATGTGCTAGTTTCTCTAGGGAACAGGAAAGACCTACTTCTTACTTTTCAGTGAATTTTTTTTCCCCTGAAACCTGTTGGAAGTTTTCTTGGCTTTTTGTAGGCCTTCATTATGTTATTGGCAAAGGGAGGTTACCTTTCTTTAAGCTTATTGATATCTTGTTCTGAGGAATGGGATCGTGCTATTTGCATTGGTTCATATGAAGACAAATTGGACAAAATTACCATTATTACTACCTAGTACTTGGAAAATGTACTCACAAAAGTGAATCTAAATAATTTGTGAAGAAAGATACAGGCAACAAATATTTCAACTTCAAGAATGGTACATCAAATTTAACAATTGTATTTGGACAAGGAGGACGTGGTATCCTGTCATGATTTTATCTGATCTAATGGCCATTGACCAAGTCTATGAAAACTTTTTTGACTTTTTTTCCTTTAGTATTCATGAAAATTAAATTTAAAAGAGAGCAGAAAAAAACGTTAGTTTGAGTTCTTGCTTAAGGAGAATAACTGAATAATAATAGATGGTAAAGTGGATCTGGGCCCTGCATTTCTTTTTTCATTGGTTTATTTCAGTAGAGACTTAACATATATTTATAAATAAATTAAACTTTCAACCTACAAGTATTAGTCTCAATGTTCTTCCAGTCTTGATTCAAAAGGAAAAGTATGGTTAGACACTGACTTAAATTTTGTGATAAAAGATGTATACATGTTTATTAATTTTGCATTGCCTTGTTTGAAAATAACACAGGAGAATATGCTTAGCCAGTAAATTTTAGTTTTGCTTCAAGGCTTCAGCTTCTATGAGTGTTTGAGGGAAGGAAAGAAGGTGAAATCCAAGACTGTGACTTGGTCTTTTAAGTTAGTTCTCTGTGAGGTTTTTGGCACTTTAACCTCCTGTCCAGGGTTTGGGTTCACAGTTTTCTTAAATAAAAGGTTTGTTTTTCTGCTCATTAATCAGGTCATGTAAACACTGATTTTTGTTTAATAATTTTTTACTTTGTGCTTTGCTACATTCTTGTTTTGGAAGGGGTAGTAAACAGCAGTTCAACTGTAGGGACTGGCAGGTGATTTAAAATCTTCCTGAAAGAAAACAATAATACCTGGTTTGGTGGAGATTTTGTGGTTTTGAGCAAATCTGTTCATTATCATAGTATAAAAGAAAGGATCTATAAAAACAAACCACTAGGAGTTCAGCTTTGTTGAACAGAAGGAAGGCTTTGCTCTTTTAAGCTGAATGACATCCTGATTATAAAATTAGTGGCCACATAAAGCACTTTTTATTTATTTTCTGGATGTCTTAAAATGCAGTTCTTAAAGAGCTTTGTCAACTTTCAGGAATAAATTTTATGCACATAAATAAACCTCCAAAAGACATTTTGGAGAATCATAACTAGGTTTTAAGTTTTGGTAGAGAGTAAAGCCTTTCACAAATATTGCAGATACCTCTTTAATCACACTCAAAATCATGCATGGGTCATTTCATATTTCTGACTAGCACTATATACCATGCACATATTATGGGTTTCCATTATATTTTACTTTTGTGCATGCTGCAGTAATTTCATAAAAAAAACTTAATCAAGGGCAGGTACTGCCTGACCAGACTAATTTCCTCTGAGGATAGAGTGACTACATCAGTGAACAAGGGAAGAGCTATGGATAGCATTAATTGGGACTTTCTTAAGGCCTTTGACATGGTCCTTTGCAATGTCCTTCTCTCTAAAATGAAGAGATATGTATTTCATGGATGGATAATTTGGTAGATAAGGAACTGGCTAGATGGTTTAATGTAGAGAGTTTAAATCATATTTGACAACTAATATTGTGAAAGCATTTGTTTAAGTAATTTCTGTGTGATTGGAGTGGAAAAAATGGGCCATGGAGTCACACATCCTTTCGAATAGGCTTGTCAGGCCAAATAGCTCACTGCTGCTCAGTATTTCTTACTCCTTCAATTAGAACATCTAATTTTACCAAGAAAGCAATCTTCTGATTCCTGACAGTGCAACATCCAGTCCAGCTATTAACAATTAGTATTTGAGACTTCCTTTCTTAATTGGCAGAAAAGAGGCTCCTTTTATTGCCTACTTCCATGTTGCTGCAGAGATTTTGCCATGCTCTAAAATAGGAGATTAGTGAAATTACAGACAGAAAAGCAATTTGATAGACACTGCAGAGAAAAGAGCTATTAACTCCTGTTCCTTGTTTGCTCAATGAAAGTAATATTGTGATTCTATGAGAAGACTTAAGGAATTAGCAGATATTTTTGGTATTTTTGTCTGCACAGATATTTGACTCTCTACCATAAAGCACTCAGAGTAAAAGGAACCACTTTGTTCCAGGAACCACTAACACTGTTTCTGAAACATGTTCTTACTGACACACAGTCTTTATCTGTAAGAATGTTTTACTTTTTATCATATACATGATAGGAGCAACATTGGATGAAGCTCCATTTCCCTGGAGGTAGTAACACATTGCTGAGCAAGCGTAAGACTTATGTATCACCTCTTAATTGCGCTGCATTTTGCATGGTTTATAAGTATTGTGATGACTTGTTGCATGGGTGCATTTCACTATATTTGAGGAATGGATATGCATACTAGAGAATTACTCAAGTGATAGCTCAGTAAGGTACTTTGTTCTTAGTCAGTGCTTTGAAAACTAGAAGTATACTATGTGCCATGTATGTCCTCTCACCATTTATTTTCAGTTCAAGATCTCAGTTTGGAGGGGTTGCACTTTCTGTACTTGAGAAATATCCTTTACTTTGGAGATCCTCCTTTAAATAAGAACATCTGTTCCCAATCCTCAGGGTTATAAGGATTAACTAGAAATTTATTATATAAGTTATAACAGCCCAAGGCCACCTGCTGAAATAATCCTGATAGCCAGCTACAACATTCCCTTGCCTTTCAGGAGGTTTTAATGCCTTCCTAAAAAAGAGCTATGTGCCTCAAGGTACATAGAGACAAAACAAGTGGGGAGGGAAGTAAGAACATTTCATTACTACTGTTGTAAAGGAATGTGCATGCCAGGGCAAAAGTGTAGGTCCACAGGGCCTATACCATGGAAACCCAATGGTACGGTATTTCCTTCTCTGAAAATTTTCTTAATCAGTCCTGTGGAAACTGTCAGTGATCCAGATACAGAAGCTGTTTGGATGTTTGCTGTTGACATTAGTCATGACTGGAAAATTTTCTTACTCAGGGATAACAATGGAACTATTTAATAGCTCCTGCAGTGTTCATTTAAGGTATAGGTAAGAAGTAAAATGAGTATGATTTTCAGGTTTGTCATCTTTGGAATGATGCGACTCATTTAGCATTTATAGGAAGAGAAGTTGGCATATAGCTGGCTTCCCATCAGTCTTTCATAGCATGAACTCTGGTAAGTATCAGCATTCCATACTTCTTGTCTGATACAGAGGTAATAAATATTTTATCTTTATAGAGATAAAGTTGCTGTAATGAAATAGTCAATGCCTTTGAGTCCATAGGTCTCTGTATTTTGTATAAGAAGTCATTATGTCTTAACCAATACATTTTCTAAGGCAGCACTGGCTATGGGTAGAATGTAAAAAAACATTGACACTGCTTTGTTATAACTAGAAATTACCTTAGTTACTACTTGAGAAGGTCATACTACAAAACATCGTGTTGTTTTCTATGGTAAATTGTTTTCAAAATATTTTCTTCCTTTCTTCAGACCCATATTTCTAAAAGTAGCATACAACTCTGGAGGTGCTCAGTGCATTCATCACCGAAAATATAATTGTCTTTTCCATCCATAAAGTACAACTCAGCATCACATCAAGCTTCACACTAATTTTTTAAAATTTTTCATTATTGATAGGAATATTATCCATCTTTATTATGAAGTGTATTATAGGAAACTTGATAAATACTTTGGCTAAATATCTTATTTTGAACTTAATAAAAGTCTCAGAAATATAATCTCAGCACTGTACAAATGTCAAATATTTTGGCTAGATGTATTGTTTGCACACTATAAAGCAAAAAATCCCAGCAATTCTCATTAATTTCTTTTTGCTTGTATAAAGGAAATTATAAGAAATTATTTTAGAGAACATTTAAAAAAATAATCTGTAGGAACAGTCAAATATGGCATAAGAAGCTGGGAATAATGTTTTATTTATTAATCTGAAGATTACTTTCATTTTTACCTTTATTATTTTACATTCAAATTGATAACGAAAATTAATTATGTAAAATTGGAGTTTTAAAATTCCAGTTTACTTTGGTTCTTATGAAGTTTTAAAAGCTTTAAATTAAATCATGTCCTTCTTTTAAAAAATATTGGAGTTTATCACAGATGGAAATGTTTAGAAGAATGACAAATCTCCTTCCTTAACAGATCTAATGGGTTTTATTGTGTTCTGAGACCCTGTGCTCAGCATTGATGAAGCCACACCATGAATTCCATGTCCAGTTTTTGGGCCCCTCATAACAAGGAAGATGTTAAAGTGTTGGAATATGTCCAGAGAGAGCAGTGAAGCCAGGGAGAGGTCTGGACTTCAAGTCTGATGAGAAGCAACTGTGGGGGCTCAGTCTGGAAATAAAGGAGACTCACAGGGAATCTTATCACAACTTCCTGAGAGGGGGTTGTGGGCAGGTAGAGATTGGTCTCTTCTCCCAAGTCACAAGCAACAAGACGATAGGAAACAGCCTCAAATTGCACCAGGGCAGGTTTAGGTTGGATATTAGATAAAATTTATTAATTGAAATAATTGTAAAGTCCTAGAACAGGCTTCCCAGGGAAGTGGTAGAATCATGGTCCACACAACTGTTTAACAGGTGTCTAGATGTGACACTCAGGGACATGATCTAGTGGTGGATTAGGCAGTGCTGGGTTAATGGTTGGACTTAATGATCCTACAGGTCTTTTCCAACCTAAATGATTATGTGATATAAAATTACACACAGCAGTAGAGAGTTGTCAGAGTTTCATGCCATGTCCATTGTGATACCTAATACGGATTTCCTCATCATCACAATGGGAATGTGGAATGAGAGGCCTGCGACCTCAGTCATAAAAACAGAGCTCTTGAAAATTTATTTTGAGAGACTATTGCAGCTGATATAACACTGATATAACAACATCATGAGATCTGTTACTTTTAACATACAGTTTTAACCTATATTTTTTTATTAAATGTGTTTTGCTGAAGTACTGATTTTTCTTCTTTTCCATAAAAGTATATGGCAACTATTTTGAGATTCAGGCATTACTACATCAGTATAGTTCAGTCAAGATTGCCAGAATGGATAGAATGGAATATAAAATTACAGGATATTTTGCAAGTAGGTGACTATGCCATGGGTGCTGCCAGTAGCATCCAGTTTCCACCGCTTTACAAGTTCTTCCTCAAGTAAAAGTCAAATTTCTTTGCTGTGACACAGTACATTGCCTAGCAGTGCCCAGTTTCAAAGTTAAAGAAGGCAATCTGTTAGTATAGTCATGATGGTATTGAGTAGGGATAAGTGCCTCTGTATTCCTTTCAGCTCTGATCTTCTGTGTAACATCATCAAGGAGCATTTTGGTACTGTATATTTAGCAGGTTCCCTGCCTAACCTGTCATACCAAAATGCTGCTAGTGAGAGGCTCACACAAAACAAGAAGCTGCCTGTAAGAAATTGTCCTTCAGGATATTCTCTCTCCCAAAGGGCAGTTGTGGAAACCCAGGGCACTGGGAATATTTCTCTGTCTGCTCTGGGGTGCCCTGACCCCCAGATTTTGACCCTCATTCATGAAGAAAGTTTCCTAGATAGACTTCAAGATATACTAGAATCCACAAAAGTGTGAAATAGATTATAGAGAATAGTGTAGGTGCATCACTTGCTGAGAAATTTAGATTTTGGGATTTTTAGGATGTTGTGGATGGAAGCAAGATGGAGGGCACAGGGTGTTGTCCTGGGTTTCTTCTCCATGCTTCTTCTCCTTCCTCTTCATGGGTTTAGGTGGCATTTTGTAATGGGCAGAAAAGTCCGCATTGCAGCTCTTTGGGATTAGTTATTGGGTTAAAAGGGAAAATAATCTAGGTGTCAGTTCTTAATTGGATAGTTTAGTCTTAAAAGACCTTGTAACAAGAGATTGTTGGCCATTTTGTTCCTTCTAATTAAAAGCTGCTGAATTCACAGTTGTGAGACTGTTTTACTGATAAGAAATAATAAACACTTGAGTCCGAACACAGATTCCTCTCTCCAGTGTCTTCAATCCAGACCCAGAAAAACTGACGACTGGTACTGCCACAGGCAGTTTTTTCCCTTACCAAGTAGAGGTGCTTCCACCACTTCAGTTCAGCTGGCTAAGCAATCCTCAGCTTTGGAGCAGCAGTGATGGTTTCCAGCATGTTAGTAGAGGAGTTCTGCATAGAGAGAAAATGCAAATTGTAGTTTCATAATTTTCAGCAATCTAAGTAATTGGAGGATCTAAATCTTGCTCTCTGTAAAATACTGGCCTCACTAAAACTTACATCTTTAGCATCTCAGAACTTTATGGACTATTGTTTAAGTCATAATATTATACAAAGTGATTGCTTTTCTAATTTATTGTTTTATATAAAATGTGAAAGCAAATTAAGGAGAGGGTTTTTTAAGTCTTGATCATTTCATACGCTATTATTAGCATATGTACATGCTAATATAGATTTTATTGACATATTTATAGTTAAGCATCTCAATATTGGGAGAGTAGGAAATGCTCTTGGCAAAATGTTGCTCACAAGGGAAAATTATTTTATACTTGCCTAATGTAGATCACATACAGATAACTGTGACAATTACAGGATTTTCTGAATGTCCTGTGATTGCCAATGATGGCACCATTTGCTGTAGGATTCAATATGATTTGATAAACGTCTTGAAAGAGTAATTTAGAGTAATTTTGTAAGATGAATAAATAGCTTCGTAAAGATTTTTCATTAAATTCAAAGTAGATTAATACACATTCCTTTTCACAGTTTTGCAGTACAGTAAGTCATACATATAGAATATAAAGAGAGTCTGAGAGATCATCAAAAGGAAAATACTTTTATCTCATAAAACTAAAATGTTTTTGATGTGCAATGTAGCAGGCCCTGAGTCTACAATGCCTCATGGCATTCAGCAGCCTAAGACAGGAAATGCCAAGTCATGGTGAATGGGCTAGAAGCCCCTCTCTTCTGCCTTTGCCTTTGGGTTCTCTTGGTTATCTCTCTGTAACCCTATAGGTCACTTTCCTTTAACCCTTGCCATTGGACCATTTCTGATACCCTTGTACCCTATATGAAGAGTTTTAACCCAGCTCTGGCAGAAGAGCTGTCATTGGGAACCTTCACAGAAGAATCAATAAAGATATCACTGTGGAACCCCATACGGCCTTCTCCTCTCTCTCCCTGCATCTGCCTGCCTAGGCACCTAGCAAGCTAAAGGGCTGAAATCACAATAAGCTGATAATCACAAAAGAGATGATCTCACTTAAGCTTGCTAAGGCTGCCTCCGGCTAAGAACTGCTTGGGAGCTCAGACAGTCTGTCTTGAACAGGACTGCGCTATCCAGGACCCCTGCAGCCAGCTGGGGACTCCCCGAAACCCAGCAAAAGGCCGCCTTAGTGTAACAACACTGTATTTCTTCAAAATATTTTTTGTAGTTTTCAGCTCAACTTATTTCAAAGTCCTCCTGGAAAATGAGGTTTCTGATTCTTCAGTAGCAACATCAGGGCAGATATGGCCAGGGGAGACAATGCCAAGTGTCATAACAAAAGAATTGATACATTGAGAGTAAGGGAACTTAGAGATGTAAGAAAAATTGTGGGATCTCAGCCTCTCAGGACTGGGGTGCAGGGTGACCAAGACCACCCCTGGGGGGCTCGGGAGTCCTGGAATGTTGCCAGAAATGTCTGGTGGCTGGACTTTGATCCCACATGGGAGACGACATCAGTATGAGGATAGGAGGATTTCACCGGGGTGAATGGTGAAGGGATAAGTTAATTGGAGTGTGAGATCCAGGGTTTAAGATTTTTGCACGGGGGGGGCTAAAGAAGTAAGATGGAGGAATTGGGGTGTGCCCTTCTTCTTCTTCTTCTTCTTCTTGGCCTCCATCTTCTGTGGTGATGTTGGCACTTTGGGATTGGTCCTTACCATAAGTGCACTGGTTAATAAGGGTAGAGGGTATTGGAGAAAAATGATAAATATTGTATACGTAACTCCGAGTATAAAGATAAGTGACCGCCCCGGGGGCTCTCAGTGTGTGCCCATGGCTGACTGCTGAGCAGAACTCTGTCAGGCCAAGAGAAAATCTTTTAGATAAGCAATTAATAAACACTGAGACCGAGAAAAGATCTGAAGTCCCTTCTCGTCCTTTGGAGCGCGGGCTGCCCAAGGCCACCTCGGGCCTTTCCAGACCATCTAAACAGCCGAAAATCCAACAAGTGGCGTTCACTGCGTGGGCTACTTCCCACCAAAACTTTCGTGGGGGGAATAAGCCCTGAAGAGCTGAAGAGCTGAAGAGCCAAGAGGACAGCACTGACAACTCCTGAGGAGAGAAGCCTGAAGAAAGAAAGAAGAAAAAAAAAAAAAAAAACCGGCCAGGAGAGTCTGCAAAAATCAGCAGTCACTGAGAATTCCATCTCTCAGCTTCTGCCGAAGACAGTTCGTAGCAGAGCGGCCTGGACTGGGACCAGAAAGGCGCCTCTGGATCCATCTCTCGTGACCTGCTGGACGGAGATCGGGAGCCTTCAGACCACTCTGACGACAGATTTGGTAAGAAGGCCAAAAATAAGAATATGGGGGGCACACTCTCCCAGGAACAACGGGAAATCTTGTCCGCCTTACAAGGCGTAGCTGAATTATATACAGAAGGGATCCCAAAGAAAGAATTAAAACAGTTATTGTTGTGGGCAAGGCTCAACTACCCACTTGCAGAAACATGCCTGCTATTCGAAGTGGGGTTTTGGCAAGAAATCAATAGACATTTATATTTCTTAGCAACGAAAAAAGATGAGACAGCGTTAAAGCTGCTCTCGCCGGCAAGAATTATGCTAGAAGGCATTTCAGTGCAGTCTAAAAGACTGGAAAAGCAGCGAAAAACTGTGGCACCCTCAGAGGGGGGGGAGCAAAGCTCCGGGAAAAAATTAGCTCTGGCTTCAAGTAGCCAGGGGGAAAGGGCTCTCGAGAAAAGAGAGCAGGAAATAATATTAAACCCCCCGGTCAAAGAACGCAAGAAACCCCAAAAGCGTCCTGAAACCCCAGAGAGTATAGAGGAGTCAGGAACGGGAGGGGGGGAGCAGGAGGAAGACAAGGGATCAGGGGGAGCGCTTTCTCGCGAAGGGCACGGCGGCGCGGCAGCGGCAGAGCAAGGCGGCCGCGCGGCAGAGCAAGGTGGCGGCGCAGGTGAAGATGAGGAGATGCGCGCAGCGGGCAAAACTCGCAAGAACCCGGGAGGGGGGTCACATACCAGCGCGGGGGCGGCAAATGCGGGCAGCAAATTGGGGGAAACCGCACAGCCCCAGCGGGCCACCGTAGCGAGACGCAGGAGGCGCGCGGTTGTGACGTCAGACCCGGTGCGGAGGTCGGCCAGAATCGCGGGGCGGGCCGGAATGCCGGTGGGAGGCGGGCTGTACACACCGGAGGGAGGAGTGAACACAGTGTCAGAGGAGGAGTAGACAGAGTCAGGGACAGACCGAGGGGAAGAAGCCTCGGGGGTGGAACGAGGGGGAGAGGGTGACGTCAGCTCGGGAGAGACAGGGAGCGGCTCGGAGAGCACGCATGCGCAGAGAGTGGAGCACGGGCGGTGGCGGGCCCAGTCCCCTGTGACGTCTCGGGCGAGGAGGGGCCGTGCTAGGGGCCCCACACCTTCTCCAGACTCGGTGCCTCTGGTTGAAACTCTCGGAGTCCCAGTCCCTTCCCTTCAGGGGAGACGTTTTGGTGTTCAAGCCCCATTTTTAGCTGAATTAAAAGCCAAGCAAACACGGTCTCAAATGAGATCGCCGGCACGTCGGACCGGAAGAGGAAAGGGGGCAGTCGAGCTCACTCCGTCATCCGAGCCAGGAAGGCCGGTGACAGCGCCACCTAGTGGCAGGAGGACAGAAGTGCACGACATGCCAGATCGGTTCGGCAGAGCCACAGCGCCATCTCGTGGCAAGACTGCAACAATGCAGCAATTTTTTCCAACAATATATAAAAAGAAAAGCACTTTAAAGAAGACAATGTTAACACAACAAAGGGATTATCCATCCACTTCGGGATTTCATGAAGATGATGAAAGCTCAGATGAAGAACAGCTACAAGGAGAAGATGTCGTAAGGATCACAGCATCAGAAGGTGTCCCGACATGGATGCTGTCAGCAGCAGAAGCAGCAAAAAGCTTCTTGCATTCATTTGATACAGCAAAAAAGAAATATCAACAGGATCCTCGAGTTTCCTTTTCGGATTTAGGAGCAAGGCCAAAAACCTCAAGACGAAAAATGAGACACGATGAATCACCGATGACGTCCACAACACCATTATTCATACAAATCCCAATGGAGTCTCAAGAAGAGGAATTTCAAGAGCCGGTGAAGACGATGGATTGGAAGCGAATCAGAAAAGCGTTGGCAAAGGAAAAGCATTTATTCCCGGGATCAGGAGATTTGACAATGCCAGTGACATATGATGCCCAGGGACAGAATCCAAGGTGGGAAAGGATGGGTCATGAGACACTCAAAGACTTAGGGAAGGCGGCTCAAACTTTTGGGCTGAACTCACAATACTTCAAACAGCTACTAAGAGGGACATTCACTATGCATGATCTCACACCATATGATATTCGAAGTATTGTGGCAATGATCATCACTGACACACAGAATCTTATCTGGGAAAAAAGGTGGAGAAAATATCTTGCTGAGTTGCGGAACAGATATCAAGGTGGGCCAAATGCGAACCTCACAGAAGGGCAATTAGGGGATCCTCCAGATGACAACCCAGGGGAACAAGCAGCGCGGCTTCCACGAAGAGTGTTAAACGACATCAAAGAAGCAGCACAATTGGCAATCATACAAATTACACCAACAGGAGCTCCGGATGTTCCGTTCTCTTGCATCAGGCAAGGTCCCACAGACCCATTCATGTCGTTCATCGACCGACTCATGCAAGCCGTGGATCGACAGGTGACGACAGAAGAAGTGAAGAGGCCTCTCTTGGAGAGTTTAGCTTTCGGCAACGCCAACCCAGATTGTCAACGGGTGAAACGGGTGATTAGCACCATGCCAGGACGGCCATCCTTGGCAGAGATGGTGGAGGCATGCAGCAAGGTGGGGACACCTCAGCACGTTGCAGCGATTGTGAAGAATGAATTAAAAGAGGAATGGGAAGAACAGCTAAAGGGACGCTCAGAAGGGCAATCAGAGGACAAGACATTGGAGAAGATGTTCGAGAAATTACTCCATCAACACGACGAAAACATCAACAAAGTTCTTGCGACAATGCAGAAAAAGAACAAACCCCAAGGAGGACAGTGCTACAGATGCGGGGAGTCTGGGCACATGAAAAGGAATTGCCCATGGACACATATACCAACGCCAGCCCAGAAAGCAGAAAGGCCAATTTGTGCACGGTGCGGAAGAGGTAGACACTCTGTGAAAGAATGTTATTCCCGGACAGATGTGGAAGGAAATCCGTTACTGCATCCGGGAAACGGGAAATGCAGCGCGGGAAATCGCCAGTGCGCTCAGACACAAGTACTGGCAGTTACAAGAACAGACAGGGCAGTCATCAGTGAGTGACAAGCAGATACCCTCAGCAAAACCCTCAGTCGATTCCATGGTGACCCAGACCTCCTCCCACCAGGGGCACAGTGTGCATTGGCAGCTTCAAAACTAGTATGCTTTCTAGATGAAAGTCATGCGGAGATACCAACAGATATCCGCGGGGACTCATACAAGAAACAAGATTTCTTGATAATTGGACAAGATAAGTGCAGTATTCTTGGACTCATTGTTTATCCAACAGTTGTCTCAGAGGACAAAAATACAGAGTTAACAGTTTTGGCAAGAGCGCTTCATCCACCATTGACTGTGCCGGAAAATACTGTGGTTGCGAGAGCCTTTGCATTGCCGCCACACACAGTTGGAGAGGTCATGTCAATCTTCGACGAAGAAGGTTTCCCTATGAAAGAGCATGTTGAAGTACATACAACATGGGTGAAGCACATAGGTCGAGACCGACCCACGCTCACGTGCCAACTGACATGTGGGGACAGGACAATATCGATCAGAGGTATGCTCGACACAGGGGCGGATGTAACGGTAATATCGTACATCTTTTGGCCACGCAATTGGAGCTTGGTCGCGCCATTGGGCTCTCTCTCAGGCATCGGGGGAGCATCTCTGTGTCTGCAAAATGAGAATTCCGTCGTTGTCACGGGACCAGGAGATAAGACGGCGATCATTCGTCCTTTTGTTGTCCAAAAGCCGATCACAGTCTGGGGTCGGGACCTTTTGGCACAATGGGGCGCGAAGATCGAAGTGGATTTTTAATAGGGGTCACTGCAGCACTCGCCACACTGAAGCTGACATGGAAAACAGATGATCCAGTTTGGGTGGATCAGTGGCCCCTTGAGCGAAAAAAATTGAGTGCTTTGAAAGACCTGGTCCAAGAACAATTGCAGAAGGGACACATCAAGCCAACAGACAGCCCTTGGTATTCTCCGGTGTTTGTCATCAAGAAAAAGCTATCGGGCAAATGGAGGTTGTTACACGATCTCAGGAAGATCAACAAAGTCATAGAAGACATGGGGCCACTTCAGTTGGGACTTCCATCTGTCTTGATGATTCCCAGAGATTGGCAGCTTGTGGTCATTGACCTCAAGGATTGTTTTTTCAGTATCCCACTCCATCCAGATGATGCTCCGAGATTTGCCTTTTCAGTTCCGAGTATCAACAGGGAAACGCCTCTGCAGCGGTACCATTGGGTCATTCTTCCACAAGGCCTAAAAAATTCTCCGACGATCTGTCAATGGTATGTGGCACGAGCTTTGGCACCAGCACGGAAGAAATTTCCGAAGGCGAAGATCATTCATTACGTGGATGATTTGCTCATTGCAGCATCAACACGACAGGAGCTGCAAGAAGCTCGCGACTGTGTGATCGCAGAGGTGCAAAAGGCAGGTCTGGAAATCAGCATTTCGAAGATTCAAGAGGTTGCACCTTGGAAATATCTAGGGTGGAAAATTTCAGAGAAAACAATAAAGCCTCAAAAAGTGGAGATCAGCACTAAGGTCAACAATTTGCATGATTTACAACAGCTTTTGGGAGAAATCAACTGGATGAGACCAGTTTTGGGAATCACAAACAGCGACATTCCAGCGCTGCTTGATCTCTTGAGAGGAGACACAGACATTCGTTCTCCTAGGACACTCACGCCAGAAGCGAGAAAAGAGTTGGAGAAAATCACGAACGCAATACAGAAAAGGCAGGCACATCGATTTGTTCCAACGTTGCCTTTTCAGTTGGCAGTGCTGGGGAAGAAAACGCAGTTCCATGGTTTGATCTTCCAATGGGATGAATCGCAAAGGGACTCTTTGATAATCATAGAGTGGATTTTCCTACCACACAGACCTGCAAAAACGATTCTCACAGATTTGGAGATGGCAGCACACATCATCATAAAGGCAAGAACAAGGTTGCTGACAATGGCAGGAAGAGAATTCTCAGTCATCAGATTACCTCTGAAACGAGACTATTTCGATTGGGCAATGCAACAATCGAAAGACCTGTTAATCGCGTTGTTAGCGTTCCCAGGAACTTGCACAGTCCACTTTCCACAGCATAGAATACTGCAATCACAAATATGCTATAGAGCAAAACCACGAATAAGTGAAGAACCTTTGGATGGGGTCACAGTGTTCACGGATGGCTCAGGGAAGACACACAAGTCAGTGATCACGTGGAGAGACTCAACGACAGGGGATTGGGAATCAGACGTGAGGATGGTTCAGGGCTCTCCACAAATTGTGGAGTTGGCAGCCGTTGTCCGAGCATTTCAGTTGTTCAAACAGCCTCTCAATCTGGTGACAGATTCCGCATATGTTGCGGGTGTGGTCAAGAGATTGGAGGGTTCGCTCTTGAAAGAAGTCAGTAATGAGGTTTTATACTCATACCTGACAAGCTTGAAAACACTGCTAGAGAGCAGGGAAAGAGAGTATTTTATCACACACATTAGAGCGCACATGACACTTCCGGGATTTTTAGCGGAAGGGAATGCTCGGGCGGACAGGTTGACAATGCCCATTTTGCAAACACTGCCGGACATTTTTGAGCAGGCAAGGTTAAGTCATGTGTTCTTTCATCAGAATGCGCAAGCGCTGGTGGAGTCCTTTCGTCTCACAGAGTCAGGCGAGGGAGATCATTAGTGCTTGTCCAGACTGTCAGCTTGTGCAGCCACCTTCTTCTACCGGGGCCATCAATCCGCGGGGGCTGCAAAGTCTTCAGTTGTGGCAAGCTGATGTCACAAAATATCCATCTTTTGGGAGGCTCAAACACGTTCATGTTTCTGTAGATACATTCTCAGGTGCAGTCTTTGCTTCAGCACATGCTGGGGAAACAGCAGACCATGCTTGCCGACATTTTCTGCAGGCATTTGCAGCATTAGGTGTGCCTCAGGAGATAAAAACAGATAATGGTCCAACGTATACAGGCAGGGTGCTTGACAGATTCCTGAAAAGATGGGGTGTCAGACACACGTTTGGTATTCCACATTCACCCACAGGTCAGGCGATCATTGAGAGAACACATCACACCCTTAAATCCCTTCTGGACAGACAGAGAAGGGGTAAGCCAGAGGCAACACCTCACATGAAATTAAATAAGGCACTGTACGTGCTGAATTTCCTAAATAGCTCATCCTCGGAACCTAATCCACCGATCGTGAGACATTTTCTAAACAACACACAGGCAAAGCTAAAGGAAAATCCTTTAGTTTTGATCAGAAACCCAGAGACAGGACAAATAGACGGTCCTTTCAAACTAATCACTTGGGGCAAGGGTTTCGCTTGTATTTCCACAGATCGAGGTCTGAAGTGGGTGTCGGCATGGCACGTGAAGCCATTCCGAACGCGAGAACACGAGAACACTGATCCAAGAAACAAAGAGACGAGTACTCAGACAGAAGTCGAGACTCAGACTGCGAAAAACGACCCGGAAGAGAAATAAAAAGAAACTAAGAACTTTGGGGGTTTTCACATAAAAGCGAAGTAATGAGTTTCATGATGCTTATGTGCATCATTCTTTCACTCATTGCAGTAAGCAATGGGGGAAATTTACCTGTTAGTCAACCAAGGCAAAATGTATGGGAGACTTTAGCTCGGGCAGCGAATTTAGATGGTATTTGCCTGACACATTCGAGGCCAGGAAAACCATTTTCAGCATGCATGGTTGGATTGCCGGTGGACGAATGGCCAGTTCCAGGGCACTCCGCAGTTAACATTTCGCAGGTCATTAAAGATCCTGTGAAAGAGTGGTGTGCTTGGACACATCTGCTTCCTGTGGCTTCTACAGAACCTCAGGAATTGGAGATTTTTGGGTCCATGACAATGGGACTCTGCATGCAGTTTGAAGCTCCAAAGGTCACAAAGGCGAAAACTATTGATTTGACTCCCATTCATGAATTCTATAAGAATGCATCAGCTTGGTGTAAATATACAGAGAAGACCACCAAAGGATCGATCCAAGTCCCGGTGCAATTGCCACAGGGTTTGTTCTTAATTTCCGGGGACAGAATTTGGCACGGCATTCCTGCTAATGCCACGGGAGGTCCATGCAGCATTGAGGAAATTTCAATGCTATCGCCTGATTTGAACATGTTAAGAGAGAAAAGGCACAGAGAAAAAAGATCAATAGAACAATATGTGGCAGATTGCAATGATAAAATATTTTCTTGGGACAAGAAAACGAGGATTGCTACAGCGATCTTCTCACCTCAAACAGCATCAGGGGTGGCCTTGACTCAGATCGACTGCATGGGTTGTTGGTTGAGCAAACATGCGCGGTCTGTGTCTGTCACATTGGATGACATGTTAAAAGACATCACTGGTGTAAGACAGGCGACTCTTCAAAACAGAGCGGCAATCGATTATCTATTGCTCGCTCATGGACATGGGTGTGAAGAGTTCGAAGGGATGTGCTGCATGAATCTCTCAGATCATTCAAAGTCAATTCATGAAAATATCAAAAATATAAAGGACAGCATAAATAAGCTTGGCGAGATCACAGGATCATGGATCAATCAACTGGTAGAATTCTTTGACATCTCTCCCATTTGGAGAGGAATTTTAAAGATAGGATTCTATGTTTTAATAGTTGTCCTAGTCCTCATACTTGTTGTCCCATGCATATTTGCATGTTTAAAACGTGCGATGAATCGGATGGCGAAAGAGATCTTCTTGGTGCAAACAGAAGGGGGAGATGTGGGATCTCAGCCTCTCAGGACTAGGGTGCAGGGTGACCAAGACCACCCCTGGGGGGCTCAGGAGTCCTGGAATGTTGCCAGAAATGTCTGGTGGCTGGACTTTGATCCCACATGGGAGACGACATCAGTATGAGGATAGGAGGATTTCACCGGGGTGAATGGTGAAGGGATAAGTTAATTGGAGTGTGAGATCCAGGGTTTAAGATTTTTGCACGGGGGGGGTCTAAAGAAGTAAGATGGAGGAATTGGGGTGTGCCCTTCTTCTTCTTCTTCTTCTTCTTCTTGGCCTCCATCTTCTGTGGTGATGTTGGCACTTTGGGATTGGTCCTTACCAAAAGTGCACTGGTTAATAAGGGTAGAGGGTATTGGAGAAAAATGATAAATATTGTATACGTAACTCCGAGTATAAAGATAAGTGACCGCCCCGGGGGCTCTCAGTGTGTGCCCATGGCTGACTGCTGAGCAGAACTCTGTCAGGCCAAGAGAAAATCTTTTAGATAAGCAATTAATAAACACTGAGACCGAGAAAAGATCTGAAGTCCCTTCTCGTCCTTTGGAGCGCGGGCTGCCCAAGGCCACCTCGGGCCTTTCCAGACCATCTAAACAGCCGAAAATCCGACAAAAAATAGAAGAAACTAAACCAAACTCACAGCTTATAATTCTGCTAGCAAGTAAAAAGAAGGCAGTAACCTATTTGCTTCAGTTTACATTAATGTTATTTCTCATGTCTTTCTCTAAGCTTCACCGAGATAAAATAATGTCCTACTTCTACCATAAAATTAATCTGAAGGCATTTTAAATTAGAGTTAGAAAGACAGTTCCTGAGATTATCACTAATATCACAGAAATAGAACAATAATGGGTCTCTTTCTAAGAAAAAAAGGAATAAGAAAGGACTTTCCTTTCTTCATGGCATATGTTCTCCTTGTACTTTCTACTGTTAAAACAATTTTGTTATGATTCCTCTCTTTGTACAGCTTTATTATTCTTCATTTATGAACATGCAAGTTATATAGGTATAATAAAGTCACAATGAAGCTCATTTTTCCCAAACTTTGGTAATGTTTTTCAATAGTAGAATTAAGTATTAGGATTCATACTTCAATACTTTATTAGAATTAATTTATCTAGTAACCACTTAGGCTTCTAGCAAACACTAAAGACAAGAACAAATTGTCTTAATTTGTGCCTGCTATAAAGAAATTCAGTACTGAAGGAGTACAAAGTCTCCAAGAATGTTCTCTGTCTTTGACTTAGTTTGGGATAGTCAGCTTTTTGCACATGTTGTTTTCATATATGGATTAAGCTTCATTTGACATATTATATTACTTCTTGAACACATGTAAAATGGAATCATAATCACAAGATCATATATATTTGATTATATCTAAAACAAGTGTGTCATCTTTGGGACAGTTGTAAGGGTTGCAAAGTTGCAAAGGCTGGTGGCTCTTTGGAAGTCAGTGCAGGGCTTCCTCCTGAGACGAAAGGGCAGGGCAGGGCAGCTCCTTGCCAAGCAGAGCTCATCCCCAGTGTCAGATGCCATCAATCTGAGAAGCTGCTACATAAGATTGACTAGGCCTTTGGGGGGCCCGGTTCAGCTAGCTCTGAACCCCTGTCCCTAACAATCTCACAAGGACAAAAATAAAGAACGGGAGGCTCTTTATTCTCAGGTCCAAAAAATCCCACTGCTTTATTGTGGAATTCCTCTAGGGGGTCTAGGAAGAGCAAGAGGTCGATTCTGTGATGGTGGGAGATTTTAAACCCAGGGGAAGGGGGGCAGAGGAGACAGGCCACAGCCAATGGGATACAATTGATGGGAGGGGCAAGGGGAGGAGTAATGTGGGAAGAGACCATCACCACCAGAACTTTGCGGGAGAGGGGAAGGCGGAAAAAACCTTGTGATACAACATAAACTATTCGTGCTATATAAAAACTACTCAGTGCAAAAATTCCAATTACCAGTGCAAAACAATAATTAAAGAAACCACTCAGTGCAATGCAACACTGATAATCACAGGAGACAAACTCTGTCTTTTTTTCCCTGATGTCTGAAGGACAGGAAAGAAAAGAATGCACTTTATTGCCTGAAATTTTCTTTAATCAGCAATAAATGAGCATGTGTCTGCACGAGTTCTTCATCAGTAGAGTAAGAATTGTATTTGGGGGGCTTTCATTATTTGCTCTGGCTGAATTGAAAGGGCTTTCATTATTTGGTCTGGCTCCTTTTCCGCAGTGATGTCAACATAGTTCTTACTGTCCTCTCCATCTTTCTTATTGATGCTAAATTAATTTTGGACTTTTGCTTTTGTATTTCATTCATATATGTTGCTGTATTGTTGTATAGTTATATAGTTCCTAGTTAGCCCTAGTAGTTCTTCATACTGGGAGGGATGAAGGGAGGGAGGGAGAGAGGGAAACCCTCCAGGTCTTGCTGTCGCTTTCTGGCTTTCCTGGCGTATAGACATCCAGTACTTTTTTTTCAGCACATATAGTGTATCTTAAAAAAATCCCAACTGAAAATGGGATCATCTAGCTCTCTTTCATCCCAAATATCGAACTCCAGATGTTAATGGTAACCATGTTTCGTATTTTATAAGGTTAATGCTTAAATGTATTTATCCTTTGAAGTTTCAGGCACTCATTCTGACTGGTGAATTGTACCAATGTAACAGAAAGTACAATTAGAAATCTTCTTCAGCAAAAACTTGCTATGGTTCATGAAATAAAAAACCACTAGAATGGTTACAAAAATTCACAGTCTCACATGTAAAGTTTTACATTTAACCCTAGATTAATATAGCCAGTTAAAAGAAAGACTTTGCAGCACTGCCTATGCAACTGTGGCATCACAAGAGCAGAAATTTAACTCACACTGGAAAATAGCTTACAGTAAAATTTATATAATTAATGTTATTTTCTCTTAACTTCTCCTGTCTTAGTTTATTTTCATGAATTTTCTGTAGGATGGTGTTGGAATATGCCCCCTGTTGACAGAATGACCAAATTATCCTTTGTCTTCTTAAAAAGGAAAAAGCACAGAAGTTTCTCCTACCTCAATTTGGTAAAAAGACCCTCATAGGACCTTGGGGACTTCACCTCAAACCTAGGGCTGCCAATTGGACAGAAGCCAAAAGGTCCCACCAAAGTCATTCACTAGAAGAAGAAGAGCCTAAAAGAACTAATTGCTTTTGTGGGGTGTTTTCAGCAAAGCAAGAACCTCTTGCCCCTGTCTCAGTTTTTCTCTGCAAGAGCTTTGTTATTTTGCCTTTTATTAAAACTTTTCTGTTTCCAACACCACCTCAGAAAGTCAATCTGCTACTTCTATGCCATTTGAGGTAGCTGGGCTATCTCAGGTGTAATAGGTCCTCTGAGAGCTCTTAACACCTGGCTCAATGAGAAAATACATCACTTGGCACCTGGATCAGTGATTTCTCATATTGAGAGACACAGTTCAGGAATTTTTGATTGGCCCTCCATCAAAACAGGACATTTTTTCTTTGGTCTTGCATTTTGGGGAGTGCAGGCCTGCAACTGGGTTTTTGTGGTGCCAGAGGAAAAAAACCCTGGTTACGGAGGATCTGAGACCATTAGAGAGGGCCACACAGATTGAAGCATCATGCTCGTGAGAATGGGCTTGAGAAAAACGCCAATCACTTGTTTTTAAAATTTTAAAAGTTTAATAGTAATAAAATGGTTAAAAAAATAGTAACACAACTAGAGTAATAATAATTTGGACAATTTGAATTAGGACAATATGAGACAATAAAAACAAAGAGTTACGGACGTCCGCGTACCTTTTTCTGGGCATCACGAGCCCGTAAATGGACACCTGTTAACAAAGGATTAACCCTTAAAAACAATAGTCTGCTGCATATTCATACACTTCATACATGATGCATAAATGCCATTCAAACACAGGGTTCTGTCTGGTCATCGTCAGCTTCTTCCTCCGAATCCTAACAGCACCTTCGAGGCGGGAAGAAGTTAGTTTCTTCTGATAAGAAGGCAATAAATACTTTTTCTCTGAAAGATTTAGGTGTCCTGTGGCTGCTATCTTGCTGCAAGTCCTTTCTTTCAAACAAAGCATCTTACATAGCATAGTTTCTATTTTAACAGTTTTTATAATCTAAAATTATATTTAACACAATACTTAAAAAAATTAAAACACCATTACTAACACAACACATATAATGTTCATTTTAATATTTGCGAAAAGCCAATCATAAAATACATGCATTTTTCACAGGCTGAAACCAGGTCAGGCTGGAGAATGCGCTGCCAAGTCATAAGGACCTCTTCAGAGACAGCTGCTGTTGGCTGACACACTGCTTTGTTTCCAGACCTGGGGAGTTCAGGTCAAGGACGGTAGCTGCTCTGAAAACCATCCTTTGGTAAGAAAATAGGGAAAAAGCTAACTGTAGAATAGCAGGATCTTCATTTTATTTGAAATACAAATTAGAAATTTAAGATGTAAAATTTGATAAGGAACAGCTTAAAAAAACTCATTAGATGGGTTTTCACAGAATTCCTGACCATAAATACAACTGAGACGCTTACCCTGAAGTTCTGGGATGCTGCGGGACTCAGATTATACAGTTTGGAAAAGAATAAGAAGTCCAGCCTAAAACTACATCCAATATTTTGGACGGTGTTACAATTGGTAACATGGGAGAATGAAAAGCAAGCTAGAGACAGTCACAAAACACCTCAGACCATAGAGAGAGCAGACCACAGGCTGAAGAAGAAAGGAAGGAGGGTGGGCAGAGGTTCCAAGCCCCCAACCGTGTTCCCAACACACCCTGAAGCACACCAGCCCCAAGAGCGCAGGCGAGAGACGGCCAGGCCAGCTGATCCCTGTCTGGCCCTAATTCCTTCCCCAGGAGGGAAACAGATTTGTCCTGGCCAGACAAGTCTGCAATCTGTCTCTCCTAACCCCCCTAACCTGATAAATTTCCCTCAGTTTCCTCTCAAAAGTAACATCAGATGCACTAAATTGGTGAATTTTGGCAGTCAATTGAAAAAAAAAAACGAGCCGAATCCGTGCTCGGTGAGGACAAAAGCCCACGTGGCCTCCGCCATGTTTCAGAGTTGCTGAGGTCTGCCCTTCGTGGGCGTGTTCCATTTTCTGACTCCCAGGATTCCCTTTCCAATTCATCATTAAGCTCCCGCCCATCAGACGCAGGACACTCCCCTTTTGTCGGCCGTGCCCCGTCTGTCTCACTACTCCAACTCCCGGCCCACACCCCAGGCCGCCCCTTGCCCTGCCTACCATGGGAACCAGATGTGCCTTCCCAGAAGTGACCCCTTCCAAAATGGCGGCACCCATATCAGGACATCCCCCAATTTCAAACAGATATTCCCACAATCCCTGGGGTAGACCCCCAAAATCTGAGGACGAGTTTTATACATCAGGAGGTACAGATACGTGGCAGAGGATAAGAAGGGATGCAGTCCAGGACAGAGAATGGGAAGTTGCCTCTAAGATATCAGTGTTTCCAGTCTGATACAATGTCGGGGGTGCAGAAGGACCACAGTGGGAACAAATAAGCTTTGCAGAAATAAAAAAAATATGCAAAGCAGTTGGTCATATGAGAGGGAATCAGCATATTTCTAAGGTCTGTTACAAGCCACCTTTTCAGCCAATGTATTCACCCCTCATTACCAAAGGGAGCTTTTTACATCTTTGCTGTCTCCAACAGAGAATTCTGTGAGGGAATTGGCATGAAAACGTTTACTAAATGACCTTTTAAGAGGTTATGCAAGAACTCGAGCCACTGCAGTAAGAGCCTGAATGCGAGATGCGGGACTCCAGGCGGCTCTTCTAAATGCAGTTTATTACATCCAAGACGTTACCACAGTCCAGGGTTGTAAGCGACAGAGCCTGTGCCTACAGCTGTCAGCTCCAGCTGCAGACAAGCCTGGAGACCCTTAGTTTAGGTTACAAATGCATTATATATTTTTCTTTGCTGAGCATCTTAATTCAGTAGAACCAGTCTATACCTTAACTTTTATCTACAGCCTATCATAACTACTACAATTACCATATTCATGTTACTATTCTCCAATCACTAAAAATTAGTACATTATTTAAGCTAGAAGTTGTTTTTCAGTTTTCTTGCAGTGGGAAATTCTGAGACCTTTTTTCTACTTGCAACATCTGCTGACTTGTTTGCCTGTGCTATCTTTCTGCTTGGTAAAAACATTTTCTTGTTTGAGGTGGGTTTATCCTTTGCTCTAAGTCATAAAACCCCCCTTGTAACTAATATACTCTTTGCCTCCTTAGTTATCCAGTAAGACTGGCTCAGTAATTCTTTTCTTCTATATCAAAACTTGATTTCATTTGTATTCCTTCTTCAGATTCTGCATTCAAAAATCTTTCTGCCAAGCATATATACCTGTGAGACTTTCTTGTCAAACTTTAATCCTTCCCAACAACTGCAAATATAACCCTCAATCAGCTTGCTAGGAAATGAGCCTACATACATCCACAAAGACATGCAAGTAACCTCTGCAAAGAACTATTGTTAAGGATTTAGTTCTGTTGTTTGTTTTGTTAAGGAGTGATTCTTAGTTAAATTCACCTAGGCAGCTAACTGATGAAGCAAGTGATGCCTTAGATAAGGTATCCCATGCCATTCAAACTCATCAAGCACACAGAATAAATCCAAACTTACCATTCCTGCCAGCTCTTTTGGGAAAAGGACCCAAACCTCATGCCTCAACACATGATTGGGAATCTGACATTGAAACAGTAGAAGGTTCATCCCAAATAGTTGAATAAGCTGCAGTTGTTAGGGCTTTTTCTAAGTTCACACACCCTTTTAACCTGGTAACTGATTCTGCTTATGTTGCAGGCATCATTGAGAGAGCTGAAAATTTGTTCCTAAGAACAGTTGCTAATGATCAGTTATATTCTTTGCTTAAAAGTTTAATTTTTATTCTTTCTCAGAGACAACACCTCTATTTTGTCATGCACATTCATTCTCATGCTTCTGTGCAGGATTTCTAGCAGAAGATAATAGACAAGCTGATACCTTGGCTATATACACTACACTTCCAAACATCTTCAAGCTGGCTTTGCTCAGCCATGTATTCTTCCACCAAAATGCACTTGCACTAATACACATGTTTCATATCACCAGAGATCAAGCTAGAGCCATTGTCAGTACATGCTCTTATTGGAATAGGATCCCAATATTATCAGGTAGATTGTGCCTGGGCTCGTCTGACCCTTGCTGCTGGGCCAAAGGTGGCATCTGTGGTGTTCCACCTCAGAGACACCATTGGCTGGCTGGATGTTGCAGCTGGGTGCTGAAACAAGTCCAGGTTTGTAGAAACTCAGTTTACCTCAGGTGGGAAGGCTTCAGGCTAGGGTGAAGAGGAAAAGTAGACGGATTCTGCCAGAGGGTTAATATCCAGAGTTTATTCCATGGTCACAGACGTCTGAATCTTAGGTAACAGCTCCAACAGAATCCCGAGCACATGGTCCATGCTCAATTTAAGCCCAGGGACAGGGGGAGGGGAAGGGACAAGTGAGCACCAAGCAGGTGGGAGGAGGAGGGTCTCAGGGGATGAGGGACACATAGGCCAATGACCCCCAGGCCTGAACAGCATCCTTTGAACTTGACCAACCACACGAGGCCTTGCTGGAATGTTAAGACTGATTGACAGAACTCACTCAGCAAGGGGGCGAGGGGGAAGGAAGAGAGGTATTGCCACACCTGGGAAGGGGCTGGGAAGTTTAAACAGGAAATTGCAACACACTGCAACATCTCCCCCTAGTTTTGTTTAAAAAGAAAGGGACTGGGTTTGTGGTGAAATCGGTTCTTCCTCTACAGGAGGGGGAGATGGGCTTGAAATTAACTTAAGAACCATGCGTTTGATTAGTCCAAAAACAATACTAACATCTACATTAACAATAACTAAAATAAACAGTACTAAAAACAGTTTCCAGAATAGATCCCAACCGGCCCAAGAGTCCCCAGCCTTTGAACAGTCCACTCAGCCAGTCATCAGTTTCTCTGTTGATGTCTGAGAGCTTTTGTCAAGGTAGTCCATATGTGCTTTGGGCTGAGGGACTATCCAGGAGATCGCAGGTGGGATAATCACAAGTAGGATGAGAAGCAGGCTCAGTCTCATGGCGTCTTGAGACTACACACAAACAGTGGGATCTAAACTGGTACAAGGAACTTGAAACAAACATATATTACAAACTGTTCCAGATAGGAGGCTTAAATGGAGTTTGCTCCAGAGAGCACATGTGGCATTTCCTTCTCCAGGCAGCATTAGCAACCTGGGGTGCTTCTGTAGATTTCTCTGAGACCTTGGGAACATAGGGCTTTACCCTTTTGGAAGGAACCCACTTTAAACCAGACGGGGTGGACACACAGGTGTATCCACGTCCCCAGGTAACCAATTTGTAAGGTCCCACCATTTTCCAAGTCTCAGGGTCCTTTACTAAAACTGAAGGCTTTTCTTTCATCAACCTATGACTGCTCCCAGCAAAGTGGCGTAGGATGGGCAGGTTCAGGCTGTCAAAGGAACAATTCAGAAAATTGATTGTGAATAGCACCCTGGATAACCGGATGTGGGGAGGTTCCACCTTCAGAACCTGTTGTTGCTGGTCCGGGACTCTCTTAATATCACAGTGAGTTAATTCTACAATGGCTTGACCTGTAGGGCAGTAGGGGATGCCAGTTTTGTGCTCTACTCCTCATTGCTGCAGGAAGCTCCCAAATTCCTTGGATTTATAAACAGGCCCATTATCAGTTTTCAACTCCTTGGGGATGCCCATGAAAGAAAAAACCTGTAAGAGGTGCTTAATAGCATCGGTAGATGATTCTCCTGTGTGGGCAGAAGCATAGATCGCTCCAGAAAAGGTATCTACACTAATGTGAACATATTTCTGCCATCCAAATTACTGTAGGTGTGTAACATCTGTTTGCCACAGTTCACAACTGTTCAGTCCCCTTGGGTTTGCTCCCGTACTCACTGTAGGGAGTGCCTGTTGTTGGCAATTTGGCCATGTGTCCACAATCGCTTTGGCCTGTTCTCGAGTGATGTGAAACTGATGAACCAGGCCAGGCGCATTTTGGTGGAAAAGCTGGTGGCTGATTTTTGCCTGTTCAAAAACTTTTGGGAGAGTGGCCATCACTGCAGGTGCAGTGAGAGTATCTGCTCTTCTGTTGCCTTCAGCGATAAATCCTGGCAAGTCAGTGTGTGACCTGACATGCATCACATAAAATGGTTGCTCTTGGTGAATGACTAACTTTACCAGTTTTGAGAGCAATTCGAAAAGTGTGATGTTAGACACTTCTTGCAGTATTGCATGATCTGCCGTGGATACTACTCCTGCCACATATGCAGAGTCTGTAATCAGATTGAATGGTTCTGGGAACCTTTCAAAAGCCCTAACAACTGCAACCAATTCAACAACCTGAGGTGAACCTTCCCCCTCAGCAATGTCCGTCTCCCACTGCTGGGTTTGAGGATCCTTCCAAGTCATAATGGACTTGTGAGACCTCCCGGATGCATCTGTGAAGACAGTTAGAGCCTTTTTTAAAGGTCTACTCTGAGCACTTTTCAATTTCAGAGTAGATTGAACATCTTGTTCGAACAATTTTTGTGCAGGCCCCACTACAGAAATTTGTCCTGAGTAGGAATCCAGAGCAAACTGCAACACTTCATTTTCTTGAAACAATTGTTCCAGTATTTTCATAGAATTTTGACCTGATGTTAACTCAATTGGAATGTGAATGCACTTAAAGTCACATCCTGCTAACTCCCTGATCCGGGTCCTTGCTTTCTGGATCAGTTCTGCTACCAGCTCCTGAAGCTTTGTCAATCTCTTGGACCTTTTGTGACTGAGGAAAACCCATTCCATGATCAAGAGAGGGTCCCTCTGGTCCTGGTCCTCTTTTGGTGTGTCCTTTGCCTTAGGTGTTTGTTTTTCCTCCCACTGGAAAATAATTCCATGGAGGTGTGGCAACTTACCTAGGATGATAAATTTGAATGGCAGGTCAGGCCGACATCGGTTGGCCTGTCTTGTGGACATTACAATCTGAACCTTTTCTAGAGCTTTCCGTGCCTCTGGGGTAATAGACCTAGGAGCACCTGGGTCCTCTCCCCCTTTCAATAAATCGAAAAAAGGGGTAAGGTGTTCATTAGTCAAACCGAGCCATGGCCTTACCCAGTTCAAAGACCCACACAACTTGTGGACATCTGCAAGGGTCTTGATCCTTGGATTGATTTCTAGGTTTTGAGGAACAATGGTCCTATTTCCAATTTCTAAGCCCAAATATTTCCAAGGTGGCATCTTTTGAATTTTCTTTTCCTGGAGCTCGAACCCTGCAACAATCAATGCATCGATCGTTAGGTCAAGCGCATGTGTGAGTAAATCATCATCAGGGGCACACACAAAGATATCATCCATATAATGATAGATTATGGCCTTCTCTGAGGCTGCACACACTGGGGAAAGCAGGGAAGAGACATACCACTGGCAGATAGCTGGTGAGACCTTTAGGCCCTGAGGGTGAACTGTCCAATGGTACCTTTTCATAGGGGCTTCCATGTTGATGGTAGGGACCAAGAATGCAAAATGCGGTGCATCTTCAGGGTGCAAGGGAATTTGGAAGAAACGATCTTTAATATCAATAACAGCTAATTTCCAATCTTGGAGAAGCATTGTTGGGGATGGCATACCAGGTTGGGGAGGGCCCATATCTTCAATTACATTATTAATTTGTTGGAGGTCATGGAGGAGCCGCCATCTCTTTTTGTCAGCTTTTTGGATGACAAACACTGGGGAGTTCCAAGAGGACATGATCTCCACAATGTGACCCTTTTTTAGTTGCTCTTCCACTAGTTCCTCAAGCGCCTTTATTTTTTGTTTACTGAGCGGCCACTGTTTCACCTGAACTGGTTTGTCTGTTTTCCACTTCAGTTTTTAGGTAGGGCGCTGTTGTTCAATGACTGCTGTGCAAAAATGCTGTGGAGAGTCTGGAATATCAATTGTGACACCCCACTGGGCCATTGAATCTCTCCCTAACAAAGGTTCCAAATAATCTAACACAAATGGATGGATATTTGCCAATTGTCTGTTTGGTCCCTCGATTTGAATAATGCTTTTGGATTGTCTTGCCAATTGCAGACCTCCCACACCTCGAATGTGACCGACAACGTTTGCAAAGGCCAATGTGCTGACCAGTCTTGTACTGGAGTCACTGTGCAGTCTGCACCTGTGTCTACAAGCATCTCAGTGCGTTTTGACTCCCCACCCCCACTAACATTACACCATAATTTGGGTTTGTCTTTCCCAATAACTTGGACCCGGGCGACTGTGGGCCCTTGTTTTTCAGTACTTTCAAGTAAAGACGGCACAGGGATAGCTTGTGCAAGAATTTGTCCCTTGGGAAGAAACAGGGGTGGGTGGAAACAGTGCAGGCCGAGAACAAATTGCTCAGGATCTGATGTTGTCATTCCTGGAGCAATTTCAATCTCTTGTGGTGTGTGTTTGGTGTCCCCAATGACGATGTACTTACAACAAATTCGGTGCCAAGTACCCTTCTGTTCTGGATTGACAGAGACAAAATGCCAGTTAGTGTCTTTCAAGTGAAGTGATTCTGTCAGCTGCAACCTGTAAGGCTCATTGACAGAAGACGTGGTTAACATAGGTTCACCTAAATCATAACAAAGGTTATTTTGTTTAACTTTCAACAGTGGACTGGCAGCCGTGGTCTTTGAAGCATCTGCTTCAGTTACAGAAATATTAATATTATTGTGCGCTTGGTTTGTTTTGCTACCCTTATTCCCTTGGCCTGCTCTTTTTGTTTCTGCATGCCTGGCAGGCCGGTGCTCCCCTTTCAGTTTTTTTGTTGCTCTTGACCCCCTGGGAGTGCTTGTAATTGTCTTCCCCTGCCATTTCTAAATTCATCAAATTGCCTTTTCAGGGGGCACTGGGTACTCCAGGGCTCAAGGTTATTGCAAAGCAGGCATGGCTTTGTGGGGTCAAGCATTGCTGGTCTTTGCTGCAGCCCAGGGTACTGTTGTGCTGAGGGAATAGGTGCAGGGCTGGCAACGGCGACGTGCTGAGGGAGTTATGGCAACAGCCTTGGTCTGGTGTCTTCAGCCACACTCATCAGAGGCACTTTCCTGTTACAGACTAGAAGCATATCTTTTAGTATAGGGGGCGGTTCTATAGGGAGACTCAAAATTGCCGCTCGGCACTGTTCATTTGCATTTGTACATGCCATTTCCTCTAAAACCTCTTCCCTTGCATTCTCTTTTTTAACTTGTATTTCAATGGCTCCAGTCAACCTTACTACAAGTTTCAAAAAAGGCTCTGATAATAGCTGCTTGATCTTACTATAGGGCTCGAAAGGCCCTTCAGGTTGGAGGGAAAAGAATGCTTTTTCAGCTGCTTCTTTTACTTTCTTGAGACTTTCTACAGGAATTGCCGTAGCTTGGATTGAGGGTAAAGACCATGGCCCTCGCCAGAGAAATGCTCAATGGTGATAGGGGTGCGACTGTTGTCCTTCGCTGTGTTTGGATCAGCATGCAAGCCTGGAAGAGCCTCTTTTAGCAGTTGTTTCCATGCTAATTCCCATAATTTGAATTCTGTGGAGGTCATGAGACACGAAAAAAGCTGTTTTACATCATGTGGGACTACTACAGTCCTACTCAGTTCAGAATTTAAAAGGCCATGGAAATATGGACTGTGTGGACCATATTCTTTATGAGATTTACAGATCTCTTTAATCAATTGTCATCCAAAAGAGTTCCAATTAGCAGTTGGGGCCGACCCCCTTGTCCTGCAGGCTGAAACGTAACAGGAGCAAATGACATTGTGGGACCCTGTATCAGGTCTGCAGTTTCCTGCTCTGTATCCCTTGAATCAGAAGCATTGGGATAACAGATACAGGTTTGGGGACAGGCAGTGGGTGTGGCCCCACCGTGGGAACCCAGGGAGGGGGCGGGGACGCAATGGGCACGGGGGCGGAGACAGGGGGCAGGCAAGGGGTGGGGATACCGTGGGAACAGGGGGCAGGGACGCCTGGTGACATCAGGTCAGCAGACGCCCCCTGGGAGGAGTAGAGGGGCGGAGCTGAGGGTACTGCAGGAAAGGGAGGGGGAGGGGGGAAGGTATCAGGAGGAACGGGAAGGGAGGGGGATGGGGATGGAATTTTGGAATGCTTAAGAGGATCTTGGGAAGAAGATTTGGGAGGTGCCACAAGGCCTCCTCCATCTTGTGGATTCCCTAGGGACTGGGGGCCATTTTGGGCTTCACTGCTCTCTGAAAAGCTGGCATGTGTCTGAGTTTCAGAGGAGAGGACACAGAGGTTTGGGAAAGGTTCCACACAGCCTGGCCAGGGCCTTGTGGGCAAGAACACTCAGGCATTTTAACCAGCTCAGGGAGTCGACTTCCCAATGAATGTGCTCTCTTTAAAATACCAAGTTTTGGGGTAAGAGGTTTAGGGGTTTTAGAGCAAGGAGAGGGAGAAACAGGGAGAGCAGAGGTACATGGCTTGACATTTGGCTTTTTCTCCAATTCCTTTTGTTTGAGCAAGGCTGTTCGAATTTGTAAACTCCAGAACACAAATTTAGCTGAAGATGTGTTCCCAGACTATCCTAAGGTTATCAATTCATTCCCTACTTTATCCCAAAATTGAAGAAGTCCATTGTGGACTTCTTCAGGGGAGATTTGTGGGAAGTGTAGAAAAAGCCATCTTATAAACTGTTTCAATTTTCCTTTAGAGAACTTTACATTACCACTGATTAAAATACCAACAATATGATAATATACTCCTTTTTGTACTGTGCTAAGCTTCGAGCCCTTCTTAGATGTAAAAGGCAAAGTACAAAATCCCGTCTGACCAAAAACAGAGCCAAAATCAGCTACCGATTTCTAAAAAAAATCACAGATAGGAAAGTGGTAACAAAGCAGACAAAAGCTTTACAATGCAGCTGTATATACTGCTTTTAAAATTGCCGGGCAGCAGCAGCGGGACACGCCCTGCCGAGCCGAGGAACAGACAAAGCCTCCCCCGCCTGAGAATGCAGCCCCCCCCCAGTGCTGATAGAGAGCAGCCTCCCCGCACCATGTGGCAAGCTGAAACCGGGGCCGGCCCGCGCCGCGTGTACAGAGCAGCTCCGGCCACGTGTAAAGAGCCCCCCTCCCCTGCATAGAGAGAGAGCAGCATCCCCCGCACCGAGAGAGCTCCCCCCCGCCAAGAGAACCGAGCATGCTGCACTGCCGAGCTGAGGGGAAGGGCAGGGAGAGCACCCCTGCTCCTCCGCTGGCGGCACGAATTCTAAAAGATGGCAAAACACACCAAGAAAACTAAAGCCTAGAACGCAATGGTTTCCATCTGCGGGGCTGTGCAGCCTAAATGCAAGAGCAAAAAAGAAACAGAACTTATGGCAGAGCCTGTTTTTGAGCTTCTGCTCCACCAAGGAGCAGAGATACTCACCCAAAATTGAAACTGTTGCTGGCCAGGTCCAGGCAGGCTGGTCTCCTCACAGGAATAGGACCCCACAGGCAGGAGAGGCTCCCCTGTTCTCCCCTGGAAAATCAGCTCACCAGAAAGGAGCTGCACTTTCCAAAGGCGCCGAACAGGCCGCGAGGCTTCTTGTGGGTTAGTCCCAAAGTCTCTGCTGAGAGCAATGCAGTCAGAGCTCTTCAGCTGGGTGCTCAGCTGCCGAAGTCTTTCCGAGGTACTGAAGTTCCTTCTTGGGGCTGCAGAGTCGCTCAGCCCCATGCTTGGGTGCCAAAATATTGGAATATGATCCCAATACTACCAGGTAGAACGTGCCTGGGCTCATCTGACCCTTGCTGCTAGGCCAAAGGTGGCAACTGTGGTGTTTCATCTCAGAGACACTTTTAGCTGGCTGGATGTTGCAACTAGGCACTGGAAAGAAGCCAGGCTTGTAGAAACTCAGTTTACCTCTTGTGGAAAGGCTTTAGGCTAGGGTGAAGAGGAAAGGAGATGGATTCTGCAGAGGGTTTAATCCAGAGTTTTATTCCATGGTCACAGACATCTGAATCTTGGTAACAGCTCCAACAGAATACCTGAGCACATGGTCCTTGCTCAATTTAAGCCCAGGGACAGGGGGTTGGGAAGGGACAAGTGAGCACCAAGCAGGTGGGAGGAGGAGAGTCTCAGGGAACGAGGGACACATAGACAGGCCAATGACCCCAGGCCTGAGGGGCATCCTTTGAACTTGACCAACCACATGATGGCCTTGCTGGAATGTTAAGACTGACTGACAACCCAGCAGGGGGCGAGGGGGAGGGGGAAGAGAGGTATTGCCACACCTGGGAAGGGACTGGGAAGTAAAACAGGAAATGAGCTCTTCCTGCAATAGCCATTTTTACCATACCACCCCGTGATGCCCTGCATTGCTCTGATTGCTTTTTGCGAATAGATGCTCCTGTAATAATTTTAAATTGTAAGCTATCTTTTTAAGCGGAAATTACCTGATATGTGTTTTCAAAGTACTCTTTTCTGACTAAAGAAACTGAAAGAGCAGTTCCCACCTCGCAACTTCCCTGATGTGAAAAAAGTTACTACTGGAATGAAAGACCTAACCCTCTCATCCTAAAGCAACTTTTGACTCAGGGCTTGTTTTCTCATGAAACCACTTAAGGAGATAATGTTAATATAATTGTAATGTCCCAAGCCTAGATTTAAATACCTTCTGTGAAGGAAAATAAGCAGATTTAAGTATTGTCAAGTAATTTTTTGCTTTTGTTAAAAAGTAACTTCATGTTTTCACTGAATGACTGTTCATTAGCGAAATTCAAGGTTAGCTATGTGATTATAGTGTATTTCTAGAATCAGACAGCATTATTATATAGAGTTTTCATGAAGGGATTTGGTTGTAAAATAATTATTTTATCTTACTTATGCACATTCCTTTAGTTATATTAATAAAAGTTTGCTTATTTTAAGAAAACACTTTCAGTCAAGGCTTGAGGGTCTGGCCGAGCTCTAGCCCTAGCTGACTGGGGATTATACTGTCAAACCCAGGTGTTTCTGTCCTAAAAATTAAATCAAGTTACTTTAACTTGTAAATTTGGTCTTATGAAAACTATACCCCTTTTCAAGGTAAACTTGAAGGCCTTATTTGGGAGGGGCTCTCCAAGTCCTTGCTAGGAAAAGGGGCTCTCCAGCTATGGCAGACCTTGGGGGATGGTAAGCATTTAGGCAGTTGTAAGTATTTTTTGTTTACTAGTCCATATTGTTTTGTTGGATATATTGTTTTACTCTTCATAACAAGATAAGTGCTAAACACCCTTTTGAATTTAATAGGTTAAATTATGTTCATTTTATAGTTATTAAGGCTGAAAACAGCAGTGAGTACTGATAACATGTTCAGATACCACAGCAAATATTTATTGCCTTGATGTAAATACATCTATATAGTACTATACGGTGGAATGGGAATGAAAGACTAGAAAAAGTATCAACCTGGTTGCTCAGTGCTGTGCTCTTTCTGCATTTCTGTGTCTAAAAGCAGAGATGCAAACATAAAAAATCCAATTCTGAACACCCATAAAAATGCATTTTGATTGACTAGTGCTCACCAAGTCAAGGCCTGCACAATCAGTAAAACCTTTTAGATGATCCTATTTTAAAAGCTATGGTACTTCAGCCTGACAGCTAGTGTTTGTAATCTTAAGGCTTCTAAAAGGATTGTCCAAGATACCATAATCCATTAAACTTCTTGAAAAGACCGGTGTCTGCTAAGGAAGGTAGGAACCTCCTTTGAAATGGAGAATGTAAACCCTCTCCCTCAAAATGATTATAATTTTGAAATTAAGGGGCTCTCAGAGATATGGGAGTAGGAATAACAATTCTTTATTAGGGAAAAAATAAAAAGCAAAGAAAATGTAGTAATACAAAACAACACTCCGAGAGTCAGAATATGACCTGACACGTGTTGGTCAGGGTGTTGGTCGTAGTCCGATTAAATGGTGGCTGCAGTCTTTTTGGAGTGACAGATGTGGTTCTGTTGAAAAAGTGATCCTGTAGAAGGGTTTTATTTTCCTCTGAAGGTTCAGTGGTGATGTAGATGGGCCTGGTCTTCCTCTGGGAGTCCAGTGTGGTGCTCTAAATCTCCAATTAGATATATGTAGGAGTGCTTGGCACCTCCCCCTGGGTGGAGCTTCTCACAATAGGATGATGTAATTTTATCAGTTGAGCAGTGGGACTCAATGGCCCATTAACAGAAGATATTTCCCAGAGGGAGGATTAGTTGTGGAAGAGAGAAAAAAACCTGCCACACCTGGTTTTAACAGGTGGCCCATTACAGAAGATAACTGCCCCACCTCTAACAGATGGCAGTAGAATATACAGCCCCATTTGTGACCTAAGACAGATGACAATATTCAATTCATACACACCTGCTTGGTGTGTGTGACCTCGTCTGCGCTCTGCTTGGGACCACAGCCAGCAGCATCTCCCTGACGGCCCCTCAGCAGATGCAGTGGAGCAGTGAACAATCTTCTGCACTAGCTGGATGGAAATCTGAGACCTTTGGAATGACAATTCACCTGTGACTTCACCTGGACCTCAAGATTCGGACACTTTAAGGACATTACTTACTGAAGGAAATGCTACCTCTGACAGTTTTAAATGTTGCCTCTGATAGTTTTAAAGTTATTTTGTTTATAACAGTCAAGTTGTAAGTTGTAAGTTTTAGGAAATTAGCATGCCGCATGGCTCCCAGTAAAATTGTGCCTTTGATAGCTCCTGGTCATGATCCTAAAACACTGACAGGACACACTGAAAGCTAGAAAGATTTGGCTTGTCGAGTTTAGTGAAGAATTTAATTCTCCTTGCACCTTGTTTGTTGTTCTCTCTGCAAGGGGCCCTTGCAGAGAGAGGGATGAAAAATACAGGTTTTACATTTTAAAAACAGAAAGGGAGAACTATGACAGTGAAACAGCTGGACTATGAGCCTCATAGGAAAGCAGATGCAGCCAATCCCAGAAGAACCCCTAAAGAGGTAGATGTTGGCCAGTGAGCTGGGTGGTAACCAAACCTTAGCCAATCAGGTTCAAACACAGAGTCTTTTGAATAGAGCAGTGCACACCATTAATTCTCTCTCCATCACATGAACCTCAGAGTGTTTTGTCATTTCTCCCCTGACCCTTTTATAAATCATAATCTAGACTCAGAAAAGGCAAATATTAACCTGATTGTCTAATATGTCAGCTCAATTAGCCAGATTCTCATTATTAAAGTAAAGGCTAGGATAGTGTTTACCAAAGCTAGAAAAATTCTAAAGATGTAACTGCTATGAAGGCACAAACTCAGCTCTGTTTTGATACCCTCTCTGTAATGTATGTTCAGGATCTTAAATCTGAGAGTTCTTAACATGCACAGCCTGCTATGAAATACCTAAATCCATAGCTGTGATTCTGAACACTGTAGATCAAATTGTCTGACAGCATTACTTCACAATTTTACCTTCCAGAGGAGTATTCTTTTTTCTCCTTTCGGCATCACCTATGGCTAGTGTCTGCACATGAACAGAAAATCTTTCAGACTGGTCAGGTGTTTTCTCTTACTTTATCCTGAGGCCAAAGAAAAAGCTGGAAACATAGACAGCTACTGAGATGGTCATCCCACAAATGCCTGGGCTCCCTGAATTCCATAAGCCTACAGGTATTTGCAAACATTCATCCTGTTCCTTCTACACACTCAGCTGTAGGCTTTTACAGCCTGGGAGGATGAGTGAGGCCCTGTTGGCATAAATGCCCTTTTTCAGAGAATATCCAACATTCTTTGCATCTGAATGAGAAAATGGATGAAAGTAAAACTGTGAGTTTTGGGCAGTTAGCTGAGGAGAATAGTAAAGATTACTCCTGTAATTGTGCTACTGTATTTGCATGTGTATAAACTAGACATCTAGAAAGAAAATTAATGCCACTAAAGATTTTGTTTTTAACATAGAACTTAGGTAGAAACCTGATCCCACCAAAATCAGCAGTTAATTTTTTTTTCCTTTTTTTTTCTCCTGTTTCACTGTCAGGTTTGAAAGCATCATAACCTTGGTATGTATGCACACCTGTCTTCTGTGTTTCCTCAGAAGCAGTGTTTCATTTGTGGAGAGCTCACATGCAATGCAAGTTACAGTCTTTAATATATAAACTGTTGTGGTATTTTTTACAGTCCAAATCCGTGGAGATTTTCATAGGTAAATGCAGGGCATAAGCAGAGTAGTTCACGTTTTGATGTGTAAATCTATGCACTTCAGTAGATCAGTCACACATTTACTTGATTATGTAACTTTGGGCCAGCCCTGGTTTTCACATAATGCTTAAGGGAGAGAAAACAGCTTTTCACATGAAGTTAACCACAACCTTGAGTCTTGGTAACAAGACTATTGTTGCCCTCTTATGATTCGAATATCCAAATAACAAAATTGACATAGACACTGAAAATGCATGTATCATTTAGTCATCAACTTATCCCTAAGTTCTGTTATTAGACATCAATACTAAAAGCAAAAAAAATAGACAGAAAAAGTGGTACATCATTGTTGATCAATGAAAATTAAGTCTTTATTTTATTTGCAGTACATAAAACATAAGTGCATCAAAATGAATATGAGGAAGAACATTTCTATTGTGCAGCTGACTGTGCACTGGAAGAGAATGCCCACAGAGGTTGTGAAGTCAGATTCTGAGTCTGGGTCAAATTTTTTAGAATTTTGAATGTCTTCATTTTTTGCCATTCTGTAATTTTTTTTCTGGTGAGATCTGACACCCATTTGCTCCATTGCTTAGTTCTTTCTTGTCCTGGGTTGGCTGTATGATGCTTTTATCCCCAGTCGTCTTGTTCTGTTTATGCTGAATAGTAAGTTTTGCACCTTTAAGACTTATTGCAGAGAGTGAAGGGGGGAGAGAAGTGCAGGGTTTTTTTCCTCCAGACATTGCTCTCACTCCCCCACATTCCTCCTCCTGGATTGTTGTCTGCGGACAGACAGCGGGACAGAGTTCTTTCTTTTGCTTTTTAGTTAGTGCTAGCTAGCTGAGGTAAAGAAGTTCTCTGGACTGTGTTTTTTTTCTTTTCTTTGGACCTCTTGAAACTGCTCTGGACTGAACACCCAGGGGAGCACCAGCAGCTCACATCTCTGGCCCACGGGGCCAGGCATGGCCTGCAACAATTCCTGCACCTGAGGGACTGATCAGAGACTGAGTGAGCTGCAACCCGGGGACGGGGTTTTCTCAGTTTGTCATCTCTTAGAGTGCCAAGGGGTCTCATTGTTTGATATTGTTTTGGTTTTATTGTTTAATAAACAAGTTTTTTCCACCTTTCTCCAAGGAGGTATTTTTTCCTCCCGGACCAGTTGCGGGGAGGAGCCGATAGGATCTGCTTTTCCCACCGGAGCTCCTTTGGGGAATTCTTCCCTGAATTTGCTCTAAACCTGGACATTTCTATAACCCTCTCAGAGTTAATCAGAACTGGTACTGTGTGCTTCTTTCAAACACTGTCCTTGGACTTTGTGTGAAGATGTGTTATTTAGACATGAATTGTACCATTTTCCATTGAATGTCAACCACTACCAAAGTCAGATAGCGCTCTTGTATTGAAATGCTGAAAGCATATCTACCAAGACCAAATTTAAAACACTATGTAAATTCAGAAACATAAGTTAACATGTTGATGTCATCAGACCATCAGCACAGTTGCTAAGTGTTTTGCAGTAGGTTCTAGATGTTCAGCTGTCACCATTATATTTTCTGAAAATTCCTGTGGCTAGGATTTTTTCTCCTGAGAAGCCTCAGAAAAGAAATGTAAACAATATTAGCTGATCACTTCTCCCTATGTTTTGCTGCTTTGGAATGTGACAGGTGCATCTTTGATTGGTTGCATATGAATTGCTTTAACTTAATGACCAATCCCAGTCCAGCTGTGTCAGACTCTCTGGTCAGTCACAGGTTTTTATTCATTCTTGTCTAGCCTTCTGGTTTGTTAAACAAGATAGTAGAAAACAATTAATGTCTAAAAATAGAACTTGTTAAAGTATTGATAAAAAGTAGAAGATACAGCAGTAATTTTCTATAGAGTTATATGAGTGGATAAAAATAGACATATTGCGACAGAATTGTGTAAAATGTTGCCATTGGTTTATGAAGATGCTAGCAAACTTTGTGGAAGTAGATGATTAGAAAAGAAATTTATAAAAGATGTAACTAAAATCATAATGGCTTCTGATGTACAGCTTGCTGATGTGATAGCTTTGGATATAACAACCTTAAAGTCTCGCCCCTCCATGAGATTGATTTTGCAATAAACCATCTTTTATTCGCCTCATCAGTCAACCCCATCTGTTCTGTATCCCAAACACATTTCCCCTAAGCATTATTTCCCAATTTCTCGGTTCTCTCCAGTTTTAAGTTATTATATTTTAAAATTAGAATCTGAAAAATCCTCATAAACCCATGACAGGGTAATCTTGTATCCCAGAGAAAAATTGTAAATGCTGACTTCAATTTTTTAAGTAGAACTACTTTAAAAGCTGGTCTGGGAAAATAAGAGGGCAGAATGGAACATGTTTAAATATTGTCGCATATGGGGAAAACCTTATATCGGGAAAGGCCTTGTTACTTCATCTAAATTCCCATGAGAAAGGAGTGGTAACTGTGAGAATCAGCTTGCATATCGATTTATTCTTGGGAGGAAAACAATTTGCATCTCTGAAGAGGAAAAATTCTGCCCGTGTGAAACTGTTCTTCTCAGGGGACACAAATGTAAACAGCTGTAAAGAGGAAGACCATTAGCATGTATGCACATGAACAGCTACTAACCAATGAACAGAGTGGAGAAAGGTTACTGACCAATTGGAATTAAATGCAGTGCCTTCTGATAACCTTATAAATATAAGGTGTGTGTAATAAACATTCAGTTAATGCCACTTGAACTTTGAAGTGTTGTGTCTGTCTTTGTCTGTCCCCAGAGCAAACATATAAAAATATATTTTAATGTAAACATTTAAACAAATTTGAATTTAATGAGATCTGTATATTTATTTCCGTGGTTGTTTGTACAAATATTACACTTCAACTTTTTCCTCCTTTATAAGTATATATGCTCTCCTGTAAGGATTAAATAGTGTTTGTTGGAGAGTTTTGTTCAGACATGGCTTGAAGGAAAAAGGGCCTTGATCATATACAGCTGGTTAAGCAGTAAAAAGCAGCTGTAAGCAGTAAGTTCTCAGCCTTCTGATTATGAGACAAACAAAAACACTGCATCCTTGAGCAAATAACAAGAAAAACACGGTGAAAAACATGGAGTCCTTGAACAGTCAACAGCAGGATATGAAAAACAAGTATTAGCCTCAAGAAGAAACCACAGGTATTAGCAGCAAAGTAGGGGTTGGCATGTAATCTGTAACCAATGATGAGCTCAGTTTTTGCAATATGTATGAGCTTAATTAAGACTACTATAAAAGTATGTAAGTTGGATCAATAAATCCGAGACAAAGATCATCAATAGGATGTGCTCGTCTCCCTTCACTTTCCTCAAATGGTGACCCCCGATTGTGATACGGCAACACACCACGGAGGAGTGAAGAACTGGGTCGAGTCCTGAAGCAGCCGGGATGGCAGATAAGCGTGGAGAAAAAAAAAGGAGAAAAAAGAAGCTGAGACACGCCATGCCTGGGGTGATCGTACAGGCGAGCCCATGCTGCCGCGACCTTGAAGAGCTGCAACAGCGCTGACGATTTAGGTATGGAGAGGCAAGCAGCATATGATTTATTTACTGCCTTTTTGCAAAAATGGCAGGTTAGGGGAATAGATTTGCCAAAGGATTTGCCAGGGCTTTTGGCTTATGGCTATGCTAAGGGAGTTTTTATTAACCCCCATACTGTTCATGAGTTAACAGAGTGGCGTAAATTCGGTGATTTATTGTGGGAGGTCACTTTAGAGGACGATAAAACTGCCAAGAAGTTAGGTAAATTATGGAGGGTGGTTCACAATGAGATGTTAGGCCGAGAAAAAAGCAGCTGAGCAGGCAACAGCTGCACATGGCCGTAATAAAGATTATAATCAGTAACCGGGTACTCCCCTCGCCCCTGCAGTTAGGACGATTTTCTTGCCTGCTTCGCCGTCCTCCTCTGCTTCAGCAGGACTAGGTATAGAGTGTGCTTCTGAGGCTCCCACACCCCCTGAAGAACAGGAGCCGTGGTCAAGACCACCCGATAAGCTCCCGCAAATCAATGAGCTGATCCCTGGGGTAGACAACGACCTAACGGAGGCTATTGCGAGGGAGCAGAGGAGGGCTTGGGGTGCGCTTGCAAGAGAAGCCATGGAAAAAGGGGATGAGGAGGTTATCAGCGCTGCTACCCAGCTGGCTTGTCCTGTTGTATTCAATCCACAGGAGGGAGGGGGCATGCAGGCTACCATTACAGCCCTTGATTGGAAATTGCTGTCTCAGCTGAGGTCTACTGTTAGTCATTTTGGAGTGAAAAGTGAGCCAGCCAAACAAATGTTAGACTATATTTTTGATACCAGTCTTCTCTTGGTAAAGGATTGTCGGGGAATAGCTAAATTGATATTTACTCAACATCAGCAGTTGTTATTCAATGCTCATTGGCAAGAGCTTGTAAATGAATGTGTAGTAGTACAGCGACAGCAGGGAGATCCTCTCCATGGTATAACTGTGAACGAGCTTATGGGCTTGGGACCTTTTCTTCGTCCCGAAGCACAAGCTTTGCTGGGGCAAGATAAGTGCCGGGAAGCTATGAGGTTGGTCAGGCTTGCTATAAAGAGGGTAAAAGAGCCAGGAGGGATACCCGTGTATATGGGAATTAAGCAAGGGCAAGAAGAATCATTTGGGTCATTTATTGATAAGGCTGCTGCTGCAATTGAAAGGACTGGAGTACCAGAATATCTTAGGGGAGCATTACTCAAGGAGTGTGCTCTCCAAAATTTTAATTCCACTACTAGAAGCGTGCTTAATACTTTGGGTGCCAATTGGACTATAGAGGAGGCATTAGAGAGAATGGAGAGAGAATGGCTTTAATGCCAACAGGAGCACAAGCCTTTCTGGTAGATGCAATCAAGCAATTAGGGCTAGGCTTACAAGAACAAGCAAAGACCTCCAGGTGTTAGCTGCTCTTGCACCACTTCAAGCATCAGCTGCACTGGCTTCAATGTCTAGTTGGTGCCAAAAATGCCGCTTGGACACCCACAATATGGGCGCTTGCAGGGGGTCACCGGGAAGCTTTAACAGCAGCCCAAACCGCAGTGACCACAGTGGCCGCACACCGACACAAGTCATTGCTGCAGCATCAGCACCCCCTCCTGTCTCCAACCCGCCACCACAGCGAGCCTCGACTTGGACCTGGCAGCCGCCATAGATGTTACGCTGATGACCCCACATCCACAAAAAATCCAGACAGGGATTCACAGACCTATTGTTATACAGGGTCAAGCTGGGTGCTCTGCTGTTCGGAAGATCATCTGCGTCTGTGTTGGGATTATTTGTTTTGCCTGGCGTCATTGATGAGGATTATACAGGAGAAATTATGGTTATGGTGCATACCCCTTTCCCACCACTCCAAATTAACAAAGGACTGAGAATTGCTCAGTTGGTGCCACTTGAGCCAAATGACTAAGGGATTACAGACTATAAAAGGACAAGAGAGGGGAAAAAATGGTTTTGGATCTACCGGAGGACTTACCTTGTTGACTCTGAACCTTTCTGAGAGACCCAAAAAAAAAGGTGGAAGTGGAATTTCAAGGACAAAAAAGATAGTTTTCAGGCTTGCCGAACACTGGAGCAGATTCCAGCATTATTAGCCCTAGCTGTTGGCCTCAACACTGGCCTTTGCAGCCAGCAACCACCTACCATGCAATGCCTTATAGGGCAGGACATTATGGCTCAGTTGGGAGTGGTTTTACACCCTTTGGGGTAAAAGCCATTGCTTGGACTGTGCCTGGGGAACCTTGTGACATATGCTATAGGGATACGAGGTGTGCTTTTAATGCTTTTGCTTATTTTACCTTGTATTTTTAATTGTATTCAAGATATGGTCAGTAGAATGATAGAAAAAACCTGGCAGACTAACCTCCTTGCGCAAAAAAGAAAAACGGGGAATATGTTGGAGAGTTTTGTTCAGACCTGGCTTGAAGGAAAAAGGGCCATGATCATATACAGCTGGTTAAGCAGTAAAAAGCAGCTGTAAGCAGTAAGTTCTCAGCCTTCTGATTATGAGACAAACAAAAACACTGCACTCTTGAGCAAATAACAAGAAAAACACGGTGAAAAACATGGAGTCCTTGAACAGTCAACAGCAGGATATGAAAAACAAGTATTAGCCTCAACCAGAAACCACAGGTATTAGCAACAAAGTAGGGGTTGGCATGTAATCTGTAACCAATGATGAGCTCAGTTTTTGCAATATGTATGAGCTTAATTAAGACTACTATAAAAGTATGTAAGTTGGATCAATAAATCTGAGACAAAGATCATCAATAGGATGTGCTCGTCTCCCTTCACTTTCCTCAGTGTTGATAGAATTCTTTTATTAATATATTTCTACTGGAACTATTCAACTGAGTCCTTTTCTCCCCTACAGACTGAATTTTTGGAAGGATACTAAACTGACCTTCAAGTTTAAATAAGAGAGATAATAAATAAATAATTAGTAGTAATTATAATAATAAAGGTTGTTTCCAATGTCTTTTAATTTTTTCCCTGCCAAATTATTGATACAACATCCTAGAAGACAAATCTTTTTAACATTTAGCTATAAACTTTATGAAGCCTTCAATTTGAGCACAATAAATGTTTCAACTATTCAACCACATTATTCCCAATGTGCTCTTTATTATGACTGAATGATTTTCAGTGTTTCCTATTCCACACTTTTCTTTTGAAATTACCTAATCATAAAGCTTCAGGTTTTAACGTAGAATAAATGATCTGTTTGTCACAATAGAACACAATAGAAAAACTATTTTGTCTCATAATAGGAATGACACAATAAGGACTCCTGGCATTCTTAAATGAAAAAAACTTTTTTTGTAAGCTTCAAACTGTTCACGCTGATGTTTAAATATGCCTGGTTGCATCAGACTGATTGTGCGTCCATCTCCCATCTTTGTCTTTTCAGGGTGTCAAAGTCCAAAAATGGCTTGTTTTGGAGTGGTTTACACCCAGTTTTACAAGGGTATAAACCTTTGTAAAGGTACCTCAGTACAGACCATATGTCAGATTTCTTTGTGAAGTGTGTGCATGTTTTATACGGTCCCTTGACATATAGAACACTTTTACAATCAAATCAGAACTTAGGGAATCTAAGGGAGCATGTGATGGAATGAAGAAATAACGTTTTACAGGTGCTTGATAGAAAGTCTTGGATCTAAATGTCTTCAAGATGCTGTTTTCCCAGATTGTGAAAGATGAGTTTATGCAAGCCTTCTGTTGCTTTTTTTCTGTGACTGCAATTCATGGATGTGTTTCCTAACCTCCTAAGATGTCACATTGATTAACAAAATACAGAAGAAAGGTTGAATTGCTGATGCCTTTGTCAGCCATCAGGAAGAGGATCCAGGAGCTGGGAATCCAGATACTCAGTAACTGGTATCTGCAGCATCTTTGGGGCTGCTTGAAATATTGGTTCTAATTCTAATCACACTGTTCATTATTCTAGTTCAGAGATAAAACTTTGCCATCAGAATGCTCCAAACCTCCTCAGCTTGCAGTAATCAGGCCAGGATGATTTAGTCTGTATTTGGCACTTTATTTTCTTGCATTAAAACCTTTTTATTTAAAAGTAGTCAATCAATAGGAAATATGAGGTTTAAGTAGACGTATTTATTCTTAATGCATTTAAGGCTTTTAACTACTGTAACAACCATGGACTCAGACTAGTAGCAATACTGAGATGTTTATTGAGAGAAATTAACTGGTTTTATGCACTTCCTCAAGACACAGTATTTCCTAATAGGACATTTTTCATTTAGCAACCTATCACACATTACCATGTCAGCAGCATGATATTTTCATGTCCTTATATAGGGTGACCACGCATGGTTCAAGTGTCAGGCAGCTTCTGGCAGGCTCCTCTCTGTGGGGTGTCTGCCACCTGGCCTTTTTTTTCCCCAAAGTCAGGAAGAGACTAGTTTCTCTGTGCTGCCATGGTGTTCTGCAGGCATGTCCCACAGTCTGTAACTAATTCTATCTTACCTCTCTCTACAATTCCCCCTTTTTTGTTTTCAAACTGTACTACCAGAATATTTTCCAATGTTCGATCAACTATATGAACAAGAATCATAAAACAAAACACTCCGAGCATTAGAACATTTTTGACCCATTGCCCAAACCAAACAAGCTCCATTCATCTTGTTCCCTCAGCTTGTCCACAAGCTGATGATGAAGCAGTGGTAAACAAGGCTGGTCAGACCACTCTTGCAGGTACCCATCATGGACTGGAATCTGGAAACACAAGCATATCCTCACCTCCAGGTTATCAATGGAAAGGGTCCTCACCATTTTCCACTCTCAAGGTTCATAACAAGTACTTGAGCTTTATTCTAAGTAAACCTGTGATTCACTAAAATGTTGTTGGATGGGGATTAGGTTGTTCTGAACACAATTCAAAAAATTAACAGCATATAAGGCTTTTTGTAGTCTTTCCTGGGGGGTATATCCCATCCCTGCACTCCCCCATTTTTGTTTTAAGAAGGTGGACTTGAGAGTGTTATGGGCCTGTTCAAAAATCATTTGACCTGTAGGGGAATGTTGAACGCCCACAACGAAAACAAAATGCCATCCATTTCAATGCATAGGCTCATCCATTATCAGTTTTCACAAAGACAGGAACTCTACAAGGGCTGCAAAAGTGGACAAAAAATGACACTGGATATCTTTTACACATTCACCTGTATAGGCAGAGGCAAAAATACATGTGGGTAAGGTATAAATCATAACATGAATGTATTTAACCTACCAAATTTAAGAATACGTGTAACATCAGTTTTCCAGATTTCTTGAGCTTGAAGTCCCCAAGGATTAAGTCCAAGGCCAGGCAAAGGTGCAACTTGTTGACAGTCAGCAGAGGCTTGCGCAATTTGCTGTGCTTCCTTGTGTGGAAGCTGAAAAATTGTATTCGAAGAGCTGCTGCACTCAGGTGAAAACCCCCCGTGACAGACATTGTCGTGGTTTAGGGCAAATTTGAGAGAAAACCTCCAAAAGGGGGGCTCTCCAGAAAGCAAGCCCATAGAGTCCCTCCCTCCAGCTGGTTCAGGAAGGATTTCTAGGAGAGAAGTGGAAGGAACCTGTTTATTTAACAGGCACAGCACCCCCCAGCACACAAAATGAACGACATTGGATGACACCACTCTTTCACCGCTCTGATAAAAAGACGACAAATTTAGAAAGTCTCTCTTGGGGGTGGTCGCTCTGTTATCAGTCTCTCCTGTGCTGGGGGTAGCGGCTGCAGCCACAAGGTGCAAGCTCTCAGTGTTTCCCAGGTTCCAGTCTGGAGCAGGTTTGAGTAGGTCCATACAAAAAGGGAAAGGAGAAACAGTCCAGGAAAAATTTGGATTGCTTAGCTAAACTAGCTAATGAGCAGAAGCAAAAAGCAAGAGCAAAGCAGGTGCAAAGCAGAAGCAAGAGCAAAGCAAAGTGAAAAGCCAAGAAAAATCAAAAGCAGCACTATGTACTATCCCATCTGTGTGTCCCACTGAAGCAAGAGCAAAACAAAGTAAAAAGCCAAGAAAAAAAGCAAAAGCAGCACTATGTACTATCCCGTCTGTGTGTCCCACCAGCTGTGGGAGAGCGGCTGATAGCAAAACCAAAACAAAACATTCACTCTTCAGAGCCAGTCTTGAAGGCACAGAACATAATATCCAGCATAAACTGAGCACACGAATGGAGATACAAGCATCATAACATCACCCTAGGACAGGCATGCATGAGAAAAAACATCTGTCACAACAACAGCCCTAGCTAACTGGTCTGCACAGGCATTACCTTCAGAGATGGGGCCAAGAAGAATAGTATGGAAATGTACACATAGGATATAATACCTTTTCATACACAAGTGCACTGCAAAATGCAAATGTAAAAATAAAGAAAAAGGCAAAACATAAGTGGAGTCCGTAACAATGTTGAGTTCATCCTGAAATTTTTCAAAAGCTGTTACTGTAGGTGCTAGTTCTACCAATTGTGAAGAACCATGTATCTCGTAGCCATTGCCCATTACTTTGCCACACTATTATAGGCCACCCAGTCCTTCCAGAGTCATCTGTGAACACTATAGGAGCATTGGCAATTGAAACTGGGGAACAATAAGATTTTTCAATAAAATTCAACTGTGATAGGCTGCTCAACAAAGTATGGGAAGGCAAATGAATATTTAATTGATTAGAAGACCCTTGGAGGGTAACCTGAAAAACCAATGAGTGTTATCGCAGCCAATCTAAATAATCTTGGGTCATGGGTAAGTGCATAACTTACCATGGGAGGGATCAGCACCATCAAGTTGCAGCAGGCACTGTCAACCTCTCTGTATTGACAGTGAAATCAGATCTGTGCAGAAAACAATGTTTTTTCCAAATTGATGTGGCAAAAAAAAAAAATCCACTCTAAAGTAACAAGGGGGTCCTTTGAGCATCATTCCATTGGGCCAAAGCATACAGCTGATAAGAAGCATTGATTGATAAGATAGAAATTGACAGGAATACCATCAACTTTTCTACAAACCTATCAAGCATTTAACATCTGCTGTTAAGTGTAGAACATCTGTGATCTGTTCTAAGGCTCCTGTTGCTCTGGGTGTCAGGGTGTAGGGGGAAGTAAGTTTGGGGTCCCCTTTCTGTAACTGGAAAAGGGGGTTAAATTGTTCAGTGGTGATACCCAATAAAGGGTGTTCCTAATAAATTGCTCCTAAGAGCTTTTGCAAATCATTGTGGGTGGACACTTGAGATATCAATTGCAGCTGCAAAGGTTGAATAGTTTGATTTAAAAATTTCCACCCTAAATATTTCTAAGGAATTTCTTCTAGTATCTTTTAATTTGCTACTGTCAAACCCTTTCATTCTACAGCCTCAGTAGCCAACTGTTTTAGCCTTGCTGCTTTAGCACGAATGTTAGCAACAATCAAAATATTGTCCATGTAACAATAAAGTAAAATATTAGGTGATTTCAAGTGTACTGGAGCTAGTGCTTGAGCAACAAAAAGTTGGCAAATGATGGAACTATTTTTCATGACCTGAGGTAAAAATTTCCAATGCTATCTTTGCTAGGGCAGCATTAATGGAAGGCACAGAAAATGCAAATGCGGGGGCATTGTGTTCACAAAGTGGTATGGTAAAAAAAACCATCTTTGAGATCAATAACAATGAGAGTCCAGGGTTGTGGCATCACAGGAGATGGTAGCCCTGGTTGTAGGGCTCCCATAGGCATGGTAACATCATTGATTTTTCTAAGATCATGCAGCAATCACCATGATCCATTTTTTTTTTCTGTATAACAAAAACAGGAGAGTTCCAAGCACTAGTTGTATGGACAATATGTCCAGCTTGCAGCTACTCTTGTACAAGTTGGTGCAAATGTTGTCACTTCTCCCAAGACAGAGGCCACTGGTTCACCCACACAATATGTGTTGTCCAGGTAACAACAGGGTAATGCTTCTTGGCAGTATTCCCCATGGTAAATTTGTTCCCAACACAAGACCAAATTGGCTAAGGCAGTCTTGTCCCCACAAAGCAACAGGCAGTGAGAGTACAGAAGGTTTCACGGTGGCAGTGCAACCTTCAGGGCCCTTGACTGTGGCAAAATTAACACTCTGCTTTGGAATAGAGAGGCCTCCAATCCCAGCTAGGCCCTTAGTGGCTTGAATCAAAGGCCAATGACTGAGCCAAGACAAAAAGCCTATAACAGTACAAAATTTGTAGCTTCGCATTTTGATGCCAGAGGGCACATTTGAGAGTGGGTCTATGACTGGAAAGCAATTGTGCCCATAGGACTTGTGGCTGCTCAGTGGAGCTAAAACTTCTGTTTCCTCTAACAGCCTATGGAAGACTGCCATGGTGGTCAGCATGGGAAAAAACAAGCTGAGGAATTTGTGTGCATTCACAAGTTTGACACAGGGGTACAGGCATCCAAACCATTATTTGAATCTTCCCAGTAAAATCCTTGTCTATAAGTCCAGGGAGAACAAAAAACCCTGCTTTGTGATTGATAATCAACAGATCACAGGTGCACTGCACCCCTAGCCCAGTGGTCCCCTGACATCTGAAGGCAAACAGTACATACCATTATCCTGAAGAATAGTTGTGATGGTGGAGACCAGGTCCATGCCAGCACCACCTGTTGTTTGGGCTCACAAGGCATTTGCTGCAATGAGTGCAGCAGGGCCTGATTTACTCTCCATGCATGGTTCCTCCTGGCACTCCGCTGGTGGTTTCCCAAAGGGTCCATAGATGTAGCTGGGAGCAGCTCCTCTCTCTCCTTTAGTAAATTTAGATCAACATTGTTTTGCATAATGCCACTCCCTCCAGCAATGCAAGTATATGCCTAGTCCTTCAGAACCTAATTTTTTTTCTGGGAGCACTCACACCTCATGTGACCTGGCTTCCTGCAAGAAAAGCAAAGATTCAATCCAGAGTGAACGCTCATTGTAGCGAGAGCCTCAGAAAGAAAAGCCATGATATGGCTGGCAATGCTGATTCCCTGATAAACCTTCAGCATTTCTGTGACACTGGGGGCTCACAGGGGCTGTACAACATTTTGACAGTCAGGGTTTGCACTTACCACTGCTAAGTGCTTCAGTAATATTTCTGATGTGGTGATGTTATATGCTTTTTAGGGCAGCTTTTAGCTTATCTAGAAGCTTAATAAAAGGTTTGTCAACTCTCTTTTTTATATTAACAAATGAGGTTGTAGAGAGACCACCATCTGGCACTTTATGAAAAGCTCATAAAACAAGTTCCTTTGAATGCCGAAGTGCTTCCACTGGAAATCAGTCAGTGCATATTGGCCCACCCCCGTAAGAGCTTCAAGACCAATAGGTCGCAAAATGTGCCCTTGGGTTTGCTAGAAACTGTCCCTAGCTTGAACAGTGCAAAGCTCTCTCCACTCTGACATCCAGACAGTGAACAGTATACCCATGTCAGCATAATTGGCACAATTTGTGTAAAGTCTTGTGGTGCCAAATCATACAAGTTCACCATGGTTTCCAAAAGGCTAGTAAAAGGGACATTGATGCCATTATCTACAGCAGTGTGATGCAGCTCTTTTATGATACTGTAAGGCAAACCTTCCCATCGATGTAATTGGTTGGGCTGATAAATAACCAGAAAAGCATGCAATAAGTCTGCATCCTCCTCTGTTTTCTCTCCACTGCCTATAGATCAGGGGTGAAAATATCAGGCTCCCTTCCAGAATCAAACAGATCAGGGGACCAGGGGCCATCCTCTGGTTCTCTTTCCACAATCCCGAGAAACTTATGATCAGAGATTTGTATTTCGTTCAATGCTAGCACAGAAGGAGCAGACATGGAAGGAGCCGGCACAGCTGTCACAGCGGCAAAGGGCATCCTTCTTTCTCTGGTCTATGGGTGCTGCATGTGCTATGAGCGCTTCACACACAGTCCGCCACAGACACAAAAGCTCTGCCAGCACTTTGTCGCCTCACGTTAACTCAGTCCCAAAAAGTGCCTCCTAAAATGTCCTGTGGTAAATAGGTATGATTTGTGTTGACAAAATTGAAACAGTAATCAATGTTGATACAGTAATTAATATTTGGAAATAATGAAACAGTTAAAAAGTGTAATTCCAAGAAAGAAAGGGAGAGGAGATGTTCACACCCACCCCCCACTCCCCCCCCCCTTTCTTGCAGATGTTCAAGGCAGGAAAAAGCAAGAGATAACAGTTACTAAAAATTAACAGAAAGAAAGAAAAATCTGGTTGGGTCCCAGGAAAATGCTAGTTATAAGAGATTTATTGCTTTGATGCTTAAATATAATATTATGTTAGTTTTGGCTTACATTGTACTAGTTTGGTGCACATGTGTAACCTGAAGATGAATTAAAGGACATCAAGGAAGAGGAGAGGCCTTCAACAATGACGATCCCCAAAGACTGGTGCGACCACCTAAAAGAGTGGTGCAGCATGCGCGGTGAACTTGGTGATGAGGGCGGAGGTAGAAGTGTGATGAATCGAATATGGGAGGAGATGGCATTGATACATGACATATAAGGGGGAATTTTCGCTTGACAGGCTTGTATGTGAGGTGGCATGGGTCCAAGGATCCTGCAGTCTGTACCCCATGTGTTTTTTTTTTTTTTTTTGCTGATGGGCTATTATTAAAGCACAATTATTCCTTATTTTTAGCCAAATTATATTGTCAATATTTCAAGTGTATCCGATTTTAAATATTTTATAAGCTATTAAATTAAAATTGCTTCTACCTCTAATATTGTTTGGGGTTTTTTTTTTGATGATGGGATAATTGGGAAAATATAACCGTCCCATGTCTGAAGGTCAAAAACATTGGTACTATCTAAAGTTGAATCACAGTCTTTAGCCCATAACAAGATTAGATTCAACTTTTCTTCTGTGTTTTTTCAAAATCGTTTCAACACCTCCACAGCTCCTTTTGTTCCCAGGGTACGCCGCTCCCCATATTTCTTGGCTGCTTACCTTCTCTTCTGTGGAAAGTCGATCAGCGCCACAGACTTCATTCAGCCACTGGGTTTTGTTTCAGCCCGCCTGGAATTCAGCTGCACTCATTGTCACCAGTGCAGCCACTACTTGCCTATCAAGTCTCTGATGCAGGATGCCATTTGTAACAACCAGGGCATGGACTCAGACCAGCAGGGATACTGAGACATTAATTGAGAGAAACAAGTTGGTTTTATGCACTTCTTGTGGTAGATAGGGACAGGCGATCGGAAGATCTCGCGATGTAACGGGAAGGCAGGACCCCTGTTCCCCTTAGATAAGAAATTAACATAGGAATGTAGCCTCCCTAAACTGAATACCAGTAACTTTCCACTCCTTACTAACCATAGATGGTAAAGACAGACCCCTCTGACGTAGAAGACCCCTAGATTATAAAACCCCACGAGATGAGATAATAAAGGCCTTTGGACCGTCCACCACATTGGTGTTTGCGTGCTCCTTGGCCCGAGTGACCCTGGAGAGTGGGTCACCGTGCCGTTTCCTCAGAACCAGGTCGCCTTGCCTTATACCAGAAGGCAACAACTGGTGCCGAAAACCTGGGAGCCGATCAGCGCCCAGGGAATGGGGATCGCCTGGACAGAGGACGGCGGCTGCACAGCTGGCCTAGTGCAGCGGAGGGGACGCCCTCGGACCCGCATGGACCATGGAAGCCATCACGAAGGTCATATCAGAAATGCATGCACAATGGGGTATAGAATGTAAAATTAGAGATATGACTCTTGCATTGCTGAGATTGATTAAGCTTGGGGCTATAGAAAGCCCTGTGGATATTTTACACCCGCAGGTGTGGGATAATTGTACAAAAGCTCTGGCTGAGGACACTATGTTCTCGGGGTCAGGGAAAGCCCTAAAATCGTGGGGCAGAGTTGTCCAGGCTCTGCGAAAAGCTCGACAAGAGCAAGAAACCTGGAAAGCCGCGCGAACCTGCTTATTAGCCATGCCACAGCTCGGGGTAGGTGCGGCGACACAGACCGCGGAGATTCTTGACCCGGACGGACGTGCGGAGGCGCGGTTGCCGGAACCCCCTCAGCGAGCGGACTCACCATCGGAGGGGGGGGGAACACGTGCGGGCGTTCTGGCAGGGACTCACGGAGGAGGCGCGGAACGCAACCGGATTGTCGGACCCCGCAGGGTTCGGTAAAAACTTGCCCCCGCCATATCCGTTTGAAAATGGCGCCAAGCTGCGTGGTCAGAGCGGAAGGGAGGAGGCGGGGGGCGGAAATGGAGTCAGCCTGCTTAACAACGCGTGCGCGGGCGAGCGGGGAGAAGGGGAGGCCCCTGTGGTGGAGCGTAAGACCAATCAGAGCGCTCTATTCAAATTAGGTCCTTATAGGGCAAGGACCTCTCCCAGCAGGAGGCGGGGGGACCCCAGGGGGAGGGAACAGCCCGACCCCCACAGGAAGGGGCGGGGTCGGAGCCCGAGAAAAAGGCAGAGCAGCCCGGAAGCGTTCGCTCAGTCGACTTCCGGCTCGGACTCTGAGTCGAGCTCGGATGAGCTCGAGAGGGAATTGGGGGACTCCAATTCGGATTCTAGCTTTAACAGAGTGCGAACAGCGGCATATAAGGTCTCTAGTCGCAGCGCTCCCGTGTGGGTGAAGGGGTTATCAGAGAAAGACCGGACCCCGCTTACAGATTGGCGGAAAATAAAGATAGCTTGCGCGGAATGGGCCCCGTCTGCCAATCTCGTGTTCCCGGTCTGTGGGGGGGGGGCAGGTGGAAACCAAAGGACCTATTCCCTGGTTAATCCAAAGGACGTCCAGGCAATCATTAAAGCGATTGCAGACAAGGGAATTAATTCTGCCATGGTTACCACACTCATTGACGGCGTTTTTGGAGGGGATGATATGTTGCCCTTTGATATTAAACAGATGTGTAGGATGATTTTCGATGGCGTGGGGATGATAGTTTTCAAACAAGAGTGGGAGGATCAATGCACAAAGGAGCTAGTCCAGATAATGGGAGCTGACCATCCACTGCACGGTTCCAGTATACAAAGTTTGATGGGCAGAGACCCCACTATAATCACCCCCCAGGCCCAGGCTGAGGGCTTACGGGCTCATGAGGTTATGACAACCACCCGTGCTGCCTGGGAAGCCATCCGTGCTACTTCCAAAGTAGTAGCCAAACCTTCACCATGGTCAGCTATAAAACAGAGTGAGAGTGAGAGCTTCACTCAGTTTGTGGACAGGCTTCAGGCAGCATTAGATTCTTCCTCATTACCGTCAGAGGCTAAGGGTCCCGTGCTGGCAGACTGCCTACGCCAGCAATGCAACCCAGCCACCAAGGACATTTTAAGGTCATTTCCACCTGGGTCTAATATAGCTGCCATGATCAGACACGTTGCAAAGGAGGAGCACCTAGCTCCCATCCAAGCAGCAGTTCACACTGCAATAACCAGTGTGATGGCATGCCTTAAGTGTGGCCAGGCAGGCCACTTGGCAGTAAACTGCCCCCAGCCAAGGCGCCTATCAGCAGCTGCTCCACCACGCCAAGGGGGACTTAAGGGACCATGCTGGGCATGTGGAAGGAAGGGGCATTTAGCTAAGGAATGCAGATCCAGGCTTCAGGGAAACGGGAAAGGGAGGGGGCAGTCGGGCCAGCCTCCTCCCAACTGGAATATGCAGCGGCCCAGCTACAGCAACCCCCAGTGGGGCAGGGGACCCTCATACCCCATGCCCCCACAGGGAGCAGTCAATTTTGCATCCCCACCTACGGTGCAATGGCAGAGTTATGCAGCACCCTCAGTACCCTCGCACCCCCCACTGCCACAACCTGCGCCGGTGGTACAGGGCCAGCAGGAGGCGCCCCAGAGCGGGATCCCTGGGTGGCCTTGGCCATGAGAATAGGGAAGGAACCCCTGATGGTGTGGGGGACATGCCGCCTTTACGGCAGTCAGGATCCCCACGTCATAGGGTTTCAGTTCTGGGCGGATACGGGATCAGACTGCATGATTTTTCCCCAAGCAGATTGGCCTGGACATTGGCAATTCAAAGAAGTCCCTCCAGTGAACGGAGTGGGAGGGCAGTCCCAGGAATGGAAAAGCACCCAGCTGGTAGCTATAACACTTTATATGAAAAAAGGACCAGAACAGACAGTCACGATTTATCCCTACATACTGCAAAATTCTCCACCCCTGTTAGGAAGGGAGGTTCTTTCCAGGCTAGGATTCTGGATTACAAATTTATCCTGAGGGCCACTGCCGTACACCCTTCGCTGCCAATCAAATTGACCTGGAAATCATCAGACCCTGTATGGGTCGAGCAGTGGCCCCTGACAGAGCCTCGAGCGGCAGCCTTGCTGGAACTGGTCGACCGCAAACTGCAAAAGGGTCACATAGAACCCTCCACCAGCCTATGGAACACCCCTGTATTCGTGATCCCCAAAAGGTCTGGAGAAGGCTGTCGTCTTGTCCACGACCTGAGAGAGGTGAACAAGATGATCCGACCCATGGGTCCAGTCCAGACACTGCTACCCATGAACTCAGCCATTCCCACAGGGCAGCTGTGCGCAGTGCTGGACATCAAAGACTGTTTCTTTTCAATACCTCTGCACCCTGAGGACAGAGAACGATTCGCCTTTTCCTTGGCATTCCGAAACGGCGAGCGGCCCAACCTTCGCTTCCAATGGCGAGTACTACCACAGGGCCTTGTCGACAGTCCCACTATATGCCAAATCACTGTGGACAAAGCACTGATGCCAGTCCGACATTCCCATCTCAATGCAACCATCATTCAGTATATGGACGACATCCTAGTCGCAGCACCATCAGCAAGCCAAGTAGATCACCTGGTGTCCACAATCATGGAAACCCTTCAGGCCAATGGCTTCGAGATCGCGAGCGCAAAGATCAAGAGAGGACCCTGCGTAACTTTCCTGGGAGTAGAGATCACAAGCTCCTACGTGACACCCCCGAGGCGAAGGTCAGTCGAGACATCAAAACACTCTACGACGTGCAACGCCTGGTGGGATCGCTGCAGTGGCTTCGCAACATCGTCCTGATTCCTCCCGAGGTCATGGACCCTCTATATGACCTCCTGAAAGGAAAGAACCCCTGGGAACCCAAGGAGCTGACGCCGCAAGCAACGAGCTCCCTCGACTTCATCGAAAGCCAGATGACTACTGGCACACTTGCCAGGTGGAACCCAGCCGTGCCACTGGACCTATACGTCCACTTTACACCGAAGGGGAGAGTGGGAGCACTGGCTCAAGGACCTTCCGAAAAGGCTCGACCGATTCAATGGGTGGTTCTTGGAAGACCCGCTCGTGCTTTTTCCCCGGGAATCGAATGCATCGCTAACCTCATCATGAAAGGCAGGAAACTCACCTTGAAACACCTAGGGACAGAGCCGACAAGCATCTACCTTCCGTTTCGCAAGCAACTGACCTCAGAGTCAGCCACAATATTGGAGTACCTAGCCCTTGCTCTCACTGGCTTCGGAGGAGAAATCTCCTACTCCTCCAGACCACCCTGGACTCAGCTGCTGACCATAGTCGACATGGACATGCTGCCAAAGGTCAAGGACCGACCACAGCCAGGACCAACAGTCTTCACAGACGCTTCCTCCACGACTTCAATCGCAGCAGCAGTGTGGCAGGCAGGAGAGCAATGGCATTGCGTCAAAGCATGTGACCCCACACTGTCAGTGCAACAACTGGAGGCAGCAGCAGTCGTCTTGGCGTGCGGACTCTTCCAAGAAGAACACCTCAACATAGTAACAGACTCTATATTCGTGGCAAGGCTTTGTCTAGTCATGGCAGGACCAGGAGTGTCAACATCTGCAGCAGCCCTAATGCTGGAAGAAGCACTCTCCTCGCGACAGGGCACCATGTCAGTCATTCACATCAACAGCCATGACCCAGTCAAAGGTTACTTCCAGATCAGCAACGACAAAGTGGACGCCGCAGCAAAAGGTGTCTGGACATTGCAGGAAGCTCGTCAACTGCACGAGTCGCTCCACATCGGAGCCAAAGCGCTGGTGAAGAGATGCGGAATCCCGACAGCGGACGCGAAACATGTGGTAGCCACTTGCCCTTATTGCCAGAAGTTACCCCTATGGACCTGTGGGGTCAACCCGAGAGGTCTCAAGCCTTCAGAGATCTGGCAGTCGGACTTCACCTGGTGTGAACTGCTGAAGCCCCGAGCATGACTTGCAGTGACAGTGGACACTTATAACGGAACGATCATAGCCACACAGCACGCCAAAACAAACTCTAAGGCCACAATTCAGCACTGGCTGACAGCCATGGCTTGGCTTGGTATCCCCAAGCAGATCAAGAAAGACAATGGGTCCAATTTCACCTCCAAACCAGTGCAAGAATTTGCCTCAAAATGGGGCGTCACACTAGTGCAAGGTATCCCATATAACAGTACCGGCAGGCCATAGTAGAGAGAGCAAATCAGACCCTGAAAACCAAGATAGAAGTGTTGGCGAAAGCAGACGGCTTTGCCAATGCCATTCCCCCAGGAGATCAGGCGCGTATGCTGGCAACCGCTTTGCTAGCACTAAATCAGTTCCCTAGGGGAGATGAAACAAACAGTCCCGTTCAAAAACACTGGGCCACCCGAGCACTAGAGGAGGGCCCACAGGTGGTAATTAGAAACAAGCTAGGCGAATGGGAACGGGGCTGGAGGCTGATGCTCATGGGGAGAGGGTGCGCAGCTGTCAAAAAGGATGGCAAAATCAGGTGGTGTCCACTTAAGTCAATTTAGCCCGACCTCCATAATGAGCAGAATGAGACTGACGAGAATTGCAAGTTTCTGTTTACAGCACATGCTCGTGGGACGTCCTCGTGACGCGTACATCCCCATTCCAGAGGAAAGTGACAGACCACCAAGCCACCAGGCAGCGCCCGAGAGACCTGCATGGGTGAGACCCAAGCATCAAGGGTGTTTCTGTGTGATTTTGCTGTTGGGGCTTGTTGCCAGAGGGCAAGCCAACCCAGATCACTACCCCCATCGGCCATTCAGGTGGGTCATGCGACACCTTAGTAGTGACAAGGTGCTCGAAGAAATCACCACACCGAACACCCCGTCCTTCGTGGTCCGCATTACCGGCCTGTTTCCAGGACGACCAAAGGTAGACCCCACACGCCACACACATGTACCTATCCTACTGGTGCCCAGCTTCAAACCCTGGGAAAAGCTACTGCAATCACCCAGGGTGGGGATATTGTGGGCACTGGGGCTGCGAAACCATTGTTACAGATGCCAGACCGTCGGGGCCTGGGTGGGATCCACAAGAGCCTGACAAATTCTTACAGTTCACCTGGGCACCCAGCGGCTGCAAAACACCTGTCTTCATACATGGAAGCTTCTATCGAAATCGCCATAAAATCCCAAAAATTTGGAAATGCACTAGCTATAACATGACAGTCTTGCAGCCAGATCACTTCAGTTGGGCCATAGGCAGAACGCGGAGAGTAGTCCTTCAAGGGTCAAAAAGAGGGTGAATGTGCGAATTATCAGGCTCCAACCGTCGGCGCCCCGAGCGGTTGGACCCAACAAAGTGATTAAAAGGGTGCCGAAAGGGAGAAACATAACCTACCCTAAAACCTTACCCACAAGGGTCAGCAATGTCCTAACCAGCCATGTGGAAGCCTTTCAGACAGGTCGCTCAGCCGGGTGGGACTCAGACCCAATCCTTCGTATGTTAGAAGCTACCTTTGTATCCCTGAACGAATCCAACCCTAACCTAACCGAGTCCTGCTGGCTTTGTTACGATGTCAAACCCCCCTTTTACGAAGGAGTCGCCTAAAACACTCCCTTCAGTTACTCCACAGCCGACGCCCCTCACCAGTGCAGATGGGATAACCCTCGCAAAGGAATCACCCTGAGTCAAGTCACAGGCCGGGGCAGATGCTTTGGCAATGCAACCTTAGCCAAGCGGAGAGGCAACGTCTGCACCAAAGTAGTCAAGCCCAACAGGAAAAACAATCAGTGGGTAGTCCCATCTGCACCTGGGATATGGGCTTGCCAGTGATCTGGAGTGAGTCCCTGTGTGTTCCTTGCCAAATTCGATGACTCTAATGACTTTTGTGTCCAAGTTCTGATTGTTCCTAGGGTCCTGTACCACTCAGACGAAGAAGTGTATCACCTTTTCGAGGAACCCAGCCGGCTCCACAAAAGAGAAATAATAACAGGTGTAACTATCGCAATGCTGCTCGGTCTCGGAGCAGCAGGAACGGCAACGGGTGTCTCAGCCCTAGCGACCCAGCACCGAGGACTGTCCCAGCTGCAAATGACAATCGACGAGGACTTGCAAAGGATCGAGAAATCCATCTCCTTTCTAGAGAAGTCAGTCTCCTCACTTTCGGAAGTGGTCTTGCAGAACAGGCGAGGTCTGGACCTCCTGTTCATGCAGCAAGGAGGCCTGTGTGCCGCCTTGAAAGAGGAGTGCTGCTTCTATGCAGACCATACAGGAGTCGTAAGAGACTCCATGGTGGAACTCTGAAACACACTGGCTCAGAGACAGAAAGACAGGGAAGCCCAACAGGGCTGGTTCGAGTCCTGGTTCAATCAATCACCATGGCTAACCACTCTGATTTCTACCCTAATAAGTCCATTGGCATTGCTGCTTTTGGCAGTTACCTTCGGACCATGCCTGCTGAACAAGCTGGTCTCATTCGTTCAGGCCCGCCTAGAACGGACCAACATCCTGTTCATAGGCTGGCGGCAATTGCTGTGAATTCAACCAGTGAATTCAACCAGGGAACACTGCCAGTCACAAGTCCTAAACTTGTCTGGCAAAAAACTTACTCAGGTTTACCAACGGCCTTTCCCTTGTCGAACTATAACCTTATACCTCACTTCAGTGCCTATGTATATGACTACCTCATTCATTTGTGAAAAAGGGGGGGGAGATGTGGTAGATAGGGACAGGCGATCAGAAGATCTCGCGATGTAACGGGAAGGCAGGACCCCTGTTCCCCTTAGATAAGAAATTAACATAGGAATGTAGCCTCCCTAAACTGAATACCAGTAACTTTCCATTCCCTACCCAGTAACTTTCCACTCCTTACTAACCATAGATGGTAAAGACAGACCCCTCTGATGTAGAAGACCCCTAGATTATAAAACCCCACGAGATGAGATAATAAAGGCCTTTGGACCTTCCACCACACTGGTGTTTGCGTGCTCCTTGGCCCGAGTGACCCTGGAGAGTGGGTCGCCGTGCCGTTTCCTCAGAACCAGGTCGCCTTGCCTTATACCAGAAGGCAACAACTTCTTCAAGACACACTATTTCCTAATTGAATGTTTTTCACTAAACAGCCTATCACATGTTGTCACATCAGCAACACACTTTCTTAATGTCCTTATATGGGGTGATCACATGTTGTTTAGGTATTTGGCAGCTTCTGGCAGGCTTCTCTCTGTGGGGTGTTGGCCGCCTGGCATTTCTTTCCCCCAAGGTCATGCAGAGACAAGCGTCTCTGTGCTGCCATGGTGTTCCCCAGGCATGTGCCACAGCCTGTAAGTCAATTCTGTCTTGTGTCTCTCTACAAACTATAAACTGGGTTTATTTGGATGGTAGCTTTATTTATAGGATAGGACAAACAAAATGAGAAAGTTAATGAGCAGCTTAATAGGGAGTTGGTCTCTCTATCTAAATGTGAGGTGCTGCTTTTTGTGTGCTAAATTTTCAGTGGGCTTCTCTGCCAGCGCAATTGCTTTCTTTTACACTTGTGAATTATTCATCCTTTCCAAAATTAAGAAATTTGAAATTTATAAATTGAGACAGAGAGATAAAGATCAACAGTATTTGCTAAATTAGGATGAATATGTTTGAACCAGGCAAGACCTGACAACACCACAAAATCTTTCCCATATCTGAATGAGCCATAATTTATACTGTTTTCATAATTTCAGCACTTCACAAATTCAGGTCAGGCTGTAAAAAAGAAGTGATCCCAGCCTGACTAGAATGTCACAGGTGTGATTTGCTTTAACTGACCATTTTTATAGCTCTTGAGAATTCAATTTTGAGAATCTTTCAATTTCTAAAAAAACAAAGTATTCTCTAATGCATATATTGGATCATTTCCAAAGCAGTTTTGTCTTGTGAACTGAATGAATTTGGATTCTTTTATTCCATCCCCTATACATTATAGTATAGCCTATAAAGTCATTATCCTATCAATGTATCTCCTGTTCAGGTATGTGTAACACCAAACCAATTAATCAGCTAGCCATTTTGCACATAGATATTTAATAACACTTTGCAAATGAGTATTTATTTTTTTTTTACCTCGAGATCACAAAATCACAAAAATATGATCTTGTGAGAATCAAATTAATAAATATCTGTTGAGTAAGTAATGTTTTATAGAGGAGTGTAGGTCTAAATGCAGATTTCTCCTTTTATGTCTGGCAAAGAGAGCTAGCTTCTTGATTCCAATTGAACAGATTCTGAACCTAGACTTTCTGTTATTTTCACTGCCTTGAGGAAGCAGTCTTTAAAATAGCTTGAATATCTCATTGTCCTTTAGTCATACTTGGAGCTGCACTAATGCGGCCTTGGCCGGGTTTCAGGGTATCCCAGGCTGCCATGAGTCTGGATAGCGCAGTCCTGTTGAGCACGAGTCCTGATATCACACTCCTGTTCAGCACAGCCTGTCTGAGTTCCCAGGCAGCTCCCAGCTGCAGGCTACCTTAGCAAGCTCAGCTCTTACCAAAATTAGCTCTTAGTGATAATCAGCTCATTTTGTGATTTCAGCACTTTTCTTGCTAAGTGCCTTAGGCAGACATAGGGAGAGAGAGAAGAAGCGCTGTGTGAGGTTCCACAGGAGTGTCTTTATTGAATCTTCTGCAGAGGTTCTCAGGGACAGCTATTCCGGCCAACTGGGCAAAAGTAGGGGTTTTTATAGGATACAGGAATTTTAGAAATTGTCCAATAGTTGTGGTCAAAAGGAAAGTGACCTATAGTCTTACAGAGGGATAAGCAAGGGTCCAAAGGTGGGAGAGGGGCTTCTAAGGTCCAGTCATCATGACTCGGCATTTCCTATCTTAGGCTGCTGACTGCCAGAGAGGCCTTGCAGGCCCTGTGCCTGCTACACTGCACTGCAGACACAATGAAAGAAGGTGAGTGATAAAAATCCTTCTGTATAGCAAAAAAATATTTAGTGTTAGCATCAAGTCAAAATAGATCACCAATATGACACATCTTATCCCTTCAGATTCTCTGAATAATCCCTTAGAGGACATGAAAATGTCCTTCAACTTACGTGTATCTCCTGCATATTCTGTTAATATTTGCTCTGGTAATACTAGCAAAAGGTTTTCTCAGTTTCCTACTGTGATTCCTTGGTAAGTTTGCTTTCAAGACGGCTAGGAGGTTTTCCATGCTTTTGGAATCATCTTTATAGCTTTCAAAAGGGACAGCTTTGGGGATATAAAATAACCCCTGAGGCTCTGCACTAAACTGAATGTCTTTCCAGCAGGGAAAATTTGCTGTCTGCCCTGGGAAATAGGACCAGGGGAAAGGGACAAACTGATAAGAGAACCTTGGAATGTCTTGGTTTCTAGTTGCTGCCTGAAAAGGTGGGGCAAGTGCTGGTGGCAGAAAAAGTCAGAGAAGATGCTCAATATAGCCTGAGTACTCTGTTAGCAGAAATAACAAACCAACAACAATGATTAAAGGCAAAGTGTGAGGCCATGGTAACTTACTGTTCTCCTGCAGTCTGCTTGCTTATTTAGGATCTGGATTCAGATCTGACACAGTGCTGATTCCAACAGAAAAATAAAGGAACTTTGGTTGCTATAGTTTAAATTAAGTTGCAGAAGTTCAAATTTTTAGTTCAAATTACTAAGCAAAGTAATTTCTGCTTCTGACAAGCTGAAAGGTCATGATTGGCATGAACATATATATATATGCATATGTATCTTCTATGTACACATTCAGGCTATCATGATTTTAAGGCCACCATTTTTTTTTTTGTTCTGAGAAAATCTTTTTAATGTCTAACCACTGCATCTTCCTTCTACTCCATAGATAGTTTTCAACCATCTAGATTTAAAAGAAATTCTCCAGCTTCATATTTGAGTCCTGGTCTGACATCCATCAGTCTCAGATTAGTAAATACTTCACTTGCATATACAGGTAATGGTAATGGCATTTCAAAATCCAGTATCCTTTATATAAGACACTGCCTGTTACTGATGAGTCATTGTATATGACTTACGCCACACATTGACTCACCTACAATGAGTTGAAAGGAAAGCTGCAGCAACAGCAATTAAAGAAGGTTGTAGACTAGCTAAATAACATTCTTTTTTCCCCATGTGCTTTCTAAGAATTTTCTTCTCCTTTTTATTTTTAAAATATAAAAAAACCCCTCTGATTTCACTGATTTCCTGAGCATGTATCACTGCTGCAAGTGGGATAACTAAATTGGAATATGACCATTGATTTTGATTGTAAGGTATTATTAGCTCATTAGTCAGTACAATTGACTCTTCTGCATACCAAGAGTTAGTAGCTTTGGGGAATTTAAATTAAACCTTTGGTATTTTACTGAGATCAGTGGATGACGCAAGTAGTGGGGACAGGGACCTTCTATGAGGAAAATCACACAACATAAATCATTTCTCTAAAACAGCCAAATCAGACAATAGCTGAAATCTGAAAGGTTAAACAGCCTGTAATGAATACAATGTATCCTTTATTAAGTACCATTATCAGGTAAGTTAGGTAGTTGTAATATGAAGGTGTTATAAGAAATGTATTTTCCAGAGAACTTTAATTTTTAAAATTAATTTAAAAATTTTTTAAATTAAAGTTCTCCTTAAGTTCAATAGTTACATATTTTTTAGGATGTGATACTAATGCTTTTTACTGTACTTCCAAGAAGTGAAGACTTAAAAATTTACATGCCCAAATGTTTCACATCTGATCCTCATTTACCTTCTCTAGTTCATATAGTTAGGCTTTTCTTTTCTAGTGTGACATCAGTGTTATAAGGAACAACATAAAAAAACTAATTCTAATGCAATTTACATTATGACACTGACACAACTGAAACTCTAAGAGAGCTTTCTCTTTACAGAAAGATATATGTTTAAATCCTCAGATCAGTTATCTATTTATGTGCCTGAACTTAACATAGATAAACAGTTGAAAAATTGGTAATGCGAAAACAATGGCACAAACCTGAACAAATAAATGACTGGAGTTCCTGATATAATTGATGGATGAGTAATAGATCAATGAAATTAAAGCTATATTGCATCACAAACCCAAGGCAATCTTACCCCATAATATCAGATAAGAGTTGATTGTAAAAGGAACAAATTTTCTGAAATGAAGGCTTTATTTTTCAGAATTTATAATTAATTCAGAAAATTTCAGAATTTATAATTAATAAATGAGAGGGTTTTTTGTTCTGGGGTTTTTTTTGGTTTTTAAATGATATAATTTATTACATTTATTACCTTATTACATAAGGTAAAACATGGGAAAAATATATATAGTATATTAGTATATATAGTATACTGAAGCTCCATATCTTTCTCTGTATTATGAGATGGCTTATAAAGGTTCCAATTTCATTACCAGCAGCCTATCACTCTTGATCAGCATCAAGCATTTTTTGCAGGTGTAACAAAACTTGCACTGTTTTACAAGTAACTCCTACTTCTAAAGAATTAGAGTGCAGCAGCATAGTATGTTAGTCATTGGCAAAGAGCATAGTACTGTCATAGAGCTTAACTCAGAAGTGACAAATACTGCAACTGTGTGAGAGTGACTTTGTGACCTGAGTTGTTTAATGTACTACACAATAATGTTCCTTCATTAAAGATTGACCAGACAATAATTTTTGGCACCAAGTCACTACATTTAAGTTCAGCTCTTCATCTTGGAAAATTCAAGCCTGGGAACTACCAGAGTTTCTTATGGGCTTATATTCAAATACTAATATTTTATTCACTTACTCCACTTACCACTGAGATAGATATCCCCAATACGCATCACAGTTCACTTCACTAGGCAGTTTCAGTTTAAGTGACTGTGATGCTGGCTGTCTTGGCCATTCAATAATGGCCAAGACACGGTTTAATTATTATGATATTGTCCTAAGGGGACTTTATAATGCTCATATCCCCATTTGTCTGTTTAGCCCAGAAATAAGTTTTGCATCTTTAAGATTAGTTCTGAAATTGAGGGGGGGTGGAAGAAGAAGCATACAGTTTGTTTTTAGAAACTACACTGACTCCTCCATATTCCTGCTCCTAGACTATGTTGTCTGTGGAGAGACAGACAGTGGGACAGAACTCTCCTTTACTTTTAGTTAGTTTTTAGCTAGCTGAGGCAAAAAGTTTCCTAGACTGTAGTTTTTCTTTAGAACCTGTTTAAACCTGCTCCAGACTAAATACCCAGAAGAGCACCAGCAGCTCACACCTATGGCCCACCAGGCCGGGCCTGGGCCGTGGCATTTCCAGCACTGGAAGAACTGGTAAGAGACTAGTGAGCTGAGCTGCAGCCCACAAAGGGGACTTTCTAAGTTTATCATCTCCTTTAGAGTGGCAAGAAGTTTTGTTGTTTAATATTGTTCATTTTTTGTGCTGGTAAATGCCTTACCTGTTAAATAAATTACTGTTTCCACTTTTCTCCAAGGAAGTATTTTCCCAACTGGTTGAGAGAGGAGCTGCTTAAATGTGCTTTCCAGAGGAACCCATTCAGAGGTTCTGTCAAAAATTTGCCCTAAACCAAGACAAATACAATTTTTGGCATCCAACATACAGCTCAAAAAAGTAGAAAAACCTGTACTGATTGCATTGTGGTTGTACTTACTCTGTATTAAGATAAATCACTCAGTAGCCATGTTGCTTGAATTCATAATATATTTCTGGGTGGAAGCCTTCATGTGTTTCTGGGCCTTTTTGAGGTATTAATAGCTTTCTAGTCCCTAAGTTTATTTTCTTATCCAAAAATAGTCCCAATAATATCCCTAATATGTAGCTTTTACAGTAGAGGGGCACAGATTAGAGTAACTATTATGCTGGGCTCCATGATAATGATTTATAGGGAGTTTACAAAAGTACTGGAGTCTATTCAAAATATATATAGTCTCTTCATCCTTCCCTGCATCCCAGTTCCAGTAGAATGTTTCTTGGTAATTACATCCTGTTTATTAGTGGAAGAGCAGGGGATGAGGCTTTTCAGCCTTTCCGTTCCTTTTTCTCCTTTGAATACATTCAGTCACTTTTAAGAATGTTCAGCGTTATAAATGGATAATGAGATGATTTGCTCTCGCAATTATGGGATGAATATTGTGTGTATATCAAGAGAAGCTTTATTGATATATAGTTATGTTATTGTTGTTTGTTGTTTAGATGTCCCCTGTTCTCCCCATAGTCCCCTTTTCCCTGCTCTGTACTGTTACTACTACTGTTACTGCAGAGACTGGGATATCTAGGACAGGTAGAAAGAAGGCATGAAGCAGTTGAGAATGGAAAAGCTTGTTGCTAGGGGGGTGCAGCATGACAACACCTGATCCTCTAATCAAGTTACAAGAAAGTAGTCGCCACCAATAAGCAGCAAAGAAGAGTCCCCTGACAGACTTTGGGAGTGGCCAGGCTTGGCTCATGCAACCTTCCAGGGGTATAAAAGGTGAAGCCTGCATCTTGAAAATGAGTCATGGGGAAGGGGGTCAGGAGGGGGGGGGGAACTCCTTATTTTTCATTCTTTAGTTATTTTTGTTGTATTTTTTGTAAAAGCTTAATAAACCTTTAAAATTTTCCAAAATGACTGGTCATTTGTCACATTCAGTTTCCCCTATATATTAAAGAGACCACCTTCTTAGTATTTAATCTGGTAAACTTCCTCTATATGGTCTACAACTTCTCTAAAATGAAGGCTGAATTGTCCAGAAGAGCTGATGAGACCCTGTCAGACAATACCCAGAGATGGGGCAATGGAGAGGCATTTTAAAAACTTTTATTTCATTTTCAGTCTCATGAGAAGAGTGAGACAATAGAGATGTTATAATTCACGCCATCACAACCAGAAGCCAGCTCTTTCCTAATTCCAATACACTATAAGCATTTCTTGGCCTATCAGCTTTTTTGCCACATCATGCTGCAGATATCTTAAACATCATCTAAAACTACCTCTTGTGGGTCCTACTACAATGCATCTTTCATAGTTCTATTTCTTCAAAGTATCTAGTCTTATTTGCAAGGCCATCCTTTTTCTAGCTCCATTTCTGTCTCAACAATATCTGTCCTCTTTTGTGGCATTTCTAAGTCAGCATTTCTTATCTCAAAGTTTGCATACAGGTGCATACTCTATGGGCCTGCTGTCAGGCCCTGAGAACTTTCTACAAATCCATTTCCCACATTACCCCTAACCCAGGTGTAAAAAATCCTCAGTAGTGTAAAAAATGGGAGAAAATAGGTCAAACCCTGAAAGAATCTTCTGATCCCTCAGCCTGGGAATTTTCATGTAGACAAATTCAGAACCCAGACAAGGTAGGGAATTATCTAAAGTAAAACTGCCATAGTGACTGGAGGAGTCTATGAGGAGGACTAAGGAGTCTAGACTGGACTAAGGAGGACTAAGGAGTCTAGGAGTCTAGACTGGAGGACTAAGGAGAAAAAGATCATTGCAATAAGCTAAGCCCTGGCCTATACTTACCACTGCTAAATACTGTAGGGCTGCAGATAGAGGCAGGGAGGCAGGGAGATAAATCAGCAGCTATTCCAGTCACTCAAGCTGCAGCCAATATCCCAGCTACTCAAGTTGTAGCTAAATCAGTCAGTGAACCTAAGCCTGCAACTAAACCAGGCAGTAAGCCTACGTCTGCAACTAAACCAAACAGTGAACCTCAACCAATAGCTGTTGCTCCTACCACAACAAGCAGAAAACACACATTTAAAACCGATGGTCCAGTGGATGGTAGTAATGATCTGGAAGAACGACTCTCAAAGCCAAGAACTCAGACAAAATCAGAGATCACTCTCGAGTCCATTTCTCTGAAGGACCTTTGTAACCTAAAAAAAGATTACACTCAACAACCAAATTAATCTATAATTGGTTAGTTAGTCCATCTTTGAGAGGCTGCAGGAAAGGCTACAGTCCTGGATGGTACTGAAGCAAGGCATTTGAGATCCATGTACCATGATCCAGTTATTGACCAAAGAATGATGAGAGGGGTTGACCCTCACAATCTCTGAGCATGGGTCCTGGGAAGTGTAGCACAAAGACACCTGTGCACAGACGATCTCTATATGCAGCAAACCCAATAAAAGACCACAGAACAAGGGATTCAACACTTAAGAGAAATTGCAGTGGCAGAGATTGTCTTCTCAGATTACCTAGACACTGTAAACTAGGATAGATTTAGGACCATGTACATCAGTAACGATACAACTTAAGCCACAAAAGTACACTTCTACTTTAGCAATAATGAAGCAGGATGACAGGGAAGAGACCGTGCTTGATCTGGCAAAGAAGCTCTGAGCATATGTAGATGCTGTGCAGGGCCCAACCCATGCAAGAATCACAGCTTTAGAAACATATACACAGAAATTAGAAGATAAGATAGAGGAGAATCACAAGAAACTCAAGGAAGAGATAAAAGAGTGTAGGAATGTGCCCCCTGTTGACAGAGTGACCAAATTATCCTTTGTCTCCTTAAAAAGGAAAAAAGCCCAGAAGTTTGTCTCCTCAATTTTGTAAAAAGACACCTCATAGGATCTTGGGGAATTCACCTCAAACCTAAGGATACTCAACTGGAAAGAAGCCAGAATGTCCTGCCTAAGTAATTCACTAGAAGAAGAAGAGAACAAAAGAAAGAATCGCTTTTGTGGAGTGTTTTTAGCAGGAGCAAGAACCTCTTGCCCCTGGCTTGGGTTTTCTCTGTAAAGAACCTTGTTATTTTACCTTTTATTAAAACGTTTCTGTTTCCAACACTAACTCAGAAGCTATCCTGCTGATTTTATGCCATTTGAGGTAGCTGAGTTATCTCGGTTATGATATGTTTCTCTGAGAGCTCATAAGACCTGGCTTGAGGAGAAAATGTATCAACGAGAACCTTCTCCAAATGTCAATAATACAGATCAAAAGTTCTACTACCAAATGCAAAAGTCCCCCAGATGGGGAGAGAAGGTACACCCCACAAGCTAAACTGTAGTTCTTCCTGCATGATAATAGAGAAAATATGAGGAGGTGGAATAGAAAATATACTACTGCTCTAGCACAATGGGTGCTTGAATTAAAAGACAACAAGACTCAGAGAAGAAGTTCCACCAAAAAAAAGAAAAGCAGCCCCCGTAGCCCATAGCTGAACTGCCAAATATGATAATGATGACATGTCCGATGCCCTATAAAGAACCTCCAAGACATATGCCAAAATAAAAAGGATAACCAGGCTTAGAGAAGCCTCTAGCCAGGTAGAGGCTAGGGAAAATGGTGGTTTTTAGGCAGTGTAGATTCGTTTGCCTAGCACATCAGAACCATAAAAATATGAAGCCTTAGTTGACACTGGTGCACAGTGCACATTAATCCCATCAAAGCATGTGAGAGCAGAATCTGTTTCTATTGCTGGCATGACAAGGGAATCACAGGATTTTACTTTAGTAGAAGCTGAAGTGGGTCTAATTAGAAATGAGTAGACGAAACTAGCCCAGAGGCTCCATGCATTTTAGGCACAGACTTCCTCCAAAGTAGGTATTTCAAAGATCCAAATGGACTCAGGTGGGTGTTTGGGATAGCAGCTGTAGAGACAGAGGATGTCAAACAATTAAACACCTTGCCTAGACTATCAAAGAGCCCATCTACAGTAAGATTCCAGAAGGTATAAGAGCAACAAGTACCAATTACGATCTCAACAATGCACTGCCAACAGTAATGAACAACTTCAGATGGCGTGATCCCCCAAAATGATCCATAAACTAAAGAGCCAAAAGGTAGTCAGCAAAATCCACTCACCCTTCAACAGCCCCATTTAGCCTGTGCACAAATCTAAAGGAGAATAGAGAATGACTGTAGACTATCATGCCTTAAATGAAATTACTTCACCACTAAGCGCTACTGTACCAGACGTGTTAAAACTTCAGTACGAGCTGGAGTCCAAAGCAAAAGTAGAATGCCACTATTTGCATTGCAAATGCATTTTGCTCCATTGCTTTAGCAGCAGAGTGCAGGCCTCAGTTTGTCTTCATGTAGAAGGTTGTACAGTACACCTAGAACTGGTTGCCCCAGGGATGGAAACACAATCCTACCATCTGTCATAGACTGATCCAAACTGTACTAGAAAAAGGTGAGGCTCCAGAACATCTGCAATACATTGATGACATCATTGTGTGGGGAAACACAGCAGTAGAAGTATTTAAGAAAAGAAAGAAAATAATCCAGATTCCCCTGAAAGCCTGTTTGGCCATCAAGAAGCACAAAGTTAAAGGACCTGTACAAAAGATCCAGTTCTTGAGAGTAAACTAGCAAGACAGACAGCATCAGATTCCTACCAATATCATCAACAAGATCACAGCAATGTGTACACCAACCAACAAAAAAGAAGTGCAAGCTTTCCTCGATGACACAGACTTTTAGAAAATGCATATTCCTGAGTACAACCAAATTGTGAGTCCTCTTTACCTAGTCGTCCACAAGAAGAACACTTTCCAATAAACCTTTACCCAGATTAAGTGAGAGATTGCTCATGCAGTAGCCCTTAGCCCAGCCAATAAAAGATCAGATGTAAAAAACATCCTCTACACTGCATCCAGGAGCCATAGTCTGTCCTGGAGCCTTTGGCAGAAGGTGCCTGGTGAAACTCAAAACCAACCACTAAGATTTTAGAATCAAAGCTACACAGAGAGTCTGAAGTCAATACACTCCAACAGAGAAGAAAAATTTTAGCAGCCTGTGAAAGAGTCCAAGCTACCTCAGAGGTGATCAGCACTAAAACACTGTGGAAATCCATAAAATCAGAGGGTTTTGGGAAAACTGCAAAAGGCAGGCCTCAGAGACAGCAGAACTTTGATTAGACCTAAGTAGGTAGCCATAAAATAAGTCAGCAGAAAAATTAGGTAAAAAGTAGAAAAGTAAGGACAAATAGAACAACGGTCTGTGTATTAACACATGTCTAGAATAACTCACTAAGCTGCAGAAAAGTCTGTCTATTAAGACATTAGGAAGTTTTAAGCTTAATAATGGAGCTCTGTGCATTGTGTTTTAGGTATTGTATTCAAAATAAGCATGCATTGTTTTAACCGAAGGTACGTATGCTTATAGCAATTGGATGGAATTACTGTCAATAAGCTTTTGCTTTGTGTGATTGGTCAAAAAACTTATAAAGTAAGTTGTAACATTAAGTTCTTTGTCTACTGCCTGGGATGTGGGCTGATGACATCTTCCCATTGTCATAACCATGTAATGAGACTGATGCTGGAAAATAAAACAGCTCAAGGCATGTTCCTTCCCATGTCCTGATCGCGATTTGTACATAGACCCCGGCTGGCGATAAAACACAACTCCTCTTGGCTCCCTAAATATCAGTACTGAAGTAGATGTTCAAAGCAAAAGCTCCCTCTACACACCATGTCTGATAACCGCATAGAGCAAATAGATTGCCCTCATCACACAGCAAGCCTGTATGAGAAAGTGCAATCACCCTGGAATTTTAGACATAATTACAAATTAGCCTACAGGTGAAAACTTTAGTTTCGCTAACAAAAAAACCGATCAATAACACATGCTAAAGAAGTTCCACCGTACAACCAACTGCCAGCAGAAGAAACATTACAGTCTTTTTACTAATGGTTCTTGCTGTATCATAGAGATGAAACAAAAGTAGAAAGAGGCCATATGCTGCCCTGCACGACAGGTCACAAAAGCTACCAAAGGAGAAAGTAGATCAAGCCAACTTACTGAACGCAAAGCTGTTCAACTGGACATAGACAAAAGAAAGAAGTGACCAAAGCTCTACCTCTACAGTGATTCATGGATGGTGGCCAATGCTCTGTGAGAATAATTAGAAAAGTGGAAAAAGGTTAATTAGTAGTGTAGAAGCAAACAAATTTAGCCTGCTGATAAGTGGAAAGACATCGCTACCAGGCTGGAAGAACTACCTGTAAAAGTCCACCATCCACATGTAGATGCCCATGTCTCCAGGAGTAAAGCCAATGAAGAACACCAAAACAATCAGCAGGTAGATCAGGCTGCAAAGATAGTGTCAAAAATAAACTTAGATTAGCAAGACAAAAGAGAGTTGTTCCTAGCTACATAGGCTCATGATGCCTCAGGTCATCAGGGTAGAGATGCCACCTATAAGTGGGCATGAGACCGAAGAGTAGATCTAAACTTGGACAGTATTTCTCAAGTTATCCATGACTGCAAAACCTATGCTGACATCAAACAAGCCAAGCAGGTGAAGCCCCTATAGTGTAATAGTGTCCAAATATAAATATAGAGAAGCCTGATAGATTAATTACATTACACTGCCCCAGACACGCCAAGGCAAGCGCTACATGCTCACAATGATAGAAGCCACCACAAGATGGTTAGATACCTACCCTGTGCCGCATGCTACTGCCCATAACACCAACCTGGGCCTTGAACAGCAGGAGGCATGGTACTCCTGAGAAGACTAAGTCAAACAGGACTCATTTCAAGAGCAACCTAATCCACACCTAGACTAAAAAACATTAAATAAGTATACCATATCCCCTACCATGCATCAGCTGCAGGCAAAGTGGAAAGATACAATGAACTGTTAAAAACACTTTAAAAGCATTAAGTGGGGGATCTTTCAAAAATTAAGAGCAGCATCTAGCAAAAGCCACCAAGTTAATTAAAATGTGATGTTCTATGAACCAAACAGGCCCATCCCTACCCAGCCTGAGCCCCTGCATACAGCAGACAAAGTCCCAATAGTACATGTCAGAAGTTTGTCAAAGAAGACATGAATAATGAATTCTGCTTCAAGTACAAACAAACCTATTTGTAGGGTTGTCTTTACTCAAGAACCAGGTTGCACATAGTAGATAATACAGAAAGAGAGAACAACAGAATATATAACTCAGGGAGATCTAATTGTTAAGTGAGAACTATGCGTAAATATCACTGTTTGCTAAATGTTACTGCCATTGTCTATATATAGCTATATATTGTATCTATAATGTAAGTGTTTGTAAAGTTAGAATATATATTAATTTTAGTAGTAAGCTGGTGATATAGGGATAAAGGTACTATTACAGTGAGAGATTCTCAGGGTCTATCCAACCCTGGTTGCCATAGGTGTCTGGATAGCGAAGTACAGGTAAGCACCTGTCCAGGTTGTTCAGGCAGGCTCCCAGCCACAGGTAATCTTAGCAAGCAGCTCAGCTCGGCTCAGCTCTTAATTGAGACCAGCTCTTTGCTGAATTCAGCTCTTTAGTGATTTCAGCTCTTTGCTTGCTAAGTGCCTTGGCAGATGCAGGGAGATGAGTTGTATGAGGTCCTACAGAGGTGTCTTTATTGGCAGCTTCTGTAAAGGGTAACAGTGACAGTTCTTCTGCTGAGCAGCGCAGAAAGGGTATAGGGGTTTTGGGAAACAGTCCAATGATAAGGGTAGAGGTGAATATGACCCATAATCTTACAGAGAGATAATGAGGGTCCGATGGTGGAAGAGGGGCTTGTTTGGAGTCATTATGACTTGGCATTTCTCATCTTGGGCAACTGACTGCCAGGGAGGCCTTGCAGGCCCTGTGGCTGCTACAAGATATTGCAAAAGTAAGATAATGAGTTCTGAATTTTCAGCCAGTGCAATAATATAGGCCCATTGAAAACTTTTTTGGGGAACAAATTCCTCAGAATTTTGAAGTCATTATGCAAAAGGTAATTCAAACTAATTTTGGAATTGATGGTCTTAGAGATTGAAGACAAAAGTGAAAATTTGTTAATTGTAACATCTATATTTAATTCTTTTGCAGAATATATATCCCTCCCAGCAGAAGACTGCTAATTTTTTAAATGTAATGAAAAACAGTACTAACCAACAGACAGGAAAAATCAACTAATTTTATTAGTATTTGATAGGACTTTACATTTCTCCATCTATAGATATCAACCAAGATTTATAACCTCACTTGCTTTTCACTCTTGAGTGAATACATTTAATAACAAAGCTTATATTAAAATGAAGATGAACACTGCATTCACTAAATCTTAGTACAGATCACTGTGAAAAGGAATTATATGTACAAGGTGTGTACCTTACAAATTAATTTAATGTATGTCAGTCTGAATTCTTGGGGTAATGATGGGCTATCTTAACTCTTTCTGGAATCATTAGACTATCAAAAGTGTTTTGTGTTCCTAAAACCCCCAAATATCAATCCTGGAAATCAAACAAAGACCAAGACATGAAATCAGATAGCTCAAGTTCACAGAGGTTGTAAGTGATGAACGTGTGACAGTGCTTTTACTGGACAAGAACATCAATTTTAACTGCCTTAGGCTCACATAATTAGGCTTCTAGAAAATAAGTCAATGAAGATGAATTATTTAGCTTATAAAATTATTAAAATGAATCATCTGTATCACTAAAATAAATTATTAACTGTGTAGGGGTAACTGTTTGAAATGGTTTTACTCACACTTGGCTCTCTTGCTTCAAAAAATCAAATAATTGTTGTAAAAGTAGAACCCAGAAATATTAATCAAAATAATTAATCAATATAACCAGTGAAATCAGATATGTTCTGAGATTATCTATCTAGTCTGTTAATTTATTCTCGAGTTGTACTACCAAATGGTAAAATTTGGTCTTAAAAAGCATAATTGGCACTGAAAGGCTTTATTGTTCTTGGATGTAATAGGGAAGTATTAAACGTTATAAAATAGCACTGACAATCACATTTATGAACAAGGAGTTAGATGTATTTTCCTAATTTTATTCCAGGTTACAGCCTCAGAATATGAATATAGAAGCAGAGTGTCCTCTTGAATAGGCTTGAGCTTGATGTTCTTGAATGTAGGTGAGAAAGGGAGTACAGGTAAAAATTAGATTTCAGTATGATACTCAGGCTTGTTTTGCTGCTGGTTTTTGATGGCAGAAGAACAAAATTCAGTGTGATTCAGCTCAGTATGAGCTACTGAATGCAGAAAGCATTCCAGAAAGGAAATTTCAGTATTTCTGTAGAATTACCAAACTGATAAGAAGAATGAAATGCAGAAATTTTCAACTCACATAATGAAAAATGGTTTAAAATCACTCCTAAAAGCAATGTCAGAGAGAGTAATTTTGAGGGGTTTTTTGACTGTTGCCTCAACTCCTTGTGGTGACTATGAATATAGTGATGATAACCTATTTAAATCATAAGTACAAATTAGAGCCTAACAAAAATTATATGGTGATTTGAACAGAAAGATATTACTTGCCTGTAGAAAGAGATTATTGAATGCCTTTGGAATTATTTGCAAAGAAATTATAAATATAATGGTTTTAATTATATTGCATTGTATCATATTATATTGTACCATATTACATTGTATCATACTGTATTTAATAATACTTTATTATATTATATTGAATTGTATTTATATTGTATTATATTCTATTATATTTTTAAAAAAGGAAAAACCAGATTAGAACTCCATATTGAAGAACTGAAAGCTGAAAAATCTAATTGTGATCATAAAATACTTTTTTGTTTTGTTAGACTCTTATAAATTGGTGAAATATTTGCTGAAATAAGGATGCCAGGATTGCGATCACACTGTGCACCAAAGGAGGATAGTAGATTTTGCATTAAAAAGCATAGACTCATTAGATTAACAAGTGAGAATGTTTTCCAAAATAGAATATTTACCAGTATGGCATTGTGCCCACATTTTGCAGCTATAGAGTATCTGGAATAGTCCTTGTAGACCTACCAAATCATGGCACAAAATGTTTCAAATACAAAATGTCAACTGTATGTCCCTGGTATGTTTTCTTGTGTCTTGTATTAGTGTTGTTGAAATCAGAGTTGTTTTTTCCAAGGATTTCAATTTTTTTTTAAAACACTTCATGATTTTGAAATACTGCTCAGTAGCAATTCCAGTGTAAACTAGCCACTTTAATTCTTGTTCTGACTGTCTTTGGACAAAGAATAGCAGCTGTTTGTCAAATTTCTTAGCTGTCTTATGTATCCTTGACCCACCATACAAAGACATCTTATTTTTTATTTTAAACATTCATTGTTCTCCTAAATTGTATAAGGAAGGACTTGAAAGAGAGGAATCAAAGAGAAAATCAATCAGGCATGTTGGTAATGTGGAAAATGAAGTATTAAGGGGAATAAAATCCATGGCTACATTAATAGCTTGTATTGTGTAGAGCTCCTGGTCTATGCTTCTACTCTGATCAGGCTGTGTGAGCCCTGAACCAGCTCCAGTCCAACTGGCTTCAGAGCTAGGGCTTATTCTCTAAACAGAGGCACAATGCTTGTGTAACCGGAGGTGTTATTTGGCAAGGTTCATGTCTGAGACTTGATTAGACTGTAGTCCTTGTACTGATGCAAATCGGTGATGCTGGATGATCCACTTGGTTTTGCTCTTGTGCCAAGTCTATGCCTGTGTGTACATAAGTTCTAATATTATCTTTGTGTTTGGTTAGAAGTTCTAGGCATTTTTGTGCTATATGTTTTATTATATGCATGTAACTTTTGAAGCACTGAGCTGCATCCAAAGTCTAGTGGGCAGCAGGGGAGGGAGGGGACTCTGCCTCTCTGCCCCACTCTGGTAACACGTCACTGGCCGAGCTGCCTCCAGATCTGGGTCCCAGCACAGGAAAGGACATGGAGCTGTTGAAGTAAGTCCAGAGGAGGCACACCAAGATGATCAGAGGGATGGAGCTCCTCTCCTATGGGGAGAGGCTAAGAGAATTGGGATTGTTCAACCTGGAAAAGAAAAAGCTTCTGGGTGACCTTATTGCAGCCTGAATTCCAGTATTCAAAGGGAATCCACAAGAAAGATAAGAGGCTATTTACAGAAGCATGTAAGGGACAGGATGAGGGGCCTGTGGCTTCAAACTGAAGGAGAGTAGAATTAGAATAGATAATATTAATAAATTCTTTCCTGTGAGGGTGCTGAGGCACTGGAACGGGTCGCCCAAAGAAGCTATGGCTACCCCATTCCTGGCAGTGTTCAAGGCCTAGTTGGATGGTGCTCTGAGCAGCTCTGAGCAGCCTGGTCTAGTGGAAGGTGTTCCTGCCCATGGCAGAGGGGTTGGAATGACTTCTAAGGTACCTTTCGACTCAAACCATTCTATGATAAATTTAAAGATGCACTCTGAAGCTTACAGCAATTCTGGTCTAGTGGTATGTTAAGTAGATTCCAGAATGCCAAGTGTTTTTTGTTTTATAATGTGCATGTTACAGAGATTAATACTGTAGGAAGACCTACATAGGTAACTTGTAAGTAGTCTGATGAGCTTCCCACTCAGACCACTGGCTTTGAGCTAAGTGTGCATTTATGTTTAAAAGTGGCCAAGATATTTCACACAGGTGCCAGAGCAAATCTTGCTCTCCCTTGGAGCATCTGATAACCTTGGATAAAGTTGAGTTGAGGTAAAATTTTCAGTCCAGTCAGTTTTCCCACATTTAATTTTTTTATATGCTGCTTCATTGAGGCACAATGTCATATCATCATTCATGAAAAAATTAACTTCTTTATCAGTGGCAGGATTAAATGGATATTCAAATGGTCACTCAAACTTTTACATAGAGATTGTCCTGAGTAGGCCCTTGTGTTTGAGGACATAAGAATAAAGCTGTATGTAAAAGAATCCCTTTCAGTTAGCAGAATATAATATTTTAATTGTGAATGATTAAAGCATTATATGTATTTTATACAAGTCTGCAAATGGACTAGTAATGCTTGACAATTAAGGCATCACAGCAAAAGTTATTTGTTTCTCCAGATTTAAGATGTGTTATCCTTTTGGCTTTATTTGTTAGTAAATTGTGCATGACTTGCTCGTTCTGTTGTAATAAAAATCCCAAGTATATAAACTTGTTCAGGAAGAGCACCATCAACTATACAAGAAAACTGAAATTAAGACATTTTTGCTACTGAAAATATGTCTAATTTGCCCGCACTTGGGCTGTGGTAATTGAAAATCAGACTGACATCTGTTTTTCAACTACTATAGACCTGAAAGTAGAGAAAATAATGACATGGAAAGAAAAAATCTTTTATGCATTGAGTCAGTAGGTGTTGATGAGAAATATTCACTTTAATTGATGTTGGCAGATGGACAAGGATAAAGATTTTTGAGCTTCTAATTTAAGAGAATAAGAAAGAAATTACTGCCCAGGTTTTTAGCAAAGCACCATGTTCCTTACTTTGCCAGGTATAAGAAATCTGTTGTCTTCAGGCTGTTCTACTTCTCTGGGGATCTGTCTCATGAATCCTGCCCACTGATGTTATTAATCTTGAAATTAGAAAAATCAAGTTTCCTGAACAAGACAAGAACATTAGCTCAATTTTCTTACCAGACACTGCTCATGGTGATTCAGCTCTTATTCTGTGAGGACAAGGGTGTTTAAACCAGATTACTTGTTAACAGTCCTGTTTTCAAATGGCTCTGCGCAAACCACATTTACCATTTCATGTTGAAAATTATAGTTTGGCTTAAAAAACTAAACAGATCCGTAAATGAAGATCAATAGGACACAGCTAACCCTCTAGAAAATACAGTAGCTGGGTATATTATTCCGGTTTCTGAAGTGAAGGAAAGTTTTCCTTTAATTCCCAGAGTAAGTATATTAAGAGATAAACCAGTGGTTCTAGAAAATATGACACATGAAAATATTTCTCTTGGAAATTGATGTTAATTCAACTTTAAGAACTTTCAAACACATTGCAAAGGGGGAAAAAAGCAAAATGGTTTATTCTGTAGGATGGAAAATCTTTTTCTTCTCACAAGTAAGAGAAGTAAACAGATTGTAGTATTTTTTTGAATTGTTCTGTGGAGCCACTTCTATAGATTTCTATGTATCCAGTAATTGGCATTGGATGTTTCTTTCCTGATCTGTTTTTTTAATTTCTGTGGGGATGCCTTGAAATTGTCGTGTTACAATAATAATCCTAGAATTTGGATTAGAAGACTGGAAAGTACAATAAATACTTGCATGCACTCTACAATCCTCAGAGAAGTCACAAACATGATCTACAGTAAAGAGCAGCAGCAACTATTACGTAAGTTACTGTTAGTTGATAACTCCAAGTCTTTCAATTTAATGGAAGAAGTCTGACCTCCCTTACTGATGGGATGTATAGATACCGTCTTCCTCTTTTCCAAAAACAAGCCTAACAATGGGAGAAATTCTCTATAGCTGTTTATTTCTATTGATAAATAAATAAGACTTTTGGCTTAGTCATCTATTGTAATCGTATGTTTAACGAAAAGTGTTCAAGACCTAATCCTCCATTCTAGACCAAATTACAGAGGAAATTTCTTTTATATTTTCCTTTCCCAAATTTTATTCCACACAAAAGTGTTCTTAAGTCAATTTCAATAAATTTTGAGTGTATTTCACCAGATGTGATCTTAATTATTTCTCTGTCTATATGAAAGAATGCAGTCATACTCAGCAAAATAATAACTTTTTAACATTGGTTCTACCTGCTATTGGAATATTTATGCCTTCTTGCCTTCTAGGGAAAATTTGAGTAAAAGGAAGAAAAATTTTTCTTCATTTGGATTCCAAAAATAAAGATAGGGGATAGGTTTCTTTGTTTGCTTCATCTGAGCTACAACTGTAACAAAAAGTCAATTTGCAAGAAAAGTGGCATTTGCTTGATTCTAATTCATGCTCCTGCACCTATGCTCAGCTTTGACACCTTAGAAAAATTGAAAATTAAAGGTCAATGGAAATGGGTATATGTCAAGGTATGCCTGTATAAGGAGAGTCAGTACAGAACAGAAAAAAGATAAGAAAAAAATATGGCCTTCAAATATAAACAAACACAGAAATAAAGGGTTTTTTTTACAATGATAATGGAAAATTGTTTCCTTTGTATGGAAGAGATAATCTCCCTGGAAAACAGGATTAAATGGATATTTGTGTTTCAGCTTGGAGTCAAGTCAATTTTTTAATTGAAATCCTAGTTTCTAAGGAATTTGATTTCAATTTGGAGATACTTCTTCATGGTCCTTTGAATCCATAATATTTTTAAGCAGCTAAGATTGTTTAGTACTGCATTTCTTTGTCAGGATTATTTGTCTGCTAAATCAAATTGGTGATTTTTAAGAGTCAGGTTAGGAAAAATGTCTGCATGGTAAGCACCTTCATTGTATCTAGAGTTTCAGCTATTACTAAACAGAGTCAAAGCAAATGTGTAGTAAAAAAAAAAAAACAGGGACATTTGTTAAGAAATTATTTCTTTACTGTACTTAATCTGAGCATTTTTTGCCTCTTTCAAGGAAAATGCAAAGTAATATCTGAGAAAGTGTCAAGATTTTACTTTGCAATTCGGGTCTGATCTTTAGACAAGTACTGTGAACTGATGACATCACAGCAAATTCATTTGTGCAAAAACAATTAATAGGAATTAAACTCCAATATTTGTGATTTTTAGAGAGTATTCAATCTTAATTGCTGAAGTCTGGAGCTGCCTGTATTCAGGTATTGTGTTATACATACTATATTATTTTTTTCTTATTTAATACAGGTTTACAGAGACTGTAGTCTTTGCCCAGAAGAACTGGGCTCAAAAGTCCACATATTACCTGGAAAATCAGACACAAAATGCCAAAATATTCCAGTAACATATATTTTACAGCATTCTGAAATGGTAACCAGCTACTTTAAGAAACTATTATTCTAATGATTTTATGTTATTGACAAGAGGTATTTTTTTTCAACATTACAGTAAACATTTTAAAATGTTTTGTGGAATATTTTGCCCAAATTGTAGTTCTTCTTCTGAATTATTTTTTCCTTACTCTTTAACATGTTGAGACACAAAGTGAGCATCCTGATATTTTACCTAATAGTTTATTCTATTTTCTGAAATTTACTCAAGCAGACCTCTTTTTGAGGCAAAGAAAACCAAGTGATTATAGTGGCTTTTGATAAACATCATCAGCTGGGAACAGTAACTTAAGCTATAATTTAACTATAACATCACAATAACTTAAGCTTCTACTACTAGAGATTTGTGTGTAGTGAGAATGGAAGAAACCCTCTGTCCTTTCATATGGAAAAGAAAAGAAATATAGATATGAGTAAAACTTGATCTACTTTACAGGATATAAGTTTTGAGAAGACCATTATGTTAAGTTCCATTTTCACAGATTTCACAGAATATTAATACAGTGAATTTATAAACAATGAAAGAAGAAAAAAAAGTTACTTGTTTTACCAATAAATTACAGTTATTAGTTCAACAAGATTAACACAGTGACTTGACTCTTTTGTCTTCTGAAAAATAAGTAAACAATTAAAAATAATCAGATGCCAAGATGTACAATATCTAGTTTTATTTTATATACTTGAATTTTTAGAATATAAGCTGTAGAAATCCACATATTTAAACCCTCTACTCTTCCAACTTCCTTCAACAAAAGAAAATTCTCCTTTTTCTCTCCCTCATGTGCTCCTTGTTTATCTATTTACTAATATTAGACTTCAAGAGCATGTTGTAGCATACATTGATTCGAGCTACTGGATCGAATTACTTTTTCTAAGAGCACAGGGGATCAAGGGCTACTGTCATCAATATGCAACTTGTAGTAACATGAACAAGACACCATGCATGTGAAAGGGCAAATGTAATGATGAGTTAGGTGTGAATTACATCAGACAGCCTTTGGCTTTGTTGCCCTACTTTGACAATTCACTTGCTAGTGGCATAATTAAACCAAATTAGAACACTCTGTCAAGTGGGGGTCCTATTTGTCTTTCACAACATGGAACATCAAACTAAAAGGCAATTTAAGCACAAATTATTTTTATGACTGCAGTTATTTTACAACTCACTATTATGTGAGTTCCCCTGGCTAGGGGAATTCAGGCACACTGCATTTTCGGAGGTATGTGTTAGCTGAGATAGAAATACACAGATAAAAGGGGAGGTTTTGAAGGTGGACTGTCATCTTTCACTTGCATTTCTTCAAGGACACATTCTTCCTTGAGATGCAGGTTTGCTTTACACTCTTTAGTAACAGGAAGTACTAAAAAATGCCCACAATGAATCACTGGTTACTCTATTTCTGAAACAATTGTGTTATTTGGCAAGTCCAGTGAGATACTCTTTACATTACATGATAATGGAGATATATCAGGTTTGCAGTATCTCCTAGAGAAGAAACCCACATGAAGTGTTATTTGAGGGTCATCATGGGTTCAAGCAGACAAGCAGATCCAAATGAAACTATTTAACTCATTACTTGGGATAATTAAGTACTTTAATATTTAAGAACTAAGTCCTATGGGCAACTAAAATAAACAAGAAATGGGTTTAGAATATCTAGTTTCTTTGTCTTGTATCTTTTCTTGCCCCTCAGGTTTTTTTTTTATTTTATTTATAAGAATTCCTAGTCTAACATAGCTATTTTGCTAAATCTTTTGAAGCATAAATATTTTCAAGTTACAAAGAATAAAGAAATACTCAATTTTACATAATTAAACTAATGAGAAAGGGGTATAGCCATTCAGAAAACAAAAGGTTTTACCAGATAATCTCAGAGAGCTCAACTTTGACCTTTAAAAAAAACTCAGCAAAAACATTTCCTAAGAACCTGAGTAACAATTTGGGTAAATGCTAAAATATGACCTTCATATTTCTTTTCTATTAAGTAAAAAAGAAAAACTAAAACCCGAGAAATAAAATCCAAACCAAAAACCCACCAAAAAATGCCCTAGCAATATATCTTTTCCTCAAAGTTGGACACACAACATTGCTTGCTTTTTTTTCATGTCTTACAAAAGCCTAATTTTAAGTATGAACTTGGGAGAGCCCAAATTGCATATTCAATGATTCATTAGTAAAGTCAGATAAATAAAATCTGCAAGAGATTTTTCTCAAACTTGTAGTTCTTTGGGTATGGAGTAGAGGTGACATTTACAATACAAAATTATTTAATGCTTATTATTTGTCAAAACATTGAGTGCTTTTAGCTGGTGTGATACCTGTTTTGTGTCAACATTGTAACTACAGCCAGCTGCATTCTGTATTGTAACTTCAGTGTCTGTTTTTGGGATGGGACAGTATTGGGTAAGTCTGAGAGGCATTTGAAAGGCATTATTAACTCCAGATTTGATTTATGTATATAACTTGTAACAGTGGTAGTAAAGACATGGGGATTATAGAGCAGTGAAAATGTGCCTTCAGAACATGTTTCTATCTGCAAGTGAAATGCACACTGAAAACTTTGGATCTGGGTGTGAATTGTGAGCCACCAGTTCTCAGACTTTGGGGAATGACTTTTGGTATGGAATATTTTGAAAATTGTTTGGTATAATATAGATTCCAGTAATAGGTCAAATTCCAAATCCCCTCTGGTAGCTGTTAGCAGGGATGCCTGCTGTAGTCCTATTCATGTAATTGCATCTGATATATCTGAAAAGCAAAGAAGTATTATTACCTTCATTTCTTACATAGGAAAGTTTAGGGAATGACAGGTTAGTAATTTTTCAAGTCATATGGCACAATCAATAGCAGGGAAGGAGAGAATACCTGTTCACTTCATGTGCTGATTCTAACTCTGAAATCTTTTTTCAAGTAAGCTACACATTTGTCCATTTCACCAAGAAGTAGCACCCATCTTATACAGTCCTATGAAAAAGTGGAATGTCGCAGTCCTTGAAGAACAGTATTTTTTATGGGTGTTTTCAATTAAATTTGCAGTAGAGTCTTTTTTCTGAGGGTAGGATATGTGAAATCTCTGAAGATTTTCATTTTTGTGCACAGGAAGTAACTGGAGGCTTATTATGAGGGCATATTTAAATGAAGGAAAATGCTGTTATGCTAGGCACTATGGCAGCCAAGTCAGATTCCGTCTGAGAAGTATTTTCCTGATCCATTGTAATTTATATCTCTTAGTTATTGCAATCTGAAATAATCAAGATAGTCCTTAGGTTATTTTCCCTTGAAAATGCTTTAGTTCTAATAAAAACTAATGCAAAGAAGAGAGAGGGCCAGATAAATGAAGGACAGGCTCAAAAATCACCACAATACCTTCCATCTGTTACTTGTTCTCAGTTTTATCACTGTCTTGCCATGTTCCCTATCTGACGGCCTGGCTTTTGTCTCTGCCTGGTCACGCGTAGGATGGCCTTGGGACAGCCCGCGCTCCAAAGATGAGTGCACTCTTCAGATTTTCAGTCTTCAGTATTGTTTATTATTTCTTATCTATAAAATTTTCTTCCAGCCTGACAGAGGTCTGACTCTGACCAGCAAGGCAGCCAAGGGCACACTGACCTCCCACTGGGCGGTTGTCTATTTTTATACTAAAAACTACGTATATTATATTTACCTTTATTTTCCAATACCATTCACTCATATTAACAAGTGCACATTCACTATGAACCAATCCCAAAGTGCCAACATCACCACAGAAGATGGATGACAAGAAGAAGAAAGAAGAAGGACAAGACACGCCCTGATTCCTCCATCTTGTCTCCATAACCCCCCTGTACCAAAATCCTAAAACCTGTATTTTCAGCCTGTGAATAATTAATTCTTACACCACTTATCCTCAAGTGATTCTCTTGTCCTCATACAGGTGGCACATCCCATGCAGGGTCAAAATCCAACCACCAAGCACTTCTGGCAACATTTCAGGATTTCTGAGCCCCCCAAGGGTTGTCTCGGTAACTCTGGACATCCGGAGTGATATGCTGAGTTCCCACACCTATCAACTCAAATACCTAACCACAGAAATTTTTTTCAAGTTAGGGAGTGGGATTTCTGAAGGACTGCATCATGATTGAGTCATCAGTACATGCATTCAAAGGTGAAATCGCGGTGCGGGTAGCATTTGCCTACCTTCAGAGTGGAGGTGATGCACAAGAGATTGTCTGCCCACTGATAGAGAAGTAATCAAGAATCAGTGTCCTTTACTATACAGATTTCTGATAAGACAACATCACAGTAAAAAAGAAAATAACTACTACCACACTAAGTCCTTTCATTCAATCTTCAAGAGAGTAAAGCGGCATACTGATTTTAGGGGGAAAAGCCCACATTTATGCAATAAGTGCATAAGTCAGGTTGTCTCAAAGTCCTTTCTAAAATTTACTCTTGATCCTTAGTGTAAAACATCATCAATTCAGTGTAAGTTAGACTGACTCCTACTCTATACTGTTCTCCTGCTAGCTACAACATAGGTATCTTTATGTTGAGCATTGTTTGGTGTAATGCACTAGTATTTTGTTTTATCCTGTGTAGTAAGTGACTCTGGTTTTTGCCTGTTAATATCCTGTCTATTCAGTAAATAACTCATTTTATAACATAACCTGATATGTCATTCTTGAGAATTCATGAGCCAGAGCAATTTATGTGCATGTCACCCAAGTAGAGCTGCTGCCAAAAATATGAGTTAGGCAGGTCTTGTTTAATGCTCTCACTTGATCCATGTTATTGGCACAGTCAGAAGGATATTGTTCTCTGACCCAAAGTGCCTTTGACAATTCATAATGTTATTAACATAGTCAAAGGCAGGATGGCAAATGACTTAGAAAAACAGACCAAATGCTTAGCAGATTACCTACAGAGGCAAGTGTTCATACAGAAATTGATGACCCTTGGCCAGTAGATAACTGCTTTGATTGGGGAAAAAATAAAAGAGAAAATAAATGAAAAACAGGAATTGCTGAAAGATAAAACAGGAATTTTTTCATGAACTTACACCGTATTTAAAATCTGCTTGCCAATGGAGGCAATAGATCATGAAATAACACATTAAAACAACAGGTAAAAGGACCCAAGGAAAAAACAAAAACCTTAAAAGAAAAATTGAAATTAACATTATTAAAAAAACCTCAAATCTTTAGCTATTAAACCCATTCTGAAGTTAACAATATCACCTGATGATGGGGATGGTGATATTTGTAAAAGGTCTGATGAAATAATGGTGACAGTGTTGAATTTGATTTTCATGAAAGCACAGAACCCTCACCTCTGAGAGAGGAAGAAATTCCAGAATTTAAAATTAAACCTGTAAGTAAGACTGAACTTTCTGAAGAACTTAAAGGAGGTCAGAGGAGTAATAGGTCCACTCCATCCACAACATTATTGGTACAGTCATTGCAGGATACTCTTCCCTGGCCAGAAGTGCCTTTGACTACACATAACACCAGAGTGCACAAAAACGCCAAATTCTGAAAATGTAGAGTACCGTACATGTACTTGTAGATTATATATATTTATCTTCTTGTGTGATGAAACTTGGCAATGAGTTTTCATTTCAGCTGAAACTGAATAACTGCAGAATCTGTTTATATGGATCTGCATGGTGAGAATATGTAATTTGATCTTGTGTGCTTTTTTGGGTTTTTTTGGGTTTTTTTTCCTTTGGTAAAAGTGAAAATTGCCATTCATTTTAGCAACCGTGGTTAACAGTAAAACAGCTGTGCAGCTTCATTTAAAGGCTACAAATGGTTTCACATTCTTTTTTACATGAATCAAGAATTGTGACTTTTAAAAAAGCATATAATTGATGACTTGTCCAGACATCCCAAAGGATTGTTGAAATAAATTTCTAGCTGCTCACTATATTTACAGGAAATACATATTCATGAAAGAACATGATTTTTTAATAATAAATTTCTCCCATCTGGTACAAGAAATTGAAGAATCACTGTCAAGATTTTGATCCTGAACTCATTGGTATGTTGCAACTTAGAAAGTTTAACCTCATGCAGAGATCTGCACGGGGTCTTAGAAGTAGACTGTCTTATTAGAAAATGCACAAATACTGAAGAAATTTCATCAGAACAATACTCTTAAAATTGCAAGTCACAAAGTTGTTAGGAAAAACTTAAATGGTTCTTCTACATTCAGCATTTTCATGATACTTGTAAGTATCCATGGTCACCATGGATAAAATAGAATAATTAAATAAAATAGCCATTAATTGATTTTCAGGTTATTTTCTTCAGTTACACCCTGTCTTTATTGCACTGATCATTTGGCTTTAGCCGCCTGATTTCTCCAAGTCATAAAATATCAATAGCTTATTCAAATTAACAGAAGTGTTAGCAGTGATTGAGAACAGAAGAGATAACAAAGCAATTTCAAAACTGTTTGGAGTAGGAGCAACTTTTATAAGAGCTGGAATAAAACAACCACCAGTTGTGGTAGTTTTTAGTGGCAGTGGTTATTTTATGATAGGTTAGTAGTAGCATGCCTTGGTGCAAAATATCTATGAATGATGAAAAGCAATTTTTTGATCTCTCACAGTATTTTCAAATATATTCTAAAGAGCACCAAAAGAGTGAACTCACATGCCTCACTTTATCTTGCTTACAGAGTGCTTATTTGATTCTATTATTTGTATTTCACACTGTATGTAGGAAATGGATTTGTAGAAAATTCTGACAGCAGGCCCATAGAGTATGCACCTGTATGCAAACTTTGAGATAAGAAATGCTGACTTAGAAATGCCACAGAATAGGACAGATATTGTTGAGAGAGAAATGGAGCTAGAAAAAATGTTTCAAAGGATGGCCTTGCAAATAAGACTAGATACTTTGAAGAAATAGAACTATGAAAATGCATTGTAGTAGGACCCACAAGAGGTAGTTTTAGATTATTGCCTTTAAGGCATCTACAGCATGGTGTGACAAAAAAGCTGATAGGCCAAGAAATGCTTATAGTGTATTGGAATTAGGAAATAGCTGGCTTCTGATTGTGATGGCATGAATTATAACATCTGTATTGTCTCACTCTTCTCATGAGATTGAAAATGAAATAAAAGTTTTTAAAACACCTTTCAGTTGCCCCATCTCTGGGTCAGGAAAAGGATATCGTCCGACAACTGTATCGTTCTATTTCTTAATGAACATAAGAAGTTGAAATTAGATGTTTCAAGAAAAGAGGACAGATACTCCATTCAAAAAGTTCCATTTCTAAGTTAATTTCTTATTCTGCATGAAACTATGAACGCATCATTCAATTTCCAGACCAGATAAACTAAAACTAGATAATGAGAAGGGAAAAAAAAGGAAAATGCTGACTGGTATCAGCAAGTCCATCATCTGAAGATGATGAGATATGAGATAAACAACTATGAAGAAATTGATTTTATGCCATAGTATCTGGCAAAGCATATTTTCTTTCTTGGTCCTGGAAACCTTCTTTTCAGTATCTATATGAAGATACACAAGCAAAATATTCTTGCATAGTAAAATAGTGAATATTTGCCCAAATGCTACCTTTTATTTTTTTGAGATTTAATGGCACATAAGTTTATATCTTTCCACCCTTACTTCTTCAGTCTTTTGATCAAGTTCTCTATATTTATATTTGGTTTAGTTAAATTTAACTGCAGTTGCATGCATTGAATTCCGCTAATGTTAGGTGATTTTAGCATAGATCACAATTGGACTTGAGATATTTTCTGATTTGCTTTTTTTTTTCTTTTCTTTTTGGAGGCTAATAGAAAGGGGAACAGTGCTTGTCCTCACTTGGTAAATGAAAGAATTTATAATCCTAGTTTGCCATTACTATACTGGCTGTGTGAGGAAAAAAAAAAGTAGCTATACCCAAATATATATTTGGGTTATAAATTAAAATTCATGGCTGGTGCAATCTTGTCCTTTGGTGAGCAGCAGAAGACTAACTGCTTGGAAATATATGTTTTGGTTTGGGTGTTTTGGTAAACTCAAGGTAAGTCGTGTCTGGAAAGAATGATTTCCAGACTGTACATGAGAGAGTACAAATGTTAAGCCACTGGGGATTGAACAATTCTAGCACTTTCTCTGGCAGTAGATTTTTTAACAGGAACTCCCATGAGCACTCCCAGCTCCTGTCCTCTGTAAAATCTGCAAGTAGTAGGCGTATATATTGGTTATGTTGGGTATTTCAGTGCAAAACACCCCCTGCAATCTCCAGCTGAAAATGCACATGCTGAAGTACCAGATGAATAACAATGTCGTAAAAATGTGGTTCTTTTGTTTTCCTGCTAAAGGCATTCACATCAGTTACTGTGTGACATGATAAACCTGTAATGAAGTGCTGAATTTTATTTGCTTACTTGCCTGTAATATTTCAGGGGTGATAGCCTAGTCATACAGCAATCTAGCTTTTCTTTTCTCATAGACTAGAACTATTACTGATGATGTTAAGCAGGAAAGTGAAACTTTAAAAGAAATTCTGAGATTTTAAACCCCACCATAAATTCTTAATAGTAGGAATCTTGGAATGGAGTGCTTCTGCATGTGTACATTTTGATGTCATTTGAAGTAAATTCCCAATGCATTTTCATATTTGGGTGAATCAGGGAGAAAGTGATAATCCCAAAGATGACAGGTTAGTAGCTGAAAATTAGAACTGGGATTAAAGAACAATAGTGCTGTCAAAAAGGAGTACTTGCTGAGAAATAATAAGAGCAGTTCTAGAGACTGCAGGCAGCAAAAAGCATTAAGTCAGTTCATCAATATAATAAATTGCTTGGAATTTCTTTTGTTTTTCAAATTTAAAAAAAAGTCTCCTCTCTATTAACCACTGGCTAGTTGACATGCTAGATTTACACAGCAAGCATTAAGTTCTTTGCTAGTGTTACTTACAGCAAGTCTTCATTGGTGGAAGTAGATATTGATGACTCCTACAGCAAGAGATATTTATTAGTCCCATGAAATGAATTAGATTATATCTTCTTATTTGGGAAAAAAATTTATTAATGGAAATCTACTATGATGGTCTTAATGGAGAAGAAAAATCCGTTTGTGGTCCTTAAGAGGGAACAGCTACTGTTCTTCTCAGTGAGGAGGACTCATTCCCTTTCATTAACTTCCTTGCAAGTTAAATATCCTAACCTTACAGTCTAGTATCTCTTATATTATTCCAGGCACTTGAGTGGCATTGTAGTGTCATTGAAATAAGAAAGGACACTGCATTATGTTTTCCACTTTAAATCTCTTATATCTCAGATGTGAAACAAGATTTTATATTAAAATACCAACATTTCTTTTAAAAACATCTGAATATTTGGAAGAGAGGTTTTTATGTACATTACACTCATGTTGTTTTCCTACAGCTATATAGGTGGGGTTTTATGAGCTATTTAAGACTTTTTACTTTTCCCTGAAAATGCCTCAGCATAAAAAAAAATCCTCAAAAATCGCAAAGAAATCTTATTTTTGTATTTGCCTTCTTGGTATATCATCTTGTCTTTCCTACATATACTATGAGAGATAATATTTTCTATTTTAGTTGCACAGGAAAATAGCAAATAAGTATTTTGTCAAAGGCTGTTGGGTAAATACTGTAGTGTTAGCACAGCCAATGCCAGATGTGGAGACCATGACTGATTAAACTCATTAATAAACTCCTCTCACACAAACACTACACTTGGGAATTTGTAAAAATCAACAATTCTTGTTTTCACATTTAATGTGGTATGTTACTAAAGCTTGTCAGTATTCTTCTTGGTAAAAAATGAAGGTACCCCTCCCTGTTCACATAAGCAGGGAATTATACTAGAGTCAGGTAAATCAACAGGAAGAAAAATTAATTGGGTATAGAAAGAATGTTCTGGTAATCTACTTTGCTATCAAAGTCTCACTGTATCCTTATATCAGGAATCATCAATATGAAAGCCTTCCACCCAAAGATGTTACACCATAGACATAGCCATAAACTTCAATGCTATTAGGTTTCAATGATAATATCTGAAATTCTTCTGTATATTATATATGTAGGTAAAGAGTGGCTTGACTGGTGCTATAAATCTCCTTTTTTGGGGGGGGGGGGGGAGTGACATGTTGAAATGTTATTTTAACAAGGGCATGGCACATCTCTGGGGCATGGACACTGAAGTTTTTGCAGGCAGTTCGTGCAGACAGGGTAAGCAGGCAGGGTTGCAGAGTTTCTTGCTGCTAAGGTGTGTTCACCAGGCAACAATTGACAGAACTAGAGGATACAGTCTCAAGCTGTGCCAAGGGAAATATAGGTTGGATATTAGGAAAAAGCTTTTCATGCAAAGAGTGATAAAGTTCTGGAATGGTCTGCCCGGGGAGGTGGTGAAGTGTTTTAAAAAAGACTGGATGTGGCACTCAGTACTATGGTATAGTTGAGCTGTTTGGGAACAAGTTGGACTTGATGATCTTGAAGGTCTCTTCCATCCCTGTGATTCTGTGCTGCTGTGACTGCGCTCATGCCACAGCGCCCCCTACAGCTGCAGGGGAACCATCACAGCTGATGCGCCTGAATGGGAGGCAGCAGCGCCCCTGCTGGCTGTGATCATAACTGCACTGATGGGGAAAGTGCCTGCAGTTGAGAAGGCTGTTGTTGGGTCTGTTTTTTCCTGTTAGTTGCTGCTGCTGTTGCTGCTGTTTGTTTGCCTTGTTTTACATGTATATTTATGTATATTCTAGTAAAGACTTGTTATTTCCTTTCCCATATCTTTGCCTGAAAGCCTCATAATTTCAAACTTATAATAATTTGAAGAGAATGGGGCCATATTTTCCATTCCAAAGGATGTTTCCATCTTCCTATTGCTAATCAAATTTTCATATCACTGCAATACAAAATTTGTACATTTTCTGAATGAATTTTTCTAAGAACTTGCTCCTCTGAATCTTTGATATCTGAACCTTCATCTGAAATAAAATTTTCATAATAAGAGTAAAAAATATTTTGCTTTGTATACTGCAAAATACAAACTTTCCATTACAGCTTTCTGCTATTCAGTAAGAGTTATTCAAAGACTGACTTTATAGTAAGTGGCATACAAGATCTTAGATAAAAATTACTACATGTTATCAGATATCACAAAGCCTCCCTAATATAAAGGCCACCCTTTGGTGGAGGGGTGGCCATACCCATTTTTACAGGGTATGTCTTAGTGGCTCTGTAGGAAAGGAGACAGTAACTCTTCAGTGTTTTAATTTTCTGACCAATTTTTCTGTTATTCTTCAAAAATTTTCTTTTGGCTTAGATTCTTGAGAGTAACTCATGTTTCCTTATAACCATGTTAGGGTCTGGAATATTGTTTTGTTATCTATTTCCCCCCAGTTTCGAGGATGAGGAGTCTTTACTGCCTGCTTCTATTATATGCACAAACATGCACAGGAGCAGATGAACAAGAATAATAGAAATCTTAGCTGTACAAAATTTCAGAAAATGACATTTAGAACTGATAATTCCTTATTGATTTTTTTTTAAAAGTAAGAAATTAAAATTTCATTTTTCCATCAAATTTTAAGAATTTAATTGTCTTTTGGCCTTTAAAGTGTTTAAACTTCCCAGTATAAATTGATATATGTATTTTTAGGACAGAACTGAAGGTATACTTGCTCTTGTTGCACTTGAGTCATAACCTGATGTTTAACATCTTATCTGTTAAACCTGGGGACAGCCAAAGGTGTCTTTGTGGCTTGATTTTTATTTATCTTCATTCTCAATTGAAAACTGAAAATTCAGACAGAAAAATTGTATCTGAATTGATAGGAAAATTTTGGTATTGGCATTATAAAGGGGCATGGTTTGGGAAGGAGAGTTTTTTCATCTAAAGTCTAGTTAATATACCTTTAATTGTTATAGTACTTGAGTAAGTAAAATTGAAAGGATAAGTGAACCATTTTAATCAACATAATTCCTGCATTCAAAGGCCAGAGGGTGTTGTTTGAAGGTAAAGGAAAGAAATTGTAGAAACATAAAAATATGTTTGGAAACCTATTCTCACTTCTTATAACTGTAGTTCTCCAAGGCCCATGCTTTTCATGTGGTGTTTCCTATGCAAAACATTTCTGTTTCAGTGCAATGAGGTGCAATTTCATTAAAGATTTGTCTATGTGTTTGTTTTCCTTCCCAAACAGATGAATCATGAAGCTGCTTTAACTAATACCATTCAGCTGCAGAGAAGCAGAAGACATTTTACATAAGGCCACAGTAATACCTTGGCTAGGAGAGTCAATCAGTTGATTTTTGAGAGAAAACTGTGTTGTCTGGGCAGAGTTGTGTTGTATGAGGGGGAATTCTATTGGTTTTGAGAGGCAAGGTTTTGGTTGTGAGGGGACTACAGGGGTGTCTACTGTGAAAAGATACAAGAAACTTCTTCTGTGTCTCTTGGAGCCACTGCCAGCCAGCTCCAAGAGGGACCTGACACTGGCCAAGGCTGAGCTCATCAACAACAGTGGCAGCAAAACTAAAACAAATTTAAGAAGGAAGAAATATTGCTGTGAAACAGAAGAGGAGGAGTGAGAATATGAGAGAGAAGCAACCCTGCAGGCACCAAAGTCAGTGGAGAAGGAGGAGGAGAAGGTGCTCCAGGTGCAGGAGTTGAGATTCCACTACAGACTGTGGTGAAGACCATGGTGAGGCAGCTTTGCACCTGCGACCCATGGATGAACTCTCAGTGGAGCCTGTGGAGGATGTATGAAAAAAAGGCTGAGAGCTTGTGGGCAGCCCATGCTGGAACAATTTATGAGGAATTTAGTCTGTGGGAGGGACCCCATACTAGAGCAAGGGAAGAGTATGATGAAACAGGAGTGTCAGAGAAAACATGAGATATACTGACTGCGGTTTCCATTTCCATGACCATGCACAGCTGAGGGGAGGAGTTAGTGAAAACTGGCAGCAAAGTCAAGCCTGGGAAGAAGGAAGGGGTCAGAGGAAGTTGTTCTTAAGATTTGGTTTTATTTTCTCACTATTCTCCTCTGATTCAATTTGTAATAAATTAAAACTAATTTCCCAAAGTTGAGTCTCTTTTGTCCATGACAAGTGTCTCCCTGTCCTTATCCTGACCCATAAGGCTTTCATTACATGTCTTCCCACTATGTTCAGTTAAGAAGGAGAGTGATAGAGCAACTTGGTTGGTATCTGGTGTTTGTATGGGGTCAACCCACCTCAGGACCAAAGAACCTACTCCTTCTAAATGAAAGAAACATGTAAAGTTGTGCTTCCCTCTGTTCCATCATGTTTTTCTGAGTTCAAGTTGTAATTTTTTAATGAGTATAGCTAGAGAAAAGCCTCAATCAAATAGAGAATATTTAATATCTGAAATACTAATCTAGGACAGTGACATGCCGTAGGAATTCACACAGAATTCACAGAAAGACTAGGTTGGAAGAGACCTTCAAGATCATTGAGTCCTACCCGTGCCCTAACAACTCAACTAAACCATGGCATCGAGTACCATATCCAGCCTTTTTTTAAACACATCCAGGGATAGTGACTCCACCATCTTCCCAGGCGGACCATTCCAGAACTTTATCACTCTTTGCATGAGAAACTTTTTCCTAATATCCAACCTATATTTCCCTTGGCACAGCTTGAGACTGTATCCTCTAGTTCTGTCAATTGCTGCCTAGTGGAAGAGACCTGACTACAGCCACCTTTCAGAAAGTTGTAGAGAGTGATAAGGTCACCTCTGAGTCTCCTTTTCTCCAGGCTAAACAATCCTGATACTGGCAGTTTATTTACAGACACGAACAGGATGGGGCTGCTGGGATAGCGTCTCAAGCTGTTTATTTTTTCAGCATCAGTCTCATTACAGGATTATGATAATGGAAAGTTGCTAACAGCTCACTGTCCAGGCAGCAGGCTGGAAAACTTAATGTTACAACACACTTTATAACCTTCTAAGCTGATTACATGAAGCAAAAGCATATTGACCATAGTTCTATCTAATCACCATAAGCATACATACTTTTGGTTAAAAACAATGCTTGCTTATTTTGAATACAATACCAGTTTATAAGAGACAACTTATAATCAAATCTGAAGTCTCATAATCTGAAGGTCGTGAGTTCGATCCTCACACAGGGCACCATTTTGCCGTCAGGACGCTATATACAGCCACGAACAGGGATGGGACATTCCAGATCAGTGTCGTGAGCTGTTTATTTCAAACATTAGTCTCAGTACATTGTTAGGACAATGGAGACAAGATATGTTTACAGCTTGCTGATTCCAGTGGAATGCCAAGGAAACGTCACGTTACAGAGTAGCATAAAACCATCTCAGCCTAAGTTTCAGCCAATCACACATAGAGCAAAACATATTGACAATAATTCTATCCAATCGTATGAAACACACGTAATGGTACTTAACACAATAGAGACTTATTTTCTAACACAATGGCTTGTTTATGAGAGACAAAGCACAGAGACTCATTCATACTAACCTTCTAAAGATATACATTAAATAAACTTGTTGCAACCTATAAGGGCAAATCACAGGGGCTTATTGTTCTATTTCTCATGTCTGCTCTACTGCTTAGAAAACTTTTTGATGCATTAGCAATGTTCACAAATCTGCTGTCTGAGGCCTGTCTTTTTTACCACTTTCTCAAAACCCTCTAATTTTATGAATCCCAACATGCACAGAGCTCTGTTCATAAGCTTAACCTTCTTAATATCTTGCTAGATAAACTTTTTGCAACTTAGAAAGTTAGACAAGCTGACTAATACTCAGCTTTCTTGTTCTATTCTGCCCATGTCTTTTATGCAGCTTAAATAATTTTTCTGCTGACTTATCTCATGGCTATTGCTTTTAGCTCTACTGACACTTCTGCTGCATCTGAGGCCTGCCTTCTGCAGTTTTCTTAAAACCCTCTGATTTTATGGATTCCCACAATTCCTCCTCTCTGTTCACTCAAAAAGAAACTTCTATAATTGTCTTGTTTATTACTTGCATTTCATAGCTTTACAATAATATTTTTGCTTATTATATGCTTTAAAGCTTGTTCTTGCTGGCACTAAGCATTGCTGTATTACAAGACAGCAACTTAATGCTGTGAAGGCCCAGTCAGTGAAAAGGGCATAAATCACGTCTGACAATACTTACAAGTCATTGTTCAAAAAACTCTTGTCGATTCTAGGGTCTAATTTAAAACTTTCTTCTATTTCTATGCTTTCATCTACTATCTCTGTGAGATTTTGAGCACTTTCTGTGATTCTACTTCTTACTTTTTTCTCTTGTATGATCAAAACTTCTTTGACTGTTTTGTTCATCATTCATTACACACACTGAAGTACGCAGGGTATTACTATTAATATCATTACTAAAACACTCAATACATAGAGACTTATCTTGCAAAGTTCTCTTACCTAAGGTGCAAAGCTTTATTCTTGGAACAAATAATCTAGCTAGGACTCACTATCTTCTTTAATTTGGGCTGTCAAATCTTTCAGTTTTTGTATGCTTTTGTGGATGGCTTCAGAGTGATCTGACAGGTTCATACAACACAATCTTACAAATTCTTCACAACTATGTCTTTGTGTTAGTAAAAGAAAATCAGTTGCTGCTCTGTTTTGAAGGGTAGCATGTCTAACACTATTGGCATCGGTCAACATGTCACTAATTGCAGAGGATGTGGCATTAGTTTGTTTACTCAGCTAACATCTAACTTGATTTAATTGTTTCAATGCCATTGCTGAAGCTAATTGGGGTAAAAACAAACTTGCTGAAACTTTTTTTGCAGCCTTCTAGGGCATGAAATCACTTTTACAGTTCTCACCATAATGATGAGCAGATCTTGTTCTCTTTTGTTTCTTTTTCATGACTGCTTTTGTTGTGGGTGCAATTACAGTGAGCATCTTAATGCTACATGGGCCACCTTCAAGGTGTGACGGAATGCTTTGCTAAGCCTTATCTCTACAAATGAACCAATATCCCTTGGGCAATAGTCGTAGATATTGGTCAGCTTCAGAAAGCGTATATCAACTGTTTGAAAAATTACACCAAAAACTTAATTTCTGTATGCAAAATAATGGGAACATTGTACTTTGGAGGATCACTTTTTTGCTAGCTACTAGCTGTGAAGGTAAAGAAAAAATCTATTGTTAAAGAACTAAGGATTGCTAATTCTTGGGGTTCAGATACTGCTCTGGGAAGTTTTTTTGGCCTAAACATTTCAATTCAATGCAGGATTGTTCTTATTGTCAATTTCATCTGGCTTACCATTGGATTGCTTTTGGACCAAAGGCAATTCTTCTACTGGCACACCAACCAGACAGGTTGAAAAGGTTTTTCTGGTTCTGAATTAGACAAACATATAGTATCTGAGCTGGCTGCTTTGGCGAAGGTCACTTAAACATTTGGTTTTGGTTGTTCTACAGGCAAATCTGCATGACAAAAAGCAATTAAAACTTACCAACACAAACATACAATTTGATTTTGCTCCATCTTGTTCATGAGCTAAGTTTTGGCAAAATCTTCATTTATATACTAATTTAAAAACTTTGCTTTTAACCTTAAGATAAGATATCAGCTTGAAGATCTAGTCGAGGGGATCTATAACCTAACAAAAACAAAAACATACACTTTTGCCAAAAATAAGCTCTACAAAACAAATATTTGACATACAATTGACACACTTATAAATAACATTGACACACAATCAGAGTTTGCAGGTTCCACCAATGCACAAGGAACATCAGGCGCGACCCAGGATCCCTCTGCTCAGCTCACATCTGTGTACTTGCTTCTTCAGTTTTGGACTCACCGTCAAGTTCTGGTGTGCGATATGGTTTGACATTTTTGGCAGGGACCCACTTAATTCCAGCACCTGTAGAGACAGAAGCATACTCTTTGCCCCAGGGGATTAATCGGAAAGGACCATCAATTTGTCCAGTCTCAGGGTTTCTAATTAAAATAGGAGGATTTTCTTTCAGTTTTGCCTGTGTGTTATTTGAAAAATGCCTAAAAATCCATGGATCAGGTTCTGCAACTAAACTGTTTAAAAACCTAAAAACATACAAAGCTTTATTCAGCCTCATCTGTGGTGTTACCTCTACTCCCCCTCTCTGTTGATTTAGAATGTGTTTTAATGTTTGGTGTGGTTTTTTAATAATTGTTTGGTTTGTGGGAGACTGAGGAATACTAAAGATGTGACGAACTCTTTATTTTTTTTAGAAATGTGACCAATTTTTGAGATATATATGTAGGATTATTGTTAGTTTTTATTTTTTGGGGTGTATTTAATGAAGTAAAGGTTTGTAAAAAATGATGACAGGTATGATTATTTGTTTTACTTGTGTGAAGAAAACTAAAAATTTCACTAGAGAACATGTTTACTGAAACATGAATATTTTTAAATTTATTAAAGGGAGGGTATTTAGTGATATTTGTTTGTTATAATTGTAGGTTTTGTAAATTTAGTGGGTTGATTGTTTTTGAAACAGGAGGTTGCACAAGCTGATAGTTAGGGCAAGTACTGATGATAGTTTTAGTTTGATTTTTGGAAATTTGAAACATTCATATAAGTGTTTGTGCGTTTTGGTGAAAAAAGGTAAGATTTAGTTTTGTTTGTTTAAAAATGTTTGGTAAAGTGTTTGAAATAACTATTGTTAGTTGGTTTTTGTGTTTTGTTTTACTAAAATTTTAGGAAAAAAAGAATGAGCTTTGATGTGAGAAACAAAATATGGATTAGTTTTATATTGCAAAGTTGTATAAAGACATGGAAGTTAACGATAAAACGTATTATTATTAACATATTACAAAATTGATTTTTTAGATTTTTTAACTACATTGGTAACATAAGCAGAATTTGTGATTAAATTAAGAGGTTGTGAAAAGAGCTGAAAAGCTCGAACTACAGTAGTAAGTTTAATAATTTGAGGAGATTTTTTTTATTATTTGAATGTTTAACTTTTAAGCATTAGTTTTTTGGTTTAACTAGGTTATAACTGATTTGTGATTTGTGTTAGAGTTATTAGTGAAGAGAGTTATTGTACTTAAAGGTTTTTACTTATTTAGGGTTCTTATTTAAAACTTAATTTTGTTTGTAATAATTTGTGAGTTGGATAATGAACAGAATAAACAATTGGGAAATTTAACAATGTGTATTGTAAATTATTATAATTTTGCATTGCTTAATTAAGATAATTTTTTTTAATGGTAAACAGATGACTGTAAATTCCATTCCAGAACTTTATCACTCTTTGCATGAAAAACTTTTTCCTAATATCCAACCTATATTTCCCTTGGCACAGCTTGAGACTGTATCCTCTAGTTCTGTCAATTGCTGCCTGGTGGAAGAGACCTGACTACAGCCACCTTTCAGAAAGTTGTAGAGAGTGATAAGGTCACCTCTGAGTCTCCTTTTCTCCAGGCTAAACAATCCCAGCTCCCTCAGTCATTCCTCATGGGGCTTGTGTTCCAGCCTTGTTGCCCTCCTCTGGATGTGCTCGAGTGTCTCAACATCCTTCCTAAATGGAGGGGTCCAGAATTGGACGCAGCACTCAAGGTACTGCCTCACCAGTGCTGAGTACAGGGGAGGAATGAACTCCCTGCTCCTGCTGGGCATACTCTTCCTGATACAGGCCAGGATGCTGTTGGCCTTCTAGGCCACCAGGGCACAGTGCTGGCCCCACCAAGGCACACTGCTGGCTCACGTTCAGTCAGCTGTTGACCAGTACCCCCAGGTCCCTTTCTGCCTGGGCGCTCTCCAGCCACACCATCCCCAGCCTATAATGCTGCAGGGGGTTATTGTGACTAAAATGCAGGACTCGGCACTTGGACTTCTTAAACTTCATCCTACTGGACCGTGCCCATCCATCCAACTGTTCCAGGTCTCTCTGCAGTGCCACGCTACTCTCCAACAGATCAACACACGCTCCCAGATTAGTGTCATCTGCAAATTTACTAATGAAAGGCTCAATCCCTTCATCCACGTCATCAATACAAATATTAAACAGAACTGGTCCCAGCACAGACCCCTGAGGGACACCACTGGTGACTGGCCCCCAGCTGGATGCAGCACCATTCACCACCACTCTCTGAGCCCGGCCATCCAGCCAGTTTCTAACCTAGCAAAGAGTGCTCCTGTCCAAGCCGTGGGCTGCCAGCTTTTCCAGGAGTGTGCTGTGGGAGACAGTGTCAAAGGCCTTGCTGACGTCCAGGTAAACGACATCAACAGCCCTTCCTGCATCCACCAGGTGGTTCACTTGGTCATAAAAGGAGATCAGGTTGGTCAAACATGACCTACCCCTTCTAAACCCATGCTGGCTGAGTCTGGCACCCTGGCCTTCCTGTAAGTTCTGTCTGATGACACTCAATATAAACTGTTCCATAATCTTCCATGGCACTGAGGTCAGGCTAATGGCCTATAATTAACAGGATCCTCCTTCCCACCCTTTTTATGAATGGGTGTCACACTGGCCAGCTTCCTGTTGTCTGGAACCTCACCAGTGAGCCAGGACTGTTGGTAAATGATGGAGAGTGGCTTTGCAAGCTCATCTGCCAGCTCTCTCATTACCCTGGGATGGATCCCATCTGGTCCCATAGATTTATGAACATACAAGCATCTCAGCAGTTCTCTGACTGCCTCTTCTTGGATAACTGGGGGACCATTCTGTTCTCTGATATCATCAACCAATCCAAAAGGACAGCTGTTCTGAAGGCAAGTTGTCTTCCCACTAAAAACTGAGGCAAAGATGGTATTAAGCACTTGTGCATTCTCCTCATCTGCAGTTACTAAGTTCCCTCCCTCATCCAGTAAAGAATGAAGGTTGGCCTTACCCTTCCTATTCTTTACAAAAGTTACTATTTTAAGTTCAAACTGAGTTTTGACCTCCCTAACTTTTTCCCTACATGCTCTAGCAGCCCTCTCAAATACTTCCTGAGAGACCTGACCCTCTTTCCAAAGATGATACATCCTCCTTTTATTCTTAAGTTCCTTCAAAACCTCCTTGCCCATTCAGGCTGGACATTTGCCTTGTCAACTCATCTTTCAGCACACAGGGACAGTCTGTTCCTGAGCCCTCAAGACCTCCATTTTGAAGTACGCCCACCTTTCCTGAACTCATTTGTTTTTAAGGACTGCTTCCCAAGGAACTCTCTGAATAAGTCTGTTTAAGAGGCCAAAGTCTGCCCTCCGGAAGTCCAGTGTAAGAGTCTTGTTGGTATTCCTCCTCATTTCACCAAATATTGAGAACTCTATAATTTCATGATCACTCTGCCCCAAGTGGCCTCCAACCACCACATCTCTCACCAGACCATCTTTATTTGAAAAGAGCAGGTCCAACATAGTCCCTCTGCTGGTGGGCCCACCCACCAGCTGCAAGAAAAAGTTGTCCTCCATACACTCTAAAAATTTCCTGGACTGCCTTTTTCCAGCTGTATTAAGTTCCCAGCAGATGTGTGCTATGTTGAAGTCACCAACAAGAACAAGAGCTGATGATCCTGAAACAGTATCTAGCGGCTTATAGAATAAGTTGTCCACCTCTTATTCCTGGTTGAGTGGACAATAACAGACTGCCAGTAGGATGTCAGCCTTGTTGGCCTTCCCCTTAATTCTTACCCATAGGTATTCAACTCCATCTTCATAAGTTTCAATACCTATTGTAGGCATCAAAAGCCTCCTTAATATAAAGGGGCCACCCCTCCACCTCTTCTCCCTTTCCTGTCTCTTCTGAAGAGCTTGCAGTCACCCAGTGCAGTCCTCCAGCTATGTGAGTCATCCCACCATGTTTCTGTGATGGAGACTACATCATAGCTCTGCTATTGCACCATGGCCTCTAGTTCTTCTTGTTTGTTACCCATGCTGCATGCATTAGGTACATGCACCTCAGCTGGGCTACTGATTTCTCTCCTAACTCAGGCTTAACACCCTTGGGCCTGCTTCCAGACAGCACAGATACATCCCCTTCTCCCTTCAAACATAGTTTAAAGCCCTCTTGACAAGGTCTGCCAGTTCATGAGCTAAAAACCTTCGGCCCTTAACAGAGAGATGTATCCCGTCTGGTTCCAGTAGAGCAGGTGCCGTAAAAGTTGTCCCATGATCAAAGAATCCAAAATTTTGCCAATGACACCAACCCTTGAGCCACTTATTGATAATGTGAGCAGTCCTATTCCTTCCACCATTTTTCTTAGCCACCAAAAGGACTGAGGAGAAGACTACCTGTACCCCTGTCCTATTGACCACTTGACCCAGTGCCCTAAAGACCCTTTTAATTGCCTTGACACTCCTCTTTTCAATCTCATCACTGCCAGCCTGAAGTATCAGCAGTGGGTAATAATCAGAGGGCTGAATCAGCCTAGAAAGTGCCTCAGTGGTATCCCATACCCAGACCCCAGGAGGGCAGCAGACCTCTCTGTAGGGTGGGTCCGGTCCACATATGGGGCCCTCTGCTCCCCTCAGAAGGGAATCACCCATTACGATTACTCTTCTTTTCTTCTTGATGTTAGAGGTAGTGACCCGTCTTACAGATGAGTCAGAACTGGGAGACTCACTGGGCAGATAATTTTCTTCTAAATCATCTGTCTGACTCCCTAGATCCAGTGCCTCATCCTTGTTCTGAAGTGGCATCTGGCTAGGGGATGGGAGGCGGGAGGAATTTTATTATTACCTGCTCAAGTAGGGATTCATTTCCACTTCTCTTCATCTACCAGGTGTCCTATGTTCTGACAGTGAGAGGCATAGGAGTCCTCTGACACTTAGTGGGCCTCGCTCAAGAATGGAAGGGCTGAACTCCACCAATCTATTTCCCTTTCACTCTCTCTCTGATATTCCTTAGTCTTTCAACTTTCTCTCTAAGTTCAGTCACCAGTGAAAGGAGATCATTCACCTGTTCACAGCACAGGGATGTTTCCTCTGCAACATCCCCTGAAATCACTGATAAGCTCAAACACTCCAGGCAGGAATGGGTCTGGACAGACGCATCCTTTTTTGGAGGGCTCTATTTGATCACATACACTCATACTAACTACAATCGCGTACAAACCATTACTTACCAGAAATCCTAAAACCTACCAACCAACAGAAACAGCACAAACAACACATAGTACACCTTAGCAGCACAAACCCCTGCAACCCTGCCTGCTTGCCCTGCCTGTGTGAACTGCCTTGCTAACTGCCATGCCATGCCCTCAGAGATGTGCCATGCCCCTCTTTGCCCACTCCTGTTCAGCTCACTCTGGGTTGCTGTGCTCCCTAGAGGTCTCTTTTAATCCACCTTCTATTCAGCGAAAATCCTGCCCCAGACCTCATGACCCTCAAGCACAAGCATGTGGCTCCCACAGGCAGCCACTCAATGACAGAGGAAGCCCCACTCTGGTCCTGCATGGAAAATACGTACTAGTTGGTGTGCACCTATCTAGTCTGGTGACATAACAAATGCTAAAGCATTTTTTAAGAAGAGCCAGTGAATGGTAATTTTGCTTCAACAGCAAGAGCTAAAATTTTGGTCTGTATCTGTGCATACTTGAGAATATAGTCAGGATTGTGCAACTTAAACAACAGACCTTTTGTTTAAATTTCTCCTGTTGTGAATTAGGAAATAGTTACTGAAATATAAAATCAGAAAAAATGAAAAGCAGAAGGATATGGTTGTTGACATTCCCCTACATATTGACTTGCAAACATAAAGCACTGAGCTTTAAAAGGAGAAAAAAAAAAAAAGGGAGGAGAAAAAAGAAGTTAACTCAACAAATCTCCCTCCCATTCACAGAGGAAAATCAGTCATTTAAAAAACTATTATTAATTTAATAGTCTTTTCTCTTCCAATTTTGTTTTACACTTTCTGTTGCAGACATTTTTTACTTAAGCTCGGGCCATGGAAGAGAGAGGGAGAGATAAAAGCAAAGCTGTGATATATGTGGGGAGAATTTGACATCATCTAACATTCATCCCATAATATTTTTGTAAACAGTGGATCTCTCCATTATGTTGGCAGACGTTGGAAAGTTCATATTTAATGAAATTATTTTGTGGTGAGGTTCAACCTCAGTGAGTACAAAAATGTGTACTTCTAATTTTTATGCATACATAGTATTTCCTGCCCTGATTATTACCTGCAGAAGCAGATTCTGTCATCATTTTGGGACAGGTGAAGCCCTCATTCCTGTCATGAGGAGCTGAACACTCCCAAGTGATATTGATTATTGAATAGAGTTTGACACTGCTATTTCCTAATTCAATTGGAAAATACCTAGCCTTTGTTAGTCATACAAGCTATGAAGCTGGCTTATACTCTGGCTTCAAGTGTTCCAGATGTTCAGGGTTTGAGGAATCCATACACTCGTACTCCAGAGGAGCAGAAAGATTTTGGTTTTTTCACTACCTCTACTTGAGATTAAGTAATTCAGGAGTGTACAGAACAAGAATTTCAGCCTTCCAGTTGCCTTAGGATTCAGCACTGGAAATGGCCTTTGTTCTGCTTTTAGTTGTGGTGATCTTGAGACCCTAACCATGCTTTACTAGCTGTATGTCAAGGAGGCATAATCTCAGGTGTAATCTCAGAAGAGCCCTTGTAGAAATTTTTGTGTGCATGTGGATGTTTGGGTTTATTTTCCAGAAGTTTCATTACCAGAGACCTAGAGATGAAATAAAAAGTAGATTTAAACTTCTATGTAAAAGTTCTGGCAGTCTAAGAAGGTCACATTATTACAGTATTTTTTTACATGCCAATAAATTCTCTTCCTCCATTATTCTAACCAGTGTGAAACAAATCACATACATGTTAGTCAGGAGTCACTTAGTGACTTGATGCCAGTAATGTAACTTTGTTTTCTTGAAGTGATTGTGGGGAAGATGATTAAATAATTTTCTGTTTCTTGAGGAATAGATTAAAGAGTGAAAACTAATCATTAATGAGATATAAAGGAGTACCTAAAATCAAGATGTTTACCACTAATTCTTAGTGAATGGATGAAAAGAGAATATTTATTGGTACTTTTATTACAGTATAGTTGTGGAAAAAATAATCTGTACCAATCATGTATTGATCACATATTGATCAATTTTATGAAAGTGACAGTGAGGGAAAGAGATATTATGCTAAAAGGGTAAACACTGGAGAAAGGATGATATGAAATAGTTGTCCCTTGTAGCAGCATTTTCTCACTGTTTCTTTAAAATGAAGGAGGGGCAAGCAGTTCAAGAGAGTTGATTTTTCCCTGCTGCTCTGCCCTTGTGAGATCCCACCTGGAGTACTGCATCCAGTTCTGGGGTTCTCAATTCAAGAAAGACCTGGACTAGTTGGAATGTGTCTAGAAGAGACCATGAAGATGATCAGAGAGCTGAAGAACCTCTCTTGTGAAGAAAGGCCAAGAAAGTCAGCATTGTTCAGCCACTCAGTAGTGGGAAATGTCTGTTTCTGCAAAATTTTGCGAAAGTACATTTCAAAATATGAAGCCCAATGAAAGTAAATGCAAAATGGTTCACAAAGTTTGTTAGTAACTAATAACACAGTTAAAAGCAATAATGAGTATTTAGTATAGCTTTGGGGTTTTTCCCAAACTATGCAAACTCATTTTAGACATTGACCACTAGCACAAGAAAATAGAAGTCACTGAACAGAATCACAGAATAAACTGAGTTGGAATGGATCCAGAAGGATCATCGAGATGAATGCCTTAAAAATATAGAAACAAAACAACACATCTTTTGAGACAATATTAATAGAAGGAAATAAACTAATGTTAATATAGGAAGTATAGGAAAAGCTGGAATTGGAGGCCTCCAGGGGCAGCTATGGAAATATGCCCATGTGTCCCAGGGTCACATTATGATGCTTGTATTCCCAGTCATGTGTTCTGTTTATGCTGCATATTATATTCTGTGCCTTCAAGACTGGCTCTGAGAGTGAAGACAGGGGGAAGAAGAAGCATGGAGTTTGTTATCAGCTTGCACTCACTCCTCCACATTCTGCTAGACTGTGCTGTCTGGGCATAGATGGGGCAGAACAAGGCTCTTCTTTGCCTTTTAGTTTAGTTGCTCTAGCTGAGGCAGAGAAGTTTTCCCTGGACTGGTTCCCTGGACTGGTTTTCTTTCCCTTTTCTTGGGACTGTTTGAACCTGCTCTGGACTGAGACCAGGGGAGCACCAAGAGCTTGCATTTTGTGGCCTACCAGGGCCTACTATGGGCAGCAGCCTTTCCCAGTGCTGGAGGGAGTGATAACAGAGCAACCACCTACTGGAGAGATTTTCTGAATTTGTCATGTCTTCCAAGTAGCAAATGAGTTTTGTCATCTAGTATTGTTCATTTTTTGTGCTGGGGAGTGCTTTGCCTGTTTAAATAAACAGGGTTTTTTTCCATTTGTCTCCGAGGAAATTTTTCCCAAACCGGTTGAGGGAAGGGGCCATTTGGGTTTTCTTTCTAGGGGGGCCCCCTTTTGGAGGTTCCCTCTCAAATATGCCCTAAACCAGGGCACCATGTGACATCAGGCAGGTACAGTTTTGTAAGTTTAGCAAATTAGCATAATTGACAATCCCCAGTTAGAAACAGTTAATGAGGTAACTCCTCCACTTGGTTCAAACTCTTCTGCAGCTCCCCAACTTCTTGCTAATAGCTCTCATTTATTTATGAGAAAGTGTCTTGGGAGAGTGGCTTCTCCTTGGTTGTCAGAAGAAGATTAGGAGAGGGTTTTGGAATGTGTTTTGTCTAATATAAAAAATACTGGAGTTAACTAGGAACTATATGACTATAAAATACAAGTCTACAGAACTAAGAATATATATGAAGAATATATAAAAGTAAAAATCATTTTGTCATCAAGTCCAACTCAAGTGAATGGTCCATACAACCTCTGTCTTAATATCATTCTCTAACTGAGTTAATCTCAACACTTACTCCATAAGAAGACTGTATTGCTGTTACAATTCCTCATTAGGGCTTTCAAATGAGGGGAATAGAAATGTCAGACTCTTGAGCATAAATTTTCATCTCTTTTCTGTTATGACAATTGTGCTTTGATCTTAATGTTACTCTGTAGCCCTTTAGAATTCTTCCAATTTCCCAATAAATTTGGTTGAGGAGTAGTGTGGCAGCAAGTTTCTGGTAACAGAGAGAAACAGACAACTTTCCCAGGCATCATTCTGGGAAAGTCTGTGAGAAGATTAGAGAAAAGAATTAAAAAAAATTCTTAATTTGCTGCACCTGGTATTGTGAACATGTGTAACGTGTTATGGAGATCTGCTTACCAAAGGGTGGTTTCTTAATTAGCCAATGGTGAGGGTGTTTTAAGTAAAGGACAAATTAGGTCAACCTGTAGCAAACTGGGATATAAAAGGATATAAAAGAGCAATGGGTTTCTTAATAAATAAACAAATGATCAGCCTTCTGTAAATGCATGGAGTCTATGTAACATATTGCCCGGTCCTGGCCTGGTTACGTTGACAGTAGCATCTGTCAGTCACTTTTGTTGTATATATCCCATCCTGTCTAGTGTATGCCTCAGAACTTCTCTGTGTCTCAAGCATCTTCCTACTGTCCATTTTGATGTTTTATTATCATTCTCATTTCAGATCAACTGTGTCAAGCTGATTATTTAGCAGATTTTCATTTCTTTGAGGACAATTATTTCTGAACCTGCCCTCGGCATATATATAGATAGATAGATAGATAGATAGATAGATATAGATATAGATATATAGATATATGACACTTTTCTTTCCTAGTTTACTGTAGTATCACATCTGTATTTCCTGTTCACAATTAGCATTTTCATTATTAATTATTTAAGTTAGTTATAAATCATGTTAACATTATTTGAGGTTATTACTAAAAGATACCAATAGTGACTGTAGAGTGGTACTTGAGTAATAACATGTTCATATTGGTAGCCTCAGTTAAAATCCTTTGTCTAAATCAAACCTGAAATTTTGGTCAAATATAATGGTTTGTGTAACCAGCAAGCTTACAAAGAGCTGCAAATTTTCTTCTGAGTAAACCCTAAAAATTCCAATAGAAATAGCTTAATAGACATGTAGCTTGTTGCTTAATGTCTTCTTCAATTGTACCTCATTCTGTTATTCTTTGCCACAGTCATGCTGAAATGTGTGTTGGGAATAATTTCTCCCTGTTCAGTTTCTGTTTGTATAGTCATACAGGTGGACATTTTATAAACATTGATGAAAAGGGCTTGGATGCCCTCAAGGCATAAAAGCTTATGTGCTTTTGTAGCACAACTGAGTTATTTAGTTTGACAATACATCCTAGTGTTTGTGTGATGTATTTCCCTTTTTTTCAGGGATTTTATTTTATATTAATAATAATCTGCCTCTTGAGAAAGGACATCGTGTATAAAGAAAGTAGTTTTATCTTGCACACTAACATGTGCCTACATAGCATAACTTAATGCCACATTGAAACACAGAAACTGCCTCTGGACCGTTATCAATACCCATGTTATGCTCTATTTAATCTAATGTTTTGGGTACAGAGAAGGAAGGTGGAGTTTTAGCATTGCTCCAAACTATCTACATCATATTTTCATCAGGAGAAGCCAAGCACCGGAACCTGGAAGTTGGCCACTTTGTCTCGCTTGCTCCAGCAGAGGGACTGTCAGTATCAGACCTGCAGACACTGTCCCTTGTGCCCTACTAGTCCCCTGTCTTCTGGGCATAGCCCTGAAGGGACTGCTCTGAGGTGTAGCTGAATCCTGCAGTACTAGGTGGTGCAGCTCTGGCACTCTGGCGGGACTATTTTCCCCCCAATGTGACATGACCATCAGGAGTGGCAGCACCAATAGCCGCTGAGTTCAGTGGGAAAACCACACCGAGCACTATTTTTGGGATGAGTTTTTATTTGTTCAGTGGCGAATATCCTTGTTGTGGATAGAGCACTCTCTCTTTTGGTATCCTCTTTTATCAATATTGTTGTGTTTATTGCAAGGATTTTTTTCAGAAAAATTGTGATTCCCACTTCTGGTGTCTCCTAGTATTTCCTCTGTTGGAAGAGCATGGGGGGACAAGGGGAGCTTAAGTAGGGTTAATTTTCCTGCTGAGTTTTAAACCCGTACACATAATGTATTGTATAGAAAAGCAGCATTGATGAAACACAGCAGTGACATTGCTAGGTGGCTGTCTGTGCTAGATATAGACCAAATCACAGAAAAATAAAAAAATCATAGAACAATTTTGGAAAGGGACCTTCAAAACACATCCAGTCCAATCAGCTTCCAATAAGCAGGGACATCTTCCACTAGATGAGGTTGTTCAGAGCCCTGTCTGACTTGACCTTGAATATTTCCAGGATATCACCATCTCTGGAAAACCTGTTTCAGTGTTTTACCACTCCCATTGTGAAAAATGCCTTTCTTGTATCTAGTTTAAATCTACCCTCTTTTAGTCTAAAATAATACCCCCGTATTGTATCCTGTTCACCCTGAAATGTATGTCCCCATCTTACTTATAAGCCTACTCTAAGTGCTGAAATGCTGCATTGAGGTCTTCCCAAAGGCACCTCTTCTGCAGACTGAACAACACTAACTCTCTCAGTCTGTTTTCTTAGAAGCACTCCAGCCGTGTTATCATCTCTGTGGCCCTACTCGCAATTTGCTTCAACAGGGCCATGTCCTTCTTGAGCTGAGGACCCCACAATTGGACACTATTACACTAGATGGTATCTCAAAGAGTGGAATAGAAGGGCAGGATCAGCTCCCTAAACCCCATTTCTTGAGTTCCTCCCTCTGGATCCTGTCCAGGGCATCCTGTCCCTCCGTTGCAACAACCCACCACTCATCTTGGTGTCCACTACAAATGTGTTGAGGATGTACTTGATCCCATCATCTATGCCACAGATAAATTATGAAACAGTACTGCATGGTATTTATTGTTGCATAGTATTTATAACCTAAATGCTTGAACTGATAAGAAGTGGCAAATAATTGTACTGAATGTCATGGACAACATAGCCTAAAGTAAGACGTGTCTGAGAAGGCAGTGTAAAAGCAACTGACTTTCTTACTGTAAAAAACTTCAAAAAGCTGCATTCACAGGGAAAAGGAATAGAAAGCCAAAAACAAGTCTACAGTTCTCTTGAGATTTCTAATAACTTTTCCAGGGAGACTGCCACTGGTTTTTTCGTTTACTGAATTAACTCAGCTTGTGGTTATCTGCAAATCTGTATGTGAGGCTTGAGGCTGTAGGTACAAAGAAAAAGTAGTTCAGAGCAATAATACATGCCACAGGAAGATGTAGTTGCACTTGATTGTAAACTGGTAGACATTCTTTGTGCAGAGTGGCTGTCTCTGTAGAAACAAGAACACACCAATTTTAGGAATTTTATGTGACAGAGAAGGTCTGATTTATTTTCTCTGATCTTGAGACCAATGCCTCTAGGAAAATAAATTTGGATGGGTTTATGTACAGTGTGTGGTTTGGGGTCTGAAATGTCATCTGACATTTGCTTATGGAGGACCCTAGTTTACTTTAACATTTACTTAATATCTGGTAAAATTACTCAGTCAAAAGCAAAAGTTTATTTTACTGACAAATGTTCATTCACTGTACAAAGCTGTGGTTTGTCTTGCACTTCACAGTTAACACAGCTACTTATATATGCCTGCACAAGTTATTCAATAGAAAGACTAAATAAAATTTAGTCTTAAATCCACAGCAAAATTGTATGCAAATTACAAAACACGATAGATATAAGGAGGAATGAACTTGTAGATTGGAGAACATACATTCTTTTTAAAGTGTCACTTAGATAAGGAACTAAACTGTTTCCACCATAATATATATATTCTAGGTAAATTATGGAAGACAAGACGTGGAGAAAGGAAAGAGCTAAGGAATAAATAACATAATGCATGAATAAATGTATTAAGCATCAAAAATAGCCTGTATATGAGCAGATTTTCACTACATAAAAGATATTTTTATCTTTCATGAGGATGAGGATTTACAAAATAAACATAAGTTCTGGCTGAAGTATTTCCAGTGCATTTCTTAAGTGCAGTTCTGACTTCAAATATTCTAATTCTCCCAATAAATGTTAAGACCAAAACCACTGAACTTTCTTGTAAAAGACATATTCTAAGTTATTGCAGAAGAAAATGCGTTCACAATAGGACTGCTAGAGAAAGTTGAGATATCTGGCCAATTTTTGTAACAACACATACACCTAGATAATTCCTCTTCCTTCCTTCTGTGTCCTCCATTTTACTACATCCTAAAAGAATTTTTTGTGCATTTTTTTATCTGCCTGTAGGTTTCTGTATCTTCCATGCAGACTGAAATAGAACTTTAAGGAGTTTGCAGTTACAGATTTATTTGTTTTGAATTAGAAGCTTTCCTCTACAGCAGATTTCATTTTTCTCCATGACTTCTGAAGATTCTATTACCTCCACTGTGATTTTTGCTTTAGGCTCTGACAGGGGAAGAAGAAGAGGTGGGATTGCAGAGGTGTGTGTAATAAATATCAGGATACATATTCAATATATATGTAACCCTTTTTGTTATTTATTTTTTACAAAGCCTTGCACAGAGAGATCACATTTCTTTGCATATGATAGCAGCACTACCCTTTTGAGAAGTACCAAAAAGATTTTGTAATGTTACTAGAAGATAATAAACTGACATTTTGATTTTATTTTCTCAACAAAAATCAGAATTTCACCTGTTGGGTTGTATAGAAAAAATGAATAATGGACCATGGTGCATCTGGATACTAATAATTGTTCTAAATTTGAGAGGCAAAGAGCAAGACATTATTCAAGTATGATTTAATGTCAATATAATGGGTACTACATTAGTATTTTAATATTCTTATTAAAATTTCTCATAAGATTTTGATTGCAGACAATCAGGAAATTTCTAATTCCTTTGCATGAGTTTCAATTTATCTACTTTGTTGCTTGATTACGTGGAATAAACCAAAATGATCACTAAAGCAAATAAGCAGGGAAGTGCAGGTAAACCAGAATAACTTATTTATTATTTATATTTATTTATTAATAAATCACCAATAAGTTATTTCCAGCATTGATTGCTGTGTAACAAACTGTATTGTGAGGAAATATCTGCATGCACTGTGCCATCCAGGTTAATAGGATTATATTTTGATTTTGGTCCTTAACAGCAAAGTACAGTAACATATGAGAATTATAATTCTACAAGAGATGGAAGTTGAGGATCTACATAGGTGATAAACACAGCAGGAAAAAACTGCAGGTAAAGGACATGTCTTTCTTTCCCCAGCAGAGAGGTCAGGCAGCTTGAACTTACCTGAGGGAACAAGCACATGTAATTTTTCAACAGAAATTGTCAAACTTGGAACTCAGGTGGAATTAAGTGCACTAAGATGAGTAAAAGGCCTTTGGATGAACATCCAATGTATTTTCTTGAAAGAGCTGTCCTGAGCCATTTATAATAATCACTGAACTTTGGCACCTGTGAAGTCGGGCTTTTTACCAGCTCTAGTTGGATTTAGGTTGTTAGGTTGGTACCATCAGCAACAGAAATGCCGTCAGAGATAGGTAATCCACGAAACCAGGAGGGTGCTGCTATGGAGCCAGGGGGCCAGTGTTGACAACAGAGCAGGCAGCAAGACACGACGCAGCCCTCAGTGTTGGGGACAGGGGACAGCATAGCCCAGTGACAGGGGACAACCAGCAGAAACGATATTGCTAGACAGGCTCTTGGTGGTTTTCAACTCTACTAACAGTATAGAAAAGCCAGAAGACGTCAAAAGCAAGGATTACAGCTTGCTCAGCCATTGAATCCCTAGTACTAGCCCACAGAAAAACAGAACTTTCTAGCATTTCTATACTGGAATGTGACCCTGTTTGTGGTAATGCTAGCCCTTACCTTGGCCTGCTCTTTTACCAAATTTTTTCCATTATGATTGCTGCTTGCTTTCTATGAAGTGAAATGATACAAAAAGAAAGTTAGCCTTTAATCTTCAATGGTAGTGTGACATCTTCCCTAACAGCTAAAAGGATTACGATGATCAATACACAGAGGACCTTTCCTTTTACATATAGTATTTTGCATAAAAGTAAACTTTCATAAATCCACATCTGCCAGGTAAGATTTTAAGATGATTCAAATATAACATACAGTCATCTAATACATGACTTTTGTATGCTACTTAAATTTTATTCCAAAAGGGATTAGATATCTAACGGGCAATAGCTGAATGGGGAAGATTAGGGTTTGGAGGGAGATGTGTTGTGGGTTTGGTTTGATGTTTTTATTTCAATAGACATGAATTGATTTCCATGCCCTTTTACACTTGGAATCATAATTTTACCTTTTAAAGCAGTAAAAGGCCAATTGCTCTTTTGAGGTATTAAAAAAATGTAAGTTATAAACAAAGGCAGTAGAATGTTAAAAAATGTATATTCAGGCTGCTTCGGCAATTAATAGTTTTATTGCAATCAAAAAGTAAGGACACACGAAGCTAAAGCAGTTTCATTCTTACATTCAAATTAGGGAATATTTACTATGGATCCTTTTTCTTAATCTAAAAAAGACTGTACAAGGATGTTTTCACAGTCCTGTCCTCCTCTCCTAAAAGCAATGTAGCAATGCAGCCTTTCATAGGATCACTGAGAGAGAATTGCTGAGTTGGAAGGGACCTTGATAGGATTATTGAGTCCAACTCCCGGCACTGCACAGCACCATCCCTAAGTGTCATACCACGCGCCTGAGAGCGTTGTCCAAACGCTTCTTGAACTCTCAGAACTGGTGCTGTGACTACTTCTCATATTTGTAACATTCTTTTCTGCGTGTCTATTACCTTCTAACTCTGATGAATTCACGCTCTTATCTCTGTCAGTACTTGGAAGACTGTTTTACAGCATGTAGAGAGGGAGTATGCCCTGTCCTTTATCTGTGTTTCTGTCCTCTCACTCTACTTCCGTGAAAAAAGGATTAGAATTTGCCCTGGAAAGAATTTCTACTTTCAAAAAAAGAAAGGACCTAAAAAAAGCATGCTGCTTTTATATCTCAAAAAATGAACAAGCACATAAAAACAGCTACATGTAAAATTTTTTTATGATGAAAGGAACAAAACCACAGTGATTGCATGAGAAAATGAGAATCATCTAATGCAATAAATATCAGTGTATTATGGCAAGATGAAACTGCACAATAGTCTCACCCCAGCTAAGATCTGAGGAAGGAAGGTGTTGATCATGGCTGCATGGCACCCCCACTATTATAGGGGATTGTTCTAAATATTCTCAGTTAAAATGCTGCTGTATTTGGCAGTTCCTAAATTTGACCTTGTAGCTCAAATGTTATTTCAAAGCCTAAGCAGACCTTACTCAGGCAAAAACACTATCTACCAAAACATCTACCAGTCAGAACACTTGAAATTTGACCAAAAAATGCAGTAATAAGGAATTTGTGTAATAATGAATTGTAAGACAGGAAATTACGTTAACTTATTAAGTGCCTCTAATATGCTTGGCTAAACAACTACTATTATTATTTTAGCTCTCAAATCAAAAGTCTGATGACCATAGACTAATTCCTGTTGTTACATTCCACTATGGGGAACTGTGGAAAGTTCTATTAAAATGGATGGTCTAGGAAAAAATTAAGTCAAACAAGATAATATTATATCTGAGAACCATTTATTGGTAACAAAAATGGCACAGGCTTACTACAGAAGACTCGAAAGAGCAGAAAAGGAGGAAGAAAAATGAAAAAGCATGGGGAGGGAAGAGAGAAACAGTGTGAGAGAGAAAAATTGGGCATTAGCACCCCAAGTCAGGGAGTGCCGCCGAGGGCGCGGTGTCAGGGAGCGTGTGCCCGCTGGCTGCCGGGGAGCCTGCGCAGCCCTCGGAGAGGCCTGGCTCCACAGGCACAGCTCCCCCGGCCGCGGGCAGCCGGACCCCAGGTGAGGGAGGGAGGGGGCGCTCGGGCGGGAGGTCCGGAACGCTGGACAGGTGGCGGTGGGGATCGTGGTGGCGGGCTGCACCGGCGAAGCAGGGCTAGAGGCGGGCAGGAACGAAGCAGGCAGGGCATCGGTCAGAACACAGGGAGGCTGGACAGGCGGCAGCTGTTATAAACAAAAATTCTGCCAATTTTTTTTGTGAAGAAAAAGGTTACAAAAACTAGTCAGACCACTGTTGCTGCTAAAGTGTTACCTGTTTGTTATGATAATTACAAGTCATTATCATTATTGGTTCTTTTTTTGTATCAATAAAGACCCCGGCTGGGGCTAAGTTGATGGCTCTTCTTCCAAGACAGTGAAGGGCGAGGACCTCCCTAGACCGTGAAGAGAAGGGACTGAGATGTGGGAGGGGGTGCATGCAAACTAACTTCAGGACCAGCATGCCATGAGAAGCTACTACTTCCAACTTACTGAAAAGACCCCCAAAACAACGAGCCAATATAGAGTGGGGAAATTGGAGTGATATCTAGATGTGAGGAACAGAGTGCTGAGCCTGCAGAGATGCTGAAAACCTTCGTTGCCCCTCACTCTGACTGAGAGAATCCTCTCGGACCCGGACCTGGAGAGAGTGAAGCCAGTAATTCAGCATCAGGGTCACACCCAAAAGGCTTCCACCAGCTCTGCTCCTAGCGGACAAAGCTGCGCATATCCTTCTCTGAATCGCTCTGGGAGAGATGACACAGACTGCCGACCTGCCAGGCTTCCCAGTCTGGAGCTGACTACTTTTTTTAAAGGCATTAAAAGGAGAAAAGGTCTCCTGTCCTGTTTATTTCAATGGCTGGGACAGGCGAGGGGTGGGGCGGCGGGACACAGGCTGCACACAAGGCTCAGAGGTCAGTCAGAGTCCAGCCAAATGCCCAGCGAGCAGCAGGATGAGAGAGTGAGGGTGAGCAAGGGCCAGTGATATAAACAACAAATATAGTTATAGGCTTTCACATTTATTTATTACCTTTAGATCACAAAGATTCTCATATAGTACAATTTGTAATTCCTTTTAACTCCTTTTTGGTATAATATAACCTGTCAGTTTTGTTGGAATCCATCAAGTTAGAGGGTTTTTAGGAAATGGTTAAAAAAGTATAGGCCTCAGACTGAAGTTTTGTTAGCATTGCAAACACAGCAGAAAAGTTTCCCAAGCAGTAGAGCATACGTGACAAATAACAATAGGCCTCTGTAGAATTGGCTTATGGATGGCAACAAGGTTATTTAATGTATATCTTTAGAAGGTTAGCATGAATAGAGCTCTGTTCTTTGTCTCTTATGAACCAGTCTTTGTTTTAACTACCATTATGTGTGTTTTATAAGATTGGATAGAATGCTTGTCAATATGTGTTGTTCTATGTATGATTGGCTGAAATCTAGGCTGAGATGGTTTTATGTCATTCTGTAATATTCCACCTCCCTGGCATTCCCTGTGCATCAGCGAGCTGTTAACATCCTGTCTCCATTGTCTAACAATGTCCTGAGACTGATGTGTTGAAAATAAAAAAAAGCTCTTCACTGGTCTGGTTTGTCCAGTGTTGTCCATATCTGGACGTAACTGCCGTGGCAAGTGGGTTCCTCTGTAAAACGCGGGTTCCTGACACAATTGGACATATATTTTCCCATATATACCTGACCCCCGCAAGTTTATGCATGTATTGTATAGCTTACGTAAGTAATAATGGTGTGATAAATATATATTACATTTTAAGCCTTAGCATAATATTAAAATAAAAACTGTGTAATGTTAAAATGCTTTTATTTGTGTAACTATCCCAGATAATGGTGTGAAATAGCTATGCTGTTTGCCACATTTGTGGACCATGTCACCTGAATGATAACAATGACAACAACCAGGACACCAAGAGAAAAAAATTACTACTGACTCCAGTTATTAGGAAGTGTCAAAACAACAGAATTGAGCCTTAAGAAGAAAGAAAATATATTGTTTTAATCTACAAGATGTCATGCAGACAAGTCAAAGATTAAACCAAGCAAAAGAGCTCCTAGAAAATTTTAACTCACAGGAAAGTTTGAATATGTATACATTCTTATGAATATGCATGTACCCCATTCACCCCCCCCACCCCCTTGTCATGGAATAGTATATAGAGAACACTGTTTTAAGCTAATGGTGTGCTTTTGGCAGATTGCGAAGCACCTCAGCACTGGATATTGTCCCTTTTATCTCTTATTCAACTTTTTAAAATTTTAAAGAGTGAGCATCATTTCTGAAAGCCAGTGAGGACAAAAAAGCTATACAGCAGGCTGGAGCCAGGGCAAAAAGGACAAAAACAGGCTAGGGCCAGGGCAAGAAGCAGACAGCTGGCCAGAGCCAAACCACTGTTCAAAATTAGTATGGCAAGTTGCTTTAGCTCAAAGCAAGAAAAGAGTATCCCACCTCTTACTGAGCTGAAATTTATAACTCTGCTAAAAATTGACGTAAAATATTTTCCAATGTATCTGTCAATTGAAATTCAACACTATTTACCTACAAAATGAATATCACTGATCAGGTGCAATGAAAGATGGTTTTCAATTCTAAATATTTATTTAAAAACAAACTGTGATTCTGCAGTTCAATGGACTTCGATGAAATATGGAATATATATATATATGTGTATTTAAAGGTGTCTGCTATAATGACTTTATTTTCAGCTCAGCCTAGCCAATTTGCAAATCCTAACAAATGGAAAAAAAAAGTCATAATGAAATAGTGATGTTGGTGGTTACAGAGGACAACTTATACCATAGATAGTAAGTTATCCTTCTAAGACTTGTGCAGAAATCACCAAAACTCTATTTGGTATTAGTACAGATTCCTAACAAGTGAATCTAAACTGTCTCATCTGTGTTGAGATACAGTCAGATTCTTTGCAACACCTGTAGTCAGTCACACCATGCATCATTCCATGAGTTTCTTGGGCACATCATGTTTGCCCATTTCCTTCCTTGGTAGGGGTTTGTCAGTCAGAGTGTGCTGACAGAGCATGGCTCATATCATATTGAGATGAGCCTATATAATTTTTTAATTGTTCTGGAAATCAGATGCCCTCAGCAGCTGGAGAAAGACAAATTGTCTCAAATCTTAAAAAAACATGAGAAATACCAGCCAGTGTCTCCCTGGTCCCTGGAAAAATTATAGTTTGTCTTCTTGGAGCACATTTTTGAGCACTTGAAAGAGAATGTGACTAGGAGGGGTCAGCATGGATTCATCAAGAATAAATTGTAATGGTCCAATATGATTGCCTTCTAGGCTAACTAGGCGGGAAGAGAAGGCAACAGTGGATGCCATTTTCCTCAACTTTTGCAAGGCTCTTGAGACTCTCCCACCATATCCTTGTAGTGTTGTGGTCTGGATAGATGGATGACTGGAAAGGTAAAAATTATTTAAAAGAATGCAATAAAAGCTGCTGAAGCACCCTGACCAGCTGGGCTAAAGTAAAGCTGATTATGGATATGTATGAACTTGGTTATGCCAGCCAGGAATGAATGGGGTTTAGGAAGGCAGGGGAAGACCTGGTAAAATAAATAGAAGCTAAAATATCCTGGATCAGAGATAAAATTTTTGCAAACTTCCAATCAAATTTTTCCAAACTTCCAGCGTAGTATTTTCCATCCTTCTGGAAAAGAATCAAAATAAGCCTTTGTCCTTGAGGTGACTTTTTCACATTATCCCAAGTAACTTATTCTATTGGAATTACACCAATGAGAATTTGACATGGTAGTTGCCTAATTTTGGCAACATATAACAAAACCCAGACTTCCACTGTGCATTGTGATAACTGTGTTTTAAGTCTGTGATATAGCTTATATAGACAAATGCCCCGCATCAAATAAATTTGCCTTGACACCACATCTCAATAAAAACAATGAGGTCATCTTTGTAGGGTAGAACAACTGATAGAAGTAAAACATTGCAAAGAAAACAAGCTTCTTTCTGTACCCTTAGTTATTACAGTAGTGAATCTCTAGCATGATTATTCAAAGCATTGAGTTATTTTTCAAAGCATTACAGGAATTCACAGGTTTTTCTGAAGAGAACTAAAGCTATTCTTCAGATTTTCCCTGTCTGGTCATGGGTGCACCCAGAGGACCTGTGTCCTGGCTTGTCCTCAGGGAACTTCCTGATACCCAGGGATGGGACTTCCCTTAGTTGTTGACCTTGCTTCCCAAACCCAAAGATGTCCATGTGTACTCCTTTTTATTTCTGAGGTAGCAGATTGCTGCCTCTCAAGCATCACTGTGGAATATCTGCACAAGGTATTGTCATGAATGATAGTGAGCAGTTTTCAATAACTAAAACTTACAGAAATTATGGTGTCTTCATATCTGGTGCACTATCTGCCATAAACATATGTTCACTGCACTTTCAGGTCTATAGTTAACTCTATAATCAAAATGGCAGATATGTGAAGTGGGGTGGGGAGATGGGGCATCCCCTACCAGAGAAGTTAAAGACAAAAAATACTGTATGGACTTGCCTGGTAGGAAAAATTCTGATTTAAAGTGAATAGGAGGGCTATTATTAGAATAAGGGCTCATTCCTTTATTCATCTGCAGTCTGATTATCAGAAAAATAATGTTTTCCTACTACTCCTAATGCTGATGAATTTTAAGTTTGCAAAAATGATCCTTTTGTACATAGAAGGGGTAATTGCATATAAAAAGCAGACAGTTTAGTATGCAATTACCTGTTTTATGCATGTAAATGTACCATTGAGTCCAACTAAAATTTAATTCTATTGATGAAGGAGAAAAAACAGCTGAATTTCTATCAATCATGGCCTCTAAAAGTTGTCTGAAATTGAATGAGACTGCTTTCATGCAGCTGCCTTTAACTATAGCCTGCCTTTTTCTATTATATTACCTTAGTCTCCACAGTCTTTTGTAAGACAACATTATAAAAAGTAATAGTTACTCTGCTCTACTGAACTGCAAGTTCAGCTGTTTTGTAGAACTGCAGAGGAAGGGATAAATTTTATTTGTTAATACACTTAACATGTGCCTTTTACAAATGCCATTTGTATGGTAAAATTACTGGTGGTGATGGATGGGTTTTTTCTGATATCTTTAAAAAAGCAGCTAAGTGAAATTTTTTTTGGGGGGGGGGGTGTTTTTGTAGGTACATAACATTTAGCTTTAAAGCACTCCAAGCCTTAAATGTATTGCCATCCTTAACCAAAACATTACAAAATTATTGTAATTAATTTAAATTCTCCCCTCTGCTGGGGAGAACATCAGATGATAATAAGGTTACTGGGGAAAAAAAAATTATTTTCATTCATCTTGTCAGAGGAAATGAGGAATATTCTGTTCCATCACTTTCCTAGCCCAGGGTCTCTGACCTCACCTCTGGGAACCACAGAACATGTTAGCATTTACTACTGTAGGTATAGCAGTAGTGAAATGAAACAAAGTCTCCATTTTATGCTATAACCTAACAAGAATTGCAAAATAAGTAGACAATTGTTGTTTACTGAAAATGCAATTTCTGACAAGGATAACTGTTGCAGCAGCTCTCTGGTTACAGTGACCAACAGACAACTTTCCCAGACATTGTTCTGGGAAAGTCTGTGAGAAGATCAGAGAAAAGAATGAGAAAAGATTCTTAACTTGCTGCACCTGTTGTTGTGAACATGTGGAATGTGTTATGGAGCTTTATTTACCAAAGGGTGGTTTCTTAATTTACCAATAGTGACGGTATTTTAAATAGAGGACCAATTAAGTCTACACATAGCAAACTAGGGTATAAAAAAAGCAGTGGGTTTCTTAATAAAAAAAATCATCAGGCTTCTGTAATTTCTTGGAGTCTATGTAACTTAGTGCCCGATCCTGGCCCGTTGCACTGACAGATAAATTGTAGCAAAATCCAATTCATTCTATGCCTTGTAAGTTGCATCTTCACCTAATGAACTGCAGCTACCTTCTTATAACCTTCCAGAACATATCTTCAAAAAGGCAGTTTTGGAATGGTCATGGTACTGACTCAGCAGTAACATAAAATGTATGTTACATCTGGCACAAATGTACCATTGCCATTTTCTTGTAATTGCTCTTAACTTTTTCATTATTGTTTTCATACATATGCAGGAAGATGAATGCCTTAATCTGCTCTGTAAGGCCACTGAACAAGAAGTATGCTCATTGCAATTAATATCTTTTGTGCATTTTTCTAACATTTTGCACCAGCTTCCATGAATCAGTATAGTCCTAGAAAGTAACATATCTTTTGATTTTAAAAATAATGGCCAACAATCTATACATGAACCTGCCTTTTAATACCTCTGCTGCTGTTTTTTCCTCATGTTTGCTTTTTTTGGGTAAGCTATTGTGTACAGAAGCTCAGCCATCTTCTCATCTCAACAGATCCATCCTATTTTGTTCTGCATTTGCTTATTTTTAACTCAGACCCTTTTAATCCAGAAAAAAGGAATGTTAAAGCCAAAAAAGTTCTCTGTGTGATACAGGATCTCTCTTCTGAAATGGCCTTTCCTATGTGATGCTGGGATGTTATTTTTCCCTTTCTATCCAGAGTGATATTCATGCATGCTTTGTCCATTTATAAAGTAAACTAGCAAAACTGTCAAACAAAGTAATGAAATATAGTGGGGAATACTTCATTTTTAACTCACTGTGGGGTGGGACTGCATTAAAAATCATTCTGTGCAGTCCATGACAATAGTTAATGAGAATAGTTAATGAGAAGGAAATACTCAGGAACTAGATTAATGAACTCCAAATTTAGCATGAAAGGATGGAACTGTACTGTTGATAAATACTGCTCTTTGAGCACGTGCTACTGCATTTTCACCAGTTGTTTTGCTAGGAATTTCCAATGTGTTCGTGACTGAAGACTGAGAGAGGATGCTTCACAATGTGCCCCAGATTATGAGGAATAGATGGGGAGTGCAGAAACAGGACTGATAGTCTTAAATATCTTAAATGTTTCTAGAGATTCCTTGTTAAGTTCTCTTGACTCTCCATGGTGCTCTGGACATGAAAGCACAGCTTGTATAACTTCAAATGACTATTTCTTTTTTTGGGTTTTTTTAACTTTATTATTATATATATATTATATATGTGTGTAATATGTATTTATAATTCTATTTATAACAATTAAGTTGCTTTTTAGTACTTTAGAACTATCAGTGAGAGCTAGATCTGCTAGGTATTTTTTAATATGATGGTAGACATGAAAGAAAAGTATGTTTCTTATTTGCTTATAATGATATATTTGTCAACACCGCATTGGGGAAAAAAATGGTATGCTTCCGTGGTGTTATATAGTTGTGTTGTTGAAAAGAATAATTGCATATAATGAGGTTATTTATGGCAAAAAATTTCACTTTAGATTTGACTGGGAATTTGTTTTCAAGAATGACATTTCTATCATCTTCACTCTGTGTGAAAAACGAACAATAAATTAATATTTGTTTAGGCTCTTTATATTAGAATGTGTTATTTTAAATTGTTCTTTTATGCCTAAAATGTCCTTCAATTATTTATAACCTTAGTTTGGGTTTCTGGTTCTAATTTTTTTTCCATCCCTGGCTCTACAGAGTATTTTAACTGGCTAATTTTATTAAACAAATGATAATTGCAAAAACTAGTGATGAACTTCTAATGAGAGTGAATGCTAGTTTTCATGGAAGTAAGAGAGCTTGTACTGGAGACTGCCACATCAAGTATCACTTTCTAGAAGGGCAGTAATTAAATATAAGTAATGAAGTTACTGATGTCTTTCACTGATTTTGCCTGAATCTACTTTCTGTTCTTTCCTTGGGGAAGCAGTTCTTACAAAATTATCTACAGAGATGGAGATAACTCATAAAAATTCTTTAATTGTATTACCCTCTCTTGGACTCAGGTTTTAAATGCTTCCTCTATATTTATGAATGGGGATAGAGAAATGAGTCATTGCTAAAGAGAAACCCTAAAAGATTCTTCTGAGTTCCCAAGAAAAAAGATATTTGCATGAAATAAATCAAATTATAAATAAAGCAAAAGAAATTTAACACTAAAACAGAATCGCAGCTTGCTGGAAGACATGTCCCATGTGGTGAGGAGTTTCCTGTTTCACATTTTAATTATTTTAATTAGTAGGAAACATATTGTTGACAATATGGCATTTAGGTTTCCTAATGATAGTGACTCTGTATTAAAATAAACCTTTCAAGTAACAAAAGCATGTTTTATTATTTTTTAATCCTCTCTTGGTATTCTTAAAATCTTACAAAAATTCAGCACAAATGTCATAAAGTTTGGATAAAGTTTTCTGAGACTTTGCATTGCATTTTAGGGCAGATGGAGAGTAACTGCAAAGTCCTGATGTGCAAAACTGGTGTAATGTAGAAAGAGAAGACTTCTGGATGCATTTTTTAAAATAAAAAATCGAAAAATTCTTTGGTAGCTGAAATACTGTGTGTAAGTACACACCTCAGAATTGGCAAAATTATATTGTATTTGGGGCTATACACATTGCATCAAAAAAACCTCCTGTTGCTTTCTCAGTGAAGCTGAATATATTTTATATATATATATAGCTGGTAATATCCGGCTTTCAATTTTAGATTAGAAATTAATAATCAGATTGTCATTAGAATCTTAAATCCCATGTAATGAGTGGCAGAGTTCAAACTAAAAAGTGCTACAACAGTTGAGTTGGAAGAGATGTTTCTCTGCTTCTTGGTACACATGGAGCTGAACAAACCAATCTAAGAATGAATTCCATTCTGGGAGAGAATTGATGCATGTCCAATCTATCATCACATTTTTGTTCAAATATATTTATTTGTTGATGTTCATGAACAGCAGACATTTCTTGATAAAGCAGAACTTCTAGAAGACTGAAAATCAGCAATTCCACTTGAAGAATTAAAATATTTGTTGGTTCATGTAAATCAGTATTACTCCAATTTTCTTCCATAGTATTGAGTAGCACAGCTTTGGGTTTATTTCTGTGCTGAAGTATTAATCAACATGAAAAAAAAAGATGAAAGAAATGGATCCTAAATTAGTGCAAAGTGAAGACATTTCAAATGGAAAGAGTGCTAAAATATAGTAGAAATCTTAGTTTTCTCAAGCATCAGTCAGATACCTATGTATGATATGGTTGTAGATTTGCTATAAGGTAGATGATGAAAATATACAATTTTGATTTAACTGTAGCATAAGATAGAACACAGTTGCATCTCTGGGTCTAACTCAATTCTTTGATTGAGTAACTTTTATGTACATGCTGTAATGCACTGATACTAATACAAGCCACTAATACATGGCTTCAGAGGTATAGACCACCTTTGGGTAGCATGGATAAGTAACTACTTTCGAGGCAAATGAAGATTAGAACAGTATGCTTTTTATTTTTATATGTCCATTTTCTTCTATAACAATACTTACTGTGAGCATGTTACAAGAAAATAGTTTTTTTAGCAATGCACAAGAAAATAGTTTTTTTCAGACTGGACATAAGGCGTAAAGAATAGGCAACTCCTTTGTTGTACATTGGCATATTTGCCTGAGCACCTATCTCAGATGGAAATCAGGCTTCTAAGGCTGTCTAGAGAAAGAAGAAGAAAAAGAAAAGAAACCAACAAAACCAACCCCACAAAAACAAGAGAGAAGCTGAAGTTATGAGAATTTTTTCTGCTTGAAAAGAGAGGGACAGGTTTTGGTTTGATTGCTTTGCCTTTTTGAAGAACTAGAAAGCACGATTTGAATTTAAGCTGCAATAGGTATTTTGGAAAGGACAGGAAAAAAGGCATTCATTCTGGAATATGGTAAGAGCAAACTTGTGTCTGAATGTGAAGGAAGTCCATAGAACAATGCAGTTTACTTAGGCTTTTAGGAATGTCACAGACATCAGAAGGATCCAATGGATCCACATAAAATGAAGACTGTGCCAGAAGCTGAAGTGAGAAACTAAATTAAGCCTCCAAATAAAACATCAGCGAAACTCAGAACTGAGATGCTGGGAAGAAATTCCAGGGGGAAGATATGCCTAAGGAGTAATTCAAATTTTAAAGGTTCTGAGAGGTAAACTGCAGAAGTTTGATATTCTCAGTTGTCAACACTTTTTTTTTTAAAGATCACAAAGTATATATGACAGAAGTGGGACATGTTTTGGTGTCAGCTTCAACCAGCTTTGCTAGTATTATGAAAGGAGTTGGTAAATGGTGACAACTGAATTTTACAACATTTTATTTCATTCTCACACAGGTAGCCAGACATTTTAAAGCAGGTAAAATCTTAAGCTTACACAGATAAACCTACTGCAGTTTGTTTGTTATATCCTTGTAAGCATGTACAATAAAGACTCAAGAAAATAACCCTAATTCAGCAATAAATCATTAAATGTTTATATATAACAAAGACCTGCCAGATTGTGTAAACAGATATGTAACTCAGAGAAAAAGGAGAAAAACAAGGATGTCACAAAATCAGTATTTTGTACAAGGAATTAATAAAAAAGCATAGCTCAAGCATGGCAGAAAGGTCAGAAATATTAAATATGCAACTAGCAAAGGATCATATAAACCCCAAAATCTTCTATAAATGTTACAAATAAATATACAAAAGAAAGAATGGCTTGAGGCCTGAAAAGGCTTACAGGTAAATAACAAATAATAAAATAAGAAAATTTTAGGGACAGAGTTAGAAAAGTGATGTTTCCTGTTGCCTGGACTCTTAAAACAGTTAATTTAAATCACTAAGGAATTGAAGGTGTTGGTCAGAGCAGAGTAGCCCATTAACAAGGTTAGGTAAACCTTTAGGCTAGCTAAAAATGTTAAATTAAATAGGATGGATGAGAATTTTCTGCAGCCAGAGTTTTAAAGAATTCATGGGAGGTGAGTAATGAGGAGAAATCAGAGAATAGAATATAGCTTTAAGTAGAATAAAGCTTTAAAAAAGGAATGAAGATGTGTGCAGTAATAGTAAAGTGACCTAAAGTTACTTACAGGAAGATACAAGCTATTAAACTGCATGTATGTAAAAGAGAAGATGATAAGTACCTGTTGGTTCTTTTAATAAATAAGTTGAATTCAATGTTTTCTTTGACAATATGTGGGAACCCATGAGAAATGAAGAAGAAACCATAAACTTCAGTAAGCTTTATCTTCTCTTCGCCTTATCCAAAACAAATTTTAAAAAATATAGAGCTGAAATTACTGTTGTATGAGTCCACGGGTATTTAAAAAAAAGACACTCATCTTTTTGCCTTTGGGGCCTTTCTGCCTTGCTGGGTAGTCATGCCTCTTTGGAATTACATGCTAAAAGAGCTTTTATGTTGCCTGTATCTGAAATAGCTCAAGTTCATGAAATGGGTAGAAATATCTTATATTTGAAGAATTGGTTCTTACAACTGACATTAACTTAGTTCTTGCAATTCACATATGTTTCAGTGCATCAACTACTCTTCATTTAGACTTCCAACCCTCATTAATGAGCTATTGTGTTTGAAGTTTAACAGACACATTTCAGTCCATTAGAGGAAAGAGGCTAGTCAAAGGCTATACTCCAGGCAAAATTTGCAAGATAAACCAGCACTATGAAAGTAAATGAAGTACCACTGCTTAAGTTTCCAGGGTTGCAAAGATAATTTAACAGCAAAAAATGCTATACATTTTGCATATGTTTGCACATTTTAACCACACAAGATATCTATTCTGTAATAAAAAAGAGTGAATCAATTGTGATATTATTTATAAAGATTTGAAATATGGAAAAAGGAGAGAAATTGCTAGGAAAAATTTGAACGTAAAAAATATTTAAAGCTCTGCTTCTGTATGTGTGTTTTGCATTTAAAATTCACATGTTGAACAGATATTGCTCTGAACAAACCTACTGCAACATCACAGAGGATGATGACATCTGGTAGTGAATGTGTGGAAACTTATACTCAAAAACTCAATTACTGTTTAACTTTGCATGCAAAAGTGAGGTTTTGAATGTTTCAGGTAGCCCAGACAAGATTTCTCATTCAGTTCATGTAGCATGAAGTCTAAACAGTTCTTCTGCACTTCAATGAAGAGATGTTCAAACTTTTTGAAGGCTTTTTTTTGGTCTTTTTCTAAAGGCTTGACACAGGTTAGGATTTACTGACTCATCTGTGGGAGGCAGAAGGTAGCTCTGTGATAATTAACAAAAAAAGATGAGCTGATAATTATGAAATGTAAAAATAAATACTGAACCTGCAGAACTTCTGATCCCTTTTTTTTCTTGATAACTTATTAATGCAATTGACATCAGACTGGTTGCAACTGTTGTACTGTGAGTTTCACAGCAATTGTCATGGCCCTGATTGCAAGCTTCTTCCTGGAGGTTTAACTGTTGGGGCAGAAGGTCATATGGCAGGTATTTATAATGCAACTGAAGGCTGTTCCTTCCCACCGGAGACCTTAGAGAGCGATTCCCAGGCACAAATAACTACAGGGTACCCGCAAATGGGGCCAAGCCACTGTCCCTGCCTATATTGTTGCCATGACCTGCTCCTGGCTCTCCATCCTTGAAAGGCATCTGGCCCTCACTGTTCCATGACACTGGGGTCCAACATGTTGTAATTCAGCATTAATTTCCTGTAAAATATGGGAGTAATTTCATTTTCCCAATGGCTAGCCCTTACTGATTTACTAACTTCTCTCCAGTCTTTTCTCTGCTGATCTAAGATTGATGCTTGCTGTTCCCATAAGGAAGTAGCTTTTACCCTCATTGCTGCTGCTTGACTTGACCATTTAATAACTAGTCCTCTGCAATAGCCTTAGGTCACCTATTTGTTACTTTCAACCTGTTTACAGTTTGGCTCTGTACATGTAATGCTTCACAGAAAATCCTGTTCTCCAAGGGTATTTGGAACTAAGACTGAATATCTGCCTAATGGGATAGACTCAGAAAATTTGATCAGATATAGAATCATAGAATGGTTTGAGTTGGAAGAGACTTTAAAAATCATCTCCAACCCATGGACCATGGGCAAGACACCTTCTACTTGATCAGGTCTCTCAAAGGCCCATCCAGCCTGGCCTTAAACACTTCCAGTGATGTGGCATCCACAGCTTCTCTGGGCAACCTGTGCCAGTTCCTTTCCAGCCCTATAGTAAATAATTTCTTTGTAATCTAAGACTACCTTATTACAGTTTAATTTCCCCTTCCTTACTTAGTCTATCACTACAGGTATTTGCACCTCCATGGTTTTATGGTCAGGCTTCTAAAGTTATTAGAAATGCCTCTGCCAAAATTGAGGTGCAAATGTGTTGCAGCCTTAATTGCTGCTAGTATAGTCCAGGGTAAGGAAACAAAAAGGGCCTTTGCATAATATGCACAGGTGTTTTATTAAGCCATGCAGTGAGATGATCAGGTCCCAGCAACTACCCATGGAGGGTCCAAGCTTATCAGTCCCTGAGAGGCCTAGGGATGAACCTGGTCCGGGGGCTGTACAAAGATGAGGGCCAGTCAGGGAATAGGGAGGGAGTGACTCAGAAACAGACCTAGGAACAGGGGAATGAGCCAATGGGGTCTTGACAGCTTTTTGAGGTATGTATTTATGTCTCCCTAAATAGGGAGTGTCCCCCAGGGTCTCCACACAAATGATACCCTATGCCAAAGTCTACATATGGGTTTTATTTGATAGTTAATATGAGAGAGAGAGAGGAAAAGAGAGAAAAAGTAAGAGAAAGAAATAGAAAAGAGGATTCCCAGCTCCTGTAGTGCTGGAATAAATGTGAATGGATTTGTTGAGGATGTCTAGTCCACATTTACTTACAGTTGGAAGAATTTTATAGGTAATATTCCTGCTCTGCTGGGTAATACTAAACATTATGAGAAATTAGCTTTTATGCTACAAAACTAACACACTAAACATTTGTTATGAATGGAGAGAGGGTAACTTAGGCAAGTCCCTGCCTTTGCAGGGTCTGGGAGGTTTCAGGGAATAGGTAACAGTTTTTTTGAGGCAGCCAGCACCCCAAAACCCACTCTCATTCACAACTTCTTAATAATGACAGACCCGATCTATTACAACATGAATTATTTATTGAATAAACACAGGGAAGAGCAGATATAAGACTTTAAACAGAGTTCTCACTACCCAGAACAAGCAACAGAAACCCTAGTAGTAGAGGTGCATGATAGTAAAGGTACCTATATTTTAGCTAGCAAAGAAATGGTAGAGATTTGGAGCCAATGTCACTTACCAATGAATAATAGTTGTGCATAGGAGATAAGAACAAAAATATTTTTACCTTTGTTAAATGTATTAAAGTAGTTAAATTCTGTTCACTGAAAGGCACTCTAGGAAGTGCTCAGCTGTAGATTAGGCAGTCAGTTGAGAGTTGATTGAGTCAGGTGAATGTTAGTTGAGCATTAGTTGGTAGTGAGACAGTGATTGGTTGGGGACATGCCAGGACCATATGAACAGGAAGCTGATTGGATATGGGAATGCATGAGCAATGACACTGCAGCTGCAGCAGCCAATGAGTGCTTTTCTTGGTTAGGTTTCCATTAAGTTCTTTTGAGTTTAAAGGATAAAAAGACCCGGTTTGCTACAATAAAACAATCTTCTTTGGATATATAAGGAGGTCTGTGTGTTTTTGTTCTGCTACAGTTGTGTGCAGAAGGCTTCTTTCACTCAACTTCTTGCAGAATAATTTGATGTCAACATTTTGGCCTTGAGGACAACTCCCCACACACCCAGAAAATGTGTAAGAGATTTCTGATTTTATGAAAATTATAGTGGTCTTCTATAGTTTGTAAAAGTACTGTATCTACCAGTCAGAATTTTTGCTTAACCTTTCCCATGAATTCAAAGCAGGATGTTTATTGCTGGCTAAGGATGTTTTCAGCTGCAGTAACTCAACACAAGGCAAGCTATTCCGGCCGGGCTTAGCAGATAAGCTTCAGAGGTCCTGTCCCAACATACAAAGGGTTCTCATGCAAACATATCTTTACATCACAGCTATGCTCTGTTTTCCAGGAGACTGATTATAGCACGTTTGTAATTTAATCTTGACACAAAACAGAAAATGTGGTGTCCTGGTTTAAAAGACAAGTGTCTGCTAGGGAAGGCAGGAGCCTCCCTTGGAATGGAGAATGTAAACCCCCTTCCTCCGAATTATTTTAAGTTTGAAATTAAGGGGCTCTCAGGCAAACATATGGGAATAGGAACAACAATTCTTTACTAGTATGCATAACAAGGCAAACAAAACAACAACAACTACAGCATTAATAATACACAGAACCAGGAACCCAGTTTTTCTGACCACAGGCACTTTCCCCTTTGGTGCAGTTCCAGTCACAGCCGGCAGGGGCACTACTGGCTCCTGGTGGGCAGCGGAGGTGCGAAGATCCCCACGTGGCTGCAGGGGGCACTGTAGCGCGATCTAGGGGAGCACGCTGTAATGGCGGCATTGTGTGAGACAGGGAGGAGTGGAAGAGAGGCTTTGCTTCTGAAACCCTGGGGTAGTCAATCCCAGTGCTTCAACAGGACTCTCATAAGCAGCAAGGTGGAACGGCAGGAATGAGCAGAAATCCCGGGGTCGTGGATGAGATGTATCAGAAACTCCGTGGTGAAAGCTGGAAACTGAGGCCCATCCCAGCAGGGCAGGGGATGCGAGGCTGAGCAGCCGAAGAAAGGCAGCTCCCAGCTGAGTTATGGCGGTAGCAGTGAATTTCTTTCCCCAAGCTGTGACCATCTGCCTCTGAGGCCCAGAGAGATAGACTGTCCCCAACTCCCCAGCCCTCCTCTTTTTCCTGCCTCTATTCTTGCCGTATCTCTGTTCCCTCCCCCCCACCCCGAGAAACTCCCAAAACCCAGAGGAGTTCCAGCTCTCCACTCTCTGCAGTCATCTTAGCAACTCAATGGGAAAAAGTTCCACAAGTAACGAGGAAAAAAATAAATAAAAAATCCAACCTTCAACATGTGGCTTTATTATTGCTAGGATTAAAAATATAATTAATTCCCTTTTAAACTTACTTGTATCACCCCAAGTACCTTTTTCCTTTTGGATTTTAGTGAGCAAATTGCCCTCATCACCTTCTGCATCCACAACTAAGAAGCATGTGCATTGCAGAATGTGCTATAGTCACCACACTGATTAGCAAAAATAAAAGACGCAAGGTATAATTAAAATATTCTTCTAGGACATAGGAAACTCAACAGTACCTGCTCCCTGAGGGATATTTGTTTGGCTTGATATTTGGTAGAAGATTTTTTGTATTTTATTCATATTTTCTTTGCAGCACATAGTTACCCTTCCTGGTTTAGGAAGAGGGACTACTGTTTTTCATGCAACATTTCTTATTTTGTTCACTAATTGCTAACTCAAAAAAAAAAAAAAAAGCCAAATCTAAATAATTTTAAAGAACTGGGAAGGTTAGTACATATTTGTATAATTTCAAATATGTATCAATTCTTATACCAGCTCTCAAGATAAAACTGCACAAACTATATACCCATAAAACCTATTCCCACAATTTTTTCCATAAAAAGACAAAACAATCTAGAGAAAAAAAATCAAACCTGATAATATATAGAGTACTTTTACTAATATTTGATCTCCCAGCAAGTCACTTGGAATGAAAACACAAATTACAAACACTGACAAACTGACAATATAATTATGGTAACAATTTTATTGCTTTTCACAGTTCCATCTCATGTGTTGGTAGGTTCAAATAAAGACCAATTATTGTCTATAGCTACAAGAAGCAAAAACTTCTTGTAGCTAACACAAAGTGGCAACATCTAAGTGAAGAAATGGTTCATATCTAGATGTGAATTTACTGCTTGCAGTTTTTCTGCTCTCAAATTTGTTTTCCCACCTTCAATGCAGGGATGTTTGACACTTCTAGAAAAAAGAAAAGAAACAAACTTCCCTGGCAAAATATGCCTGAGTGACATGAGTTATTAATTGCATTAACTTGCTTAGGTGGAGTTTCAGCTTTTATTCTATGAAGTGCTTGTTGCACCACTTTTGTTGCTTCCCACAGTTTTTCAGTGTTTAGTGGAGGAAGTGAGACTGCTTTTAAATTTTGCAAGAATTGCCAGCCTGTGAATTAGGGAGTGGTTTAGGCATTTGAGTTGCCTTTCTTTCAGGGTTTCAGTAGGCTTCTGCTTTTTGCCCTGGAGCAATTAGCCTTATCCGTTTGATTTTTTTAATTACAGTGGTTTTCCTTTTGGACATGATTAATTTCAGTGGCAAGCAATGCTTCTGCTTGAACCTTTTTAGCAACCAATCACCTTCTTAGTAACTTATCACTCCCTGTCACAGTTTTATGCACCAAGCCTACCCCAGGGGTAGAGAGGCGACTTAACAAATTAACCAAGGAAGGACAACTAAATATTTTCTTTACAGTAGCCACCCAGGACAGTAATTTTCCTCTAAAGTTTCTACATAGGGACAACACCATCCCCACAAGATAACAGCTTCAGAATTGGCCTAAGGATTTGAACCTGCCAATTTTGGCTCTTCACAACAAAGCAAAGGAATTAAACCCCCAAATCAATTTACTACAACCTCCACAACTTCCTCAGAGAAAGCTGCATCAGAATTTCCAAGAGTGTGGATCCCTATAGAAGAGACCTCAACCCTTGGAACCTCCTCAGAGAAGGCTGCATCAAAGTTCCTAGGAGTTCACTATAATCTACACAACTTCTTCAGAGAAAGCTGCATCAGAGTTTCCAAGAATTTGGGTCCCTACAGAAGAGACCCCAACCTTGTCTCAGAGAAGGCCGCATCAGAATTCCTAGGAGTTTCCAATACTACAAAAATCAGAGTCAATCTTTCCCAGAGGATACCACTTACAAAACTACAGCTGATTTCCAAAATCTCACTCCTTACCCTGGGAAGATACCTCATATACCAAAGTTACTTTTCTACAAAATTAAGATACAAATACAGGAATAGTCTCTCTCTCAGGGCACTCCATTTAAAATATTTTCCAATATCCTACTCCTTATGCCTTTAGAGCACTTAGTTTTCTCACGCAGTTCATAAAGCTTCTCACACAGCTTCACAAAGTTACAACATGCACTTAAAAAGCAAACGAAAAAATAAGCAAAGGGCAAGAGAGGGTCAGAAAGGTAGAAAGGTACCTTGCTTTGTTTTTTCTAAAGTTTTCCTACACAAGGAAACCATATGAAATAATCCCCTCAGAGAAGGCTATACTACTGTCAAAGGCACTTCAGTCAGAGAACATTGCCCTTCTTTCTGTGCCAAAATAAATGTTATGTTCCATTTTTTAAAGTTATTACAAATGCCTGTGCCCAAATTAAGGTGCAGACAAGACAATATAACAAAGTCAATAAACAGTATGGGTTTAATTTGATAGTAAATACAACAGAGAGAGGAAAACAGAGAAAAGGGAAAAGAAAGAAATAGAAAAGAGGTGGGGGTATAGGAAAGAGTGATATAGACAGAATAAAGAAAATATCACCACTCCATGGATTCCACCAGTGTCTCACTTATCCTCTCCAGCTAATCTTGGTGATGAAGATTGCCCCAAAAAGCATAGTACCTGATGGATTAATATACATTCAGGCCAGGTGGGAATGCCCAGGTACCTCCCGCAGAAGGGGGGGGGGGAAATTGGGGTGGAAGGGCGGGGTGAAGTTTGACGCAGTCTCTTGATCTATTGCATCATTTTGCATCACATGCAGTCCTGTGGTGCAAGACCTCTGGGGAGTGCTTTAGCGGGGGGTCTTTGATGGATTATGATACCCCTCAGCTGCCACCCACATGAATGTCCCATGGATGTGGCGTTCCTGAGGTTGGGGTTTCACAGCTGGGCTGGTTTGTTAGGCAGGATGGGTCTTCAGTGCTTCTGACGAGAAGTTACACTACACACCTGAAACCTCCTGCCCCCCACCTCATTTTGGGGGGAAAATCTGTGTAAACCTGGACTCTGTGGCCAGTGGTGTCTCCCATCCCAAACCCAGCCAGGGATGATTCTCTTCTGCGTTTGGCTTTCTTGTGGATGCATTCCTTTCGCTCAGCCTTGTTTGCTTCTCCCTACACCTGAGATGATTGAACAACTGTCCCCTTTATCTTATCTAGGTGGCTTCGCTCACAGTCCAAAGTTCTAGTTGGGCATCTTCAAGGAGGGGTGGGCTTCTGTGGTTGTAGCTTCTTCGTACAGTTTTTGCTGTAATGGGCAAAACTCCTTCATAAGAATGTTAAAGGCATGAACCACTTCAGTCCCTGTCCATGGTGACAACCAGTTTAGTTCAATGTGCTTTGCTAAAAACTTATCTTCATCCTTGGTAAGTCACAAGGAGCAAGAATATGGAAAATTCATATTGCTAGTGGTAAGTGATAGTGTGGTGGGAACTATAGCTTAGTTGTTCCTTTTGAAGGATTTCTGTGGTTCTCTTCCTGCTGGAAGGCATCTGCCTTTGTTAATATGGTAGATGACCATGAATAAGTGTGTACTGAGAGCACATGTGTGTTTGGACAGTCACAGTCTGTTTTTCATCCTGGCCAATCCATTTCATTAATTTATTACCAAAATATATATTAGAATACTTACAGCAATTCCTCTTGGTTAAATGAAATACATATTTATGCTAATTAAGAAGTAAAGTTTTACAGAGCAGATCCTGCTCAGGTAGTGATTGAGGAGGTAAGAGTGGTACAAAATTATGGAGACCATGGCAACTCTGTATTGTGTAAGGTAAAAAAATGACTTAATACCTACATTAACACTGCGTCAACATCTCAGCCTAACTCCTTCTAATGCAGGAATCAGCTGCTGACAAAGTCTCATTAGGGAATGGTTGGTGACAATATTAATTCAAAACATTGTATGTATTAATATTTTGTCATAGTTATATATAGTTGTACATAAGCAACCAGTACTCCATAAACTCTATATTAATGATGATGTTAATATGCTCATTCTTTTTCCTGAGAAGTCTTTGATGAGGTTTATGGCTATACAGGGGAAAACCAGTTGCATTAAATATAACAAAGAGAGTTTGTTTCACTGTGATACTAGATACAATTTTTAAAAATTGAGCTGGGCTACTCATATGATATTGGTTTAAGATAAAGTGTTAATTTTGCCTCAAATGACTTTTTTTCTTTTTTTTTTTTTTTTTTTTTTTTGTAATAGCATGATAGGTAATAGTATTGTATGAGATCTGTGTTTTAAGCTTTTTTCTTCTTAGTGAAGCAAAATTGAAAGAGCTGGTCAGCCAGCTAAGCAGATTTTGGCAGAAAATGTTTTGTCTCTTTATATAAGTAGGAGTTGATGTTGTGGTTCATACTTTATTTTGTTAAATAGTTTGTTCTATTGTACCCCTATGTTCTCCCCAAAGCTGGTCTACCCTTGAGTTGTACCCACCCTTAAAGCTGTCCTTCAAGCTATATCCCCCCTTTGTTCTAGTCCCTCCCCTGCCTGTCAGTGCCACACTGCCCCTTTTTCCTGAACATTCCCTGCCACTCTCTCCCTGGACCAATCCCTGATTGAACCACCTACTTGGAAATCCCCTAATCTACAATGCTCCATTGGCCCATGTGACCTTTCCTTCTCCTCCTCCTACCCTTATTGGTGCCATGTTTTTGATGTAATCCCCTTGCTCCTCCTCTGGTGCTCTCTTATTGGTTGTTTGCTTGTATCCACCCCCGATTTGTTAGTGTATAAAATCCTGTGCAGAGGTGCTGAGCGGTGTTTAGCCATGCTCCTTTCACCTTGAAAAAACCTTCCTTGTGGAACTTCAAGACAAAGAGCCTCCTCTTTTCCCCTTCACCTAGTCCCTGTTGTAGCTGTGGCATCACGTACCATAGAGCAAGCAGCTCTTCATGTTCAGCTGTGGGCACTCTCCAGTCCCCAACCTGCTCCTCACTCTTGTGCTGCCAGAGTATTCCGAGCCAGCCTGAGCTCCAGTTGGCTACATCATAGCCATATGGTTCCCATAAACTCTAAGAAAAGGTCAGTGTTACGAATCAGCTGAAATGAGTGCTAAGTTATTGCATCTCTTATAAAAGATAACATGAAAATCTCGGTGGTACATAGCACCAGCAGTGCAATTAACAACCCCAACTTACTGTCTAGGTATAGTGAAATGTGTAATGGGCAATAATGATTACATGCAATTATGGATCAAAATTGGTGGGTCAAACCATGACTATATGTGAAGAGAAGAAGTACATATGTATATTCAACACTAAAGCCATAGAAAATTAGATTCAAAAAGTCATCATTCAATAAGTTTCCTGAAGAGTGATTAAAACTTTAAGAAAATATATGATGTAAACAATTTTTTAAAATTATGAGTAGAAATGTGATGCAACTCTGCAATTCAGTGTATGAATCCAGATTCAGCAAATTGTGACTGGAAATATAATTTGTTCTACTGAATATAGTAAACTATTTTCTGTTGACAATAACAATTACTTATTGTCTTGAAATTCAGAGCAGTTTGCAGTTACCAAAAGAATCTGCACTTGGTGATTAGAACAACTCTGTGTTGGGAATAAATAGGGGACTGGAAAAAAAAATCTTCATAATTATGTAGAATAGAATGTATGTCCAATTTTTAAACTAGTTTTAACTTTCTCAATGTGAGATTAAAGCTTTTAAGTAAATGTGTTTACTTTGTCCCACTAAAGAATGAATGGAACAGCTGAACTCTAGAAAATATGAGCAACCAAATCTAATTGTTTCATTTAATGCCATGTAAAATACATGTCATTTTTAGTAGACAACATTTTCTTGATCACAGCACTTTGAATAAATTTACTGAAGTTCTAGAGACAGTTGCAATGTTTTTATTTACTTCTTTGACTGTTTGCTCAAATTGGCAAGTAAAATGCCATTGCGTTGTTAAGTAGCTGTTACTGTTTACATGCATTTATCAATTCCTTATGAATTTGGAAGCAGCTCTGAAAAAATTAAAACCTTGATTTTTTTTTTAATGGTCAGAACCCACAGTTCTTTGTTCTGTGGAGTCTGATGGATGCAGATCATAAAATAGGTGCTGCAGGATGTCAGATCTAGGATTTAAGTAGTAAAAATGACAGCAGTATTAATGTAATTTTATTCACTTACTCCTGTATTATCTGCTTGAAACTCAGGATTGTTTAGATCTGGCTAGGTTTTCCTCACAGTGCTTTTTGTTACCTATCCATTCAGCTGCTGTCATTCTCATCATTCCCCTGGAAATAAAGAAGGAAGAGCTTGTTCCTCAATAGTTGGGTTTTCTTCTCAAAACATATTTTTATTCTAAGTGTTGCTTTTTTTATGCAGAACTCCCTTCAGAGTAGTTTGAAGAAAAGGAAGTCTGACAGAGCTTTGAGGGGAAAGAACTTGTGTGGAGAGCATGAGGAATGCAGTCTGCAAATTATTCAGGTCCTCTACTTCTGAAATTCACTGCCAAGAACAAACTGTTCACCAAGCTTTCTATGGAGTATTTCTCAAAGACATGGACGACTTTACTTATTACAATCTAGCCTAGAATACTTGTCTTGTTTTCCAAAATCTTTGGAAGTTGTTTTAGTTCTGCTGTGCAGTAGTTCAGAAGAGCGTGTGTTTTTGTTTCTGAGGATCAGTCTCTCTGTTAGGACCAGGACTGCCATTTCTTTACTGTTCCACTGATGAAGCATTCTAGCATGGGAAAAAGTAGTTCTCTTTATTTGTGTGCTGAAGTATTGCTGGGCTATGAAACTATCAAAGCACTCTGCATGAGTGCTGACTTAGTATCCTATTATCATTCTTTTCTATGGACAAGGACATCTGTTTCTTCTGTTGATAATCTTCTGGAAATATTTTGGCTTTCTGGTGGTAAAATACAGTCTGATGATACAACCTAGTTGTTTCTGTGAAATATGGAATAATGTGAGTAAAAGTCTGGCTCCTTGGAACTTTTGTTAAGAATTTCAGAGAAGTCAGGACATTATGTCTCAACAAATTCCAAGAAGTGTGTTTTCAGGCAGACTTGCTAGAGAGTAGTCAAATGCAAAAATGCACATAGTTTGGTACCGAAATGCTTGTAGTAGCTGATGATCTTTATCAAAGGGTTTTGGGGTGAGCACAACCAGTATCATGACAATTCTAACAATATACTTGGATGCTCTAAAACTGAAGAGTACATAAAACTAGATTTAAATCTAAAAAGTTTTTTAAACTGCTGTATCTTAACCTTGTTGATGTTTAGGCAGGTGTTGGCTGTTTATATAAACCATAGGGCCTAGAGAGAGGTGATGGCATAGCACAAATTTGTTAAACTTGTACCAAATATTTTACTCAGCTGCTTTCTTTTTCCTTCCCTGAATTCCTTTCCATTTATATAATTTTATTCTTTTAATTAACTTACATATGAAATTAGGAAGGTTCATTGTTTCTTCTCACCAGTGGTTTGTGTGTTCTTGTACTTGCATTTTACCTTTTGCCTGCTGTCTTCTACTCCAGGATGGATATCAGTGCAAGGGAAGTGTTGATGTTGCCACATTGTGTCTTTGCTAGGCTTTTAGTTTGATTTTCATATTGTCCTTTTATTGTCTTCACTTGCATTTTTCAAGTGAGCAGAAATTTCCAGTGAGCGATTTTGGCTTCATTAGTAAATTCATTAAATAATGTGGAAATATTTGATCTGGAAAAATCAAAGAACAAATAGTTTCAATGGAAAAAAGCATTTTATTAAAACAATGGCAATACAAAATCATCCATATTATAAATGTAACCCCAAAACCAAGCTGATGGATTTATTATTGTTGAAGGTGTGTAAAATATGTGCTTGTACTTCTCTAGATTGTAAAAGCAAAATATTTTATGTCTAAGATATTAGTGGTTTTAACTGAGTGAATATTCAAACACCACTCTTCTTGGAAAAGGGAGGAGAAATGTCATTCTGGTTTCTAGCAGAAAAATATCCTCATTGCAAAGGTAACACATATTATTGCCAACTTTAACTGTCACCACCAAGAGCAATATGAACATAAAAAGAATCACACTTTACCACTTGTGATGGTTTATTTAGGTAGTATATAAGATTTTCAAGGGATTTTCCCTTATATAACAATTCTCCAGCTAAACTAGTGCATTGCAAACCTTCCATTACCTCTTGAAGCTTTACAGGGCATAAGAAGCGTAAATAAACCTATTTCTCAGTCTTTTCAAACAATGTAATTTCATTCTTAATTGAGAAAGGTAAATATTCCAATTACTCTGTTACAAAATACTGAACATAACAGAATACACACATACAGTACAGTTCTCTTTTGTATTTCACAGGTCTGTCAGTGTCAATATCTGAAAAAATACTTGATCATTCACAAATGTTGAATGCAGCAAACCTTCTCATGCCGCAAACCTCTCTACTGAAATGGCAATTTCATGTAGTGAAATGAAAAATACACTGGAAGATGAAGGCTCTCACTTTTTAGATGAGGATTTATCTCAAATAGATCTGCTGATGAGCCTACATGGTAGGTCGCGGTGGATATCCATCTGTAGAGATATTCAGAACGCAACTCGACAGTGTCTTGCGCAACCTGCTTCAGCTGACCCATGTTGGGTAGGGAGATTGCACTAAATATCAATAAGTACATTCCACCCTAAATTATTTTGTTCTGTAATCTGTATTCAGAGGTGTTAAGCAGTTGGAAAAACATTTGGAATAACACGTCTGAAAGCTTGCATTGTGGGATCTTTTCCACTTGGGATTTCTGCTTCAAATTTGAAGAGGTCATTGGCCACAAACAGGAGGCAAGATACTGAGGGGAGTGGGCACCTGACTAGGCCATGGTGGGAAGAATGGGGTCATAGGAATTAGTAGTGTGCTAATGGAACCATGTATTTGGTCAAGTTTCTAGTTCTTGTTCTCAATTGGCTCAATGCCTAGTTCATATAAGGTCATATTCCCAGTTCACGTTTGTGGTTGGACCTTTGCCCCTATACCTGTCTGTGTTGGCTCCCCTCACAGGTCTTTGGAATCTAGTCCCTGTAACCTGTGGTTTCTACATTTGTTATTTTCATTATTAAAGTTTTTATTTTCCAGGCTAGACCATTGTTGCCCATCTCTTTATTTTGCCAGCTCCTCCTGGCCAACCCAAGCAAGGGCATTACAGCAAGCCTTAAGCTGTAATATTGCATGTGATGTATGTTATTATTTTCCAAGTCAAGCCATAGATTTGTCACTATTTCAGTTTCCAGGCAACAAATATGTGATTTGTTTTACGTAGTGGAATAATTTGACTTGTTTCCTTTGCTCATTTTCATTAAGGTAGATTTCTAGCTCAAGTTAGAAGTCAAACCATATACTGAGTCTTAACTGCTCTCAGTGAGTCTTTTCCCTGACAAAATTTGCATTGCAAGGATATATTGCCTATTTTTAAAACTAGAAGAGATGCTAGCATTTACCGATTTGCTATGGAAACATTAACATGGATAGAGGAAATATTTTTTGTACAAACATCATTAGCAAAACGGGAAAATAAAAGACTTATTTACTATTAACCAAAGTGAACAAGGCGTGAAAAGAGGAAAATACTTAAAATCCTGTAAAAACTGGATTCCTCTTTCACCTTTTGTCTGATAACACAGCTTCAGGATTTTCTTGTCTCTGCTAAAACCTCCAGATGTTCTTTATTACTCCCTCATCTGTCCTGATGCAGTGTTAGCAAATCGTTGCAAATTTGATGATTGAAATGAATGAATATGGGAACTCGTTCCCTTCTCTATTCACTTTGGTTTTGTCACTGATTCATGCTTTTAGAGATTTTAACAATGCCATTTGTCTGTTTTCTTGATGTATTTTCTATATAATATAATTTTATCAAATAAAAAAAATACAAAACATGCCCTAAATAACCTGACTTGATTAAAAAAGAGCAAAATGGAATTTCTGTGTGTTTGTCTGTTGGACATAACATTGGACAATATCAAAAATGACTTGTTAAAAAATACAAAATAGTCACTTACTAAGGAGAGCTAAAAGAATATATTTTACTGGGAGTGGTGATGTACTTTTGTAGTATTTACAGTGACTGCCTCATGGTCTCCAGATGGAATTTAAGATGCTTGTTATGACCCATAAGGTACTAAATAGCCTACCAGGAATTAATCTCTTCCAATGCTGTTTTGCCACACCTGCTACCGACTGATATATGAGACATGATACATGGCAGGACATTACCCATGAAGGCTTTTTCCCTCATCCTCAGTTCAAAGTAGTCTGAGACTGGCAGATTTCTGGGAAGTGTGCAACACTTGTGTGATACAGCTTTTGGGAAAGGAATAGAGGCAGAGGCAGGAAGAAGCAGTCTTCTGTCTGAAATTTGTAGAAGACACTAAAATGCACTTGAGCTCTTAAGTATAGTAATTTTCTGATAAAGTATTTTAGTTTGTCAAGTAACAACAAATAACATAGTTGTACCTCAGCAAAAGAACCTTGCGAGTTGGTACCTGGAAAATCACACTGCTCTTTCAATGTATTATCATATTTCTAGCCTTCCCTCAGAATTATGTTTAGCAAATGTGGTAGCAAATAATTTACCAAGTCTACAGAGCATTAAGATACTATAATTCACTGTAAAGAATAATCATATATATATATTATTTGAATCTATCAGCATTTCTATGCTATATTCTTTATATTTTCTTATTTGCTTATGTATGGGTCTCTAGAGACCCCTCTCTTTCTGGATAACAATTACTCTGAAAACAAATCGGATATGGATACTCTCTGTATCTATCTTCACTGGTAAAAAGGTGTTTCTTCTGGACAAGAACAAGAAAGAAAACCCTAGAACCTTAGATTTCATAGAAATAATAGATGTAGTTTTGTCATCACAGGCCCCCAGCCAGGTAATAATTAGCATTGATTCCATGATTCTCAGAAGGCTGATCTATCACTTTATTATACTATACTTATAAAGAAACCCCATCACCCTTATAGATAGTCACGATATAGGTGGACCCAGTTGGTCCTTCAATCTAAACACCATTGCCATTGGCTAATTAAGAAACCTTTGTTACCCTTTGGTAAACAAATCTCCATAATGCAGTTCCACGTGTTCACAACAAGTGCAGCAAGTGAAAATAAGAATTGTTTCTCATTCTTTTCTCTGATCTTCTCACAGCCTTTCCCAGGACAATGCCTGGGAAAGTTGTGTTGCTTTCTGTGGCCACAGAGCTGCTGCCACATCGTTTTATAGTGCAGCATCAGATAAATCTAAACAGAAATAAAATTTGGGCTTTCTTAGGATTTTTTATCTCTAGTTCAGTATATAGCTACACTTCAGGTAGGTCTAGGTAAAGGAGGCCAATGGACTGCCATTTTCAGAAATAGGAAGTTCACAATATTTTGAAATGGATGATTCCTGATACGTTAATAAAAACATGTTCTTATTAGCACCTTTTTTAAAAAACACTGATTTAAATTTATCATATTTTCATCACTTAACTAAGCATAATTTGATTTGTCCTTGTAAATAGGCCACTTCTGCATTATATGTTAAATATAATAAAAGTAAATGCACTTGCTAAAAACAAAGTTTGGGACTTATTTTTGTAAGTGCTGTATTGCTTAATCATCAATGATACCGTACATATCCAGTACAGTATCAAGACTAGCTTGCTTTCAAATATTTGAGAAGCTCAGCATCAAGATGAAGAAGCAACTCTGTTTTGCAACAAAAATTACTCAAAATTGTGTGAGAATATTATATTCAAGGTTAAGCTAGTGCAATAAAATAAGGATATTGTCCTCAAACTTTATTGTTTACCTATTCTGAGATTAACTTATTATTCTCAGTGGTTGTATTTAAAATGCATTTATAAATTTTCAACTGTTGAGTGTATTTTAGCAACTTTCTGTTTAGAACTATATTACGTGAATTGTGATGGGTGTACATTTAGCCAAGAGGAAGAACTGTCGTGGTGTGCTAAAATCAGGGTGACCTGGCTCAGCAACAGCAGGGGTGAAGCAGACCCCCTTGCAAGCTCTGCAAATCCCAGCTACCAGTGATGGTCAGCACAGGAACAAAGAAGCAGCAGGACAGGTCTTGGGGTGGAACCGGGGTAGCTTTATTTGGTGATAGCTTCCCTTGAGTTCGGGACTCCAAACACCCAAGACCCAAACTCAAGGGTTACAAAGGTTTTCATAACGTGTCTTGGAAGGAGGGGTTTGGGGCAACAAAACACTAGGGATATGGTTGGGGAGGGGTTTGGAGCGCAGTATTTTACACTTGAATCAATGGAGGAGCACTAGGGAGGAGAAGAACTTGAGTAAACCAATAGGGTTCTAAAGGATAAAAAATTGACAGGGAAGAGAGGACAGATTCAGGGAAGGACTGACAACTAATTGGAGGAGGAGCAAGGAAGGTTCTGGGGAAAAGGGTAGGGATAAGAGGGATTGACAACTGGGAAGGGGAGGGGTTTGAAACTTGGCAGGAAGTGGCCGAGTAACCAACAGAAGGACTGACACTTAGAGAACTAAATAATAATGAGGGAGCTAGTCTAATTTTAGAAACATGAGATACAAAATGGGGAACCTGAACACAACGGGATTGTACAATCACAGATTAAACAGTGAATATGCTAATAAAAACTAAAGAAAACACACTGCAGCAAAGAACATACTACTAATAAAGCTCATACTCATGGAATAAAGCTCACTTCCTCTTTTTGAGGTGTGCAGGAATTCTGACAGCCTGAATTTTCAGGAGAAATGCAGAGGCTGACAGAGATTATGACCCTCTGTGTGCTGGCCACATAAAAGAACATGCAGGGTGTGTTTGCAAGTCTGAAAGGGAACAAGCTCCTGATTTGTTTCTCCTCTTGCTCCTGGCTTGCTCCTATGCAGGAGTGCAATTTGCTCCTATCCTGTGCAACTTCAGCCCCTTTAGGGTTGCATTGCTAAGTGGAGGCATCACTCAGACAACTCTGCCTCTTTCAGGCTACCAGAGCTGTTTTTTGGCAGGATATTGCAAAGAGCTAATTACAAATGGCAGGGGTCCAAGTGCTGAACTGCTAACTGCAATTGTAATGTAATTAAGCCTATGTAAATAGCTTAGGACTGAATCTTTGTTAGCTTTATGCTTATAATTTAAACAAAAAAATGTATGGTACATAAATAGAACATAGCTCTTACTATGTTCTATTTATGTAACTATTTTAGCCTGATTATGCCCCTCAGCACTATCCCCTGCAGTTCCCCTCAAGGTCATTATATTGCCTGTGGAATACCTTCAAACTTCATACTGGATGACACCTAACAGAGCTGAAATTTCTTTCAACTGTATATTTTCCCTCACACCAAAGATCTTTCTTTGCAATCCACAGCATTCCATATTACTGTTCTTAAAATGCATTTTAAGAACATAAAATGCATTTAACTCTGTGCATTGTCTGCACAGTCCTTAGCAAATAATAGCAAATTAAAAAAAAAAAAGTTGCTTAAGTCATACCAAAATTTGCTGCAAAATTACTTATTTCCTCTTGAAAACCTTTACTGTATTTCTTCAATCTCCTCCTCCATTTTTTGAAGCAATGCAACATATATTCTGAGGTAGCAGAGATTAAGGGCATGTGGAGCTTTCTTTTAGAAATTAAGGAACATAAACAGCATTTCTTGGTAAACCTACTCTGTACATACTGCTGTCCTGGGGTGACTTTATGATGCCAGTATCCCCATCGTTCTCTTTAGCCCAGAAGTTCTGCACCTTTAAAACTAGATCTGAGTGTGAAAGGGGGGAGAAGGAAAAGCAGTGGAATTTTTTTTTTTTGCGGCTGTATTCAAAACCATAGAGATAAGAGCTTCAGCTCTCTTTCTCTCTGTGCATGTTGTTTGCAGCACAGACAGGGAGCAGGAGAGACCTCTCCTTGGCTTTTGTTAGTTTTTAGCCGGCTGAGGCACAGAAGTCCCCTGGACTGTGGCTTTTCTTTTTCTTGGAACTGATTGGTCCTGCTCCGGAATGAAAACCCAGAAAAACACCGGGAGCTCATGCCTGTGGCCCACGAGGGTCCAGGATGTGGCATTTTCCTGCACAGCAGGAACTGATGTGAGACTGAATGAGCCAAGCTACACCCCATAGAACGACACTCTCTGAATTTGCCATGTCCTCAGAACAATGAGAGGTTCCATTGTTTCAATTTATTAATTTTTTCATGTTTGTGAGTACCTTTGCTTCTTAAACAGTTTTTTCCACTTGTCTCAAAGATTTTAGTCCTGAATGGAGGAAGGGGCTGCTTGATTTTGCTTTCTAGAGGGACCCCTTTGGAAATTTCCTCTCTAAATTTGTCCTAAACCAAGACAACTGCAAACAGTAAAGTCTACTTTTACCAAAAAGCAACATAGAGATTTCTTAGAAGACCTTTACTTATGAAAGTGTAAAAGGTGGATTTTAGCAGAAATAACTTTTAGCTCCTTAATAGAACTGAAAAGTTTTCCCTTAGTGTGGTGTTCTCCTGATGTCAGTTCTCTACTTACTGTGAACATTCATCTGAAAGTTGTTTTCTTTTGGCATGAAATATCACATCTAAAAATATTTTAAATTCAATTTATTGGTTTCTAAATGTATTTTTAAATGTTTACTAGAGCACTAAATACCATTTCATGGAATATTTTAACTAACACATAGTTTGATGAAATGTTTTTTTATACTATCTGATTAAATTCCTGATGATGAAATATCTATTTTTAAATGCCTTTATTTTGCAATCATTATTAAAATTTTCTTCTATTCATGAAAATACATCCAAAACCCCATTTGTAAATATATCATCTGACATTATTATGGTGCTCCATAGTTGAATGGGAGAGAATATTGTTTTCTATATAGCTGTTTTATATGCTGGTTATATGATAAATACCCAGACAAATCAAACACTTTAAAAATGTTGCCTCTCAGGTAGTCATTCCTCATTGTTCATTAGATCTATACACCAATAGATTGATTATGATGACAAAGTTTGTGTCATTCGTACTTTTGAAAGAACAAAGTCCCCATAAGAACCTTGGAAAGACAGAACTGTAAGGATGGATCAGAAGTGTTGCAAATTTTCTGACTATAGGGAAGACCAGATGGCAGGTAATGATGAGTTGTTATATTTACCATATTGGAGAAGGACAACTTCTTCAGTGTTGTTCATGGAGAAATAACTTTTGAAAGATAGTTAGGTCCTACTAAAACTAGTTAAGTCCTACTGTTGAAAAGACCAGATGCGGAAATTCTCTGCTGCAATATTTTTGCAATATTCTTGAAGAAGATAAAGCACATGGATATTGATGCCTAATGATTGTCTTTTTTCTTTCATATGTTTTCCATATTGTCTACACATATACTTGTAGCTTTGTAGACTAATACTGTAACTTAGCTCCAGTATTTTCCCAGGCAGAAAAACAAAACATGTTTCAAAGCCCCTATCCTATTTTAGTTCTTTCTGGGAACCAAGGCCAAAAAGCAGGTCTTCAAGACATTTTTCATCAACAAAACTTAGGCCTATCTAAAGGGGGAGGATTTAGAAGAGGAGAAATTGCATCATCACTTGTGCTCCTCATTTATGATTTTTGTCAAATATGCTAATTTACTATACTTACAAAAACTGTATTTACCTCATGTGGGTGGGCTTTTGTGGACATTTTCCATATCTGCCCCTGGAGGCATTCAATAAAGACCAGCCTTAAATTACCTTCCATAATAATATTACCTCGAAAGTGTGTGTTGTTTCATTTACAGGTTCCTTAAGTCATCACTTTTTCTGGACCACAGATGAGAAAGGACATGGTATCTTTCCTCCAGATCAGATCAGATACATCTTGCAAGGAATTTTGCCTGCTGGCAACTCTAAGAATTTTCCTGCAATTGCCGGAAAGGAACCATGGTCCCAGGAACCTGCAGGAGGTAGCACAGCAGGTCTTGTTCTGTAGAGTGTATTGTGTTTCTGTGCGTGTATTGTGTATCTGTGTAAGGTCAGTATTGGCTAGAACTTCCAGCATTCCAACCCAGTGTGGTGTGGAGGGGGACTTGATTTTGGAGGGGTTTCTCAAAGGTTTTTTCTTTTGCCACTTTTCTAACCCGTTCCAGCTCGGCTGGCAGGGGGTTATGACGTGTGTGTGTGTCCAGTGGGCTAAAATTGTTTACTGTTGGAGAAGAGCACATGACCTTCCAGAGGTTTTGTTATGCTCAGCACGCACAGGTTTTGAATGTGAGATTTACGTAGGGATGCCTGAGCATAAATGGGACAGGTTTTTCGGAACAGCCAGGGGAGGCTTGGCTTGCGCCATGGTGGAAGGGGAAGGGCTCTACTTCCTACATTGTGGTGAACATGGACAGTATTCCATCTGTGGAAAGGGAGGTCCTGAGCAGAGGTTGAAGCAGAGCAGTCTGAGGGGAGGCTCAGTTTCTTCTGAAATCCAGGAAGGGACTTCATGGCATTTTTCCCTAGGATTTTAGGGAAGAGGCATCTCCGGAAACTTCGAATGCAGTCGTGGGACACTGTGTGAGCAGAGAAATCACACCCCCTGTGATGGAAGGCACGAAACAGTTGCTCTGACAGCTGTGGCAGGAAGTAGCCCCTGCCCGTGGCTGGGCAATACCCAGGAGACGGGGCAGGAGAGTGGTCCTCAGACTGGGGTTTTGCCTGTGCCACTTCACTCCTGTCCTGGTGGATGGGCCACTTGAGTGCATCCATGGCCCAGCCTGCCTGCCACACCTGGGCCCGGCCAGCAGAAGCCCAGTGTGGGGCTGGGAGTGTGAGACCTGTGGGAGGGAACATCACCCCCCCTGGGAGGCACTGCTTCTGCAGCTGCAGTGGGGAAAGGCAAATGAATTGTAGTTGAGCCATTTGGACAGACTGATGTCACCTTTATAGGCAGGAACACAGTTCTTATGATAGACGGCTTATCGCAGTTTCTATAGTAATGAGTTTTGTTTTGTGTTGCAGTTTGTGTTTATTTTGTTAAGTTGTAGTTAAATGGTACATTATGTTATATCCCCATGTTTTCCATAAATTGGTTTACCCCTGCTTTGTGACCTCCCTCAAAGCTGTCTCTCATGCCTTTCCCCACTCTTTATTCCAGCTCCTTCCCTGCCTACCAAGGCAATCCTGCCCCTTTTTCCTGAACCTTTCCTGCCACTATCTCCATGGGCCAATCCCTGTGACAACCCCTTGGAAATCCCCTAAACCATGACATTCCATTGGCCCATGTGACCTGCCCTGTCCCCCCCTGCCATCCTGAAGGAAATTTCACTGTAGAAATCTAAAACCTGATTGGTTTTAGACTATTGATGTAAGCCCCTCACTCCTCCTTGGATAGTTCCCTATTGGTTGTTCTTTGGTATTCACCCCCTGATTTGTTAGTGTATTTAATCCAGTGCACACTGGTGCTTGGGGCTCTTATGTCTTGCACCCCTCACCCAGAATAAACCTTTCCATGTGGAACTTCAGAACAGAGAGCCTCCTCCTTTCTCATCTGTCCAGTCCCTGTCATCACCTGACATTCTTCACCATAGAAAAGCATCTCTTCAGGTTCAGCTGTGGGCAGAACCTAGTCCCCAGCTGTTCACCATTCCTGGTGCAGTGCCAGAGTGTTCACAGAGCTAGCCAGGGCTCCGGTGGGCTCTGTCAGTTTTGGAGAAACATGGAAGCAACCATGAGCTGTGAGTGACAGCAAGGGGCAAGGCACAGACAAAGTGGAGCATGCGACACCAGTTAGCCTAGTAGTGTCCCCAGGTGGGTGTATGCCCACTGTGCATCTGTCTGTGAGCTGAGCTGTGGGCAGCAAGGCTCTCTGTCTGTGCTGCCAGGCACTCAAGAGGAAGACATCATGTCTGAACAGGGGGAAGACAATATGAAGAAAAAAATGAGGTTTTGTTTCTGTTCTAATTCATTTATAGGAATGATGGAAAAAGGGCTCCAGGACATGTTTGCCAAAGGGTAAAAGCAAATTATATAAATCTAGGTTCATATGTATTTGAATGTGATTGAACCGGACTCTTGGAATTGAAGTCTTCTTACAGCATAAAATATGAGAAGTCTTGTTTTTTAAACTTAGCCTTAAATGCTTAAATTTTCAACTTTCATTTTAACAATGTAAATCTTAGATTCACAAGCAGAACAGTATTCTGTCTATGTTGTGTTGTGGTTGTTAAGTTGGACTGTTCTGTTCCCCCCTTGTTTTGTAATGGTTCTGCCTTTGTTCTCCCTCCCCTCCCTGTTACTGTCTATCAACTGAACTCCACCCCAGTTGCCATGGGGATCATTGTATCTTTTTAAACTCCTCCCTGGTTTCCCTGGAGATCAAATGTATCCTTTCCTCAATCCTACCCTGGTGCCCTGCCAGTCACTCCCTGCCACCACCTTTTTCTCTAGAAACTTCTGTCTAGGGCTTGGAGTGATGGCCTCAGGGGCACCTCCCTCTAGTTGCCATGATTGGTGTTTTCTTGTTGTCAGTCCTATGTACCCCACTCCTCTCTGGTTCCACCCCTGTCTCCCTCGCCCTTTTAAAGCTTATATAACCCCTCTCCTGTCCTGTTGCTGGCTCCCCTGGGGTGTCCATTAAACCTGGACTGGCCCCAACTGGAGAGTGCTCTCTTTATTTTCTGTTGACTGCAACCTCTAACCGGTCTTGTCCTGCACCTGGCAGCATCTACAGCTATAAGGCTGGGCGTTTGCCTGAGGTGCTGTCCTGAAGCCTGGCTATTGGGACAAGTGCCCCCCTGTGCTGCTAGTGGTGCTGGCCAGCTAGCCGGGATGATTTTCTATAGGCGGATCGCTGCAGTTCCATATCTGTAAGTCAGAAATGGTTCTTGCAGCGGGGAGACTGGTTTTCTTCTCCATCCATGGGAGGAAAACCCTGGACCGGTGCTGGCAGGACACCAAAGGGACAAAGAGCATGCCTTTGCCCAAAGGTGCTACCCCTCAACCCACCTTCTGCCCAGTCCCAGATGTATATTCTCCGCTCACCAGGGTAGGAGGAGGTGACTCAATCCTGGATGGTTTCAATGCATTTATTGTAGGATCCAAGGTGTAGGAAAAATTGGAGAAAAGGTGGTGGGCTGAAAGGAGCGGGGAGACAACTGCGAAGGAGGGCACCAGGGAGAGAATCCAACTGTTGAGGGAGGGTCTAGGGTATATAAATGGATAGGGGTGGGAGGGGTCACAATACAAACGATCGCATGGGAGAGGGTACAGGAAGAGGGGCAAGGATGAGGTGATGGAGAACAGTCCAATGGGGAATGAGCAGAGTGTGGTTTCAAGGGAACAACCAATGGGAGATTAAAGTACAAAGAATGTTCTAGATAGGGGTGTGTTCAACACTTGTCCTTTTCATACACATTAGTATAACAGCTGTAGAGAACTGTGGGAAATTACTACAGCAACTCAGTCTAACTTAAACAACAGAGCTCTCCCATGGCATCCCTGTGCCAATTCTCCCACACCCCTAATCCCCAGTTCTATTTTATGGAACTACAAAGGTCAATTTCAACTTGTGGATCATGCACCTTTTTTTTTTTTTTTTTGACGACAGCTCAAGCTGGGCATAGAATGGACAGTCTGCCTTTTTATCATCAGAATTAAACAAAGTGGCCCACATTAAAAATTGTCTTGAAGATTATTTCAAGAGCTTGGGGATCAATTGAAAAATGTTCTGTTTCTCTTAGATACTGTGCCAGATGCTATTTGATATCTCCAATGTGTACATTTTTTCAATTCATTTATTTGAATATAATTTTTAAAACATTGCATGGTTACAGGACATAAGTAGTAAAACTATACAGAAAACAGTGAGTAATAGCACCTAACATTAAGCCATTATTTAAGTTATCCCTAATATTAAGATATTATGAAGCAAGTTTTCAGAACATGTAATGTTAGTTGCATGATAATTATAGTTCTTATCTAATACATCTGTTTTCAAGGGAAGAATATAGAGCTGAAAATATTTTAGTGGAATAATGTGAGAAACAGATAGTTCGGTATAAATGCAAATTTTATGGAATCCATTTTGTTCCAGCCAGTCTTCAAAATAATTCCTTCAGTATCTGTGCTTTGTTGAGATATTCATAACTTATCTAAACGGCAATAAAAGTAACACATTCAGTTTGATTGGTACTTTTGTTTGTTCATTATTTTCATACACATTTTAAAAAATATTGCAGTAATTAGGAATAAAAAATTTAACAATTTAAAGAAAAAACAAAACAGAATTCTGTTTTTCTCTTCAGAAGTCAGTGAAGCTAAAAATAGGAATAGATTAATGTTACAAATCGAGAGAGGAGCTTGGACAAGTCTCTGCCTTTGACATGTTTTTGGCAATAGACAGCTGCTTTATTGAGGCAGCCAGCACCCCAAAACCGACTCTCAATCACAAGTTTTTCATAATGACTGATCAGGCCTACTACAACAAGAATTATTTATTGAAGAGGTCAAGGAAAACAGACTCAAGAGTTAAACAGTCTTACTTACTGCCCAGGATAAACAAAATAAACAATACTCATAGGTAAAATACAGTGCACAATAAAGAGAGCTGTATTTTAGCTAATGAAGAAATTGTATCGATTAGGAGCCACTGTCACTTACCAACAAATGATAGTGGTATGCAGAGAATCCCTTAATTCCTCTTAATCCCAGGGAAGTAACTTGACATTAAGGTCTCCATGTTGAGGAGAACTCTCTACACACTAAGAGAGTATATAAGAGATTTCTCATTTTATTAAAAATTATAGTGGTCTTTTGTAGTTGTAAAAGGGTTTGTGTTCTGAAATCACTAATTTTCTGTTATCCTTTCTCAGACTTAAGGATGTTCATTGTTGGCTAAGGGTGTTTTCAGCCAAGATAATTCATCACGTGACAAACCGTTCCAGTCTGACTTAGTTACTTATAGTGGGGAAATAAGTTTTTGCTGTGTCAGGGAGAAAGGTCCTGTCACAGTCAAGCAGAAGTCTTCCAGCAGGTTGTGAAGAGTTTCACAGTTATAGTACAGCCAGGACTATTCCACTTTAACAACTGATATTTTGAAGGAAAAAAATGGAAAATAAACCCATCAGGTAATTTATACATTGTTGTTACGGATATGAACGAGGCCAAACTTTCTCCAGAGAAAGAGGTTCTCGTTTATTAAAATAGCTACAAGGAACGGAGTGCCCAGGATAAGCCCAGGCACCCACACAGCGAGCCAAAAACGAAAACAGTGCACTCACACCAAGTGCACTGGGTTCTCCCAAACAACAAGTACCCCAAAAGAAGAAGAACCCTGACCCAAATGAACTCCCCACATTTATAGTCCCCCTCGAGTCCAGGATTGGTGCATTTTGGATCCTCATGATGATTGGTCCATTTCCAGGTTTCTCATTGGTCTTTACTGCCGTTTATTCTGGACCAATCGTTTCTGCAGGGCTTTGAATGATTGGTCAGATGTTTCATCCAATCTCTCTTCGACCTTGCCTTGCCCCATCAGAACCCTGCTTCACCAAACCCTGGACCCTTCTAGCATATTCTTATAAGCCCCCCCCCCTTTAACATAATACAAATAATATAACAATTAATACAATATAATTGAACTACATCCTATTTTAACTTAACTTAACTTTTGCCTATAACAACTCCCCCCTCTAAAACTCTGATCGGGCTTTAGCCCGCATCAACCTCTTGACAGTTATTCCATTAGTCTCTTGACAGTTATTCAATTGGTCTCTTAACCAGTCTTTTAATCAGTTCTTTAACATGTTTGCTCTTCGATCATGTATCGTTGTCTCAATGTTTGGCAAATCTGTTTCATAAGCCATATGACTTACTTCTCCTTTAATCGGTGTTGGAATCCATAAGGTTAGAGGGTTTTTAGGAAATGGTTAAAAAAGTATAGGCCTCAGACTGAAGTTTTGTTAGCATTACAAATGCAAGCAGAAAAGTTTCTCATGCAAGCAGAAAAGTTTCCCAAGCAGTAGAGGTGACAAATAACAATAGATCTCTGTAGAATTGGTTTTAGGATGGCAACAAGGTTATTTAATGTATATCTTTAGAAGGTTAGCATGAATAGAGCTCTGTTCATTGTCTCTTATGAACTAGTCTTTGTTTTAGCTACGATTACGTATACTTTGTGGGATTGGATAGAATGCTTGTCAATATGTGTTTTCTGTGTGTGATTGGCTGAATTCTAGATTGAGATGATTTTATGTATTGCTGTATGAGCCCTCCTGGGGGAGACATTTTGGGGTAGATCAGTGAGCTGTCATGTCTCCTTTTTGTATTATGAGACTGATGTGCTGGAAATAAAATCAAAAATCTCTTCACTGGTCTGTTTACAATGTTATCCATATTTGGATATTTTGCCGCGGCCTAGTGGGTTCTTTTTTTAAGACGTGGGTTCCAAACACAATTAGACTTATATCTACCCATCCCCCGACAAATGGTGCCCCGTCCGAGGACGTAGAATAGAAGAAAAAAGAAAAATCGTGGATGTACCAGCCGCGGAGACTCAAGTGTTGATCAACAGGACAGTAACATCTCTCCCGCCGAAGCCAAGGAATTTGTAAGTAATTTTTCTCGGGAGAGGCTTGGGTAACGAGAAAACGAAAATGGGAACAAAGTTATCAAAAGTTGGATGTTATGAGAGACTGTATAAAAAGACAATGTTACAAGAGAAAGCTTGTTCTGCAGTCTCAAAACCTGAGCTTAAAAACTTACTTATCTGGCTTAAAGCGAATACTCAAGATTTGAACTTGCATTCTGCTTTTACTTTTCATTTTTGGGATCAGATAAACTGGAGAATCTATAATCTAGTTTCTCTCAAAAAAGATGAAAGCTTAAGAGAACTTATGCCGATTTGTAGAGCTCTGTTGGAGTGTTTTAAACAAACTGATAATAATAAGATCAACTTGGACTCAGAAAACAAAGCTTCTGGCTCTGCCTCTTTAAATTCCAGTAAACCGGAGATTGCGTGTGTATCGGAGAATGTAACAAGTGTTGTTTCAAATGTTGACACTATTGCTTTGAACTCTGTTGAAAAAAATCATCCTTCTCTCTCTCTGGTAAAAAATGAGACTCTTTCAGACTTTTCTTCGTGTTGTTCTGTTAATGTAAAAATATGTGACTCTTGTAAGGGGGATGGGACAAAGTGTGTAAAAGATGGGAATGAAAAAGTGATTGTACTTCCTAAAATTGTTTGCACAGGGACACTGAAACCTGAATGGGATTCTGTTGGGCCTGGGGTGGAGGCTGAAGTGGCTGCTTCCACTCGGGAAATTGCGGTTCCGGGGAACTCTTTTTCAGTTAAGCAAAAATATGGTTGTTCTGGTGGTTGTCAATCTAAAGATACAGAGAAAGAGAAACTGGTTTTAATTCAAAGGGTGGAGTCCTTTGAAAGGATGGATAACTCTCAAAAACCTGAAAAAACACAGGTTGAGTTTTTAAGATGCCATGATCCTAATTCTTGTACTTTAAAACAAAACCATGTAAGTTTAAAACCTGGATTTGGGGACTCCCAAGCTGAGTTTTTCTTGGCAGGAAGACAATGTGAAACTTGTGGTAAAGTATCGAACTCAAGGTTAAATGGCACTGTTCCCAGAAGAAAGGAACACGCCTCTGTCCTGGCCCCTTTGGGTCGGGCTTCAGAGGAGGCGTGTTGTTATGGCCGAGTTCCCGGAGTTGGCAGAACTCCTGGACAAGAGTACAGTGTCCCTGTCAGGAATTTGGATTTGGGCAGAGTGCCTGGAAGGTTTGGATTTAGTGATTTTTCAGAATCAGAAAATGTATTGGTTAAAAGTAAAGGTCAGCCTGTCATTGATCGAAGTGACAATTTTGATTTTCCATTGAATTTACCTGATTGGTCATACATTAATCAGAAACTAGAAAAAGATTCGGATTTAAGGGAACAATATCTTGCTTTACCAGTAAAAGATGGAAGAAATGATAGAAATCCAAAATATGAAAGACTTGATCATCATGATATAAAAGAGTTGCGACAGGCTTTGAAAGAGAGTGGATTTTCTTCTCCGTATTTTAACAGTGTGTTGAAAAATATTTTTAACTCTTATGATTTAGTTCCTGCTGATTGCAAGAATGTGGCTTCTCTGATCTTAACCAATTCACAGTACCTACTATGGGAAATACAATGGAAAAAACTACTTAACAAGTTGGTTGAAGGATATGCAAATACTGATTATGCTAATCTAGATGTTGCTCAATTAGCTGGTGATTCACCTTACAATAGGCCTGGAAATCAAGCAGCTGAACTGCCTCGGCCTGTGTTAACAGACATTAAGGATGCTGCTAGAAAGGCCTTGCTTTCACTTGAGCCTGCTGGCTCACACTTGAATTCATATCCACTGATCAGACAAGGTGAAACTGAATCTTATGGTTCTTTTTTGGATAGATTAACTCAAGCAGTTGAAAGGCAATGTCCAGATGAACAAGCCCGCTCTTATATCATTCAAAATCTTGCTTCTGTAAATGCTAATAATGAATGTAGAAAAATTATTTTAGCTTTGCCTGATCAGCCTCCAACAATTACTCAGATGCTAACAGCTTGCAGTAGACTTATGGGTTCACAAAATGTTGTAAATTCACAGGTCAATGCTTTGGAAAAAACACTAGAACACAATTTGACACAACGAATAGATAAAATTGAAAAGTTTTTAGAAAAACATTGGGAAAATTCTGTTAATGCTGTAAAAGTAGATCCTAATAAAAAGCCTGTCTGCTTTGGTTGTAGTAAATTAGGACACCTTAAAAAGGATTGTCGTGGGACATCAAATCAAATTTCTATTTGCCCTCGATGCCGAAAAGGAAAGCATCTTGCTAAATTTTGTCACTCACTATTTGATATCAATGGCAACCCCCTGTCTTTAAACTTCAGAAACAGCGTGTTCCACCGCGCTCAGACACAAATTGTGGTACCCACTGGCAATGGGTGAATATTCTCACTAGGCTGGTCATGTCACAAAAGGATTGTCATATGTAAAGATTCCAATCAAAGTGACTTTCTACCTATCATAGGATGTGATTGTCATGATGTATATGATCTGCTAATGTCTTGTTGTACAAGTTTTGTCCTCAGTTCACAGAAATTTCCAAGATTCAAGATTCTACTACTACATGGATAATCTGCCCATCACAGCTTCGACGAAGACAGAGATGCAGCAAACCTGTGCTGGTGTTGGGACTGAAATCCAAAAGGCTGGACTTGACATTTCTACAACTAAACTCCAAGGATACAACAAAGATTCAAGACTGAGACATCAATTCTTAAAAAAAAGACCATCAACTCTTCAAAGAAGACAACCTCATCACTGGACTTTGACTGTGGTTTGAGTTTTCAGCTTTTCCCTCAGCCTTTTAATTTAGTCACAGATTTTGCTTATGTTGCTAATGTTAATGTTCAATTTTAAAAGATGTTAGTAATGAGACCTTACATCGTTAGCTTTCATGTCTTTTTACAACTTTGCAATAATCCATGAACTAATCCATGTTTTGTTTCTCACATTAGGGTATTCATGTTTCCATAGACACGTTCTCTGGTGCAGTTTTTGCTTCCCTTCACACAGGTGAAACTAGCAGCCATGCCTGTCATCATTTCTTGCAAGCTTTTGCTTTCTTGGGTATACCCCAAGAAGTAAAAACTGACAACAGTCCTGCATACATATCTCAAAAATTGGCCACATTTTTAAATGAATGGGGTGTTCAACACATTTTTGGTATTCCCCACTCTCCCACAAGCCAAGCAATCATTGAAAGAACACATCAAACCCTAAAACGCATATTAGATCAACAGAGAGGGGGAACGGAGAGCACCCAACAGATGAGACTGAGTAAGGCTCTGTACGTTTTTCAAGTGAAGGTCCATTTTGATTAATAATTTGGGGAAAGGGTATGCTTCTATCTCCACAGGTGCTGGAATTAAGTGGGTTCCTGCCAAAAACGTCAAACCATATCGCACTTCAGAACCTGTTGTCGAATCCAGAACCGAGGAAGCAAGTACTCAGACGTGAATCGAATCGAAGGATCCCGGGTCTCGCCTGACGCCTCTTGTGCCTGACGTTCTTTGTGCATCGGTGGAACCCATGAACTCTGATTTTGTGCCAATGTTATTCATGAGTATACTAATTGAATGCTGAATGTTTGCTTTACAAAATTAATATTTGGCTGAAAACTTAGGTTGTCGTTTTTGTGTAGAAAGAATTTTGCCAAAACTTAGTTCTTGAAAGAGATGGGGAAAAATCAAATGGTATACTTGTTTTGTTTGATTTTAATTGTTTTTTGTTGTGCAGATTTGCCTGTGGATCAACCGAAAACGAATGTTTGGGTGACCTTAGCCAAGGCTGCTGGATCGGATACTATATGTCTGTCTAATTCGGAACCAGAAAAGCCTTTTTCAACCTGTCTGGTTGGTGTGCCAGTGAAAGAGTTGCCTTTGATCAAAAAACAATCTAATGGTAAACCAGGTGGAATTGACAATGGAAACAGTCCTTCCTTCAATTGGAACATTTGGTCCAAAAAACTCCTTAGGGCAGCATCTGAATCTCAAGAATTGGAAATCCTTGGTTCTTTGACCATGGATTTTTGTTTTACTTTCATGACTCGTGCCTGGCGAAAAGGTGATCCCCCAAAGTTCAGTGTTACTCCTCATTATTTTGCATATAAAAATTTGAGTTTTGGTGTCATGTTTCAAACAGTTAAGATGTGGTTCCAGAAACGGATCAATATCCACGACAATTGCCGAAAGGGTATTGGTTCATTTGCGGAGACAGAGCTTGGCAAGGCATTCCAGCTCACCTTGAAGGTGGCCCTTGTAGCATTGGTATGCTCACCATAATTGCCCCCACGGCCAAAGCAGTGATGAAAAAGAAACAAAGGAGAACGAGAGCTGTTCCTCATTATGATGAGAACTGTCAGAGTGATTTTATGCCTTGGAATGCCGCCAGAAGGGTTTCAGCAGGTGTATTTTTACCCCAATTGGCTTCAGCAGTGGCACTGAGACAATCAGATCGAGTTGGATGTTGGCTGAGCAAACAAGCTAATGTCACATCCTCTGCAATCAGTGATATGTTGACCGATGTTGATAGTATTAGACATGCTACTCTTCAAAACAGAGCAGCCATTGATTTTCTTTTACTGGCACAAGGACATAGTTGTGAGGAATTTGAAGGATTGTGTTGTATGAATTTGTCTGATCACTCTGAATCCATTCACAAAAGCATTCAAAAATTAAAGGATCTGACAGCCCAAATTAAAGAAGATGGAGGTTCCTGGTTGGATGATTTGTTTCAAAATTGGAGTTTTGCACCTTGGCTAAGGCAACTTTGCAAGATAGGTCTTTACGTATTAGGTGTTCTAATACTGATATTGATAGTGGTACCTTGTATACTCTGTTGTGTTCGGCGAATGATAAACAAAACAGTCCGAGAAGTTTTTGTCATTCAAGCAGGAGAATTAGGAAGTAGAAGCACGGAGAGTGTACGAAATCTCACGAAAGCAGTAGATGAGGGTATTGACATGAACGAAGGTTTTGAATTAAGGCCTTGGAATCGACCAGAGTTTTTTGAACGATAACTTGTGACTGTTGCCGAACGTGAATCATACCTCTTCCAAGAATTAGGTTTTCACA